>NW_020292055.1:94969-776380 GCF_003184925.1 Aspergillus vadensis CBS 113365 | reverse complement strand
ATTTTAATATTTATTTAATATTAGTCACTGTACTGTGATCTCTCTAGATCTAGAATAAGAATAATAAAACTATTATACACAGTAGGATACTAATAGTAATATATATCTGTTTTTATTTATTATTTCTTTTTATTCCTACTCTTTCTAGTCTTTTCTAATTTTTATTAGTATTATATTCTTGTATATATATTCTATTCTTTCTTTTTCTATTTTATATTCTTTTATTATTTTTTTTTTTTTTTAATTTTATCTCTTTTTTTCTTTTTCTTTATTTTGGAGGGTACCCTCTTCTACAGTATAATTATATACTATCTATTATTTTTAATCTATATCAAAATACTAAGAAAGCAAATCTGAAGTAAGTTTATAATAAATATTAATAAATTATATTACTTTGATTTTATTTGAAAAGAAGAGTACAATGTCTGGGAAACTAATATAATATATAAAGTTTATAATTTTCTCTAAGATAATTTTGTAAGATGTAAATTATTATAAAATATCCAGAATAATAGCTATTTATTTAATCAGATTTTTATTATTTTTTTTTTCTTTTATAATCTCTACTCTTCTGTACCTTACCAGCCACACTGAGAGACAAGATAACAAAGTATACCAGAAAAATAAATAGTTTATAATATTATAAGAGTACTGCTACCTGCTTTATTATTTATTTCCTGCAGAAATTATAGAGATTTAAAGATAATTATTATAATATAAGCTCAGCAGCCCCACGAAGAGATAAGTTAATAAAGTATATTAAGAAGATAGAGGGCTTTAAATATTATAAGAATATTGCTACCTGCTCTATTATTAGAGTCCTGCAGGAATCATGGAAGTTTAAATATAATAATAAGATTTATTTTTTTTTTTTTTTTTTTTTTTTATAATCTTTTCTCCTTTCTACCTCACCATCTGTACGGAGGGGCGAGAGGACAAGATATATTAAGAAAGATAGTATTACAGGTAAATATAATATCTGGTTACTTTCTAAGCCCTGTTCAACCATCTGTTTGCTGCAGAAATTGCGGAGATTTAAAGATAATTATTGAAATGCAAGCTCAGCAGCCCCGCAGAGAGATAAACTGATAAAGTATATTAAATAGCTGGGGGATCTCTGAGTATGAGGATTTCTAATATTATGAGAATATTATCACCTGCTCTATTATCTAATTCCTGAGAAGAGATTCTAGTACTGTAAGGGTGCTGCCACCCATTCTATCATTTATTTTCTAAGAAGGGATTCTAGTATTATAAGAGTATTGTTATCTGCTCCACCATCCAATTTCTGAGGAGGAATTTTAGTAGTATAAGAATACTGTTATCTGCTCTATTATCTATTTACTTAGCAGGATCGCGGAGATTGAAATATAATAATAAAATTATCTTTTTTTTTTTTTCTTTCTTTTATAATCTCTTTCTCTTTCTACCTCACCAGCCGCACGGAGGGGTGAGAGGACGAGGTATACTAAAAAAAATAATATTATAGATAAATATAGTATCTAGTTATTTTTTAAGTCCTGTTTAACTATCCATTCTCTGTAGTAATCACGGAGGTAAGAAGAGGGCTCTTATTATTATAAATATACTACTATCTGCTTTATTATTTATTTACTCGGCGGGATTGCAGAGATTAAAATATAATAATAGAATTATTTTTCTTCTTTTTTTTTTTTTTCTATATTTTACTAACACAACTCACTCTTTTGCTGTAATTCATGTTTTTATTTGTTTGTTTTACTTGTTATTTGCTTGTTTTATTACTTGACTAGTAATATCACATCTTAATACTAAATAAGGAGTATATATGATTTGAGCTTTCTAGATTATAATATATATAGGATTCTTAGGATTTATTATAAAAATATTAATATATTACTTTATGTAACGCTTATTGGGGTAACACTTATTATTATAACATTTATTTTTATAATACTTAATAGATTCAATTGGGTTTAGAGTTTGTAGAAAAGGGTACTAACCTGATTTAAATTTCCATTATATATGCTAATCTAATTGAATTTCTGTTATATATATTAATTATATTCGGAAGGGAATACTCCCATCTTTGAATACTTATAGTACCACAGAATAATTGATTAAAGAAATAAAAGTTATATTACTATATTTCTTGTGAAGAGCTCTATCGAATGATACTACTTATAACCTGATCTGACTTCATTTGACCGTTGTCCCGTTGTGAGGATTTCCCTACTAGAATCCGCACGGAGGGGCGAGAGGACGAGATATACTAAAAAAAATAATATTATAAATAAATATAATATCTAGTTATTTTTTAAATCCTATTTAACTATCTGTTTCCTATAGTAATCACGGAGGTAAGAAAAGAATTTTTATTATTATAAATATATTATTATTTACTCCACTATTTATTTATTCAGCAGGATTATGGAGATTAAAATATAATAATAAATTTTTTTTTTTTTTTTTTTATAATTTATTAATATAACTCATTCTTTTGCTGTAATTCATGTTTTTATTTATTTATTTTACTTATTATTTACTTATTTTATTACTTGACTAGTAATATCACGCCTTAATATTAAATAAAAAATATATATAATTTGAGCTTTCTAGACTATAGAATATATAGGATTCTTAGAATTTATTATAAAAATATTAATATATTACTTTATATAATATTTATTGGGGTAACACTTATTATTATAATATATTTTCATAATATTTAATAGACTCAATTAGGTTTAGAGTCTGTAGAAAAGAGTACTAATCTAATTTAAATTTTTATTATATATATTAATCTGATTAAATTTCTATTATATATATTAATTATATTCAGAAGGGAATACTTCTATCTTTAAATACTTATAATATTACAGAATAATTAATTAAAGAATTAAAAGTTATATTATTATATTTTTTATAAAGAGCTTTATTAAATAATACTACTTATAATCTAATTTAACTTCATTTAACTGTTGTCCTGTTATAAGGATTTCCCTATTAGAATATAACCTCTGCTTTCTTATAAGTAATTATAAGTATATATACAGATTATGATATATTAATATTTTTTATAGAAAAAAATACTTCTGAAAGTATATAACCTAGATAAAGTAAATAGTACTAAATATTAAGATAATTACTAAAATAAATATAATTATATACCAGGTACTCAGGTTATCTATAAATAATCTTTTATTTTATTTTACTAAAATATCTAGATAATTATTAATATAATTTACTTTTTTATTATAATTTATATTTTTATTTATTTATTTTACTTACTTTTTATTCATTTTATTACTTTACTAGTAATATTATATTTTAATATTAAATAAGAAGTATATATAATTTGAGCTTTCTAGATTATAGAATATATAGAATTCTTAGAATCTATTATAAAAATATTAATATATTACTTTATATAATATTTATTATTATAATATTTATTTTTATAATACTTATTTTTATAATGCTTAATAAACTTAATTAGACTTAGAGTCTGTAGAAAAAAGTACTAATTTACTTTAAATTTCTGTTATATATGCTAATTATATGTAGAAGAAAATACTGCTATCTTTAAATATTATTAACTCTACAGAATAATTAAATAAAAAATAAAAATTATATTATTATAATCCCTGTAAAGAGCTTTATCGAATGATACTACTTATAAACTTATTAGATATCATTTGACTGTTGTCCCGTTGTGAAGATTTCCCTACTAGAATATATTTTAATTTTTTAGTAAATCTTTATAAGTTCTCACGGGCGAGCCCTCTTATCCAGTAATAAGTATTAATACTAAGCTAAGCCTGGCCAAGCAGAGCTCAAAGCTTAAACAGACAGGTTCCTGATCCTCTAAAGCTCGCCCGACTCACCCGTTTACCATATCTAAAATAGACTGATTTTTGAGAAATTAGTAGCTTCTTATAAAAATATCAACATCTTATAAGTATCAGGAAGATATAGAACCTTTACTAATAATTTCATAACTCTTATAACTATTTTAGTATGTCATCCCGATGACTTTTACCCTGATAGCTCGATTATTCTATCATGTTTAGACACGCTGAATATGATTATTTGATTGGCTCTTACACAGAATAATTGATTGAAGAAATAAAAGTTATATTATTATATGTCCTGTGAAGAGTTCTATCGAATGATACTACTTTTAAACTTATCAGACATCATTTGACTGTTGTCCCGTTGTGAAGATTTCCCTACTAGAATATAACTCTCTGGAAGTAAGAAAGACACTCCTGCCGCCAGGACCGGAACAAAATAGGGCCGAAGCCCCACTAACCTCCTCAATAATATAAGTAAAAACAAACTTTACTTACCACTTGATGTCATCATTATGCAATCAATACCCAAATAACATTATGATAGAGTATATTATCTTATTATTAGTGCCGTTTCCTGTACCTCATCATGAAAGTAGAAACAATAAGAATTAAATTGGTCATGGTTGGTTATCATTCCATTCCTATTAAACATCCCGTAAACATAAATCGAAATGAGAGAGAAAGAAAAAAAAAAAAAAAAAAAGAAAGGAAGAAGAAGAAGAGGATAAGAAATTACGACAGGGAAAGTTTGATGACAGATATTATTTAATGTGTTAGGAATAGGCCATGATCCCCCCCATATCTCAGTAGAACGAAATTCAGGTCCTTGAATTGATTTAGATAAATATAGTAGAATCATTACTTGTCAAACATTTTTCCTTAACCACTTCTTTGATGTGTATGGGCAACGGATTGACAGTATTGCTCAAAGGTTGAGAAATGCTAGCAAGTGCCAGGGAAGTGTCTCTGCGGACTTCTTCTGGCCGTTAGCGACTCAGCAAGAGTACCATAGTTGCGCTGTATTTGAGGACAATTCAATAATAATAATAATACGAAGAATAATAATAATATGCCAGCGAAAGCATAATGAATCATAATGACCTCACTTGGGCCTACATACTCAGATAGTTCTCTAGGCTGTTCTTGGATTATCCCAAACTTCACTGTCAGGCCTGGTCATGCCACAGTTCCAGTTACCGCTTGCAGACACTGGAGGCATTTAGAACATTGTTATCCGTGGACAGCATTCTCTTCGCGATCTATTTCAGTCTATGATTCAATGAAATCTAGGTATTGGCATGTGGGTTGATTCTAGAATTATATATTGATTAATAGTATCACCATTTGTTCATTTCATTGGAGCTAAGTTATGGAATCATGACCTTATCATCCCAAGGCGGGCTCTTCGAAGTCTTGGCTATGAAGCTTCGGCCCTCTAAAAGACAGAACACATAACTTAAACAAATCTTAAGCTTTCAACGCACACTATAGCCTAATCTCATGTTCTTGTAAAGGTGTTGTTCACCGACCAGTGGCTCGGTTCTGATATCCGGAAATTCACAGGATGCCTGTTCGGCTCATCTGCGATGGGTGGGTTCAATGATCTGATGCTCCCACCACACGCGTTACCCCGGGACGACCGGGCGCGTGCCCCCAAGCCGGTCGAGCTTGGCGGCCAGCTGTACGATGTCATGGGGGTAAGCCTAGAGGGCGAGCTGGTGCTTCGTGATCAGCGCGCTATGCACCAGGATGTGCGGATTGAGCATTTTGCCGGCCGCCCAGCAATGTTCAAAGGTATCCGCTATCGCGTAGTATCACTGAAGGCCACGACCGGACCTCTGGATGCAACACTCGAGTTGATTGATCCGCGTAATCCGTCGCGAGTTCTTACCATCACCAGTGCTGATACCATGTGCGTACAGTTTCCTGGCACAAACGGTGAGCACAAGCTAGGCTTGGTAAAGCACGGCATGATGCGTATGGCACCAGTTGCATCGCGGGCCGAGGTGCGCATGCCACTCTGGCCTGGCCAGTGTTTCGAAGCCCATCTTTGTGACCATGAACTTGATGGGCCGTACACCATCAAAGTGGGCGATGGCGGCAGGCTTGTCGCGACGGGCGTAAATCGGAACGGCAATCAGCAGTGCATCGCAATCGAGCCGGCCGAGGTTGCGCCGCGCTACAGGACAGTAATGTCACTGGACTTTGGCGCCAATTTTGATGTTGACGCATTTTTGTTTCGCGAGGACCAGCTTCACAGCCAGGCGACTATTGTCGGCCCGGATCCGGGCTACGGGCATCTCCAGGATCCTCTGTTCGGTTGTCTGCCCTCTGGCACATCACCGCGGCTGAGCAATGGCGCCGAGCACCTTGCGGTGTACGAGAAGTTCATCCGCGATAATATCCAGCCCGATGCGTATATGCGTATTGCCGGGGCACCGCGCAAGCTGACCATATTCAACCTCTCAGTATGCAACCAAGGCGATGCCCGTGGTGTGCTTGATGCCCTGGTCGGATTCCGACTCCAGAACATAGATGCGGAGATGTCAATCGTCGCGTCCAAGCTTGGGCCATCAGAGTTCCAGGAAACGCTAGAGTTCTGCGAGTACCTCAAGATCCTCGCGGTCAATGACATCCATATCAATATGTTCACTGGCACCGATTGTCCAACCCGCCAGGTAATGCATGCCAAGGGTATCGTCATCGACAGCAAGGTGTTGTTTAGCACCGCTGCCGTCATGGACACACAGCCCATAAATAAGGCAGACTTTTCAATCGAGCTTCCGCAGACTGCTGCTAGAAAGTTCCAGCTCTATACAGATGAGGTAATAAATGGCAAGGCAACCGACGAGCGCCGCGCAGAGCTCGCTGCCGAGCTAGCGAAGCTCGGAGTGGTGATCAACGACCCAGTTACGAGGTTGACATACATCAGCCGCGCGCAGGACGCGTTAATCCGCAGCGCCACTGACCAACTGATTGTCAGTGTCTCCGAGCTGGTTGATCCTGCGATAACCCAAGCCCTGATTGATCGCGCCGCAAGTGGTGTCCAGGTGATAATTCAGGTTCGCGAGCTTGACCCTGTCTCCGCGCTGTTGCTGGCTGGCGCGATGCTGCGTGGTTCCAACCTACTGGTAGAAAACTCGAGTTGGTGGGAGCCACGCCCACACTTTAACGCGATCATTGCTGATGGGGGCTTTGCGTACCTTGGCACCTCATACCTATGGCCAACTCAGCGCAACATGGTTCACCACAGCCGGTCGTTAGAGAACGGCGTGCTGCTCCATGGTGATGCTGCGGCGAGGGTCCTCGTCCAAATTGAAGACCTCTGCGCCCAGGCACATGGCTTCACAGCTATTAGTCGCCCGAGAAAGCAGAAGGTTTCGGATCCCCTCGTGCTCAACCGGTGTGGTCTGTCCCAGTCAGCGCTGGCTGCTGTGTAGCAATGAACTCAGGCAGTGAATTCCTTGTACTAGGACGCAGACTTGGAACTGGGTCGCAGAGCTTAGCTCAACTGGCGTAAGAGCTTTGATGGAGTTGTACCATGTCGGCAATATGTTGAGGTTATCGCCCGAAATACAAATATCTCGAATTACTGCTGAATGGACGAATTGATACATACACAGAAACAGTGCGACTAAACAACAGGTTTATAATCCTCTCAACCTTTCCTACTAATCATATATGTTATCGTCTATGGACGAACCACGAGCAGGGATATTTCATTTGTGTTTGCGGAGAAAGCAGATTAGACATACGTAATACCAGCATAATTGGAATAACTAGATATAGTACCATTGTGTGCGAGCTTAATAACAAACTTTTACCTTTAGCAGATTAGTATGCACCTGTACCCACGGATACGAAGCCAATTTTTTCAACTGTTCCCTCGGATTTTCACAGTATGCAGTATATTATCCAAAATCCTGCTTGTCGACGTTCTTCGTACTAAGTACTCACTATTCAGTAGAGACAGGACTTCGAACAACACTGTGGGGAAATTAGCAAGGGATCCAGTAAGCCGGAAACATTCATCACGTAGTATTTTATCATAGGCATATGAGATAATAGACTATAACTACTTGAGCAGCACTTAGGTTGTAAATCACGATGTTTTTAAGATAAGAGATACATGTTTAAGTTGTATGTTAGCTATTATCTACTGATCATATAATAGTCAATACGGATGACAAGGCTATGGAACCTATTGCCTTTTCCTTGAAAAGGTCAGAATAAATTCCACAACCAGGTAAGTAAACAGTCAAGGCTGTTTTTCAGAATCATGATTAGGATAATGACAAATTTGATGATACAGATTTGGAAGTACTCCGAAGAAACACCGTATACTATCAATGTTCAGCCCACAGCAGATATGACCAATTTCTGGCTGAAATACGAGCACCTTTTTTTCTCTACATCGTAATTAGTGCAAGCTGGGTCTACTTCAGACGCTCATATGTATTAATACATATAACACATTCTGCGAGAGAAATTAGATCTCAGGCATTAGGAATACGCCGTCTCTGATAATGTCAAATAAGGCTATCAATGGTCGTATAGTAGGCCACTCAATTTCGCCAGCCCGGTATTATTCAAGGTATCGATACTTGCTTCCATTCCTGTATATCTTGACATCATCAGTCAAAGGAATATGGCACAGCCTAGGGCTAGATATATCTCGGTAGGATAATGTATTCTGCTAGCAGTCTTTGCATAATCTAAGAAGTAGTTATGTGAGTGGTGGTGATACAAACTAAAGAGGTCCAAATCCCGGATCCTGTTAGCTGAGCAACCCATTCCTAATTGGGCCTAGGTCTGACTCAAGACCTGCTCTACCCACCCCTTTTCAACAAACCGGAGCAGCTGTAAATGCAAATTCTAGTTGTTTTAATCATTATAGCCGGAGTCATCCCGAGCTGAAATTGGGGATCAAGCCGTGCGGGCCGCAATGACTATGAGCAATTTTCAAATCACACTGCAACTAAATGACCAGTTTTCTTGTCACACGCTAGATTTCACGACATCGTTCAATATGTGCTAGACATGTCTCCATGCTATTATGCATCGCATCACTAGTGCTCAACCTGTATATTACTCCTTATGTGATGATGGGGGTGTACTATGAGCAGGAAATAGGAAACCTAAAGTTCCCACACTACACCGCGGCTGAATGTTGGAGGAGAATGTATGTTTGCGATAAAGGTGGACTTATTAGGTCCAAATGACAAAAATTTGAAGTGATATCTTAGGGTAAATTTGGCTTTTCGTATGTGAAGATGAAATCGGAATTCGAATAGTTTTGTTGGAATAGCAGTTGTTCTTCATATATACATGGAAATGACGATCTGTGACGGTGGAAAGTATGGCTTCTCGCCTTGTCCGGAAATCCGTGTGGAGAATAATCATCATAATATCATTGAGACTAGTTTGAGAAATTGACTATCTATGATCTGTCTGATAATTGACTATTAAATCATAGCGCCCCACCGATCTGCGACCGAAATTGTAATTTGACCAAGATCCCGGCACACACTAACTGGCTATTCAACCACTACTCTGATGTGACTCTCCTGCATCTGCGTGTGTGACAAGGGAGCTAGTAATTCCATCACAGCTGGATCAGCTGCTGAGCAGCCCTTCAGACCCTTTCTTGAATCTCTACTTTGACTGAGGCATTGAGGCCCGGGCTGATAGACCATAAAAAGAAATACCGGCAGAAAGAGGTCCTCTTTACAAAATATAAAAGCATGATCGAACCCCTCGTTGTCCACCCTTTAGTTTCGCACTCTGCCTTGGATAATGATGTTCACTATGAAGTTCATTGCCTCTGCTCTAGGACTTTTGGGCCTTGCGACCTCGACTGCCGAGGCTTCAATGGCATCGCGCACTCTCTTGCCTGCGCACCCTCCTGGCCATAATGCTAGTGATCCAACTCATTTGGTCCCAAGGATGGCACAGGCTCTCCACTACCGTGAGGGTGGCAGGACTGGTGGGACTTCTATTTCTTCTCCTGTTGGTGAATATAATCCCGACTGACTAGTCAACCAGAAAATGACCCATCATCCTTCGGCCATATGTTCTCGAACTTCAACCACCCGACAGTAATTCTAGACCATTCAGCGCACATTTCCAGTGTCACTTGCACCACAAGTGGTATGAATATATGCTTCAACTCTGATGAAGCAGAGCGCCAGGCTAGTAAAGATTGGAATACAAGTCAATCGCCACTCGTCCTAGCGACATATCACCCTGGCTGCGGAGACTATATGCATGGCTCACGAAGCTATTGGAACGTCTCCTCTATTACATTCCAACCGGGACAGCGATGTATGCGTGCCAATGTGACGGAAGTGCCCCTGGAGCAGGCGACAAAGGAATTTGACCTGGATTTCGGTCATTACAAAACCCCAGTGGAGAACTCTAGAGGAAAAGCCCGTCGCATGGCAGGTGATGCTTTGATCGCATCAAGTAGCACCGAGGACATCACCGATGATCCGGCACAGCTCTCTGACTTCTTTGGAATCAAGATTACCGAGGACTACACTGAAGTCCCAGAGGCCGCCCCTCTCCAATATAACGGCACTGCGACTCTTGAAAAGAGGGGAGTACTTCAGCGGAGATGGGACCCCATTGGTTGGATCAAGGAGAAAGTCACGGTATGCATTTTCTGAGATGATTTCTAACCATCCCAAACTCAAAGAACGAGGCTAATAATTACAAGCAAGTGAAAGAGGCCGTTGTGGAAGGCTACCATACTTATGTTGAGCCGGTCGTCAAAAAGGTGGTCGATTTGGGCAAGAAGATCGGCAGCCTAATCCAGGATCCCCTAGGATATGAATGGAGTCTTGGCGCATCAGTCAGTCAGGACTGGAATATTGGTGGTAAGGGTACACAGACGGTTCCTACAACATCTGGTCTATTTGGCGAAGGTGAAGGCCTAGTGATTGCTGATAGCGGCGTCTTCCCCGGCGAGCTGAGTTGTGAGAACTGCTATGCCAAGGGCGACGTGTCAGTCTCTGGTCACATTGGATGGAGCATCAATGACGGTCTCAAAACTGGCTATCTGAAAGCCGGCGCGTCATGGGATTCGCAATTAGCGCTGGCCATGAAGCTGCAGGGCCAAAAGAAGATTGAGGGCTACAAGAAGCAGCTTCTCGCCAAGAACCTGGTCAACCTGGAGATCCCCGGTGTTATCAGTATCGGACCCGAAGTATCGCTCAGTGCTGTTATTGACATCTATTTCCAGGCCCAGGCAGACGTTCTCATCGGAGCCAAATTTGAGGTCTCCCCCGGTGAGGTACACTTGGATTTAGTCAACCAGGACAATAATAAGCTAAGCGGATTCGATACCAAGTTTACGCCCATTGCCAAGTTTGACGGACCTGAGGCTTCCGTAACTCTGGATTTTGGCCTGCCACTCGGTCTGGAGTTCGGCATAGATCTGCTGAACGGCAAATGGAAACGTACCGCCGGCATCTTCGACCAGCCTTCATTCCAGGTTGTTGGCAAAGTCTTATCGTCAAACTGCAATGGTATTGATATAAACCTGGTAGTGCAAAACTACTTCTATCTTAGTGTGGGCGCTCTCTATGACTATGCCATTGACCTCCGCGAGCTATGGAGTAAACCTTTGGGATGCGTGGGGTATGCTAACCGCCGATAGTAACTTGGCAAACGAATAGTTGGCTAACTGCATATTTCCAGTACCTCCCAAGCATCTACCGACACAAGACAGAGCACTTTGACTAGCCGGAACATTGCCATCGGAGCCCGCCAATCGAACACTACGCTCGAGAATCCTGAACAAGCTGTCAATGAAACCTTTGGCAACGGCGGCACTTCATCACAGCCCCCAACACTGATTCCTGTTGCTGCCAATGAAAGCCTGGTCGAGCCTGTTACAGGTTTCTCCTACAAGCTAGTATCGGACATTAACGAGACGGCCATCATGATCTCGGGCAAGGAAGATCGAATCTACCTTGCCCCGTATGGTGATCCTGATGCCAGCAGCGGTGCCCCCTTTGCCGTGGAGGCTGCTGCCTCAGACTCAGTGCTTATCGGGGATGTTTTCGGTGGATACTTCAACTACAACCCGACCGAAATGGAGCAGACGGGAGTTAGCAACCTCCGGTCGTCAAGATTGACCAATGTCCCCGTTGGTTCCAAGTTTATGTGAGTATAGTCCGGTTCTACCTGTACATATTTCATTGCTGACAAAAATAGCGCTCTGGCAGAAGTCCCTACTGAAGGTCTCGGTAGTGCGTTGGGTATGTATGTAGCGGTGGATGAAAAGGATATCTTCGCTTTAGTCACATGCAGTGTGATTAACATGGGAACACGAGTATATGTGGCCAACAGCAGCACAAATGTGGTGGAGCAGCTAAACCAGAACAAATTGGCTGATACTGTGATTGGTGGCGATGTTCGCGGGTGCCAGTATCTATACTTGACGTCTGGCACCAAGGGTCTGTCATTGCTTTGAAGTCATCTTCGATAACCGATCTTCTGTAGTGTCTTCTTATGTATGATCCATAGACTGCTATGTTCATATTTTACTCGGGTGTAAGTTGCAAGCTCAGGCTATGAACAAGATTGATATGGTCTATATGTTACACTACAATGCATCTTCTACCACCAATACTTCTATACTGTTCTCCATATTATTCGGATCTCACATAGTACTGGTATCTCTGCATCCATTTAGTTCGATACTAACAGGTTGCAATATACGCGGACCAACATAATTGGTGAATAGGACTGAAGCTGAAGGTAGAAAGAACGGCGCTAGGTAGAAGGTATACGAATACATACAGAAGTCTTCAGTTGCGTATAAGATACTGAACTTTCACAAATACATGTGACTTGAAAGTTGTGGTTCTATAACTCGGGTCTTGCTCTCGAGCTTTACGATCCTACCGGCATCGTACAAATTAATTACGTGGCCGCTCGGGAAGTCACCATCAGCTCTCATTAGCCGATTCATGCATGAGGCCTGCAGGATGCCGACCAGCACATGAATTGGGACCTTCTCCACAAGCTCACTGGGTTATCTTTCACATGTCAAAGATCAGGAGGACCAAAACCATATTACAGACAGCAAGGTGGTGTCTACCCAGTACATCTACCCAGAGAAACCAACCTACAGCAACTGGGAGACAAGGGGAATGGTCGACGAACAGACCCCTCTACTAGACTACCCCCCTGCAGTGGGAAGCGGTAACGACCTGGGCGGCTGTGAGCCACTTCAACGCGTCTCAAATGGTCAACATGTATCCTCGAAATCTACCTACATGCTTATGATGTCCCGGATGGTCGGGACGGGCGTCTTTGCTACTCCGGGGGTGGTGGCGCAGACCGCGGGAAGCCTTGGGTTGGCGCTCTTAGTCTGGATCATGGGAGCTTGTGTCACGGCATGTCAGGCAGCAATAATTCTCGAATATGGATCCATGCTTTCTCGTAGCGACAGCGAGAAGGTCTACTTGGAATTGGTCTATCGGCGCCCACGCTGGCTGATGTCCACGATCAACTTTACATCAACTATTTGTGCCAGCCAATCATGTGTTATTCTGACATGTGTGCACTGCGGCTCATATGCTCACCATCTGCAAACATGTAGGGCCCGGGCTTTGAGGGAGAGCATACATGTGGGAACTTTGAGAAACTCCTTTCCTGGTCGTCAGACAGACTAAGCCCAAGAACTGAGGAATATTGGAGATCTGGAAAGAGTAGCGCCTACTGAAATTCTCGATACCTCCGTGCGGTTGTGTCTTCATTGTATCATAAACTCCAAAAAGAACGTCAAGCATGGTGGGTAACTTAAACAAAATATTCAATATGCTTAGATATGTGCATTCATATAAATGCCATTATCCTCATTACTGACCCTATGACAATCGATAATGGGTTTAAAGGTGACTAGTGCACTTCGATAAGAGTATATATATACATATATTTCATACAAAAATACTGAGGTGTGAGGAGGAACACCGGTGGCATGGCTACATTTCCACTGATGGCTGCTGCCCTTTTTTTGCGGTTACATGATGTGGTTGTTTGATCTATCTAGCAACGATGGGAACCTCCATCAAAGGCTTGCTGCTCAGGGTCAGACAACACAGCCTCTCCCAATCTCGTATAGGATTCCTCTAACTTCACGGAGTGATAGATAAAGGCAAGTCATTAAAAAGGAAGTAACAGACATATATTGCGAACTATAGTAGGGCACACTATCACAACAGCCAACAGCCTTATCTGTTCTGACTCGCAAGATACTGCATGCTATAGTCTATAGAGGGATAGCC
This sequence comes from Aspergillus vadensis CBS 113365, assembly GCF_003184925.1. Classification (NCBI taxonomy): domain Eukaryota; kingdom Fungi; phylum Ascomycota; class Eurotiomycetes; order Eurotiales; family Aspergillaceae; genus Aspergillus; species Aspergillus vadensis. The sequence goes on along the minus strand of NW_020292055.1, from coordinate 762,246 downwards.
TGTGAGGGGGAAGCAGCATCCCGTGTTATGGTGACCAACATACCTGAATTAGGTATCCAAAAATTAAACACGTGATGCCTAAAGACAGAAACGTTGGTCACACTACTTTATTCCCTCAAGATCCACCATATGAATCAGCACATGCCCCATTGTGAGGAATGTATATCAGTAATGCATTTATACCCTGTAGATACGTCGCGCCAACTTTAGCAGTTCTTGGCAGTTTTGCGCTTTCCATTCTATATCGCCATGCATCTACATACCCAGACGCCAACCAGACAGGCCCCATTTCTCTTACATCTACACACATCAATTACATTTATGAGCCCTTGAATGACTCTGGCTCCTTAAATGGATACCATGACTCTGATATTACACCAACAGTAGATAGAGACTTCCCAGATGTTCAACTGGGCGATATCTTGGATGGTGACCAAAAGCTTTGAGATCTCGCGGTTACAGGTACTCTCTCTGAAAGGATTCTTATAAACTCATAGTGGTATAACCAACCATTGAAGTTTCTCGTCACGAAGTTGTCTTCTTCAGAAATCAGATACTTGAGCTCCGAGCAGCAGAAGGCCCTTGCTCAAAAGTTGGGGGAATTAACAGGAAACCTCCTCCATCCAAGGCAAGGTGATGATTGAATACCCAATATCACGGAAGATGGTAACAGGTTTAGCTTCACCGCCACTCCAGCTACAGTAGTGATGGAAATATTGCCGTCGATGAGCATGGAAAGCTAGATAATAAGATCACCATAATCTCCTCTGAGGTACACTAAATTCCTGCCTTATAACACTGAAACTGGCAATTATGCAGGTCAATCTCAGGCATTACAATTCTCGATATGAGGATTGTTTCGCTACTGAAGGCTAGCATGCTGAGTACGTAGGTACAGCCCAAACATATGGCACATTCCTAATAGTGGAAATCACAGTACCACATTTGAGAGGGTTACCGGCGGCTACTGCATTCTCAAAATTACGCGGCGTCCTGGAGGATGAAGTAGGTGGTGATACAGGCTGGGCATCCGGGCATAAGATGTACGATCGGTTTTCACCTCCTATGCAAAGGCTTGCCGACGGTTTGAGAGCTGTCCATCACCATGTATGACTTACATGGGAAATATATTCACCACTGGGTACATCTGACGCATCGCGGCAACATTACGCCAGTATTGTCAAAGAGCATGGTATGGAACAATTGGCAGGAGACCGCGGCGCTTCAGAGAATACAATCCTTAACTTTAAGGCCAGTCAGTATGTTTTGAAGGTCTGGACTGTAATCACTGCTAATTTCCTATCCCTGTGGTTTGTACAAACCCAGTCACCGGCTGGAAGAGCCTTTTCGGTGCAGCTGGTCAAGTGGAGCATGGCTGGATTGAAGGAGTCAGCCGGCGCGAAAGTCAGATTCTAAAAACGTACTGTAAGAGTATCCTCCGCTAGTAATACTTGAGCAACAGGACTTAACCTTACCGACTACAGTTCATCAGCTAATCGCTGAAAATCATGACCTTCAAGTCAGCTTCAAATGGGGTGTCAATGACGTAGCTGTCTGGGACAAGGGCATTCTCTCGCGATTATAAATAAAGACAGAGTCTAACCAAGGACAATGTAGCCGGTCGGTGTTTCATACCGCCACATAGTGGGTGATGCTGCTAGACATATAAGAAATCAAGGACTAATGAAAACAGCGATTATACGGGTAAACGTCAGGGGAACCGTGTTGTTTCGCTCGGCGAGATTCCATATCATGATCCCGCCTCCATCTCTCGACATCAGGCGCTAGCAGCTGAAAATAAACCGTAGCTACTTTGGACTTTTCTGAATATCGTGCAAGTGAGCAATGGATATTTACCCATGACTTGGAAACTTCGTAAATTGAATTTCAACAGTCAGAGATTGCGGTGGGCTCGGATTTATCTGTGAGCATGGTATGTCCGGACAGATTAGGATGGAATATATCTTCACATAAAATTTATTCCTACAACATCTCACAAAATCCTAACTACTCTCAATGACATAGCAAACAGGAGGTATTAGTTTCAATATACATGGAAGCTGTCTTTCCGGTCGAATTTGAGAATAGCACTATTTGATTCTTTCCACTGGTCTGATATACTAGGTATGAGTATCAAGAAACTCCGGGCGACTAATAAGACAAGTTACTTGGAGAGCCATATATTTAGTTCTTGCAATATGATACATATCTTATGTGATAAGAGAGGTTAAAGTAATTATATGGTCAAAAAGTAAGTCATAGAATGGACTCTCAAATTATTGATCTTGAATACATGGCTGAGAAATAGCTGTCAACGCCCAAGATACATGAAGTAGGAGAGCGAGATGAGGGATTTTACCACAAACGATTACTTGCAGACGGTGTAAACGCCAAGTATAAGCTATCAAAGGCCCACCTGGCTGCCCCTATTCCTTTGGTGAGGATGTATAGCTTCTGCCAAATAATCATCAGGTGTTCTCATTTGTGCTCTGACATGGTCGTGTGCAATCACACCCTACGCGATAACACTTTTGCAGCCAAAGTCAGGCATTATGACCACCATCAGCGACGGACAATCTTCACCTAGAGTAGCAACGCAAGTACTATATTATAATACAGTTCGGCAACGGAAGAGAAATAAGTTATTACCCATATTTTCTCTGAACTAAAAACCTCAAGGTGTCCTTATTAATGATTAGACAGCTTATTTAATACCAAATACCCCTTTGATCTTATAAGCGTACATTTACCGTTTCCCGAATTAAAGACAGTGCATCCCTCGCGTCATGCCTCCCACAGGTGCTCTTGTGAATAAGGTAAATTAGGTTATGCATGCACTCTGGTTGCTTCAAGATCCTACTGTCTGCGGTGCACCCAGATCCTGTTCAACTCGCCAATCCTTCATGTCATTGAATGAAATTGTGTCTCTCCTCCCACGCGGGAGGAGCCGGTGTCACCAGGCCAATACATGTCTGATACTCAAGCGAAAAGATTCTTAGAGGGATGTATCGGCCCACCTGTGGTGAATGTATTACATGTGTATCAGCGATTCTGTTCACCGTCATCATACAAGGTTTTTGAAAAAGTCGGAATAAACGAAAAGACCTCTTAAGGCCCACTGATGATTCTGACAATCTTTACCAACCAATCATGGTATAAGACCGTCTTTGCTCAGTGGCCCGAGGTTTCGGTGTTCCTTTGGGTCATTGCCGGGGATTCCGGGGGTGAGGGTGCAAGACCCTTGGCTAGATCCACCAAAAAAGCCAGCCATCATCGCTAGACAAATTTCAGTAAATACATATACAGCTATTACAACTGCCCCTGGAAGCCGGTTGTTTTGCTTTGAATATAATAAAGAAATTATCTCATTAAACAATGAAACCTGGGATGGTTTTTTCCGGTAGGCCCAAGGTGCCGACTTAACCGTTGGGGCCATTTATGCCGTCTTATGACAAACGGGGGGCCAAACATGCAAACTAACCATGGGGCCATTTATAACGCCCCATAATAAGTAGGAGGGTTAGCAGCCAACCTCGGAGTGGGGTTCATTTTGTAACGGTCCATAACAAGGATTGGGGCCGAATCATATCGTTCCTTCGCTAAGAAGTGTGCTCCATAATTGCCCCGCTCTATTGGGGGTAAAGATCAACAAATGGCCACAGCATGCACGGAACACTGTACCGTCCGCATTCTTGTATATGCTTAAAATGTATGGATGCCTGGAACAGGCAATTTAGCACACGTTTGGCCGTTCACAGATCCACAGTGTCCCGAATCTGCCTTGCCTTCGTAGATGTCAGGCTTCACTTGGTGTTTCTTGTATGTAAATGTGATAGTCATTCTATGATACAGTTAGTGTGCAGTTTGAGCGCTAGTAGGCATCAGTACCATGCCAGAAGTTACCGAACAGTACTTTTCTACATCACAGCGTTCTCATTTTAGTATAAAGGCTGGCTTCTGAACCAGCTGGTTTCCTCTGAAATCCATCACTCGAACTACAACCAGATCATTCCAATTCTTTTACTATACACCGATCACACTACCATAATGAGAATCCCACAGAATAACAATGCACCACAGCTGCCAACAGCAAACAGCTGGAATGGGACAACTGTGAAAGCTAAGGATCCTTATGCATTGATGCGTGATTGTAACGCAAACACTCGGTTAGTCTAGACAGGACATTGTCAATAGGTATTCTCCTAACATTCAACTAGACTTACCGCACAGCATTACCTTTGGAAAGAGCTACTTGGGTTCCTGGTTCATCCCGATATTGATACTCGGGCTGCGGATTTGAGAGTCGCTGATATTGCTACTGGTAACGGGTAAATTAACCTACCAAGCTTCGAAGTTTTCATAGCTAATTCTTTCAGTATTTGGCTTCAGGATTTTGCTCGTGGAAAACCACCGTCAGTTGATCTCCATGGCTTCGATATTAGCCTGGACCAAGTTGGCCCTAAGCCATGGCTACCCGCAAATATACACATGCATATCTGGAACGTTTTTGAAGAAGTGCCGGATGAGTTCATAGGCTACTTTGATATTGTACACGTTCGTCTGATCACTGTCGTTGTCAAGAATAACGACCCCAGGCCGATTCTAGCAAACTTGAAGAAACTGCTGAGTATGTGCTTCAAATCCATTTTCATGGCTAGGCTGACAATACACGGGTTTAGAGCCCGGCGGCTACCTTCAGTGGGATGAAGTCGACACCATTGGGTGCTCCATCAAAACCGTGCCTGGGACTTCAGCATCTAATCTTGATGCACTCTTCTCTCAGCTTAAAGGACATGACACGTAAGTGTACCCAAAAGAGATGTTTGAAAGATCTAATGCGAACTAATCTCTTACGCAGCTGGAAATATGACCTGACGCGAATTATGGACGAAAATGGATATACTGGCTCAATGCTGTATACTTATGAGTACGGACTTGGTAATGCTCGGTTCTGGAATGATGTGTAAGCTATAACCGCGAACAAAACCAACTGTCTATGGGAATACCTAACATTCATACAGATATGTGAGCACATGGAAAGAGTTTGCAGAACACGCACTTAAGACCCCGGAGGCATCGAAAAGTCTAGAGCACAGCGCTATGATGGAGACTTTGAATGGTGCTTCTATCATGGTCCCAAAGCTGGTCTGGGTGACGAAGAAGGTTGATACCATAGAGCACTAGGTGGTGTTGATGTGCGGAATGTTTATACCCGCTATACAAATTGTGTAAGCTAGGATACATCGAATAATACCAATTCTCTCGCCCGCTATGGCACACGTACTTGTCCTTTTTCTTCTATAATATGTTTAACGGATAAGAGCATGTATGCAAGGCTGGAAGCTTGCTCTACAAGGGATTATGCCTGAATACTACGATACTAGGTTCCAAAAGTCTCAGGATCCTCGCCTTATTCACACCTGATTTGATTCTTTTTGGATGGGATTATCTAGGTACCACGATGAGATAAGTCTTCTTTGGAATAACTAACCTAACTAGTTGCCATCAGATTACATAATCTAACTCGACCGACCTACAAAAATCCTAGTATCTAATGTTTGAGACTCACCCATCAAGCACGTCTACTTTCTATATGAAACAATGTCTATGACGGATCTTCGGGATTAAATGATGTGTAACATTATAATTCAAGAATTGTGATTCATGGCATTCAAAGTCTGAGATTTCAGCCTTGGAAACAATCGGAGGGTAACTACTATTTGAAGGGAGACGGACGAAGAATATATATATCATAGATACCATGGAACATTACTAGCTGAAAGCTTGAGGCAGCTAACGCTTCTAGAATTTCTGGAAACTCTGAGTGTCCCGAGACATTTAACCTTATATTGCAATGCCACTGCTGTCACCACGACCGCTATTTTTGCTAAGACAGCCCGTATTACATTGCAATGATGTCAATAGCTATTGATAGATAAATCAGACCAAATCGACTGGTGTGTATTGTGAGCTTTACGCCAAGCTTTGGGATCTCTATTGATCTATCTACTTTGCAATAAAACCATCGATAAACTTGGTAATCTGCTCTGCCAGTGCCTGAGGTTGGCTCACAAATGGCATGTGGCCGGTCTTAAAATCCACAACCTCCCATTCAACCTTGGACTTCTCCAACCATATATCCTGCAATGATGCAGGGTTGCAACAGTCATCCAGGGTACGTACATACGCCCTTCTACCATCAAAGGCACTCTCCGCCCAGGCTGGGGCGGTGGCGGGAGTTTCAAAAGCGCGGAGTGCATGTGGCTGCATTAGCGTATCTAATTCCGGTTGAAGGGCACGGTCGCAGTCATTGTACAGCACGTCCATTGCCGGTTCGATGACAGCAAGGCCCTGGGATGGCTGGGAACAAAGTCATTAATACTTGATCGCTATGACAGCAGTTGTGCTGGTTATGCCATACCTTATTGACTTTGATGAAAGGAGGGTAAGCGCCGCCTACCGCCTGGAAGAGAGATTCTCCATCAAGCGTGATATTGCCCACCACGTAAATAAGGCCAACGATGCCAGTCGATTGACCTTGGGCTATTCTGGTTTCCTTTGCAAGTCCTTTTGCTGCGCCACCGGCAACAACACCCCCGTACGAGTGTGCGATGATGACAACATCTCTTCCATCCTCATTCAAAAGAGGGAGAAGTACATTGTCACGCAGGTACGCGATATCCTGGGGAGAGGACTCTTGGGTCGGATCGGAGGAGTTGCAACTGGGGTATGACCCTGGATGTGTGGTGTATCCGGCTTCGGTCAGATACGGTAGCAGTTTATCGAAGCCTTCAGGTGTGCCAAATGCACCTGGAACAATGACAATGATCGGGAGGTTTGCCGACGACATTTTGGGTGGGATTCCGGGTTGGGAATGGATTGTGACTTCGTTATGTTGAGTGTTATAGACAGGAAGAGAAAAAAGAATAAAAAATGGGAAGTCCGGACTGCTGCCAGGAGTAGTAAGGTAAAGAAGGCGGAGTAGCCGATTTAGAGGTATGTATTTGTCATGGGTTGAGTAATTAACCTCGCCAAATGTATTATTATATCCCTCCCTGCCCTCTGGAATCAGCCGCACGTCAGGTTGCAGCCGCCAACTACGAGAGTAAGCCTAGTTGGCCTAGGCTGAGCACGCTCGTCCAACGGAGCAGGTGCCGTACCCCACCTGCAAATTGAGACAGGTACATTTCTAGTACCAAAGTAGGTACGAAATAGTCAATACATGTAAGGAATAATCTGCGTATTTGTCTTGCAGTTAGCACTTGTACCTGCTGGTGGGGCCTAAATGGTAGTTGCATACACTATGCTCATCTCAGTAGGTCAGAAGCGCCCCTCGCCTCGCCTCACACTGGCAGGGGTGGAGCCACAAGGCTTTACCCTGATACAGCAACGGGTTATCTCCGCTGTCCACGGCAGAACGTGGGGGCGAATGGATTTAGTCTGCTGATTGACGCTGGGAAATTGATCCAACGCGAGAAAGAAAGAAATAAAAATGAATATAATGAATCAAAAGATAAGAATTAGGTTCTCGGTTGATTTACCCCTATTGGGTGGGGATCAATCACTAGAAAAGTAACATCAGAACCGTGAATTATAGTGGTTCGATCTACAGGCAGCGGGAGGAAAGAATAACTGGTCTCGAAATAGGAGACATTGGTTGTGGGAGAAAACAGTGGAGCTGCAGTTTGCCGCACGCTAGTAGCAAATGATTCTTGGCTGTTTCGGGGGCGGAAATACGTTGTAAAACATTGGAACACTCCTCGCAGATCGGGAAGGCTTTTCGCTGATCATGCTATACTGAATCCTGGCCAGGTGGTGGGGATCTTTGCCGTTGAAGCGGGCCGAAACCTTGAAGAGCGCCTTGGATTGAAGACAATGTACCAAACTTTTGGCCCCAGGTTGCAGCGCTTACACGCACCACCCTGTCTGTCTCTTTGACATGTCTACTAGTACTATGAGGCCGTCAAGGTTGCGAAAATATACTAAAAGGCCCGTAGACCCACTGCAGAGAGGACCAAAATGAGACGCACGTACATCGGCGATCCAAAGCAAGCAATTATCCCGTCCACGCAGAGCCAGTCAATAAATATTCTTTATGTCTCCCGGATGGAGACGCGGCCAGGGGCTGAACCAGACCGACAAGGAGAAAAGGCCCAAAGGTACGTACGATCAGGCAAGGAAGCAGATAGTAGCAGATGCACACAGCCCACGGATCGCCCACGCATCCACCCTTACCCACTCGGCAATGTCTTTCTGCAGGCCGTGCATTGCTTGATGGTCAGATGGCAGGCAGGCGGAATGGTACATAGTAGTAATGTCCAAGGAGTCGGTCTCCCGGGGAAAGTTTACCAATGAGCAGTGCCCGGGTCTGTCCTGTTAGTGAATTTGTGAAGGGCTAGGTAACCACAGACCGGTGCCAGCCGAGGTTCGATGAGGCAAACCACCATATTTCGACTTGGTATCAATCGACTGTTGGTTTTTTAAAAGTACCTTTCCAATACTTTGGCCCCAGTCCCAGTTGCGACATGTGAAGGGGCGGAAACGGAAAGCAGTGGCCCACCTGTCTGTTCACTGAACTTTATATTAGATTGTCTCAATACTCAGAACACATACTAAAGGATCCTTCTCACTGTATGCACTATCTACACTTTCGTCTCCACGGGGAGGATTTGAGATCTTGCAGGAATACCTGTGTGCTCATAACAAACTCACACCCCCTGTAATTATCATGTCTCAATCTATGCCCTCTGCAGACCTTTCCGAGTCCCGGCAACCTAATTTGTATGCCTCCTCGACAATACCTTTCTTCATCGCCGTTCTCTGTGTCAGCCTTCGATTCTGGTGTCGCTGGAAAAATACTGCGGGCTTATGGCTTGACGACTGGCTGATATTAGCCTCATTGGTACGTACTGTACACTTCTGCTGCCGATAAGTGTCTCTAACATGGTTGATTAGGCTTGCGGCACTGGCCTCACAGCTTCATTACTGTGGTGTAAGACGAGATCCGATTAGCTTCATGGATGTGTTGAATGTTAACAGATGTAGGGATACCTCGTGCTCTGGGGAGGCATATTCAAACGTTCGGACCAAACGCGACGGAGGACGCATATATCGGGCTATTTTCCTGTGAACTCACTTACACGGGCGTCATTGTCCTTGTCAAGTTCTCTATCCTCGCCCTGTACTGGCGTCTATTCAACAGGGCCAACATCAAGATCCCCATTAGCATACTTGCCACTCTGGTCTGCATGTGGGGTATTGCTGTAGTAAGTGTTGTAACTTTGCCCCCAAGAAGACCATTAATACTCACAATTGCAGTTTTTGCTCACCTTGCTGCAATGTATACCCACTCGAGGATTATGGGATCAATCAATTGATGCCTCCTGCAATGTTGACAGCCAAAAATTCCTGTTTGCGATCTCAATTCCCAACATCATAATCGATGTTACGCTTCTCGTACTTCCTGTGCCTTACATCATGAAGCTCAACACCTCGAGAAGCCATAAGAAGGCTATCATGTCAATGTTTCTTTTGGGCAGTTTGTATGTGGACCTCACATTCTGAATGTTGCCAATAATCAGCTGACCAGACAGTGTGTGCATCGCCTCAATAATGCGGCTGGTTTCAGTGATGACCCAAGGTACTGATGCGGACGTCAGTTGGAACTGGGTCAATCAAGCCATATGGGCCAACATCGAGGCTGACCTGGCAATTGTCTCGGGTAAGTAATATGACCCCCTTAAAAAACTTGATGGCTCCAGATATTGACTGCATCAAAGCTTGCCTCCCAACTTTGCGTCCTGTATGGGTCGCAGTTCGACGAAGCCTCATTGGTACCCAAGCTACCAACCAATCGACTGACCCGTCCTCTTGGGCTACGCCACAAAAACGTGCTCAGGCTTCTTCGTGGGCCACGAAGATACTGAAATCGAGCTCCTACGACAATGAAGACACACAGCCCTTTTCAGCACTGGATAGTCATACGGAGGAAGGGGTGCACCGTTACTCGGCATTGGCTCAATCGCAAGCTAAAACGGCGGTCGCAATTCCATTGCCAACTCTCAATAAGGGACAGCCTCACGAGGAGGGTATCACGGTGAAGAGAGCTTGGGATGTTGAGTACAATCAATAGAACCACTAAAATGAACTGTAGAAGTACTGACCTAAAATGTGGAACTAAAAGGAGCAAAGAAGCTCGGGTAAAGCCTGTAAGCAATCTGTATGTATGTAAATACTCACCTACGCTCGGCTGAACACAGAGATCATTGATTAAGCATCAAAACGAGCAGCCAGTGGTGATTTCACGTTACAAACCCTCGCAATCATTCACTCAACTTGGCTCATGAGATTACCCAAACTGCTAGAGGTGTGTCAAAACACAAGGCTCTATCCGCCCACATCCACCTCTAGAACGTTGGGTCCAGCCATGGAACATGGGCGAAAGGCCAATTACTCGACCGGATCGTGATCAAGCGGAAGCAGTAATGCATTTCATCTCTACTCGCACGCAACGCCGCCTCCCATAAGCAGATGTGTACAGCATAGCTACTATTCAGGGAAGAGCAGTGCCAAAATACCATGACCTTGTTTAGTTTCCTGCTTCGCCCCCAAACCTATCTTAGTAGCCTAGGATATGGCATTGCAGGGGTCGCAGGTCACGGGATCTATCGGGTAGCCCAATCGGCTAAGGACTTGGATATTACATAATAGACCGTTGAAGAAAAAATGAAAGTAGTGTCAGTTGCAGGAGCCGGACTCGTCCGGGTTACCACCGCTGGGTAGGAAAACGCAGGTAGATGAGATACAAGAACCTCAGCTATCTATAAGTAAGCCCTTCATTTTTCAGTCATTCCATTCCTCCTGATTTGGACGAGGCCGGTTATCCAACAAGGTGAATTACTGCAGACCGGCTGCATAGTGGTGTCTGTAGTATTTGCAGCAAAGACTATTTCAGGAAGGACTTTGCGGCGCATTTATCTACAAACGTAATCAAGCTACCTCCTTCTGGATGTTTCCTGGGTATTCTGTAGATAGCTGCGGGTGATGATGGACTTGCGTTTGTTGGTGTTTCATTCACCGGAGTTGCCTATATATATATATATATATATGTACATGGTGCATTCATGTTAGAATATACGATGAAGGAACACGACATCTACACAAATCTACGGAACAGAGAGCATCAAAGTTCAAAGTGGGACGTGCTGTGGACCACAATTCTTGGATATTCGAAAATAGCAGGGCTGACGCGCTTTATGGGTGCGCATAGAGATTGTGACGCTTTTAATATGGTAACAACCACTGAGCTTAATAATATCAAAAGTGAAAAGTTCATCGTGTTTGGACACTACAGCGATTCATCCTTCATCCTGATCAGCTATATAGCTGGCCCCTGGGCGTTGATGGCCTTTCTCCGTCAGACAGGCATTGGGTGTGAGGCAGGGGTTGAGTGTGCACTGGTAAATGATCACTCTTTAAGTTCGCCCTGCTGGCGCTACTAACTGGTTTTCCCAGAATGGTGCCCTCAAGAGACCACATTACCCAGGACTTCATGGTAATGAACTCTGGACAGAGAGGTTTGTAAGGCATGCCCAGTTCACACAGACTATGGAGTCCGCACCAGTCATAGAAACTACCTAGGACTTCAAGGAACCTCTGTACTAGACTCCGGTCTCGCGAGAAGATATACCTCCGGGAAATCCTCCGGCATACATACAACGCTTCTGCGGACCTCGTAGATCTGCAATAACAAGCACTGATTCATCAGTATTTAACTTCATTAGATAACACCAGGCCCCATGGGTAGGCAACCCCGCCAGACCAAGCTATCAAAGAAAAACCCCCGTTCAAAGGTGCCAGCATGTTGACAATCTTAGTAGGATAAGTCTTGCATAGCAGTCCATTGTCACCCTATTCTAGATAACCCCAACTGTACTGATTAGCATTATAATATGGACTATCTTTAAGAGAAAGTAAACCTTTCCCTGTTATTCCCCTGAGAGAGATACTATTGACCAAAAGGAAACTGACGCCATCTACTGCGAACACATTTGACATTGGATAAACGATCACGCCATGTTTCTAGTTCGTCATCTCTAGTGCCCTGAATGCTGGCTTCAGTCAACCGGCTATAGCATGGCAGATCAGAACCAGCATTGTGAGGCTCACTTGCGTACTGTCGTCGGAAATTATTAACGTCAATCAATAACAAAAATATGCGTGGACGAAAGCACAAGGCTCACATGTTACCGTTGTTGACTGATGACCTCTCCCCGACCTTTCTAACGGCAAAGTTGCTTCAACTTGTCAATCTGAGCCATCCCACCCTTGACTTCGTCTCCCAGCTTTGCAATATCCCCGGCATCCATAGCCCTTCTCGCTTTGGCAGCCTTCGCAAAAAGTGCCGGTGCCTCGAGCATATCTAGTATGCCCAGGCCACCTAAAAGAGCGAGGAATATTTCCCCAGCTCCCGCATCCTTCACACTCACGACGCTATAAATACCGAATCCGGCGTCACCGGCTGCACCGATGGCTCGTAGCGTAACTGCGACCGAGGTCAATTCAACAGAGTCGGCGAGCTCTCCGACGCCGGGAATGAGGAGGAGGAAAGCAGTAACGAAGAGCAGAATAGCTTCTTCGACCTGTTCCTTGTGATATTCCTCGCCGATGCTTTCGACGCTCTTCATGCTTGCGATAGAGTTCGAGACCATGAGGACGAGGAGGGATGCGCCGTCCACGACATCAATGGTGTCGCCGAGGTACAGGTCGCTGTCTGCCAGTGTGGCAATGGTGGTAGATTGTTCCTCGAACGTCGTGATATTGGGGAGCCGAGCCGAGATGATGTCCCTGGGATTACTGACGGTGAAATCTGGCGGGAGGGTCGGCATGCCAATGTTCCTGCTGCCGCTGCATATCATCGGCTGTGAAGGGTCTGGACTACTGACGCATTGCGATGCATCAATCTCCCACACGAGCTGGTCTGGTGAAATTCCTGTGGTGTCTTCAAGGTCCTCCAGAAACCCATCCTTGTCTGTCGCTGTCCAATAGAAGATAGCGTAACCTGTATCCTTTGGATTGGATGGGCACGAAGAGCTCACATTCTTGCCTTCCGGCTCTTCGCTCCGCGGGACCATACCCTGAGAGGTACATTCGAAGTAATTCGAGGCATTGGCCTTCAAGAACGCCTGAAGAGACCGCGGGAACTGCTCCCTGACCGCATCCTGATACCAGCCGAATTTCTTGTCGTAGTCCGTTTTCATGACGTCGTGGTACGCCGAGACTGACGAGGAGAGATTGCTCTTCAACGCTTGGATCAGATACAAATTCATGCATTCCGGATCGATTGAATCGGCAGAGGCTTCGACATCGTCCAGACTGGTGAAGGCTTGATCGCAGTTGGGCAGGGTCAGTGGAGGCAGCACTGTGCCGTCTGGGAGCTCAGCGACAAATTCAGTCAGGTCAATCGCCCAGAGACTTGTTCCAAGGACGGTTCTGTTGTACCACCATTCGGTAATCCTGTTGTTTCTCTCGTTGTCGTCCGTGTAGGCCACCCATGTGCCGTTTGCCGAGTAGGAGATCGTGGATCGGCTAACGTGGTCGAAGTACGTGGTGATATTCTGATCACCTTGCAGCCAGTCGTTGATCTCTGCGTTTGCAATGTAACCCGGGGTCTGCGTGCATTCTCCAGGCATAGCCGCTGACTCTGGCCCCTTGAACTTGCACTCCGGTCCATAGCAGGATGGGTCAACCATTCCAAAGGACCGGCCGTAGCTCGCCAGACCTGCGACGATCTTGCTGTTGGGCACCCCGGCCTTGGTGATCATCGATAAAGAGTTGACAATCTCCGTGTAGTTGACGTGTGACCGGAGACAGCCACCGCCATCACAACCATCAACCGACCAAGCATTGTCCCAGTCCCACTGGCCGTGCAGGTCGTAGGTCATGTACACGATGTAGTCAACTACGGACGAGATATTCGCAATCGGGAAACCTTTGAGGTACCAGTAAGAGGCAGGAGCTGCGATGGAGAGTGTCTTCTCAGAGGAGAGTTTATCCCGAACCTCTTTCAAAAATTGAAGGTATCGATCACCATCACCGGGATCGCCTGCGGGAATGCCAGGGATATCAGGGGCCCCTGGATACTCCCAATCAAAGTCCAGTCCGTCGAGGTCATTATCATCAGCGAACTTTGCGACATTTGATGCAAACAATGAACGCTGTTCATCGGTGACACCCTTACGGAAAATGGCGTAGGAGTCCAAATCCGTGGAAAATGACCATCCACCAAACGACAACACCTTTGGCTTTTTGCCTGCGGATTTAAACTTTCTGAACTGTTCGAACTCACTTTGAACGCTGGAAACGTCCACCTCGAATGATTCAGTGATGTTGGCGAACGCAAAATGGATATGATCCCAAGCTTGCGAAAATGTTGATGAATGGCTTCCTTGTTGACCCCCCCATTGAACTGTGTTATTGATAGCTGTCACATCCAGGTTCAAGCATGGTCGGCTGTTCTGAAACGCTTCATAGTAACCAACTAGCACAGGATGGTCATCGAAGCCATTCCCGTCAAAAACGATGTCAGTACCGCAGTTTGAAATACACCCATTGGTGCCGTCCTTTGCCGTTCCAGGTGCGTCAGTAGTAGACTGCTCGACTTGTCATTATGGCTCAACGAAGACAGTAAACATGAAGCAAAGTGAGACACGTACGCTTGTTTTTGTGCAAAACTCCGCAGTAGTACCGCATTGTCTATCAAGAAACACCGGTGTCAGATGAAATGATGAAAAGGAAGGCACAAGTACTTACCCCCAAATATCACAGCACGCATTGAGAGGGCAAGGATTCAGGCTTTCGATATCATCCCAATTATCCGGTCTCTTAGTCCCAGGTTTCTGTGGACCGCATACGGCGTTCTTCAGAGTGGATGGCATTGGTGGGTCTCCCTTGCTGACACAAATATTTGCTGTTTCAGAAGGATATTTGAGTCCACTGATCGGTTCCACAAACGCAGGCTGGGCTTGTTATGCTTACCTCCAGCTTGAATGTTATCACATCCCGTCCACCCCCACGACTTCTTATTCCACTCCTCGATATCATCAACCGTGATACTCTTAGCAGCGGCGATCTTACTACACCCGTCGTTGTTCTGGACGTTATACGTTGCGCATGTCCCATCTGCATTCGGCTGGGGAGAATAGTCCGGAAGCGTACCGGCAGAGCAGCAAACATGCTGCCCAGCGAGCAAGGAAGAGCACAACGTGCTGCTCGGGTTGTATTTGGTGAAGTCGGCAGGAGATATCCCGCATCGGCTTGCGAGCTTGCTGCAACTGTCGCCGTCGTTGACTTGGATGGCGGTACATGTTGCTCGGCGGTGCTTTTCATGAAGCAGTCCCTTTCCGTGTGAATGCTTATGGGCACGTCGGTGTACGCTAGTGCCGTTGCCACCGGGGATAGGACCGTCGTTCTGGCCCTCATCGACGACCTCACCCACTGAGATCGTGGAGGTTGAACTCCCGCTGTATCCAGAAACACATTTCCCTGTATCCCACGCCGCAAGGGCCTCTCGCACGGCGCTCAGGGCTCGCGAAGAATCTGGGCTTGCTTCAGCGATAACACCAAGCGTGTAAGCTGCCGCACGGTCACTCTCGCAGACCTGCATCATGACACCGGATTTGTTTAGTTCTCCCTGTTGGATCTTGTTCAGGAAGAGTCCTAGAATGCCGTCATTGTCGCTACCTTTCTGTATTTTGGAACCAACGAATGCTCCAAGGACAACCCCGTTCGAGTACCCAATGGCAATAGTGGCATTTTCGCTGGATGGGGCATTCAATTGCGACTGCACAAGCTGAGCTGCGTGCCCCGCGTGGGATGTATACCGGCTTGTTTCCTCCCCTCGCCACGCGGTCTCTACCTGAACATCTTTGTTCAAGTAGCGTGAAGAACTTGCATTTGGTGTACTCGCAACTTTGGCCTTCGAGGTAGCACTGCTGTACCCGTTGTTTGTTGTCGAACAGGCATACAGCGGCTGATGGGGATTGAGATTCGTAGTGCTATTTGGAAAGCCAACCATCAGGTTGAGGAGCATTGGTTCTTTGCACGACTTAAGGATTCGAAGGTTGGGGTAGAAGTCCCAGTCATTGGGGTTGGCACTGTCACATATTGACGGACAGGCGTTCCATTGGGTGGCAATGTAGGGGTCTGTCACGCGAACACTGGAATTGAAAGAAGCTGCTGCGGCCAGTGCAGCAACTTGAATCAAGATGCAGAGATATGATAACAGGGCCATGTTGCTTCCCATGAGACTTCAGTACATGCCGTGCGGCTGGAAGGTCTCCGATTGAGGGAACAGGAGTGGGAATACAAGAAAGAGGATATCCTCGGAGAGAAGCTGAGGATTGGAAGGCTGGGTGATTGCAGAGGGCCTATAAGTAATCCTTTCCGAGAGGAAAGAGCCTTGCGATATTTACAACGTGTGGAGAGGAAGCCAGGTTCTAGTCCTGCCATGACCATTGTCATGAGAGCGTTTAGCAGATAATTACTAGTAACGAACTAGATGCTAGATACTAGGACGGACCTCCGCGAAGCTAAACGATACACCATAGATTGGGACACGGGACATGTCTTACTACGTCGTGGTAGTTGAGATACTGGTTACTCTCGTCTCAAGTGACCTTGTATGATACGACTTGCCCACTAGTAAGCCGACGTCTCGCCCTATTTTGAAAATTGGACCCTACTAGACCCCTGCCTAAGCTCGTCGGAAATGAAGTTCTTGGCAGTGTCTGGCGGGCGTCGCCAATCGTTCCGCGGTTCGGCTGCCTGCTCCACCACCGCTAACTCACAAACGACGGGTGATGGTCCCTTGGCGATGGCTTACCAGGGCACGGGCTGATTTTCTAGCGGCCCCTGCGTAGAAATGCTTACCTTAATGGGCAACGGATCACGGTGGGTACCTGAGACATGAACAGGAAGAGGACTCACGAACCTCATTCCAACCGAGCCTTCGCCAACGGAACATGTGAGATGCGTACGTACTTTACACGGTACCCCTGGGGCCGTGGAACTACTCTATGCACATTCCAAATCCGGATAAAGCAGACGGAGTGACTGTGAGACATTCCTTCCGTCTCTGTCCCTCACTAGCACTAGTTAGTAGCATCTAGTTCGTAGTATCTGGTATTCCCTCCCATGAGCTTTCTCATGGGAGGACTAGTTATCGCACCCCTTCCTCGCTAGTTGATGCCGCAGGCACTTGCTAAGATGGGATAGTCTGGGGATGATTAGGGGAGTATCATCTCGGACAAGGCCTTCCGTACTCTTTCTCTCCTGCAAAGCGTATTGTCTCTTCGTTTTAAGAGAGGGAACACGGTTCTATTCTTGACAATCGTTTTTTCTTTCCTTCGCAGGGCCCTCCGCACTTTCTTACCATCACCATGAAGTTGCCTCTTTTTCTGATTCTCACTGTCTGTGTGTCGAAAGCAGTCGCTTTCGGTCTCTATGGCTGCTACGAGCGACTCCTGTACTGGCAGGCTTACCAGATGGACAGCGGATCCAAGAAGAAACGGATCGCGCCGGCCTGCTCCCGAGATGCAAAGACCGCTCAGGTCGTCGGGCCCGTCACTGGAGGGCGCTGCAACCTCCGTCAATTCCTTTATTACATCACGGAAAACGAGGTGGAAAAGGGAATCATCGCAGACAAGAACAAACTCAAGGACGCGGACCTGGAGAAAGAAAAATCCGCTCTGGATGAGGTGGCTTCAGCGATGTACAAGGCTAAGGTTGGGAGGACTTACAACCCGGGGCGGATCTATCAGGGTCTGGAGGCGAATTCAGGCATTCATGAACTTATTGGGAACATTGCCGCGTAAGTTTCTCGTCTGTCACATGCCCTTTCCACTGCAACATTCAACTTTGGAGTGCTGAACGCAAGTAACAGGTTCATTGAGCAGAAAGGCTGGTTAGAAGAGGAAAACGGAAAGCCGAGCCAAACATTATTTGATCAGGCCGAAAAGGCCCGCAGCAGAGTTGAATTCGGGCGAAAGGCCAGCGGCGCCCGGGATGTAGGAGCCGAGATTCGGAAACGCTACGATCGAGAGGTTTGGGACAAGCAGCCAAAGAATAAGAACGGCGAGATCGACAAGGAAGCCCCGCTGGTCGACGAGGGGCTGGTCAAGGAGAAATTGGCGATTCCTGAGGGAGGGGTTGAGGGATGGCCTACTTGCGACCTGGAAGTTGCCAAAAACTCGGTCAATGCCGCAGAGGCCGCCGCGGGCAGGGGACCAATGAAGTTGAATAAGGATTTCATCGGCCCTTGGAGAGATAGGGAGACAGCGCACGTGTTGAACATTGACGCAGCGAAAGACGCAAAGCTCAAAATCAACAGTTGTTCGGCATGAAGGGAAGGAGAGTCCTGTACTGTAGGGGTTCTGAGGCGGCCATTCCCCTGTCATGCTCTGCCATTATTACTTGCAGCATAACACGCATTACATTCCAAATGACCCGGCCTTATCAGATCTATGCTTCTTTTTTCACCGGAAGGAATCAAATCTGTTTGCCCAGTTTGGCAATTGTTGTGTAGATTAAACCGTATCCTGAAGCATACCACCGAGCCCAGAACATCCAGTTTTGGACTGCCAGGTCATGTACGTAGTTTCCCACAGAACCAACTTAGATTAGAATCAGATATGAACCGCTACAGTCCGCTACCTGTACAATATTCCCTTGGTATTCAAGAAGAGCCATCAAAGCTTTCGATAGCTCTAGCCAACAATCTATTGTCAATACGGCCTAGGGGAGTATCATCGGTATGTTTGATTGTTGGCGGAAAGCCTGGTAAATCGCCTGGGTACGGGAATCTAAGTGCTCGACCAGAAGACCATAAGTTCGGTATCAGATGGTGTTAACGGGTGAAACCCGTTCTAGCGAGTCGGAAGGTCAAACTGCATTCCATCATGGTCTACGTAAAAGACCGTAGTGATGGAATGCTTCATGGACTGAAGATGCTGAGGACCGGGCAATTGTCCGGCCAAGGTTTTGAAAGTATCAGGCAGATGTCCACACATGTTCTAAGAGGCAGAGGTAGCGATTGGGTGCTCGTATTAGTTGCCTGGCGGAAACGATTCGCCTTCAATCTCATGAGGCCTGCTCGTGTGTGAGGATTTGACCATTGGCGATCTCACATTCACCTCCCAAGCTTATCGGTGGTGCGCGTTCTGAGTCAGTTGACTCAGAATTCTGGTTTTTGCCGAATAGCCGATCGGTAGGAATCCGGAGGCTTCACTGCCTGAAGCGGACTAGGACCCGACTCTGACATCGGGTCGCCCAAAGATCCGCTGAAGCTAATTCCATGGTGTGGAAGCAATTTGAACAGCCTTTTCGAGGGCGTCGCGGTGAAACCTTCTCACATTAGACCCCACAGGACGATCATTGATCATCTTCGAGGTTGCGCTGGGCTTATCTACAAGTCTTTCGAAGGCCCCATTGTCTATACGTAGTACTGAATGCCGCAACCCCATTCCCTCTGCATTCGAATAGCCTGACCCTCGAGTCACACTGGTTTGTGATGGCCTTCAACCCGACTTGAGAACATGGACCATGTGCCGCACCATTTGTCTGTCGGTCTTGACTCCGTGGCTTACTTTGGATTATGGTGGAACAAAAACCCCATGTGACATTCGGCACCTGACGGCAGTGGCAGTTCTTCTTGTACCGCATCTGCCGGGTTTTTCCTCGTTTTTTCAGCCTTTCCCATCGTGACTTAGAATCGAGGGACGATGTCAGCTTCAATTACCCAGCTTGAAATACCCCATTTGGCACTCAGAGGAGAACAATACTTCCAGTCTCTGCCGGCTTTCCTGGCAGTTCCAGTAGCGGCGGTTGACTGACGGGGCGAGGTGCTTGGGGTCGCCTCAAACTCAGATCGGTCGCATGTAGGGGTTTGATTAAGATTTTCATGGGCCTAAGACGCCGTTCATCCTTCGTCTTGGTAGCGAGTTTCATAGCTGAGTGCGTTGCACTTGTGGAGTAGTGGTGTGCCCTTTGTGTTTCCTAGTCCAGCCCAGTCCCTGAAAAGGAAAACCTCGCAGTGGAGCAAGACCCCTAAACTATCATTCTCCGTAGTTACTCCGTAGTTCTTTGTATCTTGTTCGATCAGCACATCTTGTTGGTCCTGCCGGGTTTACGGGGTTAGCCCCGGCCCCACTTGCACTGATACGATCAGCCCGTACCGTTCGCGGTAATGGGTGGTTTTATTTACAGGATGGGAGATGCCCGCCATTTGCCAGTCCAACAGGCTTCTTGCGCTTCTCTCCCAACAACTCCTTATTCCCCGCCTCTACTTATTTCCAAACACCATGGATCTGCTATTTGATTTGTCCCCAGACGAGCAGGAAGAAGAAGATAAACTGAGAGTCGGGAAATACGACGAAGAAGATTGCAAAGCTGCCATCCAGGGGATCGGAATTCCAAAGACTTTCGACGAGGAGGTTCATCGACTGAGCACCATTCGCGGCATACGCCATCACTATGGCTTCGCCCAGGAGCTTCGGGGGACCATGCCGGAATTTACGCGTGCCTTGAACGCCCGGGATATTATGAGTGGTGTAATCCCGACCATGGCGTCGCCTGAGGAGGTGCCTTACTGTATCTGGTATCCAGATGTCCCGGCGGAGGAGACTCTGCGGGCTTTGGTGCGGCGATACCCGGACATGCTGTATCATGTCGCTCGGGCTTGTGCGGTTGCAGGTTACGCTACTTTGTACATGGAGCTTGATCCGGTTCCAGAGGTTCATATTGCCGAAGAGGCTGGCTACGCCAGCATGCAGAGGGGCAGCAGCGGCAGTCAACAGATCTATCAGCATATTATGTCTCAACGTGTGAAGTTTGAGATCATGAACGACTATACACGGACAGTCAACATCAATGCGCGTCAAATTGCATCTCTAAATGGGGATACTGCTGTATACGCGAGTCTTACTGCCAGAACCAAGGTCTATGGGCCGCGCGATTTCAAAAGTGATCCCCCGCCATGGAATGAATTCTGTCGCGATCCCCCTTACTTCAATATTACGGAAGACTGGGGCATAGATGACCATGACGACAAAGCCCCGGAGGCACCAGAGGATTATCTCCCATTAGTGTATAACCCTCTTCCTACAGACCTCCCCTTCATCAACAAGGACAAACTCATTTATGTTGCCGCATACAATGGAGAAATCGATCGTTACGCACGGCTGCGACGACCGCACATGCTTAAACATGAATGGGCCATGGTTGTACATGGTATCTACCACAATCCGATCTTTGCCAAGTGGTGGAGTACGCAGATCCCTGAGCACCCGCAAGATAAGCATGAGATTAATATTCGGCGCGCGATCAACGCCCGCCGGATCATGTCCAATGATCTGTCTTGGCTCACTCCCAATACTCCTGGAAAGCTATTGCCAGACCTCATCTGGTTTCCAAAAGTCGCCGACGTGACGACTTATGAGAAGCTCGCTCACAGGAGACCAGATATGTTTGAAGAATGTCTACGGGCCTGCATAGTGGCCGGGTATACCTATACGTGGGATGCTCTGCTGCGCGCTGCACCTGAACTCTTCAAGGAACAGTTCGCCCACGACTCCAGCAAGCGCGGTCCCAAACTAGAAGACCCCAAGCTGTGGTGGCTGACCAAACATGCTCGCCACGGGCTGTGGATGGAAGCCACCGCCTCCCCGAACAAGCACTTTCAAACCGACATTTTAGCAGCCGTACCTGACGCTGCTGAGAAGCTGGACGTAGCTCACCCCAATAGCGACTGGTGGGGCGATTATTTCGTGGCGAGTGAGCTTTACCTCCCACATCGGTCTCCGATCATCCGGCTGCATGACCCGGTCCAACCTGGGGCGCGTGACGAAGGTCCTTATGACGGAATGAATTGTGGCATTGGCGATGTCGACATTGCTTTGTTTCTCGGTGATGCCATCTCAATGGAGACCTGGAAAAGAGAAGTATTGGATGAAGGATTCACAACGGCCTATCTCGAGGATGTGTGGGACATGTTAGACACGAAGCAAAGTGATTAGTTGCTAAGCCGGGTAAAAATATACAGGTCAACAATATAAATCTACCGTGCACATGTTGAGAACCTCCCTTGTACAAGTCTTGTTTGTTTCGTTGTTTGTTCCATTCTTTACTCTGTTTTGGCGCCCTGCGGACCACGCTGGAGGTCCTAAAGCTCCTAACAATTCGCATAACCGCCTACTGACCTTTTAGCTAAGTTGAAGACCATTGTCCTCATACTCAATAGGATTAGATGAGTAGTTTTGGAATCTACTTCTAAAAGAGCTTTAGGTATAAATCCTCCGGAAGCGATACTGCTCGCCTATCCGGTGGAACACTAGGATTCTGAGTTTGATGACTCAAATAATAGGTGCATATAAGATCGTCAGTATGCCCACAGTTAGAAACACTTGGCTGGTGCGGTGGTAGCGCTTTCCTTATTCAATTGCGAGCATCAGGGCTAGAACCTGAGTCACAGTGCGTCAGACTCAATCAGAAACGAGTTCTAGACCAAGTCTGACTCGTCTAAATGGCATGCATTTGGCTCTATGTAATACAGCCCTGCTAGGTCTGAAAAATCAATACTGGAGTTGGAAATAGCGGTGTTGTTGCTGCATCTGATGGCGAGCTTCGACTCGGCTCACGTGATGTTGATTGTCTGGTTTATTCTCGCCGATCGCTTATCTGACTTCTCTCCCCATGTTAGTTCGGTCTGGCAAACGATATGTCGCTGGCTGATCAGCAGACGGAGTAACTCAATTATTTTATCACTATTGAGCCAAATAACGCCAATACAATTAGATGTTTCAACGGCCGCGATACTAAAAGTCACGTGGATGTCACCGTAGGCAAAGATATATATTTAAGTCTCATATTGCACTAGGAGATATCACCATAACATATCAGGACTGAGACAAGATTGAACGATTGAACAAAGCACCGCAGAAAGAAAGTATTGGGGAGAGATTCTACTGTACCACCGAGCCAGATATTGCTTGTCAGAAACCAGGGTCACTGAGAATGTCAAACATGGAAGCCCGGGACGTGTTAGGGAACGTACGGAGCTCAGGTCCGAATCGCTTTGATGATTCATATATGAATCGAGCCCTATGTAGCTTCTCCCTTGGCGTCTAAAGCCACAGTAGCGCTACTTGGACGCTGGTATTCGTATATAAGGAACCATTAGATAGAGAACTATGCATTCGTGCCCATCGTGTTGCTTTTATGGGCTCCCTGTGAGGATGTGGACTATACAACAGGTTGACTCCGCTGCCTTCGAACCCGTGCTTCAGACAAGGCCAATAGAAGAACTCGAAGATTCAGAGGATCTGGAAACTGTCTCCGTGGGGACAGGGTGAAAGGTGCATTCAACAGCTGAACTCTTAATCATTGGTTGCTAGGCATCTCCCCCAGTGGCTGTATACTGAATAATGATAACATCGATACCCAAGTATCCTAACAGCCAACAGGCAACAACGTATGCCTTAGGGCGCGACGATGTGAGCATCCTCAATCATGGTTACTTGGGCTTTCTCCTTCCCCTTCATGTCTCCAGGCAACACCATCATATCCCCGAACAGCTCGTCCATCTGCTCGAGGGTCTTACCCTTGGTCTCAGGGAAGAAGAAGATATAGCAGATCATGGCGATGAGGTTAAATACGAAGAACACGTAAAAGTAACGGAAGCCAATGTTGGATAGCGCTGTAGGCGAGAATTGCGCGAACACCAGATTGACGGTCCAATTGGTGAAAGTGGTGATGGAATTGCCTTGGTTCCGAATATCCACGGGGAAGATCTCCGCCGGGTAGACCCAGGAGATGATACCAGGGGATGTATAAAACAGGCTGAAGACAAAGTTCATTGCGACCATTGCCCGTAGCTGATTGGTGTTCGTCTCGGTATAATGCTGGGACATGGCCGCATTGCACACCAGTGCTGCTGCCATACCCGCTGCTGAAACGATCAGGGGTCGGATGCGACCCACCCGCTCCAGGGCCCAGAGTCCGATGGTGCAATAGACGATCGATAGACCGCCGGAGATACCAATGATCATCAACGTTGTGCGCGTTTCGATACCCAGTGAGCTGTAGATACGCGTTCCATAATAGTTGATGACATTGATCCCTGACAATGGACCAAAGGCCTGTACACTGCAGCCGAGAATGAGGCGGCGGCGCCAGGAGCGTTTAGTGAGGATGGAAGTCCAAGTAATGGTGTTCTGTGCACGCTCTGCCTCAATGGTATCCCGGATCTCCTGATACTCGAGCTCGATGTACTGCGACTTTTCAGGGGTGCCATCACCATGTAGGCGGTGCAGTGTGGCTAATGCCTCTTCGTGGCGGTCTTGTTCCATCTGC
Source organism: Aspergillus vadensis CBS 113365 (assembly GCF_003184925.1). Taxonomy (NCBI): domain Eukaryota; kingdom Fungi; phylum Ascomycota; class Eurotiomycetes; order Eurotiales; family Aspergillaceae; genus Aspergillus; species Aspergillus vadensis. The sequence continues at coordinate 737,841 of NW_020292055.1, read as the reverse complement.
CAGCGAGGTGATTCCTGGAGAAACCAAACACCGGCCATGAGAACAAGGCCAGGGACGCATTGAAATGCAAGTGGGAAGCGCCCTGTGAATGTAAGTCAGACTCTTGGTACAAATGCCGCACGGACATTCTGAAATCTGGATTGAACATACATTGGAAATCGGTATTGTTGAACGAACACCCGTACCCCAGCCACTGCGCAACGAGAGATCCCCAACTTAACATCCACTGCAACAGACCCGACATCATTCCGCGGGATGCAGCTTCGGCCATCTCGCCGGCGTACATGGGAACGGTGGCGGTCAGCATTCCCACGGCTACACCCGCAATGAACCGACCTATGATGAGCATGGTCATGTTGATCGCGCCGCCCTGCAGGGCACAGCCTACAATGGAGATGCAGGCACCGGCAAAGACGGACATTTTCCGTCCCAATCTATCGCCGGTGAAGATGTTAATGATGGTTCCTAGAATGGCACCGCCTTGAAAGGCAGATACTACACCTCCCGTCACCGTATCATTTGGGTTGTTAAAGTATTTGATAAACTCGGTTTGGCCGATCGTCGACGTAATGATACCACTGTCATATCCGAAAAGGAAGCCTATTCGTCCTCGACCAGAGTCATTAATATATGTTTATCAGCGCATCAAAGAACGATGGGAAAAAAAGAGTGACTACCTCCAATGGCCAAAAAGACAGCGGACAGTAAAGTTGATAGCTTGGCAATGTTAGTCGGAATGTCGGAAGGTCGCTCTTCAAATTCTTCAAAATTCCGACTAAAAGGTTGGTTGCACTGTCGAGCTATATACAAGGGATAACGCTATTGTCCGTTACATTGGCGCGTGACTCAGTGAGTATCCCTGGTCAACTCCAGCACAAAAGGCGGAGTTGTTGTATAGCCTGAAGCATGTCTTCATTGCCGCCGTAACGAACCGAAATCACAGATCCTGGGGTAAACGTGGAGATGGCTTCGGGAGGCTCTGACCCGAAAATGTCCCCAAGGAAACACAACAAAGACTATTAATACCGAAGTTGAGTCTGGCCAGCTCGTATTCATCATAATAGGCGCAATAACCTCTGGCCCATCCGGGGTGGTGAGCCCTAAGCGCGACGTGCCAGTTCAAACCCGGTTAAGCCGCCAGCTAAGGCCACAGACAAATCACCATGGACCTCGGATATCCCGAGCCCCAGCATGTTAACGGCTACACACTTATGTCCCGGATTGGTAGGCTTTTCCGGAGCCTTTGACTTGAACCTTATCTACTTTCATCTCCAGCCTATGGTGCGATGAGCTGGCTCGGTCATCATCCTACCGAGACAGCACGCGTCGAGCCATCTATCGTACGATCTTGCCATTTTAGAGATTGGTCACATTGCCTTAACCAATCCCAGCTTTCATTATCACTAGCATTCAATGATGGAGTACATGCCGTGGCTTAGGGTGACTTCCTTTCCCTTCACTGGCCGACTGTCTTCTCCATCCCGGAAACAGGTTGTAGACTTGCCGCTGCGGGGAAGCTTAACAATCGCGGTGGTACCAAATGGCACACGCACAGTCACAGTGGTCTGACTCTGCTTGTTGCGTCTAAACTCAATAGTAATCGTCCCGTAGGGACAGTCCACGCTGCCCTTGACATGATCGAATTCGGCATTGTAAGGCGGGTCTACCACGAAAGTACGATATGCCGGTCCCGTAGGCTTTAGACCCAAGACCGCTGCGTAGAACCATTCATAAATGGTTCCTAGCATGTCGTGGCATTTGCTACGGCACTCGTCTTGCCAGAATTCCAACAGCGTTGTTTCTCCACGCCGCAGAAACCGCATATAAGACGGGTGCTCTTCTTGACGGGCCATCTGCAACACCAAATCTGGTCGCTTTGCGTCAGCCAGGGTATTGAATAAGAACCGCAGCCCAATCTCTCCGGCGCGGATGCGCCCATCTGCTACATCATCCAAAAAGGCAGCCATCACATCCTTGCGATACTGTTCAGGGACCAGTCCAAATTGCAAAGCCATGGCTTGGGCGACTGCATCTCGGTCGCGGGTCGGGTAGTTGTCTAGTGAGGTATAGTAGGCGTACGGCCGAGACGCGTCGTCGGTGACGAGCAAGTGACGGTTGTACACGGCGTAGACCCGAGCGGCCCACTGTTCGAATTCTTCTGCCTTTTGCATTTCTCCCAGTTCACGAGCCATCATGGCGACGCACTGTAGGCACCGGTAGTATATCGCGGTTTCGATATTAGCTTGATTATTGCCAAAGGCAATTCCACGGCCCCAATCCCCAAGTCCATGTTCGATTAATCCGCCTCGGCGCTCTTTGCTGCGCATGTATTCCATGTACCGCACTGCCGCGGGGAACACCTTGGCGACGACATGTGTCGAACCGTAGTACTCTCTCAAAATGTCGGGCAGAAGACATATGGCACAACCCCAGGTGATAGTATCATGCAGCGGACCGCACATGTATCGGATCTCGGGCGCCATGGTGGGGACCAGCCCACTGGGCTCTTGAGCGTCCATGATATCGTCAAGGATCTTCGTATACAGAGCTTCCATATCGCGAATGTACTGCGTGGCTGGCGCCAGCAGATGCGTGACCTCCAGCCAGCCGAACTTTTCAATTTGGGGACAGTCAGTGTGGTAACTGAACAGATTGCTGCTGAAGGTCCAGGATAGGGCGTTTAGCAGTTGATTCACATCTTCCTTGTCGGTCTGCATCGTGCCCAGGCGGCGGGCAGCCGACGAGACATGGCGTCCCACAACTGATCGGATGACCGGACGGCCGTCACTGCCATCCAAGGAAACCCCTTCTACTTGGATATAGCGTGCGCTGGTGAAACTAAAGTCGGGTTCCCAGGTTTCAGGGGCGCCCGTGCCGGCCAGAAGAATACGAGAGAAGACGCCAGTCTCGAACTCCTTGAACAAGGGATCCGGCATCAACACTGTGCCATCTTCTTTGACCGTCTCGCTGTAACGGACAATAATCTCCGATCCTCTTGGTCCCTCAACCTCCATGTGCACCATCGTTGAGGCGTTCTGCCCCAGATCGTAGCAGACCATACCCAGACGCGGCTCTGTGACCTTCACTGGCTGGAAGGTCTCGTGCAATACCACAGGTGGCTGAGTTTGATAGTAGATATGACCACGAGGGCCAGTCAGCGGCTTCGCGAGGGCCCATTCAGCGTCATCGAAGTCTGGCGTGTCCCAGCCCGTTGGATACTGTCGCCGATCGTGGTTTTCAGATGCATAGATATTAGCCAGGCTGGTGGCGCTTTTATGGACGCGCCAGGATGGATCCGAAATCATCGTCGTGTGTGTGCCGTCGCCGTAGAAGAGGTGCAGCTCACCAAAAAAACAGAGCTCGTTGCCATAGCGCACATAGGTGTTGTCTTCGTACATGGGCCAGAAGAACCGATCATCCCCTTTGTCCCCCGCATAGAAACCATTGCCCAGGTGCGCGCCCAGCACATTGGCACCTGTCCGCAAATGGGCCGTCACATCGTAGGCCGTAAATTGCACGCGACGGTGGTAGTTGGTCCAGCCGGGGTCCAGAAGATGGTCTGACGCTGGGATTCCATTTACAGTCATGTTGAAATGTCCCAGGCCGGATGCAAACAGAATGGCACGATTTGGGGGCTGCCCCAAATCGAAGGCCTTGCGTAGATAGATCGGTTTGTCGCCACCGTCACCAATCCACACGGCTTTCCATCGATTCGCCTCGTCCTCGAACCACGAGCGGAAAATAAGACTGGTATGAGGCATATAGGTCTGGTTCATGCTATAAGGCGGTAGCAGATGAGATCGAGGGTAGGCTGTGAAGAAGTGACTGGCGGCGCAGTGATGGGGTCGCTGCGACTGATCCCAGACGGTCACTTTCCAGTAATAGCTGCAAGTCGACTGAAAGCCATTATCGGGTCTGCAGATGATGTTGCGTTGCTCATTGCTCATCACCCGGCCTGAATCCCAGGCCAGCTTAGCTTGATCGGTGGCATCTCCTTGCACAGCCGTCTCTTCGGTGCTCAGCACCACCCGGTACGCGAGCTGTGAGGCATGTTTCTCGTCGGTTTCAATCGTCCAATAAAAGCGGATCTCGTCCACATCAATTCCTAGTACCTCATGAAAGCCATGAAGTCCACATCGCGTAACCTGCATTTTGGGCCTATATACTGCTCATCAAAATGGCTGCCAGATGGTGCTGTTTCTTTCTTTCTCGCTGGGATACCCTAATTTTTGAGGGGAAGAGATGGGCTTCGTCTGTTAGCATCCGAGACACGTTGAGTGCCTCGCGTCAATAACATCCGAGACCGTGTAACTTCTACCATAGATTCTGACGATCTATCTATCTAGTAATTCCCTATATTATCGTCTTAGGCTTGGCAGTGCGTGGCGTCAACTATCGTAGGTGGGGTTCGAGTTAGGGTGCGCGGGGTATCGCCGCAACTGCCGTGTTTCCTTCCCGAGTCCGACTAATTGAATTGTCGCTCAACTACATGCAATTAGATCCCTCGTTTCACATCCTCCCCCACAGGGAACCGGCTTGCCGCCAAAGGGATCACACATATTCACCAAATGATTTGGTCTCTATCCCATATCAACTACATGTTGTGGGATTCAGTGTCCCAAATACCATCCTGGACGATAGGGCCTTCGGCTCCCGTCGGACATCCCGACTCTTGCCTGCCGACCCACAACACCAGAAACCGGAAGCAGGAACTTACTCACCCTTGCCCGGCTATCTCAGTACCCTTTTTAGGTCTGCATATCAAGATTAGGGTGTATTGCGCCTCAGGAACGTGAGCGTACAAGTATCGTCGTCATCTAGTGGCAAGCATACTTGGGATGTGTATACTTCATAATCTTGCTTGAGTCAGACCCAATTCCTGGTCTTGATTTCTGGCCCCATAAAATGCAGTCAATCATCAATTCACATCACATTGTCATCAAAGGTTCAATGATGTGAGCGTGGATGATGTAGATCCATTTGGAATTGGCACATAATCATGTTGACCTTGTCTGGGATGTCTTGCTACGTCATGAATTCCACCATCCCTTATCGATAGAGATCTTGACCTGTGACGGTCCAACTCTTGGTCTTGCCACCAGAAGTGTATGTCTGGAAATAACCATCGACGCTTAATTCCCTGTACAATCTGCACCAAGACAAACGTGGAGTCCTGGTTGTATGCTTCCCAGATTCTAGACTACTCTTACTGCCATCGAGCCACCTCCACCGCAGATAGGCTGCGACAGCGAAAGATAAATGCAGATTCTCAAGCCCATAATTTGGATGTGTTCTCCTACCGCCTATAATGTCAAGATAGAAGAGCCACGGGCATGTGATTGTTTGGGCGCTCTGGGGTTGTGATAAGGGAGACGTGAAAATTTGCATAATGTGGGATAAAGATAACATTGGTTAGTTAATAGGCAGTCGGTTTGGTACATCGTGATATATTTTATGCACGTGCTAGCATTTCCCTGTTCCTCCTGCTGATCGGGTGAGTATATAGTCAGACGGCATAATTCGGGGACTAAAAGGACAACTTGCAGGAAACACATACCGTTTCTAACATTTACAATAAATTCAACTCTCGTTTAAGGTACCAATCCAAATCAAGACATGTCCCTTCTAATCAACAGATTGAGTTTCCATCGTAAGCTCGACGTTCATTGCTGGGAAAGGGCACCGGGCCAATTGTAAATTAGGCATTTAACGTTGTTCCGCTAATAGAATATGTAAGCCTGTCCGTAATCGCCGTCTAAGGTATACGTAAGTTGGTTGTTGACGCGCCCTAACCAAAGAAGCAGCAAGGGTGAAGTAAGGGCGTTTGGTCGACTCATGACAGGAAGGGAAAATGACATACGGGGAGTCTATATGCCTACATGAATACTGTATGCGGTCAGTTCGCAGTTATACTCGACCTCCTCAAGGAATGTGAAAATGAGGTGTTATTATGCAAATTTGCTTCACCCAGTCTGTTCTCAAGATGCCGGGAGAGAGCGTTGGCGGGTGGCGGTGGGGTGTTGTATTGGGAAGGCTATGCAGAGGTCTATATGCGGGTTGTCGGAAAGAAGCAGTTAAGAAACGGTAGGTAAGGTCTTCTACCTTATTTAATGTCTGTGGAACATCGGTCAATTTGTACATCTCTATTGTCGTACCAAACGTGGTTGAAAGCAATATAAATATAGGCCACCTTCCATACTCTCTTGTGTAGTTTTTGAATATATCCACCCTATCATTCCATTCACTGGTTAGACAGAACTCCGACAAGATGCCAAAATACGAGACGAGGATTAAAGCGACTTTCTATGTTTGCTGTGTCTTTCTTTACGTCCTCGCCCGACATTTCGGGATTCTTACTAACAACCCATCATCACTTATCGGTACTATCATTGTGTCCTGGTCGACTTCCTTGCCTTTCGCTATTTGTATCACGACCCTTCTAAGAAGGCGCTATAGCACCTTCAACGATCTTCCGGGCCCGCAGGTTCGAGACAATACCGAAATACTCCCGCAATTCTTGGTTGAAGCTAACAGCTATAGTCTGCCAATTGGCTCTACGACCACGTGTTCGATATCTTTGACGAGCCTCTAGCGAACGCAGTCACTCATTGGATCAATGAGAGACCCTATCCGCATGGACTGATGCATTTCTTCGGCTTATTTGGCTCCGAGTACATAGTTCCTACGGACCAGGATGGTCTTGTCGAAGTACTCGCGACTCATTCATACGACTACGAAAAATCACGTGCCTTCCGGCGATATGCGAATCGGTTTTTTGGAGATAACCTCGTTTCTCAGGAACAGGAGATACACAAGGCAAACCGGAAAACCTTCTTGCCTGTCCTCAATCAAACGAACATCCATGTCATTCATCCACTCTTGACCGCCAAGTCGAGGCAGTTTAATGAGTATATCACTTCGTTATCAGATAACATCGCCGAAAGTGACACGCATGTCGAAAATAAAAAAGGTGCCGTTGTTTGCATTACAGACGCTGTATTCAGAGCCACAATGGATACTGCAGGTATGGTTGCATTGGGAATTGATCTGGAGACGATTAAGGGCAAAAACATCCCCCTATTCAAGGCAATGAAAACGTTGTTTACTAGCAATCGTCAGAAGAAGAAACGGTTTGTCCTACATAACTTACTGCCACGCTGGATAGACAGGTTAATTCCTTCCCACGAGGAAGGAGAAATGGATACCGCAAAATCTGTTCTTTTTACTGGCATCCGTTCGATGGTGCAAATAGGATTGGCGGAGACAGATAGAAAAGATGACCACCTCACTTACTTGTCCAACGTTTTCCAAATGGGGGCCCTCGAAAAGGACGAATACATAGGACAGATAAACGCCATCCTTGCTGCAGGGTAAATCTTTCCAGATCTCCTTCCACCTGTACGAGATCACTAAAACAAGAGGTAGTTTCGAAAGCTCGGGCGGCTCACTCTCTTTTGTGATCTACTGTCTTGCAGCCAATCAAGATGCTCAGCAGTTAGTACGCAAGGAAGTACTGCATAGCAAAGGTGAAAATGTGACACTTGATGAAGACGAATATGACCGTCTTCCTGTCTTGAACGCAATGGTCATGGAGTCACTGCGGCTTTTCCCCTCTTTTGGGCTCCTCCTTCGCAAGGCCATTCGCGACACGAACATCAAGGGACGTCATATTCCCCGTGGAACGAACATCGCAATCTGTCCGAAAGCTATAAACTGTGCTCGTCATATTTGGGGGGATGATGCCGAGATGTTCAACTTGGAACGGTGGATCGATCGATCCGATCCAGAGAATCCCAAGCAGGTGCCCACAGGAGGCGCTCCAAGTACTATCTCTATGCTTTCCTTCGGATATGGGACGCGAAGTTGTGTTGGGAGACACTTGGCCATGGCGCAAATCAAGCGCCAAATAGCATTGATTGTTGAACGCTTCCATGTGGAGACTGCAGATGATAAGTTTCCACACCCTTCGGGATTGTTTGCGGCAACACCACCACTGGACTTGCGTCTTCGATTCACCGAATTGAACTAATCGATAACGCTGTGTAACCTGCACAACCACAATGCTAGTCCGGGTGTTCTTCTGGTTTGTAACATGATACAATGATTGTATCCATGTTTGTTGCAGTATTTCACCTTTTTGTATGTCTTAATATCAAATGAAACTTCATTTTGTGGGATTAAGTTTCTCCATGGCCTGCTATTGTTGGGACTTCGTCATAATGAATTCCTTAACCTGCTCTTTCCAGGCTATCAGCTTGCACATGGTCAGTATATAAAACTGTTGTAGCAGTCAATCCTGGATGATATCGTAGTTGTTAGACTCTCCAGTCGTCGCAGTATTTACAAGACATCGACTCCTTCACGATGTCTAACGCACCACAACAGCCAATAGACATTCATGCACTGGAGAAATATTTCGCTCGTGTGCTACCCATTATCCGAGGTCCTTTGAAATTAGAACAAGTTGAGCAACCTCATTTCAGGCGTCCTGGTATGGTGGGCTAACCGGTATCGCACGACAGTTTGAGGGGGGACAGTCTAACCCAACCTACAAGATCACGGATTCCGGTGGTGTGCCCTACGTCTTACGAAAAAAGCCACCAGGAAAGCTCCTCTCCAGGGCTGTACATCAGATTGAGCGGGAATATAGAGTGCTCTCTGCTCTGCAGAATACGAATGTCCCGGTCCCTAGGACATACTGTTTGTACGAAGATGACGACATTCTCGGGACACCATTCTATGTTATGCAATTCTTAGATGGTCGAATCTTCACCGACTCCACTATGCCCGGAGTGAGTCCCGCAGAAAGGACAGCTTTGTAAGTTTCCCGTTTCACTACGCCATTATTTTGTTTCGCATGAGCTGACTTTGGCTTCTTAGGTGGAGAGATGCTCTCCGCGTGTTGGGTAAAATCCATACCGCAGAAACCCACTCCATCGGGCTGCAAGATTTTGGTAGGCAAGGCGGGTACTATGACCGTCAGTTGTCCACATTTACTACACTATCACGAGCACAGGAAAAGGTGGAAGACCCCTTGACAAGTGCACCATTAGGAGAGTTACCGCACCTCGCCGAGTTGATCGAGTTTTTCTCCCGCCACGATCTTCGACCCCAAGATCGATATGCTATAGTGCATGGTGATTACAAGATCGATAACTTGATTTTTCATCCCACAGAATCACGAGTAATAGCGGTCCTTGATTGGGAAATGTCTACACTGGGCCATCCGCTTTCGGACTTTTGCAATCTCACACATCCTTATTTCTGGAGCCATCTAGACCAAGACGTGGTGGGGTTTTGCTCTGGGAAGGTGATGGGATTACCTAGTCGCGCGCAGTGCGTGCAGTGGTATGCGGAGGCTGCAGGCTGGGATCCAGAATCGGACCTTTGGTGGGGTGATGCATTCTTCGCATTCCGAACCACCGTTATCTTGCAGAGCGTGGCCGCCAGGTATGTCCAGCGGCAGACCAGCAGTCCTGACTCGGCAAAATATGCTTCAAAGCTGAAGCCTGCAGCGAATGATACTTGGGAACTAGTTAGGAAAGCGAAGATTGGATCTAAAAGGGGAAGATTGTGAACAGGATTATAGATCTAGTGCGAGATTTTTGGGTTTAGCCTTGACTTGGTTGCAAGGAGACAGATTGTGATGTCATGGTGTAACAGACCAGCTCGCTAGATGCAAGGCACTCCTGTAAACTTACGAGTTGAGATCAGCGCTTAGTCACGCGAAAAACTTTGTTGTTGCAGCATAGCTAGAGATCACTCATGGCGATGAGATAGATCTTCTGGTTTCGTTCTGATCGCGAAACCTGTAATCCATAGTACTTGATTGATCTAGAAATATAGCGTAGTGTGCTAATCTACAAATAGATGCGCTACTGCAACCTTGCCATTGCGATCGTTCGTACATTGCCTATGTGGCGCCATCTAATCAGCCATGGCTTCATCTAGCATTTTTCGGGTTATTGAGCATACGGTGCCGTGTCAACATATTCGAGAGTATCCGGCAGCCACCAGAAGAACACAAGAAGATGTTCTTCACCTGGCTGTTAAACAGTATATTCCCCAAAACGACCATAGGCCGGTTCCTAGGGCTGTAACAATTCTAATCGCTCCAGGGAGTGGGTTTGCAAAGGTATGTCTATTGGCCTTATAGCACGAAGTCTCTCTGACCGCTACCGGCAATATAGGAGCTCTATGAGCCACTCTGTGAGGAATTGCTGGTCCGGTGCAATAGAGACGGGCTCGGTATTCGTAGTATTTGGGCGGCAGATCCCGCGCATCAGGGTCAAAGCAGCATAGTAAACCAAGAGCTTCTTGGAATCGACCGTGAGCCTACCATCAGAGACAATATGGGATTGTTGGAAGACAAGCAAATCTAATGAATAACGGTCATCTAGTGAGCCACTTTGATCATAGCCGAGATCTTCTCCAATTGATCAATGCCAAACGAGATGAAATGCCACACCCTATAGTTGCTATTGCACATAGTGCTGGAAGTTTTGCACTGTTCGCTTCCCCCAGATTAGTGAATCTTGGCCGTTGCAAATAGCTGGCTAACATGTTCATCCGAAGCGTTAACCTTTGTCTCATCCATCCACGACTGTTCCAGGCTATAGTTCTCATCGAGCCACCCATCACACGTCCAGTGACTCGTCTGAGAAACAAGAATCTGTACGATCACAGTACGCTGCTGCGTCCTCATTTACAGTTCTCTGTTCATCGACGAGAAAATTGGCCATCCCGAGAGGCAGCGGCGGAATCCTTTCGTCGAAAAGCCTTTTACCAGACCTGGGATCCACGTGCCTTCGAGCGGCTGGTAACATATGGCTTGCGGGACGACCCAACGAAATCTCCTGCGCATGAGAAGAACAACCAGTCTACTAGGTCAGCTCCTGTGACACTTTCTACTCCGCTGGCCCAGGAGCTTGCCTCGTTTGGGCGACCGTACCATGACCTCCCTGCTCCTGATGCAGGCCCCAATGATATTAGAAACCGCCTAACCCACCCAGATCTAGACCCTGAGCTTTTGACATCAATACCCTTTTACCGCCCAGAAATAACAGCACTGTTTTCCCGATTACCGTATTTGCGACCGAGTGTACTATACATCTTTGGTAGTGAGTCCCATATAAGTCTCCCGGAGTTGAGGAGCGATAAACTTCAGGTTACGGGCGTTGCTACGGGAGGCAGTGGCGGAGCTGTTGCTGGCCGTGTGCATGATGTAGTCATGAAAGGGTATTCACACCAGGTTCCTTTCGAAGCAGTCAATGAGTGTGCGGATGAGATTGCTCGTTGGTTAGTTTGCGAATCAAGGCGTTGGTGTAAGGAGGAAAAGGCCTGCCGTGGAAGATGGGGTGGATTGACTGGTGCTGTGGATAATACTACAGTCGAGAAACGTTGGAAGGTGCACTTTCCAAAGACGCATCGGATCAAATCAAACCTTTGAGGTGTGGCTTTCACCATCTACCCAGTTTCCATGTAGCTCGTAGAAACTCTAATATAAAATCCGCCTCATTCGGTCATATTTCCTGAACAAGTAGATCCAGACCATTGTGCCTTTTAGTTGCAGAAGGATCATCTCCAAGCAGAGGTACGCCTTGCGCAAATGACGAAACTGGATATGCAGGCGACCCAAATAGGGAGGTAACCGCATATGCAGGTTGCCTAGTAGGCCGGAGGGCGAGACCGATGCTTTCTTGGATAAATGTGGAATAGGGCTTTTACAGTGTGAAAATTTGCATCGAATTGATGACAGACCCAGGATGAGGGCCCAAACTCCGATAACAGTACACCTACAAGGCCATATAGCGGTCGTAACTATCAGCAACCCTGAGAAGCTCAATTCCATGCACCAGGACCACTATTTTCAGTTAGGGGAAAGCCTTCGCAATGTCGACAGAACACCTGAAATCACCATAACAGTCCTGACCGGCACGGGACGGTTCTTTTCGGCGTGAGCTTCACTCAACCCTAGGTCGTGGCCATAGAGCTAATGATGATATCCGTTGATCAAAACAGGGGCACCGATGTTAGTTCTACCTCTCGAAACATGTCCCACGGAACCGATATACGACGCAACATGCGTAGCATTTACTTTTTAAATCTCGACCTCACCCATATACTCGTCAATTTCTCCAAAATTCTTATCGTGGCATTGAATGGACCGGTTGTCGGGTTTCCGGCAGCTCTCATTGCACATGCAGACTTCATATATGCTGCGCCCCATACCTTTCTCCTCACACCGTTCTCTTCGCTCGGCGTCGCAGCTGAGGGTGCAGCGTCTCGCTCGTTTGTACGGCGCCTTGGGATTTCCAAAGCAAACGAAGCCTTGGTAATGAGCAAGCGGATACCCTGCGAAGAGCTCGTTGCCAACGGGTTTGTCAACGAGGTTATCTCTGCCCCGTCCGGAAAGCCAGATGATTCTGTTGGGTTTCTGAAGCGGGTACTCGAAGAAGTACAAGAGCGATTCAGTCCGATCGCCACGCAATCTAATTTGCTGTCTATCAAATATTTGATTCGTGAACCGGAGAGACGGATAGATAGTCAGCAAAACTGCGACGAGGTTTTTGCGGGGCTGGAATTGGTTACAACGGGTATCCCAGGGGAGCAGATGCGGGCAATCAAGGAAGGTCGAAAGAGACATAAATTGTAACTAGCGTGCCATGTGGAGTGAGCACAGTTACCCTCAAGCTGCTGCGCATTCTTCGCCTTCCTGCCTTGGCCACACTAGTTGGTCGAGTCCTCATCCTCTGCTTCCACTTCTTTACCTACATCGTCCTCGATAGACACGCTAGGAAATCGGCAAAGCCAGACATATCGCGAAATGTATGATAAATAGCTGCTAACCAAGCTCATCATAATCTTTGTTTCATCCTCCGTCACAGGCTACTCCTACGCAAAGAAGAGGGAAGCTGGACCGTAAGTAAATAATTAATTATCTTGTAATATATTCATATCTAGACCAGCTTCAAGACTGAGGGATTGATTTTTTCGTTCATGACTTTGTTGAAAGGCGTAGGATTTGAACGGCGAGAGGATCCAGAATCCTGCTACCAATACAAGAGGACCAGCTCATAGGGTATTCTCATACTTGCTCGCCTTCCTAATCTGCGATCCATAAACCCAAAATATCCACGGAATCGGGGCCATAACAAGAGTAAAAGCAGCCAAAAGTGTGGTTGCCCATCCTACACCAAGCCCTTCAAACATCTGGAGAGTGAACATGGGGAACGCGCAGCTGAGTATGTATCTACTGAACATCATTGCGCCTGAGGCAGATGCACCATAAAGTGGACCGTAAGTGTCCATCATATAAAGGTTCGTCCCGGAATACACCAGCAAGCAGGAAAACATCGAAAGACCTTGGAATACTATGGGTACAATCCAATGGACTTGGAAATTAGCAGTCCAACTAAGAATGAGTAACGATGGTGGAAGTAGCAAGCTGCCCCCCAACGCTGATACAAGACGAGACTCCGGAGGCATTTTGAGGCTCGGCTCGTGGGCTTGTTTCCACGAATACAGCCGCGGCAGGAAGAAGTACCGGTCTATCAGAGCGTGGGGTATACAAGCAACTATATTTCCCACGGTCACACCAAGATACGAAAGAGCCTGAGCGGTCGTATCGAACCCATAGTACTTCTCAAATACCCAAGGAACGGAAATCACAAATGCGTACAACAAACCAAAAAGGAGCCCATTGTATAGACTGATGAATGTCACTATTGGTTCGGTCAGAAGCATATGAATAGGCCGCTGGAAAAGAATTATAAAGAGGTGCCGGAATCTAGCGCCAATAATCATCTCACGGTTAACGTCCGCCGCGCCCAGTGGCATCGCCCGACGTCGAAGAATAACCGCTTTATAGGTCTCTCTGGTGAAGATCAACGGTGAATAGAAAGCTCCCGCGAGAATTACCGGTGCCCATTGTGTCCAGCTCCACTCTCCAGTGCGAATCATGATAAGTCCCCCAACGAGAGGTGCCAGGGTCGCAGCAACAGTTGGGGCTGCATAGTAGATAGCGAGGACGGTGCCACGTTCGCTGTCATGAGTATAGTCCAGAATGGTTGCCGAGGCATTGCTGATGTTTGATGACCCAAAGACAGCAGCAAAGAAACGACACAGAGTCAGGGCCGATATAGTCTTCGACACGGCGCCGCCAATCATGAACAACATGAAAATTGGAGTAGTTGCAAGATATACGGCTTTGCGACCGTAGGTTTCAGACAGGGGTGCCCCAACAATAGGCCCAAATGCTAGTCCCAGATTATATAGGGCGAGTGGGAGCATGGCGACCTCGGAGCTGCAGTTCATGACTTCCATCACTGCTGTCTGTGCGGGTGCATAGATGGCACCTGCAATGGCACTGACAAAGGCCAGCAGGGTCACACTGGCAATTCCCACGAAACGCCTGGCCAGCGAGAAGTTGCGAGGATTATCAGGGTCGTCTGGTCCATTCCAATCCATTACAGTGTGAATTGGGAAACCAGGGATCCCTTTTTCCTTGTGGTCCATCTGGCCACTGTGCTCGATGATGTAACGGACAGCGAACGGACAGTGAACGGACAGTGAACGGGCAGTAAACGAAAGGTGATATTATGAACGACGCTGGTTGTATATTGATTACACAGGATGATGCTTTGCTTTTCTATTCTCAGAACAAAGCAAAGACCGTGATGCTGTTCCTTTTCAGTATCCACCGCCGTCAAAAGGCTGTGCGAATGAATATCTCGGTCAATAGAATAGTCTAATGATCAAGTGAGAAGTCGCGACCGTTGTGCAACAGAAGGTGAAGTCCTTGCCGGTGCATCGGATATAAACTTCCGAACTCCGGTGCATTTTCAGGCAAGCCAGGTGAATTGCTTGACGGGTTCAACTCACCACTACTTCATCATGATCAATTGCCCCATCGATGCAGGGAACGCATCCCCGGCGACTTCATACCAGCAGGGTGAGAGGACTACCTCTTACGCTCTGTAAAATTCCACAAGCGCAATCCCGAATTTGACCCGACTTGGATACACATGTTTTGAGTTAGCATCCAGTGCGCCTCCCTGACGGTTTTGCATCGTGTATCGAAGCTATTTCTCGCAACTCTCCGCCTCTCCCTTCTCTATCCATTACCTCCTCGCACTATACAACCCTAGGCCCACCAGCCACAGTCCAATGAGCACCATGGCCTGCACAGGAGCAAAAGCTGCACCACGAGCAACCCCAAACCCACTGACCAGAGTGAACACAACGGGGACACAGATCGGCGGCTTGTACGGGCGGGGGAGCTCTGGTTCACGGACGCGAAGGATGATGGCACCAACCATGGTCAGGAAGAAAAAGATACATGCAGACAGACCACTGAATGTCGCCAAGCCCCGAAAGTTCCCAAAGAGAATATACACAATGGACCAGGCGGTAGAAAAGAGAATCGCATTGATGGGGGCATATGCTGTCGAAGTCGATCGCCCTGAAACGGAGCCAACGCGGGCCAGGAAGTCGGCCAACCAGTTGGAATTGGCTGCAGCAACCACTATGCGACCGGCGCCAAACGATCTTCCCAGCAAGGGTCCTGCCACCACCAGGCAGATAAGACCCGCTGCTATGGCACCAAGTGTAGATCCAAGTAGGTGACTAAACGATGTCTGCGGCAAAGTATCAGCCTGCGATACTTACTCACTTTCATGTCAGTGACACCCATGAAGACATTTATACCACTGCTACACTATCAGTTGTAGACACTACTCTCCAAGGTAGGAGGATATAATAGGCAATATTCACTGCGATGAAACTGAGGATGGCAATGGGAACCGCGGTCTTGATGGCTAGGGGCAACTGACGGGCCAGAGCAGGAAGTTCGGCACTGACATAGATTGCCTGGCGATGGATTAGCCACCATCAAAGCATACTTCGGGGGTTAGTCTGGCAGCCCTTTCACTGCCTCATACCTTATCCCATCCAGAGTATGCCCACTGTGCACCATAAAGTGCGGCGGAATAAAGACCGATAGATTCCCACCCATGTAACTTCTGCCACTCTATCTCCCTCCCGTCCAAGGCAACGGTGTTGGGAGCACTAAGCCAGGCTCTCATTAACTGGTCCTGGGATTCCTGTGGATTGGGTTTATCCCAGCCAGCAAGGTGATAGCAGACGACACCCAGTCCCGCAACCACGGTGACTGCGATAGCAGCTCGGAATTGACCCAGTTTGCCATGCTAATGATAAGCAACACCAGAGAGAATAGAAGCTTATGTGCCATCCTATCAGGTTGATCGGTCACCGCGGTCGCAGAGTAGATGCTTTCCACGAACACAATTCTCCGGCACTACCGCAACGACCCATGTCCACGCGGCAAGAAAGCCAAAGGTCTCGCCGTAGATATACTGGAGGTACTGTTGAACACCTTCTGCGGTGAAAGGAGTGAGCGAGTGAAGGGGGATCGAAGACAGAGGGTTTGTACGGACCTTCACCCGGAAACGCCGCCCCGAGCTCGGCCATAGTTGCAGCACCTGTCCAAGCCAAGATGCCCCCCCACGAACCAAACGACCAGGGCTGCACCTGGGGAGGGGACATTGGTGTCGATGGCGCCAAGAGAGGTCAAAATCCCGCTTCCGATTACGATATTGATGATGATGCTGAACGCCTCGGATGTACCCAAGTTCCGCCGAAATGAGGCATGGGGCGCTAGGCTAGACGCAGGGCCTGCGGTACTCCCATACTCTGGCGCAAGATTTCCTCCAGGAGAGAAGCCATGATGTCTTCATCCTGGGTGGTCATTCTGGCGGCAGTAGGCTAGACCTGAAGATTATTGACTTCGGCGACACTGAATTTCAACTTTCTGACCGCAGAGTCCGAAGCGGAACTGGCGGCACACTTTAGCGGCGGGGTTCGAAAAGCGAATCAATCAAATCAATCAATCATAATGCGTTGTCAACGAGGTGAGCAAGCCATCTTCCCCACCCAGCCGAAACCCCTCCTTGCGTGACATGATCCATGAGTGGCAGGAATGTCTAGGGGCGTGGGTCCTGTCGGTCTGTTCCGGATACCAATACCAAAACAGGGGCTACCGTCGGGTCGTCCAATGCAGAAGTCTCCTTAGGTGTATATACTTCGCCCACCATCCTCAGGCTGTTTGTGTTGTGAATACTACGGCTGCAGGAGTACTAGATACCTTTATTTTGTATTCATTCCGTCTTCCATGCTGATTTTAGAAGTTTTCGGCGTGGATTCTCCAATCTAATGCGAGTGTCGTCGAAATATATCTTTGTTGTACTCAAAAGATTACTTACTTCTCGTAGTAGTCCGTCTTGCATCGATAATCACTGATAGTTACGGAGCCTTGATATATGGCAGGGATTCATTAATACTCCAGTCCCTGTCGAGAATGAACTGTTGTACTGGCTGTGCGCCTAATCGACCTATATCCACTCTTGGTGGCCTAGGGCGGGCCAAGCCGGTCGCTGGAGCAGGGAGTCCAGTATGATATATTCTACTCCTTTCCAGCACGACTGAAAACAAGGCGACATAAGCAAGCAGTTAAAAAAAGACAGTCCTGGAGGCACACCTGGTACGGATATCAGGATACATGACGCAACCCGGCCTTTCCGTTGTGTAATTCACCACATTTGAATAGCACCAAACATCAAGGAACTCTTGAATGTAGTAGATAACGCAGACCATCCTTCTTTAGTCTCGTCAAGCAAAGGGATTACCAAATAGCAACTACGAAAAATCCTGACTCGGACTTAACGGGAGCAGAACCTTCCCCGGGGGCAGTTAGCCCAAGGGTTCTGCAGGGTGTCAGGTAATCTGAACCAAAATGACGCAAACTAAGCCTGACCTCAATCTCAATGGCCCTGCGCGGAGGTGATAGGCCGTCATGCCGATAATGCCTGCTTCAATGCCGAGCAAATTAAATTAACCGGGCTTACATGGCTGTTCTAACTGATTCCTTGGCATCCTTAGCGGTGGTGCCTGGATGCGGACGATGCCCTGTGTATAGCTTGTTTATCGGTAGGCCGGATCTATCTCTAAGGATCAGGGTATCCATTACCAATGCCAACCCCTCAGTTGAGATCGCTTATACAAGTTCTATTACACTATGTAGCTAGATATCAAACACTGATGCACCGGTTAAAGATTTTCTGGTGTAAGGTGATTGTGGTTAACGTGATTTGACTTGCAATTTGCGTCGCGTAAGACGTGCTACTACTGTAATCTTCCTGGACACATAACCAACGGCGGACGCTATTTAAACTCCTGAATTTACTAGGGTGATTTGATTCCACCACCGGACTCCGATGCATCTCAATCTGGACAGTCGGGATGTCGCCACTTTCTGCAGGCAGTTCGCTGTGGTATCGTCGCAAAGTGTTCATGGCGTTGCCTCTGGGATGGTATGAGGAAGGATGATGCCATTAGTGAAGAGTGTTGACCTGATCGATACTCAGCCAAGAGCCATCCTATAAATATCAGGATAAATCTGCTGTTCTTCTCATCTCATCTCCATCGCACTACAACGTTCTTCAAGACATCAAAGCTCATTCTTCCAACGCACAAACACCTCTTCTCCCAGGTTCACTACCTAGCAACTCATCAAGATGAAGTTCACTGCTGCAATTGCTACTGCCATCCTCGCCAGCGTTGCTGTCGCGGCTCCCGAGCGTGGCCTCGAGGCTCGCCTCAGGGCCCGTGGTACCGGCAAGGGATCCCGACCCCTCCAGGCAGTCGCCAGGCCTGCCTCGACCAAGAACCAGACCAACGTCGAGTACAGCTCCAACTGGTCCGGTGCAGTGCTGGTGGAACCTCCTTCTGCCGCGGCTACCTACACCGCGGTGACCGGCACCTTCACTGTCCCTGAGCCCACTGGCAACTCTGGAGGCAGCCAGGCTGCATCTGCTTGGGTTGGTATCGACGGAGATACCTATGGAAACGCCATCCTCCAAACTGGTGTTGACTTCACCGTGACCGACGGAGAGGCCTCATTCGATGCCTGGTATGAGTGGTACCCGGACTATGCCTACGACTTCAGCGGCATCGACATCTCTGCCGGTGATGAGATTGTTGCCATTGTCGAGTCCTACACCTCGACCACCGGCATTGCTATCATTGAGAACAAGAGCACCGGCCAGAAGGTCACCAAGGAGCTGTCCTCCAGCTCCAGCCTTGGAGGACAGAACGCAGAGTGGATTGTGGAAGGTAATATGAGCCGCACATTCCTGTCCCAACTTTGTCAAACGCTAACGGGATCCTAGACTTCGAGGAAAATGGTTCGCTCGTCGACCTGGTGGACTTTGGCACTGTCACCTTCACCGGTGCTGTGGCCAAGGCTGCGGGAGGTCAGAGCGTTGGCCTTACGGATGCTACCATCATCGAGATCGAGGAGAACGGCCAGGTGGTCACTGATGTTACCATCGACAGCGACTCCGAGGTGACCATTACCTACGAGTAAGCGTGCCCACGAGGCCTGTCACTGTAACTGGAACAGTGGCAGAAACGTTGATCAGCTCAATTTATAGCGGATTGATTGGCATGCAGTGATGTGATGATGTGATTGGCACAGCATTTGATGAGAAATTGGAGGAGGAATTTGTAGATAGTTCTGATTTCTAGTATTACTTTGCGGGGCCCCAGTTGAATATGAGTCATTCTTTTGATTGATCTTCCATAAACCGTAGATAGACATTAGGTTACAGCGTAGAGGATGTTCGATAAGGCAGAGGTGCACATGCTGCATTTCTTGAATTCAGTAAGGCAATACGGGCCCGTTGTTCGAAACTCCAGGTAGCTTACGTAGAGTACGACTTTCATTTATGATGTATTTCCAGTTCCGATACAGAGCACTCAATTGGATAGGGATTGTACAGGTGTGCTATCTTCTCAATTAGGTCTTGGACGTCCTCAAGCCCAAAAACAAGACAATACATGCAGGAAGTATTTGCTGAAACGATCCAATTACTGCTTACAACGACCAGAATACCCGTAAGAGCAAGTAATTAAAATCCTACCACAGAATACCATTAAGTCAGAAGTAATGTAAGCATGCCGTGGCAAAAGCACACCGCTCCTCCATTCACATCTGTCTCCGAAGAGGCGCGATGACAATGGCTTGCAATGGCCTCAAGCAGCACGGCACGTGCCAGAGATTTGGGTTTGCGGAGGACCAACATCGACCGTCTGGGCACCATTGATGGTAGTAACGCTGTTGTCAATACCATTGAAGGTGCACTTAACGCCACCCGTGGTGGACGAGATGTGGGAGATGCTTAGGGGATTGCCTGGTTTCCTCGGTTAGCTTTCCCAGATATATCTAGTTTGCCTGATACGTACTGATTTTGGTGCTGACACCATTAGTCGGGAACTGCTTCTGGAACTGAGCATTTGCAGCACCCTCAAAGGTAATGAGCACCTGACCTCCAGTCGACTGTGTTTGACCAGGATTGCTGGGAGTCGATCCAGATCCGAACCGGCAAGACCCCTGAACCTGGGTCTGCGGAGGACCGACATCAACCTGACCCACGCCGGTCACAGTAGTTACGCTGTGGTCAATGCCATCAAAGGCACAGACAGCACCCTGGGTGCTGCAAGATATGTGTGAGATACTGAGGGGGTTGGCTAGTGATATTAGCCGAGATACCTAATAGTAGTGCGCGGGGAACATACTTATTTTGACATTGGACCCATCAGTGGGGAAGTCCTGGGTGAATTGGGCACCAGCTGCCCCAATAAATGTGACTTGGGCAGTAGCTTGCGCTCGACCGATGTTGAGCCCAAGGACAGAGGTCGAAAGAAGGGCAGGAAGCAAAGTGAACTTCATATTGAAAGGAGGTAGTCTAGTGAGGGTCCAGTGGAGTGGTAGTAGTATGTCTGCAATGCAACTCACTTGTTTTGAGCTGCTGGAGAGTCATCGATAGACGAGATTCGCCGGCCTTTTATAGACAGAAAAGGGAAGAAGTCCAGCCCCTTAACTATACAGACACTGAGCGATTTCTCATGACCAACGGCATCCCCGTGTACCACTTTTGCTCTATACGAGGAATGCAATTACCTCATCTGACTGAAACCGTGGAAGCTGTTCATCAGGCGACCCCTTTTCTACCTACACTGACCTATTCGGGATCAATGTTGACACGATCATGACGCTGCTATTCATGGAATTTAGCCTGTTCCGGTCATTTTGATGATTCGGAGAGGGCAGTCAAAGTTGGTAATAGGGAGTTGGTCAGTGTGGTGACTTGGAGCTGGCTGGAGACGTACCATATTTCCGTCGAGGCACAGCAATGAATATGTCTAACTCACGAAATGGTGAACGGCATAACCACCGGCTGAACCCGAAAACTCTCGCAATGCCCCGAGGGGATCCATGGGTAGTGGCAGTCGTACGGTTGGGCGTTGTCCACATAACCTTGCGCATATCCCATCCTCGGTATCATGACAACACAAAGAAGCTGTAAGTTATTTGTAGGTCATCCACGGTGCTCATTGTGGCGGGTATAAGATAAAAAGGACATTTTTTTTCAGGCAGTGGGAGGTTTTAATGTCTGAAACGTAGACAGAGTCAACATTAGGCATGCAGGTAGCTGAATATCCATGGGAAACGATCAACAACAGATTATCAAGGCTCTGGTAACGTCAATAAGTGCTACTTCGAAATACTGCTGGAAGCGGCTGAACCCTCCGCAAGAGGCATTGAATGGTTCCGCCAATCAACCTCCCAACTTGCCCTCGTATCTTCCCGTTTGGATTCCTCGCCACCCGAACTGAAAAAGGACGGGGCCTATTCCTCCTTCGGGTAAAGGGTTTGATCCTGTAGTTCGTACTCCGGAGTACCTAGATACTGACATCATCGACTCCAGGGTCGACGGTGCCTATACGAGGAGGCACCCGTACAGAGTAGAACCCATGCCCAGCCGTACCTCCGCTACACTGCCAACTGCAGGCTAGAAACACAAACTATCGCATGATGATGGGGTGCCTGATCTTCTGATTATGTTGAGGGTCGGCAAAGATTGAACCCTGCGTCATCAACCCTGCCATTTCCCCGCGGTCGGGTGTGGGCGAAGTAAATCTTAATTCCCTCAAGCCTCCGACCACTGACTTCTAAAAATACAACCTGTTCATTGTCAAGGTATAAGCATAATTTATTTTTGGCACTAGTCCGGGCTATGCAACAGGCCGCATTACCTTGGATCTTCTCAAACAGGACCAAGGGAACGTATACCGACTGGTGGTAATATGGCCTGTTGAAGCTGAACACCACCACTATCATACTGGTGGTGCGAAGCAAGCATAGGAAAGATAATCTCCATTCGAATCTCGAGCTAAACCAGAGACTCTCAGTGCTTACGCACTCCAAGTAGCAAATCCCTTGTGAATAGCATGTAAAAAGGGACATGCCTCTTGGCCAACAAACTCCCCTCTTCCACCCCTAGATAGCAGTAGTGAGCCTACCTGAGCCATCACTATTAGTACAGGTGAGGAGATTACAGCAGTCACGACATGGAAACCAAGACCAATGACTATGGGCGGACAGGATACGAGGTCAATCGGCTGACCAACAAGCGCAGGGTGAATACAAAACAATACTTCAACAAATAGGGCGATGGCCCAGATGTAGATTGGTTTTAAGCCATGTAACCTGAGTGATACTGATCATTCGGAACCGACACAGGAACCCAGAGGCTCACCTCCCCATTAGCTCTGCAGCCAAAACGGGTACTCTTGAAGTTTTCGACGGGCTATAGGCAGTTCCTGTGAATTGCCGTTGTTGGAAAAGGGCCGTGAGACTTGTGCGACCATCCAGAAACAGCCTAATGAAAATTTTCCAGTTGTGGAGACAGGCATGGAATACCAAACACCGTGCGGTTGTTTGACCACTAGTTACACCGTCGTCCGACAAGTATGTGACTCGCTAGGCTGATCCTGCAGCAGCAGAAGCTCGAGCCCATGGCCTGACCAGGGCACTATGGGGGGATACAATGATTGGCCGGTACTGAGGGGCTCCATAGAACTAACATGGTCGGCAGAAGAGATAGAGTAAGTTCTGCTTGAAATTCAGGAAATATGACTTCATTAGCCGAGTTGATCAACTCCCCCAGCCGGGTTTGTGGGGAAGAAGGCGGCTGTTGAACGAGCATCATTGGCGTCTGGAGACTCTCCGGATTCCCCAGATAGTGGACACTCGACTATTTCGGGTAAGAATCGGCATGCTGGTTCTCGTGGCTTCCGATGCCTCCATCCGTGACTAAACATGATCGAATGCCCTTCACGCATTTCGGCCAGCTTTGCCGAAGGGTCCACTGCCTGCCCCAGAGTCGGGAAATGTCCGCTCATAGGGTTCTCTTCTGCTTCTACACGGCCCTTCATTTCTTTCCCACAGGGCAACTGAGCCGAGTCCTGCACCACCATCAACCGTTGTCTATCCTAGATGGGAGTATTTTACGAGTTAGCGATTCATGTATAGTCCCCATCAATCCAACTGAGTGGAGGCTAGCAATGGCAACGAGGACATCTAGTGATTCAGACGCGGTGGGGAAGTCTACCTATAAAGCCGGACTAGAACCCGGGATACTAGCATTGTGACAGGATCAAGTCTCTCGCCCAAGATGTCGTTGACCTATCTGGGAGCCGTGGCAATGCTGGCTGGCCTGCCCTCATTGGGGCAGGCCCGGTCAACCTGGCCCCTGGGCAGTGGACTGGAGCTGTCCTACCAGGCAAGCCAACATCAGATCTCCATCCATCAAGACAACCAGACCATCTTCTCAACCCTCCCCAGTCAGCCCTTCCTCAGTGCCAGCGCCGGGAAGGACCAGATTGTCGAGGATAGCGGCAACTTCAACATCACCAATGTAGACCAGGCCCGATGCCAAGGCCAGAATATCACCCAGCTGGCGGGTATCCCTCGTCGCGACAGTGTGAAGAACCAGGTCGCTGTGCGCGGTTATCTCCTGGATTGTGGTGGGGAGGACATTGCCTATGCCATGAACTTTTGGGTTCCTAAGGCCTTTTCGGATCGCGTTGCCTTTGAAGCCACCGTTTATTCAGATGCGAATGCCAGTGTCCCCTTCGAACGTCTCTATCTCACATTCGCATCACACGCGCGGGAGGACTTTTACGGTCTCGGTGCGCAGGCGTCCTTCGCTTCCATGAAGAATCAGTCGATCCCCATCTTTTCCCGCGAGCAGGGTGTCGGACGTGGTGACCAGCCATACACGACCATCGAGGACTCGCAAGGTTTCTTCAGCGGCGGCAACCAGTACACCACCTACACGGCCATCCCTCAGTACGTCAGCTCTGACGGTCGCGTCTTCTACGTCGACGAGAATGATACGGCTTACGCTGTCTTTGACTTCCAGCGCCCCGATGCTGTCACGGTGCGCTACGATAGTCTCTCGGTGCATGGCCACCTGATGCAGGCTGACAACATGCTGGACGCCATCACCATGCTTACTGAGTACACCGGTCGCATGCCGGCTCTTCCAGATTGGGTGGACCATGGCGCGCTTTTGGGCATTCAGGGTGGACAGGAGAAGGTCAATCGCATTGTGAAGCAAGGCTTTGAACACGATTGCCCGGTCGCCGGTGTGTGGTTGCAAGATTGGTGAGTGACCTCCTGGCTTTTCTGCACTCATCATTACTAACCGGCCTTAGGTCAGGCACGCATCTGCAGTCAGCCCCCTATGGCAACATGAACATCTCGCGTTTGTGGTGGAACTGGGAGCCCGACACTTCGCTGTATCCCACATGGGCCGAGTTTGTCCAAACTCTACGCGAACAGCACGGCGTACGCACCCTCGCCTACGTGAACCCTTTCCTGGCCAACGTCAGCAGCAAGTCGGATGGCTATCGCCGCAATCTCTTCCAGGAGGCTAGCAAGCACCGATACATGGTGCAGAACACTACCACCAACTCCACGGCGATCATCTCTAGCGGCAAGGGCATCGACGCCGGTATCCTGGACCTCACCAACGAAGAAACTCGCGCGTGGTTCGC
The DNA here is from genome assembly GCF_003184925.1 of Aspergillus vadensis CBS 113365. NCBI lineage: Eukaryota > Fungi > Ascomycota > Eurotiomycetes > Eurotiales > Aspergillaceae > Aspergillus > Aspergillus vadensis. The sequence goes on along the minus strand of NW_020292055.1, from coordinate 712,857 downwards.
CGACGTTCTTCGCACGCAGGTGTGGAGTGCCAACATCTCCGGCTGCATGTGGGACTTTGGCGAATACACGCCCATCGCTTCTGATACCTCGTTGGCCAACATTTCCACCAGCGCCTTCTTCTACCACAACCAGTATCCGCGCGACTGGGCGGCCTACCAACGCTCTGTGGCCGCCGAGATGCCTCTGTTCCATGAGATGGTCACATTCCACCGCTCTGCCTCCATGGGCGGCAACCGGCACATGAACCTATTCTGGGTTGGCGACCAAGCCACTCTTTGGACTCCCAACGACGGCATCAAATCAGTGGTGACTATTCAAGGCCAGATGGGCATCTCCGGATATGCCCACAGTCACAGTGACATTGGCGGCTACACGACCGTCTTCGAGCCTCCCACCACCAGCAACTCCTCCGGAGCCATCCCACGATCGGCTGAGCTTCTGGGCCGCTGGGGTGAACTGGGCGCCGTGTCGAGTGCCGTGTTCCGGTCGCACGAGGGCAACGTGCCTAGCGTAAATGCTCAGTTCTACAGCAACTCCACCACGTATGCGTACTTCGCCTACAACGCCCGGATGTTCCGCAGTCTGGGTCCGTACCGTCGCCGCATCCTCAACACGGAAAGTCAGCGCCGCGGATGGCCATTGCTGCGTATGCCGGTGCTCTACCACCCCGAGGATCTCCGCGCCCGACAGATCAGTTACGAGAGCTTCTTCCTTGGACGGGATCTATACGTGGCGCCGGTGCTCGATGAGGGCCACAAGTCCGTAGAGGTGTACTTCCCCGGTCACGGTGCCAACCGCACGTATACCCATGTGTGGAGTGGCCAGACCTACCGGGGAGGACAGACGGCGCAGGTGTCGGCGCCCTTTGGAAAGCCCGCGGTGTTCGTGGTGGATGGAGCCTCAAGTCCGGAATTGGACGTGTTCTTGGACTTTGTGAGGAAGGAGAATGGAACGGTTCTGCATGCGTGAGCGTGTTGCTCCCTCTTCAATGTGTACTAAAAGTATCCCAGTTAGGTGTCAGAGATGATTAGATGATCGATTAGACAAGAGTATAGATGATTTCGTATATGCCCGAAATTATAGATCGGTCAATTAGGTACACACATTACACTTCAGCACGCTATGTGCCGGTAGCAACTTCTAGGGGTATCAAACCTTCAACTTCTCTCCATCGTGTTCCACCGTCCCCTTCTCACTGATCCCATCCTCGACCTGCACACCTTCCTCACTGCTGGCCACACTAGCCAGCTGCCATTCGCGGATGGCATGTCCCTTCCACATCAGCAGCATGACGAACAGAAACGAGAAGATGGCAAAGAAAGCCATCATGCCATACACCCAGCCGACATCGACGGCTGCCACCCACGGGTCAATGTAGAAGCTGATGGTCAGACCGTAGACGATACGGTAGGCGCCGATCACAATACCCGCTTCAGCGGGGTAGCGCGTGAAGCATTCCACGACGTAGTTGACTGTGACCGGCACACTGGCTAGAGAGCCAATTGTCACGATGAATACCGCCAGTGCCAGCACCATGTAATGCAGGTGATACTGCAGAGTGGCGCCAAACAAACCCAGTCCGATGGGGTTGAGTATGAGACTGGGAATCCAGAGCACCTGCAGACGGTACTCGGGTTTCCACGCACCGTGGTTGAAGCGTCGGGCCAACGCCAGGGGTAGTCGGTCATTGTAGTAGTGGCCCACAATCTGGACGACAAGGATGCCGATCCAGTGGCAGAAGGTGAAAGCGGCGTTCTGCTTCAAGGAGAAACCGTAACCACCTTCCTCTGGCGTCCGCTGCAGCCACACAGGCACCAGTGCATTCATGCCGACGTAGAAGCCGAAGGAAATGAGAGTGAAGGTACCCATGATGACTGTGACCGGACAGATACCGATCAGAATGGGCGCCACGGCGATTTTCATCTAGAACAATGGTCAGTATTACAGAGCCTATAGCTAGTTCCTTTTGAGGGTCGTCACTCACGGTAACAGACCAGGTGGTGGGCTGCACCAAACGCTGGCCGAAAAAGAAGGTAGCCCAGCGGTTGGCCAACCAGTTGGTCGGGATGGCAGGATTCCGATCAGGGTTTTCACGGTCATATCCCGTCTCTTCGAGGAAGAGGAAGATGAGGATGGCTGTGGCACCCAACAGGCCGACAGTCCACCAGAACTCGACGGGGAAGAAGGCATTGGCCGAGATGAAGGCCGAGAAGGTCGGGCCGGCGATGGTGCCAAACAGGAAGGCCATATGCAGGGCCATGAAGGCCCGACCGCGCTGATGCAGAAACAGCAGGTCGGTGATGACGCGCGGGCCCAAAACAGTCGGCACAGCACCGAAAAAGCCGGCAAATAGTCGCGAAATGATGTAGGGGATATAATCATCCGAACGGGTCATGACGGCCGCCCAAATCTGACAGACGAGGGCACACAGAATGCACCAGAAGATAACGGAGCTGCGACCCAGTCGATGGGCGACAGGTGCAAAGAAGAAGGGCCCGAAGGCCATGCCCGCCAATGCGGCGGAGTTCTATACAGCTTGTCAGGACATACATTGGAGCAAAAACGAGGACAAAAGTCGGTCGGCATACAGCATAGGACTCTTGGACCCTTGTTTTGCCATAGATCTTGGCCTGTTGAGCCAGGTTCAGCTGGCCAGATAGGGGAGCGATAGCCCCCGAAAAGGAGGCCAGACAGAGAGTGGCCAGAATAAGTTGTTTCCGACGATATGGCCAATTCTTCAAGCCATCAGCACACATTCCGGGGCCAAAGGTGTTCTTGGGGCCAGATGCTTACGAGCGGGTCCTGGGGATGGGAACTGGGTCGAGGCACCAGCACGACCCCCGGCGGGGAATGTTCGGGCTGTTTACCCTCACTGCTGGTCTGAATACCATCCTCCTTCATTTTGATTGACTTGGATCTATGGTATTCAGAAAGGAGATCTCGAGAACAGGTTCAAAGAGGTTCAGGGCGTTCCCTTACGGTCCTGAAGAGGTTTTCGACGGCTTCAATTTTCGCCTGTCGATCGATTTCCGAACGCGTCATCCTCGGTGTTAAACCGAGCCCGGTAAGGATTTCCGGTCCAGCTGCGGTTTCGGATTGGTTGACTGGCGCACAATGTAATTTTATCGCGATAGCTAGACTATTTAGCAGCTGTTGTTGATACGGAATAATATTATCTGCAACCCACAACTTGGGTCTGGACCAGACCCTGCATGTCCTGCATCTCAGGGGGGTGTGGTGGTTGGACCATTGCCGCATCGGGGTGAAGATATTTCCAGCCGCTGTGGAGACAGTCGGCGATCGGACTGGGTTTGTCACCGTCAAGTCGCTTCCACCACATCAAGGGAATCAATGCTATGGCACCATGTAACTAGAGCGCTCAAGAAGAGAAAATATGTTCGTGGCAACCAGTTCGATACTTCAATCAGTTCCACTTACTACTAGCCTGATCTTACAATGCCGGCATGGCTACAAGTCACCCCACAGTACCAGCTAGTAGTCACCTCTGATATATATATCCATGTCACTCGGGCAAGAAAGGGGAGTGTGCCTCTAGGGACCTTCCAATAGTGAATAATATAGATGCATCTAATAGCGAAGTTTGGTCTATCAAGCTGCAGTTCGATCATATGAAACACTATACTCATCCATTCATTGCCTTAACTGGAACGCGTCAATAACAGCTCGCTACCCGCCCACGTCGCGGAAATCAAACTCGCTCATCGATGGCAGTTTCTCCCTCATCATCCGCGAGCTTCGGTGACCTCACATGAATTACTGCTTCGACCGTAATCTGCTGGTCCCGATATTCCTCGATCAAAATTCGAGCTGTAGGGGCCGATGCGAGAAACGATCGCACCCGTCGGTCGGGAAAGACATAATGCAGCGCCGCAAACACGGCGCCGGCGATCAACGCACCGCTGAGGAAGCAGATGTAGTACAGATGCATCAGCCCGGCCGGAACATGGATGGTTGAATTGACGTAGGCAATGAAACCGGGAAGCGAGGGGACTGTCCCACAGATCCACTGGGCCCCGTGTCAGTCCACCAAAGGGGAAAAGTAGGGCCTCTGGAGGCGGAAGAGGGACTTACCGCGACGATGGCGCGCCAATTTACCCCGTATGTATACCAGTAGATGCTCCGTGCATCTCCCACAAACAGGTCCGGGACTTTGATCTTTCGCTGGTGGACGCACAGATACGACGCGATCATCAGCCCGATCATCGGCGCCATGAACACCGAGTAGCTGCTAAGGACCGTGATAAATACCGTGGCCGTATTGACCAATCTCCATGGATTGGCTGCAATGGAGACCAATGCCGTCAGGTACGCGCCCCGACGGATGTTAATATACCTGGGGAAGGTCGCCGCCAGATCGAACCCTAGCTTCGTCAATTACTGATTCCAACAAGGGCCGTGTGCAAAAAATCTTCCTACCTCCCGACAGAGCGTTGCCCGGGACATTGACCCCCATTTGCGAGACAATCAACGCGATGCCTCCGAAGAAGCCTGCTGCGCGCGACCGGGACCCCCCACTCTCAATGACGGCGCCCAGGAGCTTGGGAAGATTCCAGTAGGCTTCTCCATAGCGTTCCTGCGTGGCCGCTGTGACGAGAATGCCAATTACGCCGATTATGATGGCGTACAGTGCCGCGCTGAAGAGCTGACCATAAATGGCATCTCGAGGTCGTCGTGCGAACCGCGCGTAGTCGTTCTGGTTCAAAATACCGGCGCAGATGCTGCCTATCGTGCTGATGATTCCATACGCGATCATCCACCCAGAGACATTCGATCCGGAAGACAGCGTGTCACCGAAGCCTTTGGGACCCATGGTCGCCAATGACCAGATTAGCAGTACGAATTCAAAAACAATAACAATGACAGCCGAGATGTAAAACATTTTTTGCAATTTATGCGGTCGCACATAGATTACTGGCAGGGAAAGAACCATGAAGATGATGTATCCCACGAACTCGGCGGTCGTCATGCCGGTGTCGGCAGGCATGTGGTTGGGGATGCGCTTCTCCAGTGAGGGCCAAATGGCCTGCAGGCAAACATACACACACTCGCCTCCGATCCATGCCTGAAAGGCATCTGTCGTGAGGTTGGCGGTTAGTATCTGCTGCGACGGGTGAACTAAATGACTTACACCAAACTAGACCTATCAGCGGGAGCGTTTCTGACTTTCACCGGTGGGACTTACTGAGGGAGAGGAATATACGGTTCCAGATGACGAACTGGCTGCCATACATGCCCCAGACATACCGATTCACAACAGGAAATCCAACTGAACAAGAGGTCAGTTAAGACCCGAAGACACATGCAGAGCGGGTCAGCCCCGCCAAACGCTTACTATGATAATAGGCCCCGGGCAGCGAGTTGAGGACGATGAAAATGGTCGCCAGGATATTCCCGACCACGATGGCGACGATGGCTTGCCACCAAGACAGTCCCAGGGCGATCAACGAGCTGCCGGTCATATATCCAGAGATGTTGGAGCTGATGAGGACCCCTGCGCAGAATACTCCTGTTAGCGAGGCCTGCACAAGGAAACATGGAGGGGTGTCCCCTGACAATAATTGTTGAAGGTCCAAAACCCCCAGCGGCGGCGATCCGCCTGAATGGGTTCGATATCACTATTAATCCATCGGTCGGGAGTGGTCTCTCCTTCTTGGGGGACCTCGAGCCACTGCAGGAGCGTCATGGCGAGCTGGCTGAGTTAAACAACACGCGATGAACACATGAAGCCTTACTACATCCTGGTTCCAGACAGATATACCCGCCGGTTTGGGTGATAAGGGTTTATCTCGGCCGGCGCCAGCCAAGGATGAGCGACATCAGAGGAAGCGGGGTCGGACTCTAGCCTGATTGCGACTGCAGAGAATGAGGGCACATGTGCCACAGGTACAAATGACGGGTCAGTCCCGCCCTTGAAGCCTATCTGGTTCCCTTATCAACTATCAGTGGTCCGTCAAGATGGCATTCTATCGAATCGGTGTGGATGTGGGTGGCACCAATACCGATGCTGCTATCCTCAACGCGGCCGCCGCAACCCTCCATGAACAGGACTTGCATCAAGATCGACAGAGGGGCGTGTGCGCTTCCAGCAAAACTCCCACCACTGCCGATGTCACTTCTGGTATCTGTACCGCCATCGTCGATGTCCTCTCCAAAACGCAGATTCCCGCCCATGAGGTGCGCAGTGTAGCCATCGGTACAACTCATTTCGTCAACGCTGTTGTGGAGGCCGACCCCCGTCGACTGAGTAGGGTCGCTGTCGTTCGTCTGTGTGGTCCTTACACTAGAGCGGTATTTCTACCCCTAAACAGCCCTGGTCTCTTCATGGACAATCTGTCGCTGATGGTAGCTTAGGTACCGCCATTCTCCGACTTCCCACCACGACTCCGTGAAATTATCGGAGGACCGGTTTTCTATCTCGACGGAGGTACCTCAAACAAACCCCAGTGTCATTGGCGATGCTGATGAATACGTCTAAGGTCTCGAAATTGATGGTCGGGAAATCGCGCCAATCTGCCCTCGACAGATTGAGGATGCCGTATCTGCGATCGAGAAGGCCGGAATCACCACCGTCTCTCTCGTTGGGGTGTTCTCGCCCCTTGACCACGGGGGCGCGAACGAGGTAGCTTGCAAGAAATTGATGTTACAGCAAAGTCCTGACTTATCCGTGGTGTGTTCTGCCGATATTGGCAGTGTTGGGCTGCTGGAACGTGAGAATGCGACGATACTCAACGCCTCCATCCTGGCTCTGGCGAAGAAGACCATCCGAGCTTTCTGTCTCGCCATGAATGACCTACAGCTCAAATGCCCGTTGTATCTTACTCAAAACGATGGTACTCTGACGAGCGCAGCCATGGCCGCAGAGCGACCCATCCAGACTTTTGCCAGTGGACCGACGAACAGTCTGACGGGGGCAGCTTATCTGGCCGGTCTGGACCAACGTAGCAATAGTAGCAGCATCACGGACAGGATTGACACTCAAGTCCTGGTTATGGATGTGGGAGGAACGACGACCGATGTCTGCGCTCTCTTGCCATCTGGATTCCCCCGCAAGGCCCCCAACTTTGTTCAAGTCGGTGGAGTACGTACGGCGTTTCCTATCCCAGAGGTGCTCTCGGTGGGACTGGGGGGAGGGAGTCGCATCCACATTGATGGCGTCAAAGACACCGTGAGTGTTGGACCCGACTCGGTCGGTTATCGTTTGACACAGGACGCCCTAGTCTTTGGTGGCGATACCATGACCTCTACAGATATCGTTGTCGCGTCTGGCAAGGCTGAGTTGGGAGAGCCCTCTCGGGTAAAACACCTACCGGCCACTGTTCTCAGGAGAGCTCGCGCGGGCATGAAGAAAATCCTCGAGCGCGCTATTGATGAGATGAAAGTGTCTGATCAGCCCGTGACCCTCTTACTGGTCGGGGGTGGCTCCATCGTGTACATGGACGCACTTGAAGGCGTCACCGAGTGTATTCTTCCTCCGCACCATGACTCTGCAAACGCGGTTGGTGCTGCCATTGCCAAAGTATCTGGTGAGGTGGATGTTATTGAGATCCTGGAGGGTCGCGATGAGGGAGCGGTAGTGGAAGCAGCAAAGCAGCAAGCGATGCAGGCCGCCATCGAACGCGGGGCTGACAAGGACGATGTGAGCGTTGTGGAGGTCGACAAAATACCACTGCAATATGTCACGAACAAGGCCGTTCGGCTTATTGTCAAGGCTGTTGGAAAGCTTGCAACTCCCGCTCCGGGCAGTGATTCTGCAGAGGAGCATTTGGTATCTTGGATGTCAACTGATGTCAATGATCCGTCCATCAAGGAAGCATCGAAAATCGAGACGGCGGCGAACGGCATTCCTCCCTCCCTGATCAGCACCAAACACAGTGCCCCCCTCGATCTTGATAGATATGTTCCAGAGGTGACGGACCAAGTCTGGTACCTTTCCGCCGTCGACTTGGAGTTCATCGCGACCGGAACCGGTGTGTTGGGCACTGGTGGTGGGGGGCCGTCTTATCTGCAGTACTTGCAATGTCTTGACTGGCTGCAAAGCCCCGAGGCAAAGGGACGTATGAGGGTGGTATCTCCAGAGAGCATGAACGATTCGGGTGTCTGCGTATTTGGATCGTGGTACGGCGCCCCCAGTGTTTCGGGGGAGCGAATCCCGGCCAAAATAGAACTCACAACTGCCATCGACCATGCCGTCCGTCTCTCTGGGCATACACACTTTGAAGGAATTATCGCCGACGAAATTGGCGGAGGGAATGGCATGTCCACCTTTCCCACCAGCGCCTACTACGATATTCCGGTTCTCGATGGTGATCTCATGGGCCGCGCCTATCCCACCATGGAGCACGGTAAGAAACCATTACCCGTATGACCTCCTAGAATTAATGCCGAGTTCGTGTTTAGGGACCCCTTATGTTTATGGACACCCCATAACCCCGTGTGTGGTTGCGGACGCGAAAGGTAATGTTGGGGTGGTGTTGGTATGACTTCCCCTGTAGAGGGCTCACATTTCTCCGCTGATTATCTGTAGAAAGCCGAATCCAACCGTCGAGTGGAGGAATTGCTTCGATGCCAGTGTGTGAATCTTGGTATCTCGACTGCTGTGGCCGCTGTACCCTTGACCTTTGACATTGTCAAGAAATACTGCGTCCCGAACACAGTGTCCCAAGCCTGGTATCTGGGTCGGGCTATTCATTGCGCCCGCCGGTCCAAGGCAGATATTATCAAAGCCATTGTGGGTACTACCCTCTTGTCAATATGCGGTAATCTAACAAACAGATCTATAGTTTGAGACAACACCTGGCAAGCTACTGTACAGTGGCAAGATCATCGACGTGAAGCGTGATGTCAGTCGCGGGTACACGGTCGGCCAGTGCACAATTGCCCCGTTCTCCGGCGAGGAGAGAGAGACTATGGACAACCAGGTCTCGGCAGAGACACGTCACTTGGTGATTCCATTTCAAAATGAGTTTCTGTATGCTGCGTACATCGACCCCGCAAACCCCACAGCCCAGCAGGTTATCTGCACAGTACCCGACCTCATCTCGGTTCTAGGCCAGGATGGCGAGGCAATCGGGTCGCAGGAGCTGCGGTATGGACTGCGTGTGAGTGTCATCGGCATGGCGGCGCATCCTCTCTGGACCGGAGATGAGCGAGGACTGCGTATCGGAGGACCACAGGGCTTTGGATTGGATATGGAATGGACGAGTATCGGTCCGTATCAGGCACCGCGCAGTGTCATTGCGGAGTTTAACCAGCAGTAATGGGGTGGACATGGCTGAAGACATAAGAGAGGACCGTTAAAACATTCACTTCTCAAGCTGAATGTAGGACCCACACTAAATCTCTTAAGCTCAGGCAATGCTAGGGTGAATGTCTCCTACTTGTATCAATTAAGTTGCCTCTGCTTGAAATAGGATTTCGGTAAATTATGGAAACCTGGAGTATGCCTTTCAGTAGCCCAGTCCATTGCTACACCTGCAGCTCCAAGAGTTTTAATGATACATCCCAAAGCCTTGCTTCGCTCTCCGGACTATACGCCCATTGGGCATATCCCGGTCCCCAAGGACCAGCGGCAGGAGCCCATGCATTGGCCACAGCACAATTCTCCAAATACACTCCACCCTTCCCTTCCATCTCTGGGCTCACTGCCGCCCAGACCGTAGTGGCAGCTCCTTGCTCAGGAGTCTTCCAATATTTTTCCAACTCCTTATCCGCAACCCAAATCGCCATTTGGTCAGCCGGCACATGACGCAGCAGGTCTGTGGCGATGGTCCCAGGATGCAGACTGACCGCGTGCAGACCATGAGCTCCATACCGCCGCTCAATCTCATTAGCGGTCCAGATGTTGGCTGTTTTGCTTTGTGCATAGGCCATCCAGGTGTCGAACTCGCCCTCCCAGGTCAGATTGTCAAAGTTGACTTGGCCAAAGCGATGCGAGCCGGAGGATAGTAGCACCACCCGTGAGTGAAACGCAGGTGAGGACGATGCCAGCATCACAGAATGTAGGAGATGGATGAGGAGAAAGTGCGCCAGGTGGTTGGTCCCAAATTGTGTCTCAAAACCATCTTCCGTCCTTCCTTCCGGGCAGCCCATGACTCCAGCGTTGGCGATGAGAATGTTGAGCCGGGGAGATCTTGCTATAAATTTCTCCGCGCAGGCACGCACTGAAGCCAGGGAATTGAGATCGAGAGACAAGAGGTGCACGCGTGGGCTGTCAATCATATCACCAAGCGCTGTTGTAGCTCGGTCGAGGTCACGGACCGTCAGGTAAAGTGTAGCACCGGTAGCGTATAGGGCTCGCGCAGTATGCACACCCAGACCTGACGAGCAGCCGGTGATGAGGATAACCTTGTCAGACCACTGGCTCTCAAGATGTTCATCCTGGATGACTTGCAGGGCAGTTGGGCGCGCGTCGCCAGCGCCCTTGGGCGACTGGTGCACTGCTGCATATTTGTCACTCATGACTTCTGCTTGTATATGCTAAGCTCTGAAGGCCTGGAACTGAAATGGGGGGGGTTTTAGCGACTCAAGATGTGTTTTCGGGGCCTACTCTTGTTATATAGCGTGGTTACCAAGTTGAATCTGTGGCAATTCACGCCAAGAGGGCCTCTGATCCATCCCGCACTGTGTGGGGACCCCAGCTTGCTGGTAATTGCTGAAGATATTATTAATGTAGGGGCCTCGAGCTGTATGTCCGAGTATTTATTTAAATCGGTGATTGTCGACCAGGTGTAATAAGCCCTTCTTCTTGTTGCTGGCTTTGAAAATAACCGGTATCAGTATCGATCACCCACGCTAACCAAATTATGCCTAGCGTTAACGCCACGGGATGATTGCGCGAGCGGCTTCCCCCGAAAAGGGAAACCGACAAGGCGCCCGATCCCGCGCGGTCATCGACGGGCAGAACCGGGTACAAGATAAACACAACAGAGGGGAGAGATATAAGAAGACCAGCTTTCAATCATGACGCCCATGGGTGTGATGTAGACATCCACGGATAATCGCTGCTATGCTGGTAAAGATCGGTTCCTGCTCGGGGTTTGCGGACCTGTGCAACATCGCAAACCTTGTGTTCCGGAGTTAATTATCCCCAGCTCACTAACTCCGACCAGTGGCTACAGGCACGGCAGGTATTGTACACGGGGGAAACGGAGACAAGCATAGAGAGAGGCAAAAGACCATAAGGATAGGGGATTTGGAGGGGCTAATGGAGGAATGCTATGAAGTATATAAAATGTTGGGCTCTCACCAATGCGACTCTCTTTTGCACTGAGCAATCCGGCTGTATCTACAATACGCACCATGGCATCCTACCTAGTTACTGGCAGTACTCGTGGTATCGGCTTCGAATTGGTGCGCCAATTATCAGAAAAGCCTCTCTCAGAAGTCAGCACCATTATTGCCACCTCGCGATCGGTCAATGCCTCTCTGCAGGACCTAGCGGACCGGCATCCCAGCCGAGTCGTGCTAGTCCACTTGGATGTTGCGATCCCCGAGACCATACAAAGGGCTGCTCAGACCATCGAGAGCATCTTAGGAGACAAGGGACTGGATGTACTTATTAACAACGCTGGCATCGTGGGCTGGGGCCGGCTTAAGGACATGTTGGTTTTAACCCGTGAACCACATCAATCTTTGATTTGATGGAAACTAACGTCCTGCAGGACGGACTTGGAAGACACGTTCCGTGTCAATGTGACTGGTCCTCATATCATGACCCAGAACTTCTTGCCGCTATTGCGTAAGGGCTCTATGAAGAAGATCATCAACATGTAAGACCCTCTTGACCCAGGAACCCGATGTGTTAAATCCTGACTCGCATCCTCTAGTTCCAGCAGCGTCGGCTCCATTGAAAAGCAGTCCGTCTACCGGGACCTGCCCGCCCCCTCCTACAAGATCACCAAGGCCGCCTTGAACATGATGACGGTGCTTTATTCTCAAGAGCTTGAGAAGGAAGGGTTCACCGTATTTTGCGTGAGTCCTGGGGTGAGTGCCGATCCAGACCTCAAGTCAGTCCGACCATATATCTGATTCGAACGTTAGTGGTTGAAAACAGACGAAGCCAATTCACACGCTGATCTTCCGGTCGGAACTGGAGTCGAGCGCGTTTTGGAGATGATCCGTGATCGGGATGTGGAAGTCAATGGAAAATTCTTGAATATTCATGTTGCTGGGTGGGAGAACAACCCTGGTCTAAACCAGTATGATGGAAAGGAGCTGCCATGGTAGACCGGGCAGATGGATGATGACCGGCAGTGGATGATGAATATTATACATAGCTTATGGCTAGCAACAGATGACTAGAAGATCCAGTAATACAATATCAGAACTGACTCAGTGGGAGGGACTACGATGCTATGTCCCTACTTTGCTGTACTGACCGGCAGAACGAGAAGTAGGTCGCTGGGGCGCTCAGCTCTGGTCTGGCCAATCGTATTCAAGGGTTGTGTTCCCATTTTATGTGTTGGACTGCAGCCTCAGAAAATGGTCATGGTGGCAGAACAATCAACATCACTCACTGCAGCAGGGCATCAGTGAGCTGTATCGCTATTGGGTGACCATTGTACCAATAGAGTTGGCAAACTGTCGGTGAGACAGACTCAAGCTGCCGAGGTTCTGTCAGAAAAGTACATGTGATGAGAAGAGATGAACACACTAGCGATGCAACATATCGAGCGGGGAAATAAGCAGAGAGAGTCAAAGTAAATTAGGGTCGTGGGGGGAGAGCGCCACGTTGAGTTCCCAAAAACGTAATCCGCGAGGCTGATCCATCAGCTCCTATGTGTCAGCACAATAACAATCATTGGAACTCAACCCATGCACACATTTCACCCATTCCTTGCGACCGAGGTGTCTTGTTTGTCTACCAGTATCTCGCAAATTAGGCCTGCTTCATAGATACCATTCTGACTATCTCTGGTCGGTCTGACTGGCTATGGTTAATATGTTGAAGACTCAATCGGTCGCGAGGCCAGCTGAACCCATCGCGGCGATCCCCGATCAGCCCTCTGTGGGGCATTGAGCAAAGCATGCGTATGAAGTGGCATCGGGTTTTTGTGTCATGCAATAACAAGCTGCTCGAGGGTTATGTTGGTAAAGCTTCCGCTGCAACCCAGCTCTTGTCCTACGACATACGATATTGATGTGGCTCATCTACTCCTCTGAGAGTAATGTCCGAGCCCACCTGCTGTTTAGTATTCTATGAGACTTCTATATTGCATTCAAGGATAGCATGTGAACACTGCAGTTTCCCCTCATGCCACCCTTACTAGCTTGGGTGAACTAGTTCCTGCAGCATCTTCGTCACGTTCCTTCGGAGCCAAGCCCTAGGCAGAAAGCTTCCCCGGAATAAACTTCTCTCCTGTTTGATCTCCTGCGGCAGTTCTGTCTAAATTGATGACCATCAAACTCGTTCATTCGGTGGGAACTTATTCCAGGCACCAGCAACCAGCAACCAGCACATCCGAGTGATCCGCAACTTCTGGGTCAGCTCTTGTTCTGCCGGCTCCACCAGTGCCGTCATCGCACGCGAGACCCGCCCCGGATGCTTTGCTGAAGCCGGCTTAGTCCATCCCCGCTCGGGCGTGATGCCCAACCGTCACTGGAGGAGAGGTGTAGGCGGGATGTTGTTGCATGAATCAAGCCCGGGGTTTGACTTTCATCCGCTCGTTTCCTACTGGCGGGTTCGCCCTCTCCATCGAAGCCACGGATCCTTCGATCCGGATCCTGGCAAAACACAGAGGAAGCAGAGCTTGGTTATAGTAGAAATTATTAATACAGAGCTGATCTGCCCGAATTTTCCCAAACCTTCCCTCTCCATCCCTCTCACCTCGCACCCCCGTTGATCTTCCCTCCCGCCATGTACATCCCCTCGGTGCTGCTTCTGGCCGCGAGCCTGTTCCATGGCGCAACGGCGCTGCCCACGCCAGGCTCCTCTCCCATCCCGCCCAGCCAGGATCCCTGGTACAGCGCGCCCGAGGGCTTCGAGGAGGCAGATCCCGGTGCCATCCTGCGCGTGCGGCCCGCGCCCGGCAACTTGACCGTGGTGGTGGGCAATGCCTCGGCGGCTTACAACATCCTCTATCGCACTACAGACAGTCAATACAAGCCTTCGTGGGCTGTGACTACCCTGCTGGTGCCCACCGAGGCCGCCTCCGCCGCCATTAACCAAAGCGTTCTGCTCTCCTACCAGATCGCGTACGATTCGTTCGACGTCAACGCCAGTCCCAGCTACGCCATGTACTCTAGCCCGCCCTCTGATATTATCCTCGCCCTGCAGCAGGGCTGGTTCGTTAACGTTCCGGATTACGAGGGACCCAATGCCTCTTTCACTGCCGGTGTGCAGTCCGGCCATGCCACCCTCGACTCGGTCCGCAGCGTGCTCGCCTCCGGATTCGGCCTAAACGAGGATGCCAAGTACGCTCTTTGGGGATACTCTGGCGGTGCCTTGGCCAGCGAATGGGCTGCCGAATTGCAGATGCAATACGCTCCGGAGTTGAACATTGCCGGTCTGGCCGTGGGTGGACTCACTCCCAACGTTACCAGCGTCATGGACACGGTGACCTCGACCATCAGCGCGGGACTCATCCCCGCCGCCGCGCTGGGTCTGTCAAGCCAGCACCCTGAGACATACGAGTTCATCCTCAGCCAGCTGAAGACGACGGGTCCTTACAACCGCACGGGATTCCTGGCCGCCAAGGACCTGACCTTGTCCGAGGCAGAGGTCTTCTATGCCTTCCAGAACATCTTCGATTACTTCGTCAACGGATCTGCCACGTTCCAGGCGCAAGTGGTGCAGAAGGCACTGAACCAGGACGGATACATGGGCTACCATGGGTTCCCGCAGATGCCGGTGCTCGCGTACAAAGCCATTCACGACGAGGTCAGTCCCATCCAGGACACGGATCGCGTGATCAAGCGGTACTGTGGACTGGGATTGAACATCTTGTATGAGCGGAACACCATCGGTGGGCACTCCGCAGAGCAGGTGAATGGCAACGCCCGGGCGTGGAACTGGTTGACGAGCATTTTCGAGGGAACGTATGCGCAGCAGTACAAGACTGAGGGTTGCACTATCCGCAATGTCACTTTGAACACAACTTCCTCTGTTTACTAGAGGGTGACTGGTGTAATGTGAATAATATTGAAGATGGTTGTGTATGGACAGCCGGCTCTATTGTACAGTAATGGGCTAATGAATGTGGCTTCACGAACATGGTACGAATAATTATGTTATGTACATAGTGTGGATGTGGTAATGATGAAGAAGTATTGGTCTATGATCTATGTTCCTGCTATGCTATAAAATACACTATTCAAGGACTAACTACTGACACATCTGCTTAGAAGAGACCAGAGTCGGCCTTGATCAGATCGGAGGCCCGCTCGGCCACCGCGTACAAGGTACTGACCAAGTGGCCGCACACCTGGAAGGGAAGGACGGATGCATCCACCACGCGGACATTGCTGGTGCCGTACACCGTCAAGCGGTCATTGACCACGCCGCCCTTGTCCTTGGGCATCATGGCAGCAGTGCCGACCGGGTGGAAGTTCGAGCGGTCTGTGAAACAAGCATTAGCATGCATACATGATTACTCGGGGAATAGTGGTATAGACTTACATTGTGTGAGCAGCCACGCCTTCCAGTCTTCCTCGGAGCCGTTGGCAGCCACGGCCTCGAAGCCAGGGTTGGTCTCCTTGGTCACAATGTTGGCCAAGGGAGCAGCTTGGAAGGTCTTGCGGACGTACTTGGCCACCGCAATCTGACTGGTAAGATCCCAATCGAACTTGTAGTAGTTGGGGTTGATGATCGGCTTGGCAGTAGGATCGGCGGATCCAATGTGAACATGGCCACGGGCAAAGGGCATCAGGGCCCAGTACTGGGCGCTAATACTGCTGGTGCTACCGGGGTAGTACAAGATCTCGGCGATCGTGATCTTATCCTTGAAGATCAGGTCGTACTGCAGCTGGAAGAGAGCTTCCAAATCCTCGGCCTTCATGGTGCCACTGCTCACCTGGGCGGTCTCGTTGGCCCATTGCTTGAGCTGGCGGCGGACGGATTGTGCGACAGACAGGGTGTCGTTGCCAAGGACATCATAGATGTTGGGATACACAACTGTCTTGGTGCCCGTCAGACCAGGAGTGGTGGAAGCAGCCAGCCCCGCGTTGGTCTGGTCCTGAAGGTTCTCACCGACGGTGGGAAGATCGACGCGGACAGAGATGTTGTACTTCTCCAAGATATCCCGGTTACCGATACCGGAGAGTTCCAGGATACCGGGCGACTTCAACGAACCAGCAGAAATGATGACCTCCTGGCTTGCTCCGATCACACTAATGGTGCCATTGGAAGAGGTAATCTCAACACCAGCAGCAGTGGCATTGCCCTGGGATCCTCCATCCTTCCAGACAAGACGGTTGACAAAAGTATCAAGCATCAGGTGCAGGTTAGGACGAGACGCAATGGGCCAATAGTATGCGCGAGCGGCATCTTCACGCACATATGCGGTGTAATCGATGGTGGAAGGGTAGACGTTGAAGCCACGCATCTTGCCGCCGTTGACATCCTCGGTCCATGGAACACCCAGTCCCTAAAAGGTGGCATTCAGGGTGTTGGTGAGGTTACTGGCGGGAATGTCAGGCCAGGCTACGGACAGCGGACCCTCCTCGCCGTTGGCATTTGGGTCGTAGGTGGCTCCTCTAGCACGCTGGCTGGCTGTGGGAACAGTCAAGTTCTCACTCTTCCGATAGTAGGGGAACAGGCTGTCCCAGGTCCATCCCTCGTTACCGATGGTCTGCCATGCGTCAACCTGAACGTCTTCGGCCCGAGTGTACGCCATTCCTGTGAATACGTTAGTGCTTATTTCCATTTCAGCCCACGCATGACATACCGTTGATGGCACTCGTGCCTGAAAGCGCCTTTCCAGCACGCAGCACCTGGGGGGCATTGCCAGCATAGGACTGGTTGATCGTCTCGTACTGCCAGTCGATGTCAGTACCGAAGGCTAGTCCGTATCCATCAACATCCGTGACATTGGAGTTGTTAAGAACAGAACCGCCGGCTTCGATAACGAGGACCGACACATTGGGGTTCTCCGACAGGCGGTTGGCAACCACGAGACCGCTGGTACCTCCACCAACGACGATGTAATCATACTGGGGACCAGAGTGACGGGTAGAAGGCGCTGCAAGGGCTGTTGACAGCGCACCCAAAAGGGTCAAGCTTCGAAGCATCTTGGTGGCCATGATCGCTCCGGAATGTTTGAACGGTGATGATAACTTCAAGACCTTACTCACTGGGCTTTTATACCTCTCATGACGCTGCATCCGTTCTGCAATGGCCCGTATCGAGTTGCTTCATAATCCTCCGTCAGCAGGAAGATATCCACTTCCCGAGCGCACCGGTGACCACGTTGGATCGTCTGTATATTGCTCGTGATCCTGGGCCCATTTAAACTTACCGTGCCGTGATCGGACAGGATCCACCACCAGATATCGGCATGCCGGGTCAGGCATCGGCCTGAGACATCGCCAGACACTAGACACCTCCTAGCCGCAAATCCTGGCTGGCCAGAATCTCCCTGACCGATATCTGCAAGGACGCCACGCAGGGAGACGCATGACACTCGAAGCGTTGCTGATCCGTTTTCGCGGGACTGACACTTGGTTTAATGATATTCATGCGACACCGTTGCATTATTCCCACCGGTTCCCGGAATGGCCATGAGGACCCTGAACGGGTCAGGTTTGATTGTTGGGCTCGGACTGAACGGGTCTTCCCGCTTCAATTCCCGGCCGTCAAAATTTGCGCAACGGCTATTTCCCTTCCGTCACATCATTGATCGTGAAGGTTTCGTGAGGAATCCATAGTGCCTGACTAAATGTTTGTCATCTGGTTATCGGATCCACATTCCCTGTCGATCGGATTCATTTCGGCGTAATCAGATCCCAAGCAGGACACCAAGTGGGGTGGGTGAGTGATTTCTCAGCTTGTCTTTAACTTCGGCCCTGACTATCGCACTGCTTGGCGACAACATGGCCGCCACAGTGCAAGAAGTGAGGTGAATGGCCTAATTTCGGTGAGAGAAAACAGCTATTCTGGCATTAATTAAAGCCTTTGGGCGGGTGTAATTCCGCGTCTGGTCTGCATCGAGGAGAGTTCTGGAAGGACCAGTGGTTTTACTTTCTGTGGCACCATGAGTGAACGTCTGCTTTTAATATATCCCTCTTGTAGGCTGTGCTACATCCAGGGGATTGAAGAAGCAGGACAAGGCCTGTCTGTTGGATCCTGCTGATAGCACCACTTGATGGCATCAGATTGCCTCCGTCCACCTCAGATGACATGAGAAGATAAATGGCCCTTACAGCGCCCCCTCCTCACCGCGATGGTTATATAGGCTGCCAGTATCCGTGTAACCAGCAGCCAGGTTGGCATGTAGCACGGCATGATTTCCGGTGTGAGAGCTCCCACTATGCAAGGAGCTGTGTCACGCCGATAGCATCCGTGCCTGAGATCGATATTTTCCTTTACTCTGGTGCCTCTTACTCAACGCCAAGGCTTCACTGTTGTGGCGCACAACGGATAATTACCTAGCTTGCCTGTCGGCCATCTCCATTTGCCCGATAAGAATATGTGGAGCTTCCCCTCAGACGGTTCTAACTAGCTTCACACTAATTCTGGATACAGTATAGGTGCCTATGCAGCAATCCTTGTCCGCCATACCAATGGCCTGTAACTCGCCATTTGCTGCTCATATGACTGTCAAGGATACAGTAAAGGATTTGGTCATGTGCTGCCTTCAGGAGCTCTTCGACACTTCGCTCCTCGCGCCTTTGGACCGCATGCTCGTTACATTTGTCGTGTATCAGCCAAGTCAGTTCAAGAAGTAAGGAGTTCGTGAAACTACGCCGCAGTCATGACCATCGAGGAATGTGCCCCGCTACCCAGCTTTGACATTACACCCGCGGCGATTCTAGACCATGCCAATCAGGTTATCCGCCGGGTCCAGCTGGACATCAATCATTTAATCGACACAGTTGCAACTGGGGATGCCACTGTCGATACTCTAGTACGTCCACTAGGCAACTTAGATAATGAATTCAAGTATCACATTCAGTATATTGCCCTATTCCAATCAGTCGCGCCGTCCCCGGATCTGCGCAAAGCATCATCACAGGCAGTGAACCAGGTTAATCAAGCTTACCTAGCTCTGTTCCAAGACGAGCACCTATTTGCTCTAGTCGATACCGTGTTTGGCAAGGTCAATGACGACATTGAAGATGGCGAGTCCATACGTCTCCTGTCGAGATTCCATCGCATGTTTGTCGATAATGGCCTCCGTCTGGCTGGGGCAGATCGCGATCGGTTTCAGCACATCGTGAAGCGGTTGCTCGAATTGCGTGTCCAGTTCATGGACAACATTGCCACCGACCCGGGAAGTCTGTGGATAGCGACAGATGAGTTGAAGGGCCTCGATGAGGGCATGCTGAAGACCCTCGAACGGGGTCCTTCCGAAACTAGTCGGATTCGTCTGGATCGGCCAACAGTCAGCACTATTTTGGGAAAGTGCAGCGTGGCTCAAACCCGGCGAGATGTTTTCCTGGGTAGTCAGTCAATCTACTCTCAAAATGTCAGACTATTCCAGGAGACTATCATGCTGCGACATGAAGCTGCCCGACTACTGGGGTTCCCGTCTTTCGCAGCACAACAACTACGACACCAGCTGGTCAAATCCCCCGGCGCTGTCACAGACCTCCTGGAGGACCTCAGGCATAGATTGCAGCCACTTGCGATCCGTGAGTTACAAGCATTGCAGAGATTTGCTGGTCTAGAATCACCGCTTCATCTGTGGGATTTCGACTACTATCACCGCCGGATCCTGCAAGAACAGTATTCTGTCAGCCATGATTTGATTTCTGAGTATTTCCCAGCGGAACATACTATTCAGCGAATGCTGGGCATCTTCGAGAGGCTATTCGGATTATCCATTACGGAAGTCACAGAGAAGACCGACCGGCATGTGTGGCACTCTGATGTCAGGATATTCGCAGTACGCGACATACAGGAGTCTTCAGGCTCCTTCCTAGGCTACCTCTATACGGATATCTACCCTCGGCCAGGGAAATACAACCATGCCGCCAACTTCAACATCCATCCCGTAGGTCTACTATGTTGCAAAATGCCCAAGATGTTGCTAAAGAATATTGCAGGGATTTCAAAGAAAAGATGGGAGTCAATCTCCCGTCGCCACGGCTCTTGTATGCAATGTAACGCCCGCTACAGTTGACCGACCGGCGCTTCTGCAGCACAGGGAAGTCATCACGCTGTTCCATGAGCTGGGACACGGTTGGTCGCATAGATTGCCTTTACAGTTCTCTCCTTACTAATATGGCCTATAGGAATGCATGATCTACTGGGAAGAGCCAAGTACGCTCTATTTTCCGGCCATCGAACTGTGCGAGACTTCGTCGAGGCACCCAGCCAGCTGCTGGAATATTGGTGCTGGGTACCAGAGTGTTTGCAACAGCTCAGCTGCCATTACACGTACCTGCCGGAGTATTGTGAGCAAGCTCGTGCCGCTGGGATCGCGAAAGATGCCAGCCGGCCACCCAGAGAGATCCCCGAGGCCCTGGTCAAAGGACTTGCTGCCGTCAAGCAAGTCAATCAGGGTATCTTAACCCTGCGACAGGTTGCTTTTAGTGCATTCGATATGGAGGTACATGGCGAGTATGGCCACGAAATCTCGGAAGGCAATGGCATTTCCGAGCGATACAACTCGATACTACAAGATATGACCCACCTCCGGGGCCCCGAGGAAGTCAACTGGGGCCATGGATATGCCACGACCCAACATTATATGTGGGGGCAAGAGGCCAACTACTTTTCATACCTCTAGTAAGTGTAGCGTCAATGGGTGTGTGTTTCTTGTTCTTACCTTGACTAGCACACGGACCTTGGCAGCGGACATATGGACCTCCAACTTTCGTGATGATCCCATGAGTGCGGAAGCTGGACTCCGCTATCGACGGATGATTATCGCCCACGGTGGTAGTAGAGACGAGTTGGAGATGCTCAGGGACTTCCTGGGACGATCTCCGTCTCCGGAAGCATATCTTGGGGATCTAGGGGTCGGGGAAGCATAGCTTTCGATTCGTAGTAGAATTTACTATCAGGAGCTTGACGAACCGTGGTTGCTATCTATGCCGTAAAGATCACACGAGCATCAGCGGAGCGCCCCCGAGTCATAATGATGCTCCTTCATTGGCTGCCATCTCGTGTTGGGAGCAAACGCTGTAAGACGGCGGCTCAGCTAGAAGTCTCCGCGGTCGCACGGAGACTTACGGAGGGCGGCGCCCGAAGAATGTACATAAAGACCGAAGGGGATGATGGTGCTTTGAGGATAATCATCGTAAATCACAATACAAACAATCATTCTTTAAATTCAATACGATAAATCAAACATGCAACAACAACAACACCAGCCAACAGTAGCCTTCTTCGGAGCGACGGGGGGATGTGCCAATGCATGTCTGGCTCTTGCCCTACAAGCCGGCATTCACTGTTCCGCCCGTATGTGTTGTTTTTCCGTGTCCGATGCAAACATCTCCAACTGACTCCGGACCTCTGATCAATAATAGTGGCTCGCACTCCCTCCAAGCTCCACAATCTGCTCCAGCAGCTCAATGTCTCCGATTCCGCCATTGCAAACTACCTGACAGTAACGGAGGGTGATATCTACGATCATCAAGCTGTTCAAAAGACCCTCTATGTCGATAGTCGCCCCGTTGACCTGATCATCTCCGGCCTCGGCGGCAAGCCACGCTTCGAGTATGGCATCAAAGCCACCCTAGACAACCCAACCATCTGCCAAGATGGGATCAAGGCCATCATGTCTGCCGCTCGATCGTGTCCCCGGAAGCCCCGCATCGTGATCATCAGCACCATCGGCCTCAGCGACATGCGCGACGTGCCACTCATGTTGCTGCCCCTGTACCATTGGGTGCTCAAGGTACCACGCGCGGATAAGAAGGTGATGGAGGATCTTGTTGTGGCCGAGATGCAAAAGCCGGAGGAGGAACGCGCCATCGACGGGTATCTCTTCGTACGGCCCACCTTGTTAACGAACGGCGATGGCGATGGTCTGTCGAAGATCAGGACCGGCACCGACGAGAACCCCGCGGTCGGCTATTGTATTAGTCGTCGTGACGTGGGTCTCTGGATTTTCGAGAGGGTAATTCATCAGCCATCGCTTGAGGAGTGTCAGTATTGGGGGCAGAAGGTGTCCCTGACGGCCTAAGCAGCTGCGTGGAATATTTATATATAGGTTGATCACTTGGAGCGGGTTCTATGGGATACTGTGGGTAATTGTCTGCACTACTTAAAGTTTACGCTATTATATCAACTTCAATTGACTTTCGAGACTGGCGCATGTCGAATATCTATATTGTAATGTAGACACGGTCAGAAACATACAGTGTTTACTCGTATAACAAGCAAACAGCCGTTTCAATTCATAGCTTGGACTCGTTTTCCATATCCTTTTCAGGAGACTGAGGTCTGATTAGCCTGGTTGCAGCTATCCAGTTAGTGCTGGATTTCACTGCCAACCCGACCATCAGATACTGTAATATCACGTGACCATTACACACTAGTCCTCTCAAGCCATGACATCATTGCATCCTGTCCTACTTAGTCATGAACACCCGAATAGGAAACACATCAACATTTCTCCCATGAAGTAGAAGAGTCAGTGGCCTGGAGATGGGCTATACTCTTGGGAACTCAAACTATAGCATACTGTATCTGTTACCTGCATACGGGTTGTATGATCATTCCTAATAGTGTTTCTCGTTGATTGAATAGTATGATGTCAGTGTCTTTTGTGAGCACTAGTAGTAGTCTCGGGATATATATACATCTATATGTGACCTATTGAGGTATCTCACGACTTCCATCAGACATAACAAGTTCCTATAAACAGCCGTTTATCTTAGGATTTAAAATATAGCATACCTCTTTTACAAACACATATCACGAACTGATTACGGCCCGTAGT
This sequence comes from Aspergillus vadensis CBS 113365, assembly GCF_003184925.1. Taxonomy (NCBI): domain Eukaryota; kingdom Fungi; phylum Ascomycota; class Eurotiomycetes; order Eurotiales; family Aspergillaceae; genus Aspergillus; species Aspergillus vadensis. The sequence continues at coordinate 689,787 of NW_020292055.1, read as the reverse complement.
AGCTTGCGCGTGGTATTGATCCAGTAAGGTCACTAGCTTATGAGACTAGTAGCTAATGGGATACTGAAGAAAGTGCTGGCTCCAACACATCTTCCCTTCAATTTTATACCAACATACTTTTTCACCAAGACAATCATCGCCGCTTCTTTACCACGACTGCAGTCACTCAATCACGGATTCACGGCACCAATCTTCTGTCGTCATACCTACTGATCTGGCCATATCTTGCCTCAAGAGTTCACGTTGATGAGGAACGCTACATCCACCATCCAGTATGGGACATTAATTTGCAGGCCTAGGTCTACCCCTTCCGAGGATACGTTCTATCTTCGGAGGAAGATCGCTGTTACAAGCTCTCATGGCGAAGGCTAGACGAAGAACATTGGAGCCAACTCCAGAACCTTGCCTGCTATATGCTGGATCCTGATGTCCTGGAAGGCGATTTTTGGAGAGCATGTAGGCTTCTCACCACCTATGAACGTGACCCAGGCCGCTGCTACCTTCTCTCAAGATCTCGGCATTTCTTCATTCCCCTAGTAGATCACCACGCATACTTCCTTCATTGCCGGGGAGGCATTGCGCCTGATGACAGGCACATGATCCCCAAACACAATGCCGTAGCAGAGGTCAGTCATTGCCCATCTCAGCATTGCTGAAAAAAAATACAACACACGGAAACCGAATTGTTGAAGGGCTTGATGCTGGGAAAGACCGGCGAGCCCCGACTACCGATCGCTCAGGAACACAGCTGGGCTACACCGTAGATGAGGCACAGGATCAGAGCCGGCTCTATGGGCCCTGGTGTAAATTCTTCAAGAAAGCGGGCCTTGGTACGAAGCAGAAAGGCTAAGCTTCGCGTCTTCATGGCAAGCATCTTCACGCGCGGATCCGCAGCGTGTTTACGATCGAGCACAGCCGACTCGTGGTATGGAATGCGAGTATACTTCAAAGCGACCAGGATCTTCCATCGTTTATCCCGCACTATCGAAGTCAATGGCTTGATGTGTTGATCACAGCCATGAACAGTAAGTCTAGACACGAGTAGCTGACAATGTCGTGAAGCACAGCAGAGCCTCGGAGGTCACCAGGCTTTGCCAAAGCCATGATCAATAGTCTGGCGTCACCAAAATTGCCAAAGCAAGGGATGGCGACATAGGACTAATTACTGGCGAGGAATGTAAGCCATAAAGTGCCCCGTTCCTTGATGTGTTTGTATGTGTTTGAAGTAATTAGAAGTCGAGGTATAAACAGGGCTTCCTGTGCTGTCCTCACGGATTTATTGAAATTATCGAATCTCACTCTACCTCTATACACAATCAATTATCTTTCACGTTAGTCACGAACCTCATGATGAAGACTTACAGTATCTGGAGCACACTAGCCGCTCTTGGCTCATTCACTCTCTCATCGGCCAAGACCCTCAACTTCGTTGCACACGAGGATGACGACCTCCTCTTCCTGAGTCCGGACCTGATCCGAGACATTCTTTCCGGCGAGCCGCTTCGTACCGTGTTCCTGACTGCAGGAGACGCTGGAATGGGATCTGACTACTGGAGCAGCCGTGAGGCTGGCTCGCGGGCAGCCTATGCGCGCATGGCAGTGGCGAGTAACAACTGGGACGAAGACGTGATCTACGTCGGAGACAAGACCATCACCCTCTACACGCTGCAAGACGACGATGACATCTCCCTGGCATTTATGCACTTGCCCGACGGCAACATGGACGGAACCGGCTTCGGCGGCACCGACCAGAACGACAGTTTGCAGAAGCTGTGGGACGGCGACATTGACGTGATCCGGACCATTGATGGCTCGGGAGTTGAATACACGAAAGATGAGCTGCTGGAAACCATCGCCGCTCTGATTGACGACTTTGACCCCGACGAGGTCAAGACGGGTGACTATGTCAACGACTTTGGCGATGGAGACCACAGTGACCACTACGCCACCGGATACTTTGTCGACAATGCATTGCAGCAGTCCGACAGCGATGCTGATCTGACCGGATACTACGGGTATCCGATCCAGGACATGGATGTCAACTTGGACGACTCGGACATTGAAGACAAGACGAACATCTTTTACGAATATGCTGGTTATGATACTGCCACCTGCGCCACTGATGATGCTTGCTCGAGTCGGCCTGAGTCTGCTTGGTTGCAGCGTGAGTACGAGGTCTAGGAAAGCTTCTCTTGAGCTGGTCTTGGGGACGATTTGGCCATTTACTAGGCTGTGAGACACTGGGTGTTTTATTCTTTGCCATCTTGTACTTTAGTAACGACGCTTTGAAATGTTATATGATACGTTGATTGGTGTATCTAGGAGAGAGCATCATACGTGCCATGGGCAGAGATTGTAGGCCATGCGTTATGTTCATAACCATTGTGTGCTGTAGAGACTTACTACTGAATGACAGTGCGGAATGCACCGAATGATCTTGGACGAACCGCGATGTTTGTTTACTTCTTATTGAGGGTCAAGTATTCGAGACAGTCAACGTTGCTCTGCAACTAGAGTATACATTCCAAGTACCAGCGGAGGAATGTTCCCATTGTAGGCAGTATCACGAGAGAAGCTTCATGGTTCCTGAAGGAGGTTGAAGCTCATTCCGTAGGCGAAACCTAAAGCTCCACGGCATGTATGCTTACCAACGAGAGCTAAATAAGTTTAGTTGATTCAACACCATGCTCATACTAAGAATGTTATTGCACGAATTGCTAATTTCCCCCTTCCTAGCATTTCTCTGGGCACAAGTCGCTCTGTCTGTGCAGTGTGATCATATCGGTCGACTGTTCAGAACGTACTCGAAGTCCCTGACTTAATGGGGTGGTGATTGGTGGTATTGATGGACACGTCGACATGCATGAATCCCGGAATATTTCCAGGGTTATCGGAAATCCCGGATTTACAAATGTATGGAATAGCCGGTACTTCGCAGCAGATTTCATTAACAATTTACCTGTTATCTACTACTGAAATCCCTTTTTAGATTTATACCCACTCTACGCAGTGACCTTCTTCCAGCTCTCCCTAGCCTTCAACCCCTCCCACCACTTCTGCACATGAGGGAACTTGCTCACCAGCTCCGTGAACCCGAATGGTTCAATAAAAACCCCATACGGCAAGTGAGACAAGTCCGCCAGTGTGAGTTGCTGCCCGGCCAGATAAGGCTGCTTGGACAGGACCCGCTCGTAACCTTCGAGAGTGAGTTCGAGCTGGGAAAAGAGGGATTGGACACGGGCTTCATCGGTCTGGCCGTGACCTTTGCGGGCCTTGAAGACCTTTTCGTAGGCGATTTGGGACGCAAGGGGGTCGAAGTAGGATTGTTCGATGGAGAGGGCCTATCCCATTAGCTTCATTGGTCTCACAGAACTTGTGATGGATTTGAGGAATAGGGATATGTACCTGCTGATAATAGGCAAAGGCCTTTAGATCCGATTCAGGAGGGGCTAACTCGGTGCCCTGGCCGCGGTACTTGGTAGCGATGTATTGAGTGATGGCTCGACTCTCTGTTCACAGAGGTAGTGTTATTAGGGTATATCTGGAGATTGTTTATCGCAACACCAACCGTAGATCTGGATGTCTGTTTCTGTATCCTGCAGCACAGGTACCTTGCCAAATGGCTGGAGATCGTTCAGATAAGAGGAGGTCCTCTGTTCGCCCTTGGCCAGGTCGATGGGGACGATTTCAACGTCCAGCCCTTTCTCGGCCAGGGCAGTGCGCACGCGACGGGTGCAGGTGGAGTGAACGAAGCCGTATAGCTTGAGAGTCATGTTGGAAGGATGAGGTGAGATGCCCTTAGTGAGATTCAAGCCAAAGGAAATGAAGATAAAGCGATGGTGGTGAATGCGACCGAGGGGAAGGAGGGGAAGGTCGGGGATAGTTGCATCGAGATGCAAGTCTGGCACGTCATCTCGGGTTCCCCACCACCGCGGAATCATTCCGGCATATAAACAAAATTCTTTGCATGTGCTTACAAAAGATTGATTGATGACAAAATTTCCAATTTAAACAACTACTAACTGATGGACTAAGATGAGGGCCGACGGGGTCGGAAGGTGGCCCACAAGGTTGGTACAGACATGGCGAAGTTATCCAGTTCCTTGCCATCAAAGGCCCGCTGCTCATCGGCTAGCTGGATGTGATATTCTCCCACGATCATCGCCAAAGCCATGCGCATCTCCATCCAGGCAATACTCTTACCTACGCAGTCATACGAGCCTATGCAGAGAAGCATCTTAGTTGACAAAATCACTGAAGATCTGGGTTGACAGACTCACCTCGTGAAAACGGAATGAACGGCACATCGGCCAGATTTTTAATCGACGCCCACCGTTCAGGACGAAACTGGTCAGCATCCTCCCAATAGCGCTCATCACGTTGGATGGCAAAGGTCGGCACGGACACTATCACATCCCCCGGTAAGTGGAGATCCTTGTCCACCTGCAGTCCCTGCGGCGGAGTGACGCGCACTAGACCATCCAGCACCGATGGCTTCAACCGCAGTATCTCGTTGATCACCGCTGTCAGGTACGGGAGATCCTTCACCTTTTCATATGGCAAGTCCTCTATTCCCTCGGGCACTCTCTCGTCGATCTCGCGCTGGAGCTGGACCTGCGCGCCCGGATGCGTCGCGAGGTAGTAGATCGCATTGATTAACGCAGATGCCGTCGTGTCGCTACAAGATCCGATTATCTTTCGTCAGCCTGTTTCTATTCGTCTAGGAATTACCAAGCGTAAGGCTCCTCAGGGCCAACCTTACCTGCCAGCCGCCATAATGAACCAGGCATCATCCTTGATTGCTTGATCCGTGGGTGGCGCGCTAGGATCACCATTCTCCTGGCCTTGGATCAACCAGCTAATGATGTCTTTGGGCTCACTCGACTTGGCTCTAGACTAGAGATGCATTAGCACAGCCAGACAGTGATATTTCTACAGAAGCGGATGGAAGATATACCGCACGCCTCGTCTCAAACAATTCATGACAGCGATGCCGGAACGGATTGAGGGTCGCGGACAGACCGGGAATCCTCAACAGGAGTGGCGGGATCCACGGCATAGTGCCGGCCACTGCAACGTATCGCTGGCCCTCGTCGATAATTTGCAGCTCAGGGATCCTCTTTCCGGTCTTCAGCATCCCCAGCTCCGCTCCCAGGACAACGTGTCCCATGACATCGAATGCGTAACAGTTGATCCAGTTAGTAACGTCCATGGGCTGCCCTTGGCGCTCCCGGATCTTCTCTATCAGGATTTTGCTTTGCTCCTGCACGGAATTATGATAGTATTGGATACCTGGCGCCACACACTTCTGTTAGTGGTCTGGTGGCACCGCGATCGAGAGGAAGAATTTGGTCAGAATCGCACCTTTAGCTGCTTGATCCCACTGTCGACGCCGCTTACTGTGCACCTTGAGGTCGCGGATGGCAAACAATGTCTTCTTGTCGTTCTCATAAGTGACCTGATCGTACCAGGGTCCCTTAATACATCGGCTAGGAGGCCCATAGATGGCTTGAATGGCCGAGGCGCGACAAACGGAAACCTCGCGGGGGCCTATTAAGAGTGTCAGTGGAGGGGGCTTGAAGCAAGATTGTGGGGGGTCTAAGTTACCAATGCGAACGACATCACCATACTGCTGGTGCAGACGCTGGATAGTATAGTGCATCTGCGCATCCTTGACGGTATGGTAGGCAGCGTAGTGACGTGAAACACGGGCTGCGATCGGGCCCGGCACGTTGCGCAGTCGGTGGAAGAAGAGGCGGTACATGAGGATATTCCCGAACAGGCCTGTGAACAGCGCGCCATCCAGGAACAATACTCGAAGGACGATCTCAGATGTGCTTAAGGTGGCGCCTAACAAGGCTGGAGCCAGGGAAATCAGGGCAATGTGGGCAAGAGTGAAGATGCCAAACAACCTCGACAGGTGTTTCTCGATTTCGCCCGAGCGAGTTATAAAAGCCAGTAGCACCCCGGCCAAGGTGCTAAAGACACCCAGCTGGGTCCATGGTGTGTCCATGTTGTGATATGTTAGTTCGTTCCGACTATCCTGATGGTTTGATGATCTTCAAACAAGAAATAATCCAGATCAAAGCCCTTCTTATAGGCGTAGGCGGGCTTAAGACACTGTGAAGACAAGAATAGTGAAGGCACCTTTCAAGTGTGTGAATCTCCACAGTGACGACCGCTGGCAGGGGTAAGAAGGACAGACTGGATGAATTAATTCTAGGGAGGACGCCCCCTACGTCCCTATATATACCAATCGACCGGTGAAACTTGTGTAGATGCGAGGCTGAGACTGACTGGTACTTACCGTCCGCTTAGGCGTGCATCTCCGGCATGAGACGGGCAGCAAGTGACCCACTCATTCATTGTCGCTCAACGAGATGGATGATATTACTAGTCGAACCCACCAATGAGCGGCACTAGTATAGAGGCGATCATTAAATCTAAAGTAGCCGGCCGTGTTTTTCTTTGTTTGTATAGCATCCCTGCTTTGCACTAGAATAGCGCCATGGTGTGCACCCCTAATGTTCGCCGTTTGAGAGTCCAAAAGTTGGCACTCCATGATCGCCAACCTCAACACATATCGATCATCTACAAGGCCTGATCGATGGCCCTGAAAGTAGAGTTCAAGAAGAGAGTTCGGGGTCAACCAAGGAACACCCTCTTCCCCGCTCCCGACTCAATCTCCACTTCGACTGACGCCGTCGATCTCATGAAGCACCGAACAACGCACCACTACCCCATAAAGCTCAGCTGCTATAGAGCACGTAGCTACTCCCGACAAAATGCTTGTTGCTGTTCTTCCCGCATCACCCAAATCCGCTCAAGAGACCATCCGGGCTCTTCTGGAGGCAGACCAGTTAACTGCTCCAGTCCACGTGCGCGCCATCTACCGCGATCCTGCCAAAGCCCCCGCTGAGTTTATCGCACATGGTAGCTTCCACGCGGTCGCAGGCGATCTCAGCAATGCAGCCAGCCTAGACCTTGGAAATGCTGATACCGTCTTTGCCATCACACCACCGCGCTACGATGGCACCGACATGATGCAGTGGGCCCGCCAGGCCTCGGAAAATACCCGCGCAGCAATCCAGAAGGCCGGGACGGTGAAACGCTTGGTGCTCCTCTCCAGTATGGGGGCCGAACAGCCAGAGGGAACTGTGCGTCTGACTCCACACCGTGTTTTATATGAACAGGTACGGAGATTTATTAAACTCACCTAGGGAGAAATCATGACGAACCACGTCGCGGAAGAGATTCTCAAGGATGTCGTGCCCGAGGTAGTCTTCATGCGATGTGCCTACTTTATGGAGAACTGGGCGCCAGCCATGGAAACTGTCCAGTCAAAACATCCACATCTGTCCTCGGCCATCACTCCGCTGGATTATGAAATACCCATGGTGAGATTAGCCTTCTGCTGATGTGAATTGGATAACTATGGGATTAGTGACTGGATCTCTTTGCAAGGTTTCCGTTGCCGATATCGGAAAGGCATGCGCCACCTATATAATGGCCATGGATCACCCCAAGAGTCCATATGTCGTGGAGGTTCACGGTCCACGCGAATACACGGCGAAGGACGTACAGAAAGCATTCCAAGATGTGGCCGGACACGCAGTCGAACTCAAACCCGTTGAAAAAGCAGATTTGCCCGCATTCTTCGGCCAATTCTTACCTGAAGCTTCGGTCGGTCCGTTTGTAGAGATGACTCGGAGTTTCTTGCCGGGAGGAATCATTGCGAAAGAGTCGGGTAACTCCCCATCTCCGGACCGTATGTATCGTGGTCGGACGGAACTGGTGGATGCTATTCGGCGGATAATTAAAAGAGGTTAACTTATGTGGATGGTTAATGCGCTGTAATTGAAGGTTTTCTGTCAGTATTATTGCGTGGTAATCTCAAATTCATAAATGTTTATTATTACACCTACGAATGCACTGTGCCTTAAGCCAAAGTCGCCCATACGTGTTTCGTATAGTCCCAATAATCTCATTTTCTCAACATATCTTACTCAGGCCAAGGCAGCAGGAACAGATCTTGATGTGCAAGCACAAACCCCATAACATTGTAAAGCTACCACATCTTGCTACAATGGAGCTTGCTACGGTGTGACTAATGACCTCCGATCTTGGTTTGAGGATAGGGACAAATGAATGGTACTCTTAATGAGCCGAAATGAAGGAAAGAAAGGAAAATTGACCAATACGGTACAGGCTAATAGTCATTGGGTATCAAAACTTGCTAAAGCTTACACTCACTACTAAACATCTTCCTCCTTGCTTGTTCGGCCTGTTCCTGTACATCTAAATCCCAGAGCCATCGCAATCGTTGCTGGAATGTCTCACGTAGTTTTACCTCATTATCCCCCACACCATCCAAACACAAGCACAGTAGATACGCATTCTCCTTACTCGTAGTGACCACATGCTGACTTCGCGGTCGACGGACTTGATCATAAGCTCTGAATGCTTCCACGACGGCATCTACGCTGTTAACTCGCGGGTCGCTCAAGAGCTCTGCCAGGACGTGGGCATCCTCGATGGCCTGACCGGCACCTGCACCTTGATGTGGCGTAGAGGCATGAGCCGCATCACCTAAGATGGCCACGCGAGATTTCGTGTACGTCGACAAATGGGGATGCTCAAAGATGGCCCACTGCGAAGGGTCAGGCATGCGCTGGTAGCAGTTAGCGTACGCGTCCTCGGGGAATATCATTGACGTACCTCAACGAGAGCCTGCACATATCTACCCATACCCTGAGCATCTCGTCGCATATCTTCTTTACTTGCTGGTCGAACCCATGCCTCATGATCCCAGGTCTCACTCAAGATGTAGAGCCCAAAATTCACCTTTTTGGCACGCATGATGGGATAGGAGATAGCATAGGCGCCCTTTCCGAGATACATGGTGGATACGCGGGCGCGTTGATCACCGACGGCCGTCACCATCTCATCCATGTCGAAGACGGCCCGGTAGGCATACATGCCACTATAGTGAGGTTGTTTGGCAGCAGACTCTTCTGGTAGCATTGATTCCTTGACCTTGGATTTTATCCCATCACATCCTACCACCACATCAGCCATGGCGATTGTACCATCTTCAAATTGTAGCCGGACCCGGTCTGTTGTTTCCGTCAGTTTTTTCAGCCGTTTGCCAAAATGAACGATTTCCGGAGGGACCAGAGCCACGAGGGCGGCGAGGAAGTCCGCACGTCGCAACGTCGTCTGTCCCGATGGCAAGGCCTTTAGGTTCATTAGTGTTTCGCCTTCGTGGTTGCCAGTGGCCCAGACGAGTTCGAACCATGTCTGTTTGTATTGTTCATAGCCGGGGCTATCCGCGTGGGTTGTGACAAGAGCGTCGTAGATGGCTCGAATCTCCGGGTCGATGAGGGGCATAGCCCGGTGAGCTGCTGGACCAATGGACAGCCCTAGGCCTATTTCTGTAAAGGCAGCGGCGGCCTCATAAATCTGGACGGGAACCTGACGTCGTAGCAGACCGACCGCGAGAACGAGACCACCGATGCCTCCACCGATGATGGTGACGGTAAACGGTCGGGGTGGGCCCATTGTGATTTGATGGGCAGCAACTTTGGTTCGGGCGGGGATAAGAAAATAGTGCCCTCAACTAGACTAACCCTCGGCTCGCACTCCCCACTCTCTTGCTTTTTCTGTCTGTCGCGTTCGGGGTATGGCTTCTCCCACTCCCAGTACCTCGTTCAGGTCCAGAACTAGTTTGACATGGGTGAAGGACGAGCCATGAGGCATCTTAAGGGAAGATTAGAAATAGATGGTTATCAATGCGGCGACGACAGGGAAGTGAGCCGCGGTGCCCCTGAGAGGATGGCCATTAATAATTTGGATCACCACGAACAAAGCGTTCAGGAAGCGAAGTAGGCAGGGATGTCCCATATGGATGCGATGTGAGTGGCGTGATCCCATGTCAAAGAATCCTGCCAATGTCACCAAGAATAGACTAAGACAACTAGTGGCCTGCTTAGATTGAGGGGAAATCGACGTGTCGCGGTCATTCCCGATCAGCCAGCCCCAAATGATGACTCCTTGCTTGGTTTCCGAAAAATTCATGATGCGTGATTTTACGACAATGCGATTGATTGGAGGGCTGTCACTAACCAATTGAAAATAGAGTCTGACAGCCGTTGATCCAGACTAGTAGTAGTATCGAGGCATGGAGTCCTCTCGTGCCTGGCAGATGCCCTACTCTTTTGTGTCGGCCGGTTTCCCCGCGATATCTCCGGGCCCGTGCTTGCATCTCTTCCCGTGTTCGACTTGAATTGACTCCAGTTCAGTCCGTTCAGCTCCCCCACACATTCCCGGTCTCAATGCTTAACCCTCTATTCCAAATTCACACATTGCACACTCTAGTCACTGTGATCGCCATCTATGTGCTACAACTTACACTACCAACGATGTTTATCGCAAAATTGAGGAGATTCAGGGTACCCCATCCCAACTACTCCCCGTAAACTATGTCAAGTCATGGACCAGGAGCACACGACAGGTCGCGTGTGTGGAGCCTTCCGTGGAGCATCAATAGATGAATGACTGTGCCAGCTGTAATTCATCCCGCCCTCCTCCATCCTCATTGGCACACTTCCGATCCACCCTGAACAAGACATCAAGAGATCTCGGGCGTGTCCGGCTGCACCCACGGACCAGGTTCATGCGCATAACTTCCTTCGACCTTGGTCTGGACGGACTGAGATCCACGATCTTTTTCCCTTCCGGGCATAGACAGGCCGATTAGGTTGACTTAGCTGGCTATCCCCTGATGGCCTTACGCACGCCTGCCAGGATCAGAGATTTTTTACTCTGGTCTGTCCTGGGGTACAAAGTCTTTTGCTGGAGCCTACCCCGGGGACTCGTCGGTCCCTTCACAGAATACGGATGACTGCGTTGGATTGTTTCTTCTACCACTCAGCGGTGCGGTTCGGTCAGATGCATCATGCTGCCCTGGATACGGGCGGTTGACGACAATGCCTCCCAGGCATCAGTCGTCGTAGTCCCGACCATAGTGACCACGGTCATTGCCGTGGTACTCACCCTGCTGCGGCTGTACGTTCGAAAGTTTGTCATGAGGACACTGTCCTGGGATGACTGGTTCAACCTCCTTGCGACGGTAAGGGCTGCGCTGGTAGGACTGTTCAACGCTTTCACTGATGCCCTTTGACTCAGTTGACCACCCTCGTCGCTATGGCCTTGATCCTCGCTGCAGTCCCGTACGGACTAGGCCGCCATTATGACACTCTCGACGTCGACCGTGCCGTCTATTGCATCAAGCTCATGCGGATGTGCCTCTTTCCGTTGCTGTTCTCGACCATCTTCCTGAAGATCTCCATCAGCCTTCTCTTGATGAGGCTGTTGTACGTCAGACCCGACAGTCGCTCAACTGCACATTAACTGACAAGGCGTTTAGTCTTACGACCAGAGTGTGGAAGATATTCTTCTGGTGCTTTATTGCCTTCAACACGATCACGAGTCTTCTTGATGCCGCGATTGTCCTCCCTCAGTGTGATCCGGTAGCGCGAACATGGGATAAGCGAGTTGATGGAACATGTTGGCCCAAGTCGGCAATCAACGGGGCGGCCATTGCACAAGGAAGTGAGAAACCCTCTGATAATTCTCTGAATCACCGGCTAAGACGTCAGTGTAGCAATCGCTGCCGGAACAGACATCGTGCTATCCATCCTACCCATCGTGTTTCTATGGAAGGTTAAGATCCCGATCAAAGTGAAGGCAGCCATATGCGGGCTCATGGCACTGGGGTTTGCGTGAGTCTATTCGTTGCTAAGGCCGGATAGTATGCTGACTTCGCATAATAGGAGTGCGGGGTTTGCACTTGCGCGAACAATGTACGTTTCTACCTTGACTGAGTCTTCAGATCCTACATGTACGTGAATACCTTCCGATTCAACTCTTGTCATAATAATCCTAACATGGGACTAGGGGACTACGTAAATCTCTACATGTGTGCATTGTAAGCGAGCTCCTTACCACTTACACTTTGTAATGCTGACCATCTCACAGCCTAGAATCCTCCATTGGAGTCATCGCTGCCGCAGCACCCTCCGTGAGACCCCTCCTTCGTCCCGGATTCTGGAACAAGGAATACTCCCGATCGAGATCCCGCTCTTTCCCGCTGCATACGTTGACCGCCAAGAAGAGCGCACGGCCGGTCTGGGGGGATACCCTGTTCGATACTAGGCTCGATCTGGAAGACCGCCCGATTAATTCGAGGGACAGCGAGTCCAAATTGTGGCCACAGCTGAGCATGGCTATTGTTAAGCGGACGTCGATAGAGGTGGTGACCAACTCTTTGACGAATAGCGAGGTGAAGGCCATGGGACGGCGAAGTGCTTAGACCTTTGTATAGATACGAATCGCCGGATGTAAAAGGTCCCCACGTATAATTTGTGCCAATGAACAAAAATAAAGAGCCTAATACCACTCAAATTACCCGGCTATATCTTTAGTCCCTCTTACCGACTGCTAAACCAGTTAGCGTAAGACAGAAAAGTGTTATCCAGTCTTATATCCATCCATCCAATCTTTGCCCGAGGTATATGTCAGATCTGCCCATCTTGTGACTGCGGGTTCATGTCCTTCTCTCATTATTGTGCGCTGAAGCTAGATATACTTAAATCCTTGATCAATTTCACAATCCACCGCCAACATCTCACAAAAGCAAATCCTGTTATCAGATGCGGGTTATCTGATTAGATTAATTCTCGGTACCGGATATGCACATGTGGCAGGATTCACAACTGAGGACAACTTCCCAGAGCAAAAGTGGACACCTCGCTTGGTTGTCGTCGTCAGGACATGATCTCTAACAGGGCAGATTTTCGTCGCCATCGAATAACATCCGAGCAATAAGGTCGTGGACCTGACTCTCACAGTGGAGACGTCGGACATCGGAGGCAGCCAAGTTGATCTGCCCCGACGGGAAACGCAGATCTTAACCCTCCAGGGTACTGCGCGCCAAGAACACCTGCACTGTTCACTTCACGTCTGTGGGATTATCGCTGGTTGCAGGAACATACCAAAGAGGATAAACATGAGTTATTCAACGATATGTCTGGGTGTTGAGGTCTCCAATTCCCTTCATATCTGCCCAAGTTAAGCAACAGAATCTTGATGCTGTTCCTGTACCTTAATTATGGCCGAAATAAGGGTCACTAGTCGGATTGCCCTTCTGTGCTGTGGATTCAGCCCTGAATTTCCGCGCCAATGGATGCGAACACAATACTACTTCATCTTATCTAGTGCAGACCGTCGTCGGACAACGGACGTCGGAGAGAATTCTCCGGCCGCGTCATTATTCATGCCTCAAATCATTGGACTCTTGGCAGGTGGATGTACAGCACCCGTCTGATACTCAGTGTCCGCCAACATCCGGCCGTGTATTCCATCCACATCATGCCCAGCGGAGCTGTAAGTCGGCAGCTGATCCGGAGTTTCAGCAGATGTATAGCGAAGCAATATCATGTTGCTTCTGCATACTCGCCCCGGTCGGACCCTATCACTCTGTTACCCGGCAGAGGCAAACAGATACTACGTGTTGGGCTGCACTGGAACCAGTCCGCGCAGGGCTCGCTTGTAATCAAGTAGAAGGAGTGTGCACGGATTCCACCTGTCCCACATCACCATGACTATGTCAATATCGACCGGGTTCATGATTTAGCCGGTACCCTCCCCAGTCTTGTAGGAAAGGGACGCACAAGTGGAGTTTACAGAGCAGGGCTCCACGCTTAGCAATGTTCAGCAATTCTACCTCAGACGCGGGGCAATAGCGCTTTTGCTGCAGGTCGGAGTGCATAAATACCACCGTCTTCTCGCTCGTCAGTTCTCCGCTCAGGCGTCGCTCATTCAAAGAGACTCAGAGTATCCGGCAGTCCTCCGCAACCATGCGCTGCTCCCTCCTCCCTCTTCTTGGCCTGGCCGCTGTGCCGGCACTTGGAGGCTGTCCCTTCGCACACACTGCGAATATGGATATTGATGATATGGTGAAGGCACACGCTCACATGTCCCGAGGGTTGGTGGCATCAAAGAGCAGCCCCTCAACTGTTCCTACCTCCTCTACTACCCCAGCCGTCGGCAAGAAGGGCGTGTTCATGATGAACCGCATTGCTCCTGGCACCTCTGAACTATACATTGCCAACACGGACGGCAGCAATGAGCGCCCACTCCTCTCCGACCCAGTCTTCGAGTACCACGCCTCCTTCTCTCCCGACGGAGAATGGATTACTTTCACCAGCGAGCGCAATGGCGACGGTAACTCTGACATCTACCGGGTGCGGACCAACGGCTCTGATCTGCAGGAGCTGGTCGCCACGCCAGCAGTGGAAGACTCCGTCGTGATTTCTCCCAACGGTCGTCTGGCAGCCTACGTCTCTACCGCCAACAACATGAAGGCAAACATCTGGGTCCTCGACCTGCAGACCGGCGTGCAGTGGAACCTCACCAACACGCCCACCACTGCCGCCAACTCCTCCCTCATGGAGAGCTACCTCCGTCCTGCCTGGTCTCCCGATGGCGAATGGATTGCCTTCTCTTCGGACCGCAACACCCAATGGGACGGACACGGCGAGCCGACCTTCCTCGGCCGCACGGGCTGGGAGACAACTCAGGAACTCTCCCTTTATGTCATTCGCCCCAATGGCTCCGACTTCCGCCAGATCGTCTCCAAGCCATACTACTCACTGGGATCTCCCAAGTGGTCCGCCGACGGTAAACGCATCGTCTACTACGAGATGACCCGTGAAGACACCTACAACGCCCACCGTCCAGAAACCATCACCACGGCCAACTCAACCATCATGTCAGTCGACTTCGCTACCGGCACCGATGTGCGTGTTGAAGTCGCCGGCTCGGGAGTCAAGCAATTCCCCCAGTACCTGGACAAGAACGGCACCATCGCCTACACCCTCAAGGGCGGCACCAGCGAGGGCTTCTACACCACGGCAGGACTGTATGTCAACACGACCTCAGCAACCCTCCGATCCCCGGCATGGTCTCCCGACGGCAAGCAAGTAGTCTACGAAAAGACTACCTGGAGCATCCGTACGGGATACAAGAAGCTCTACAGCTGGGACAGCGACTGGGACTACCGATTCACGGACGTCTTCCCTCAGATCTCGCACCAGGAGCGCATCGCCATCACGCAGAAGCAGCTGGGCAACTCGTCCATCGTCACGCTAAACACGACTGGCGCTGACCTGCAACTGGTCTACGACCCCAGCACGGCAGACTTCGTCAGCGACAACGAAACCACAGGTATGAGCGCCTACCAGCCCAGCTGGTCCCCATGCGGCGAGTGGCTCGTCTTCGGCGTGGGATTCTGGTTCGAGACTCGAGAAGCCTCCGGCGGATGGATCGTTCGGGCCACCGCCAACGGGAGCTACTCCGAGGTACTCGTGAACAGCAGCTACTCCATCACCGAGAACGGGGCCCTGAACAACGGATTCCCGAGCTTCTCGCCGGACGGCAAGAAGGTAGTGTATCGGGTGTGGGGAGCCGACACTGCGACATACGGCAATGCCAGCGAGATCGGGTTGCGGGTATTGGATCTCGAGACGCGGAATACAACCGTGCTGACGACTGAATGGGATAACCTACCCCAGTTCTCTCCCGACGGGGAGCTCATCCTTTTCACGCGCAAGACTAGCACGTACAACTATGACGTGTGCACCATTCGACCGGACGGGACAGATCTGCGCGTGTTGACGAGCAGTGGTGCCAACGATGCACATGCGGTGTGGTCGCAGGATGGACGGATTATGTGGTCGACGGGAATGTATGGATTCCGGTTCGAGTGTGCCTTGTATGATGATACGTTCCAGCCGTATGGGCAGATTATGATTATGGATAAGGATGGGGGGAATAAGAAGTTGATGACGAACTCGATGTGGGAGGATTCGATGCCGTTGTTTTTGCCCAGGGAGGTACTTTAGTTAGTTGTGGGAGGGTGCTGTTGTTGTTGGGGTATGTGTGTGGTTGGTGTATGATTATAGTTACAACGGTGGTTGTGTGATTATAGGATGATGGAGAGTCTCTTCGGAAAGCAGGATCTATGCGCAACACAAGCAACCTTGCTACCCCAGGGGACTCAGGGTGGTATACTCCGGGCTTTTTGTTACTGTCTATCATGTGTCTGTCTACTCTGCAGAGAATTTCTTCCGTCTTCTGCACTTCCTTTCTTGTGCAATAGTACTCAATGTACTGAAGAGACTGTTTGACCCAAAGCTGGATACATTCAAGCACAGAATCTGTTGAAGCTTGGAATCTCCTTGTATATTTCCGGATTAAAAAGCACGGATGGTATTATTACTTCAGTCCATAGCAAGGTGACAGAATGAGACGACTACTAAGATCTCATAGTTTGCTTTTCCGTGACTTGGCCGCGCGGAATGAACTGGGAGACTTGATCACTCTGCGCCATTCTTCATTCAGCACCAAATGAACCCCTTTAGCCATCTTCTGTCTCTTTATCTTCCACTCCCGCTCAGTGTCGCGGTATCTGCGCATAATCTCATCTAACCAGCTGGCGCAATGGCTGGCTGTCTCTTCCACCACCTCAAAGGCGAAGAAGTGGCCTTGCTTGGGTAGGGTAACCTCCTTGACCTTGTCTTTCCCCCCGCTGCCCCCAACCCCTTGACCACAGCTCTTGATTCCTTCCCGGAGATCCTTGAGATTCAAGTAACTCGCTTCCCCCAGCAAGAAGAGGGCCGACGGTCGTAATGATGGCAACTTATAGAATGTACTGGGTGGTTCGGGGCGATACACTGGAAGGACAGCCACAGAGGGGTCCACATCTGCATGGGTTGAGCGATCCAACTGAACCTGGCCATCCGTCATTCCAGCGTGGAAGCGCTCCCGGATCTGACCTAGCACATCATGATACTTAGTCGTGGTCAGCGTGACAGGCGGATCGGCAGCGTCTGCATCGTCGGGCAGGTCGGGATGCAGGGCCGTGGGCAGATTCCGGAACCCATACTGCACCATTAGTTCGAGACAACGGGGATCCCATTTTTTGAATACTTTCTTGTAACCTGCAGCAGCAGCGGCCCTATTTGGCCAAACGTCGTCACGCCACAAGGCAAAGTTGACGGGACCGGGCGGATCAGCGCCAAAGCCCATCTTGGGCGGTAGTCGTTGAATTACCGGGTCAAAGAGTATGACTGAGGTTAGTAAACGGGGGTGCATCAGCGCCAGATTCGTACTTGAGAGTGATCAGCAACCATGAATCTAGGGTAGTGGGTGGATACGCACATGATGGTACCGCCGAAGCTGTGGCCTATTCCTACTAGCGGTCGGTGCATCTGATCGCGGAAGTGGTTGATCATCAGGAGCAGATCGCGGGGATGGTCCATCCATGAGCCTAGAACATGACCATTTCAGCAGGGTGTCTCGGAATCTGGGCAATATGGGCCCATAGTCACGCACAGTCCATGCTGAGTTTATCTTCGTTGAGTACTCCACTCATGCCCATGTTGGCAACGTCTGCTATCCAGATACCGCGGATGTGGAAGTTGGAATGAGCGGATCGTGCGAGAAGCTCGTCCCAGAGTGGTTCGTAGAGCTCCTATTCCTGATTAGCTGACTTACATGTCTGATGGTTTGAGATGCCGGATTTTACCTTGGGGAAGCCCACGGCGTGAGCGGCAATGATGGTGACAGCATCGACTGGGACGGGATCGGGTAGATGGCGAGGCGTGTATTGCTTGATGTGGAGGTGCAGGACATCTTCTTGGTCCACGGTACTGCCTGCATACTCCCGAACATAACACGCCGGGATGATATGCTCGGTGACTTTAAAGCTGGCGGTTGACATTACTGAAACCACATTGACTGAGAGGTTTATGGAAAAGAGAAATAAGCCGATATGATGAAGGGCGGGGGGAACTACTAAGTCGCTGATGTAGTTGAGCTGAGTGAGACGGAAAGTCTGGGTCGGGCGGCCCACTTCCCCACGGATCTCGAAGCTGGCCAGTGATTTAAGTCAATCACGTTACAATTAAATGCAAGGCGTACTAGACTCTTGTTGTAAGTATGGCTACTGTTAAAATCTTAATGATGTTGTTATCGATTCTTGATGTGGGGACTTGGTTTGTGGCACTGACAGATGCATGCACTGTCACACAGTCATCCCGATAGGGCTGCCACGAGATTGACGGACAAATTAGGGTGATACTTGAGAGATGCCAACTTGTCTCAAAGGCATTGTTGTTGTGACTGTTATTATGCACCTTCAAAAACAATGCATTATACTCCCGAGCGATCACAAGGGACGGGAAGAACAAGAAGAGAAAAAAAAAGAAAACAAAAAGATATGACAAGAGTGGGACTCGAACCCACGCCTCTTTCGAGACTGCAATACATCCAACTGAGTTGGACAAGCGAGATTCACTTGAGTGCAGCGCCTTAGACCACTCGGCCATCTTGCCTTGGATGAATTATTGGCCGAAGCTTTGTGTACATGTTGACGACTGCTTTGACCCGGACGTTGACAATGCAGGTATGGCCTGCGACTGCTCTATTTTCCTTCAATGCAAAACAAGTAAACGTATTTATCTAGAGCTTAACCCAGTATCATCTACTTGGCTTTCTCTGGCGAATACACTAATCCCCAGAATTGCGAGTGGTGATGAAGAGTTTACTACTACAGAGTGCTCTGGGAGCCGCGAATATATTCAGACTCATTCTTGAAACATCACGTTGACTGCCTGTCGGTCACCTCTCCGACCGTGTCAAATGCCTCAAGATGGTTGGCCAGTAAACCGTCACCATTGCGATGGCGTGCGTTGGCGGCACCATCGCCTCATCACCGCCACGCCCAGCCCGGTAACTAATTGAATTGGCGCCTCGGCAGAGGCATCGATCATTTCAAGATGCGGGGAAATACCAGGCATGGCTAATCATCCCCTGCTCCCCGTTTTCAGTTTCTTCAATCTACCCTTCTCCTGCCGTCATGAGCGCTGAAGGAAGGATTCGTAAACGCATCCCCAAGTCATGTAAACGCTGCCACCGACGCAAGCAGCGATGCGTCGGTTATCCGACCTGTACCGGCTGCGATTCCGCCAAACAGCCCTGTCTGAGATCCGAGTCCGTTCCCTCCTGGCATCATGCCATGTCCAAGGGGGCATTGGTGCACCGTATCGAAGTGCTCGAAGCGCAATTATCCGCGGCACTGGAACAGATTCCCCCGGATGAAGACGCGCCAGCAGAACAGCTGTCAACGGGCGCAAAACTACAGCCGCATGACTCCCGAGCTGGAGTGGTCTCGATAATGGCAATGAGCCATGAGGGGAGCGACAACTTGGCGTATTTAGGACCCTCATCAGGAATGTCCATCGCAGAAGATTTGGGCCGTCTGGTGCAAAACGCCGTCTGGCTGAGATCCATCCCCATCAATGGCAGTCACCACCAACCTCCGCCGGATAGCGAGAGGACCGCAGCCAGCACCGCATTACCGACCGAGGCTGTTGCTCTACGCCTCCTCAATGCCTACTTCAAAGACATGCATACCCGTCTCCCGTTCCTTGATCGTGCGGAACTGATGCAGCTGCATGCGACCGTACGAAAGTCCCAGCCAGATGATACGAGCGAGGCTGCACGGTTCAAACTCTTCATGGTATACGCCATTGGCGCAGCTATCCTACAGATGACCGAGACTTACGACTCCACGCCCCCGAGCGCGTTTGTAGCGATGGCACTGCAGCTGGACTCTGTCCTCGGAGAGTCGCAGTCCTACATGAACATCGAAGCACTCATGTTACTCGTCCTCTATCACATGCGAACATCGTCTGCCACGAGGGTATGGTATCTGATAGGTCTAGCCATGCGCATCTGTATTGATCTAGGGTTGCATCGCGAATCCCAGTATCTAAAAATGCGACCGTATGAAGGGCAGATGCGCCGACGGCTGTTCTGGTCTGTTTACCTGGTTGAGCGATACGTGGCCTGGTCATTGGGACGGCCGTTCAGTGTCCCCGAGGAGGACATTGATGTCCATGCACCAGCGGATCTGGATGATTCGTGTATCAGCGACGAGCTGGTTGAGCAGGCTCTGCAGGGCTCAGTGGCTCCGCGCGAGCCGGCGCGTGGAAGGAAGCTTCGGAGATTTATCGCTTTGGCACAGTTGCAGCGCATCATGTCACAGATTCATACCAGGATTTATCGGACAGACAGGAATATTGCAACGCTTGTCCCAGAGACGACTCCTCTGCTTGCTGCCTTAGGAGAATTCGAAGCATCGCTGCCGGCAATGGCACCAGAAGAAGACGACTTTGTCCATATGCATTGGAACAATGCCATTCGGATGCTCATTCAGCGGTTCGTGGGAGTCTTACTGCGAGGCGATCCTCTGATTGAAAAATGCTTGTATGCGTCAGGGCAGATGTGTCAGTGTTTCAAGCGGCTGCGACAGCGCGATTCATCTGGGTACTCATTTCTCCTCGTTAACTCGCTGTATATGGCTGGATTGACTATTTGGTGAGTTTGACCCCTTCCAGCTTGCGATAAAGCTAGAATAACGAAAAAGCCTTTGTCTCTTCCGAGCCCCTCAACTGTGGACAGTAGCCGTGTCGAATGATCTGAGAGCCTGTTCTTCTGCGCTATTCGTTATGGCAGAGAGAAATCCTAGTCTGAAGAAGTACCGAGACGGGCTGGAGATGATCATCAACCGCGTGATGGATTATGTCAATGATGCGGCAAAGGCCGATCCCATGCCAAGTGCTTCTCATACCGAGGACGTTATTCCCACACCACATTCTGAGAGTGTAAGCGCACACACCGACGCAACGACTGGGGACGCTCAATTCTCAGCTGGATGGTTCGACTTTCAGTATCCGTTGCCCCCTACAGGAGGGCTAACCGGGCCTGATCCATATGGACAGGGATCTGCCACAGCAGATACACCCGACTTCTGGCATACATTCGGCGACATGTTCCCGGAGATATGGTCGAACGACCTATTGAGCATGGACATGTCTGATGGGCTAAACTGGTTTACTCCGGAGTAGACAGTAACTAAAAGATACCTAATCCCCACATAGTAATGAAAATAACTACAAATGAGCCGGAGACAGCGTATCCTCGATTCCCAGATCCTCCCTCCTCGACTTACTCTCGGGATCGAAGTAAGGCACCTCACCCACGCCAACAGCGCGATTGCCACTTCTAGGCCCGAAGCCTTCGTGATCACCGGTGGCTGTGTGGAACACACTGCGATTATCCCAGATGGCTATTTGGTTAGCAGCTTCCTACAACCACTGACTATCCAACTTACCAATATCATTCGGCTCATTCCACTTGAACCGCACCTGCAGATCATGACCGTAGGTAATCAGATCATGAAAGTACTGCAGCATATTAGCACTCTCTCGCCGATTCAACTCGTTGATCTTGCTCGGAAAGGCCCCTATTCATATTAGCACACACCACTTTCACCCTCCCACCCACTATCAATATAAACATACCAATTGGGAAGACCGACTTCCACCCTGTAATCGGATTCGTCCTAACAACCTATCCCAACAATCAGCCAAACCCCTCATACCCCAGCGACTTAAGAAAGGGCCATACCGGATGCACCGCCTCCAACTCATCCCCCACATTAACCGGCGCGCCCCTCTCCCCCTCATAAACCTTAACCCCCATCCTCTTGAACCCCTCCCCAACATGCGTCGCACTCAACCCCTCCAAAAACGCCCTATAGGGTTTACTAATACGATCATAGACCTCATACCCGGAAGCCCACAACGTATCCCCCCCGGTAACAGGCAACTGCGTCAACCTGAGACTGGAGAAATCGGCCGGCGCCTTCTCAAACGCAATATCGCTATGCCAGACCGCCGCCATACGGGTGTAATCTGAGCCCTTGTAGAGTTTCTTCCGGCCCTCGGAGTTGATCGTGCTGATTTGGGGATCGGGGTCGCCGAATTCCCGTGAGTCGTTGGTTACGGGGTGGATGTGTAGGCCGTGCGATGGGGGACGGGTGGTGAGGTGGCCCATTTGGAGGATGAGCTGTTTTTGGAGGTCGTTGGTTAGGTTGTGCTGGGAGCGGAAGAAGACGACGCCTCTTTCTGCGACTGTTTATACCAATGTCTTTGTTAGATGGGTGGGTAGGTGGGTTGGGGATAGGGATTGGATGGGATGGGATGTACCGAGGACGGCAAGGTCACGAATACGCTGTTCGGAATTCGGGGCATTGAGAATGTCGTCGACGATGTTGCAGCTGTCTTTGGGGAATTCGGTACCGATGACGGGGGTGACGAGGATGGGGTTGAAGGCGTTGAGGGAGCCGGTGGAGTGGATTCGTTGGGGCATTGTATAGTCGTATGTATGTAAAAAGTGGATAGATGTGTATGATGGTAGTTATTCATGTTAGATCTGGGCATGTGCAGACATTGATATTTATGTCCATTGGGGTGTGGTGTATACATCGGCTTTCGGCGTTAGGAGGGTGCTGGGTTTTGGAGATATCGCCGATTGCGTTATGTGTGGGAAGGATAGCCTGACTAGGCTTGGATGGTGTCACCGGGAATAGTAAGATTCATGAACGTAGAAGTTTGTTTAGATGGGCAATCATTGGGGAAATGGTTGATGTGTGGTCGGCGATGAATCAGGCATAATACTCTGTTGTATCTTGTGACAGTTTATGCTAAAAGACGGCTTGCATAATTCACCCAGCAACTGTATGCTAAGCTCAAAACTATGCGCCATTTCTATGCGGGTCTTACATATTACTGACAGTCTGCACTGGATATATCTCCACAACGCTATGCATATGCATCTGATATCTCAAAGCTCCACAAACGATCATACAGAAGGCTCAAATCGCTGAAGAACAAAACATCCAATATACACAAAGAAGAAGAACAAATAAGATACTAAGGAAATAAATCCATCATCCTCTTCGATGGCGACTCCGATCGGTAATGTCATGCTGCAATCATGTCGAACATTGTCCCGGGTATCTAGACTGTACATCCACCTATCAAACCATATTCGCCCGATGCTCATCCGAAGGCGTCCCCGGCGCCGTCCGGTTCATCGGCACACTCAGAGTCTCACTAGCCGCCATGGAGGTAGGTCTCCTTGCCATCTGGTCTAGGTTGAGCTGCGAGTTGGAGGCGAACATCATGGAGGCGCGGTCAAACTTGGCCTCGCTCTGGGGCCGGCCATCGGCCAGCGGCACCATGGAGTAATCGGCTCCTGCGTCGGCCTTCTTGGCCAGACGGTTGGTCTTGGCCTTCTCGCGGAAGCAGAGGAAGAAGGTGAGGGCGAGGAAGATGAAGATGAGAACACTGAAGGTCACGATGGCGGCGATCTCTCCGCGGTGGTTGTACTCCTTTTGCGCGGCGGAGATGGTGCTCGTGGCGGAGGTGGTGGTACTAGTGGTCGTCGAGGTAGTCGTGGTGCTTTGAGTGGTGGAGGTGGCGCTAGTAGTGGATTGGGAGGAGGATGATGAAGTGGTGCTGCTAGAGCTGGTGCTCGTGGCAGTGGTTGCAGTAGTCGTCGCACTGGTCGTGGAGGTGTCGGAGGTGGTGGTGGCTTCGGTAGTGCTGGTCGACTCGGATGTAGTGGAGTCCGCAGTGGTGGTGGCTGCATCCGTCGTGGTGGTATCATCGGTGGTGGTCGCCCTCTTTTGGAAGTTCAAGGACCGGTTATACCGCTTGGGCTTGAGGTATTGATCAACAATGGATGTTGGTTGAGCGACCGGCGCTTCGGTTTGCGGTGACAGCGAAAAAACTCCAGCCGCTGGTTCCGCGTGCGCAAGAGCGGCCGATGATAGGGCGCTGAGCGCCAGCAGGTAGCGGAGTTGCATGATGGCGTAGAGGAGGGGCCAGATATAGGCAGCAGCCAAGTCGGGTAGAAGTAGTTAGAATGATGAAAGAAGAGGAGGGCGAGGAGGTGGAAGAGAGAGATCAGGGTAGAGAAGGGATTGTAGGGCCCATCGGAACAGAACTACCGACAGGCCCTCAAATATGAATGACGAGCGAGATGATGGGAGAGAGAGCCGAAATCTCTGCCAGGCCAATCTTGCTGGCAGTCGTCGTACTCCATAACGTGCCTCAACTAGGGCTGAGGCTTTCGCAGGTTATTTTTATAGCGAATTGACTCGGTGATTGGCTTCGGGGATCCGGAGTGGGCCGTCGGCCACTCAGCGGCCACGCGGCTTTGGTCCACCCGTTGCTTGTTCGTTTCTTGTCATTAGTTTCTAGTGATGGATGGCGATGGCACCGGCTTTATCTTGTTCATTTCCAGTAGAGGATGAGGGTATCCTTTTCAACCCCAACTGAAATCACTCCCTTCGCGATACCTGTGAGCAGAGAATCACCAATATCCACAACATGAACCCTCACCACACCCCTATGTCCACCCTGACTCCACTGCACCACTTCGTGAGGAAAAGAATTTAGCCCAAGCACACCAAATCTGGTTCCAACCGAAGCGTGCTCCCCGCTAAAAGCTTCGCTCTGCCTCCCCAACAGAGGGCTGGGCAAATGCAACGGCCGATCGTCGAACTGGTGAGCGCCTTGGGCGTGGTCCACCCACGGAAACCCAGCCACACCGAACAGGCCATCTCGAAGCACAAGAATAGCAAAGTGAAACCAACTCTGAACAAAAGTTCGATATCTGCGCCACGCTACTTACGGTAGTCACTCCACGGATTCAACTCTTTCAGGTTTAATGCCGTTGTCCAAATGGACTAAAAAGGTGTGAGATGATGCATTCACGCACCATCTTACGTGGTTTGTCCGTCTCATCAACTCCACTTACTAACCCATATTCTGTGTGCGCAAAAGATCGACGCGTTCTGGCAATAAATCAACTCCCGGCTTAACCTTAAAATGATGCTAGTGTTTTTCTACCGCAATTTCTAGATTCCACGCAATTTTCTCCTTTACCGTCACAGCCTTTATTCCCCGATGGAGCAAAATCTTAGAAAAACTAAATACTTAGTTAAAATGCCGATTGAACATGCCCCGCTCACAACGGTAGACGCAACCAGTAGTTATCGCCGATAGGTTTGATGCTGTATGCCAGATTCTATGTGAGCCACGTATGCGCCTACTTGGACTTTACCTGCAGGGGAGAGAATATATATTATTAGCAGTATTCGACTGAAACTGCATTCCGTAGTTTCGGAAATTTCGGAACCACCTGCCAGGACTTATGCTGTGCTTGTTTTGATTACAGTGATGTACTATGCTAGTGTCGTCGGTTGTTGATTTCTACGAATATCTGAGACATATCACTATGCGCCCCAAAAAAAAAGAGTAACTGAGCGTGGCGCACTCACATCAGCAATTAGCAGCACAACCGTGCCGACCGAACCACTAATAAATATGATACTAGTACCGACTTGAAGGCCTGTGCTCTAGCTACTAGTACGCCGACCGAGGTCACAATGTTTGCGCCCAGTGTGCCGCATCCCAAAGAGTTCGAAACAAAGTTGTCGCAGTGGATGGTTGTGTGAAGGCATCAGTGCAGGTCGACTGACCCTGTTAATGGTTTATCTCCTATTCGAATATCACCGAAGTCATGATCAAACAGAATTCTCCGCGGATCCAATACTATTAAACATGATATATCACAGACTATGAATGCGCTGTGATGGCCATTATAACAGAACAGTTTCCGATTGTGCTTGATAGCATTAATTTTATGTGTGATCATCACTCATACATTCGTCACTCATACAGGCCAACCCCGCTGCTATCAGCTCAACCCCGGCCACGCCGACTCGAACCCCGTGTCGAATCCCAGAGACCAATTCTCATCGAGGAACGGCCATTGCCACATTTCCGCCTCTACATCTGCCCATTCACCGCTACCACCGCTACTTCCACTACCGCCTGGCGCTGTTAACTCGGCCACCGACATGCGTCGCACTCCAACTCCCTCTGAGGATACGCCTGGGCGTCGTCGTGAAGCAGGCGCTGTCTCAGGTCGCGAGACACGAATGTCGCCGTATTCATCGAGGGTACCAGCCAGAGTGAGGTGCTCCGGACGGGAAACGCCTGTAGGGCCTTGGGCGGTGGTTCGGGCGGTTTCATAGAACCGGTTGGCTTCTTGGAGGGTTCGCCACTATCACCTGTTAGTCTTTCAACATAGATTGGATGGGAGGTGTGGGGGTGGTCGTACCCAGCTCGTTCCCACGTCCCAGAACCGACACAGTCGCTCCAAGTAATCCAGATTCATCTTCTTCTCTTCCTGCGCGCGCGCCAACCCCCCCGGGTACCGGCCCGGGCAGACAGTCCCATACATGTTGATATGGGCGGCGACGAAGACGCTGAACCCTGCGTAAGGTGTGATTACCGGGGTAGCGCAGGCCTCGAGAGCAGTGAGTATAGCGCCGATGTGCTGGGCTGTCGCGAAGAGGTGGTCAATGGCTTCGTCGTCCGCAGGGTCATGATGGTCAATGGATGATTTGGGGGTGGAGAGAAAGCGGTCGCGGTAGAGGAACAGAATACTATGGTTGTGTCAGTAATGATCTCATCGAACACCAGGACGGTCAAAAGAACACACCTCATAAAATACACCAGGTTGATATAAGCGAACAACTCCCCCGACCCCAAGGCCACATGCGCCTGCGCATTGGTCTCGGGATACCGCACCGTCGCATCCTGAAGCCCCCTCCACTCGTCCAGCTCGGCTTTGAGCATCTCCCACGCGCGAAGGGACAACCCTGCCGATCCTTGCGCCCGACCGCGACGGCTCTCATTGGCGAATCGGAGTATGCGAACGAATATGTCGAACCCCCGTGTGACGATCGTCAATCCCCGATCAATGGATAAATTCAAGGCCAGAGAGGATGAGCGGTTCATGTCCGCCGGCATCAAGCGCGGCGTGGCTTTCCCAAAGGTAAAGTCGGAATCGCTGATGGGGAGGGGCACGGAGATCTGGCGGAAGGAGAGGGCAAAGTGTTGGCGGGCGCCGGAGCTGAGCTCACAGTCCTGCGCGAAGCAGCACCAGTAGGTGCGGACCAGCTGTTCGTAGGTTATGCGATGAGCGGGCAGGTCGAGAAGGGGTTGTTGTTCCATGGTGTCATCGGCGGTCTTGAGGAGGGATTGGATCATGTAGGTGGCCATGCCTAGATCGGCCCATTGTGTTAGTGATGGTCGGGCTGAAGGGGTAAGTTGAGTGGAACAGTACCGCTGCACATCCATGCGCGATAAGGCCGACCAGAACCCCATTCATACAGCGAGATCATGACAAGGGATTGTGCAAGATAGAGGGAGGGAGCTTCAAAGGCGCGATGGGCCAGCTGAGAGCGCGCATACTCGGCGTAGGTTTCAGGAGCAGCCAGGGCGGCGTCGGGCATGAAGCGGGCGCATAGAGAGAGTAGAGCTGAGAGAAAAACGGGTTCAACCGCGGAGGCATTGTGGGAGAGATCGGCGATCAGCGAGGGATAGTGGAGGAAGTTGACGACTGGAAATTTCTTGCGGTAGATGTCGCATGCTGCGATGAGAGTGGCCGGGGCGATAGCAGCAACGGGGTTAGCGGAATGAGAAGGAGTGGGCGTAGGAGCGAGCGAGCTGGCTGTGGGAGTGGTCGCGGTTGTCCTCGTTGTGTCTGTCGCTGTTCTGGTCCCTGTTGCTATCCCTGATGCCGAACCTGAAGCTGAACCGGTTCTTCTGATGGTGGCTCTGCGAGGGGTTCGGGGCGTACGCACACCGGGAGAGCGCGGATCGGTCAGGACGCAAGAATCGCGATGGAGGCGGTGGCAGCGACGGCAGGGAGGATGGCCATCGTGGATGCACTTGACCTTGGATTGTCTGGTAAGTGAGCAATTGATAAAAGTGATTGGACAGGGAGGATTGGAATGGAATGGAATGGAAGTGAGGGAGCTTAGCTTACCGACAGCTGTCGCAGGAAATGGACAGGCGCATTGTTGCAAATCACCTCAAAGCCGACACGGGAATAAATTAAGATGGAATTGGCCAATATTGAGGGGGGAAGCGGGATTGTGTGAGGGGCACGTGAGGGGTATCAATATTATATTCCCGGCGGTCGGGAATAACAGAAGAATGATCGGGAATAATGAGGGGAAGTGCCATATTCTTTGTCACGGAAATTGCAGCAAGTGGATTCCATCAAGTAATTTCCCCAACAGTCTGGCCCGGCCATTTTGTCTCCCTCTGTTTATTTTTAATTAGGGTTCCATGTTAATCTTCCGATTGACTCATGGAGATCTCATTAGTTCATCACATTAAACTCTGTCTCTGTCACTGTCACTGTCTCTGTCTCTGTCTCTGTCTCTGTCTCTCTATTAGATAGCTCGGGTATTATTATCATGACATTAAGAATGAAGCAAACCCAACTATGCCTGATGGATTGCCTGCAGCCACTGACACAGTTTATCCACCGCCATCTCATCCGTAGCCCACGCTGTCACAATGCGAATCACCGTGCCAGTTTCACGTTTGTCCCACTCGTAGAACCGAATGCGCTCCGCCAGCCGATGCAGCATCGCATCCGGTACCACGACAAACACCTGGTTGGTTTCTGTGTCGGCCGCCAGCTCCCATCCCATGCGCTCAAACTGCGCCGAAATGCGCCGTGCCATGGCATTGGCATGTCTGGCCAGCTCAAAATACAATCCATCCCGAAACAACTCGGCAAACTGCACCCCCATAACGCGAGACTTGCCCAGCAAGGCTCCGCGCTGCTTGATATTAAATTCAAACCCTTCGGCCAGACTTCTGCGCACCACGACCGCCTCGCCCAGCAAGGCGCCCATCTTCGTGCCACCGATCCAGAAGATGTCCGTGTAATCCACCATATCGCGCAGGGTGAGATCATTCATCTCGGCGCTCAGCGCCACCCCCAATCGCGCTCCGTCCACATGCAGCAGTAAATCCCGCCGTCGACACGTCTCCGACAGCCGCCGCAGCTCACTCCGCGTGTAGATCGTACCCACCTCCGTCGCATTGGAGATGTACACCAGCCGCGGCTTGGCCATGTGCGGGAAGAAGGTATTGCGATCCAAGACCCGTTCGAGATTCTCAGGGGTCATTTTTCCCCGGACCCCGGGCACGGGGATGACTTTGTGGCCGGTGGCTTCAATGGCTCCGGCTTCTTTGTCCAGAATGTGTCCAGTTTCTACAGCCAGGACGGCTTCATACGGCCGCAGACAGCTGGCAATAGAGATGAGATTGGCGGCAGTTCCACTGGGGACAAAGTGGATGGCGACTTCATCGTCGGTGGCTTGTATTTGAGAGTAAATTAATTGACGAGCTTCGTGTGTGTATTCATCGGTGCCATAGCCGGTTTGTTGTGTGGCGTTGGTGAGGAGGAGGGACTGCAGTAGGCGTGGATGAGCACCCTCGCTGTAGTCATCCAGGAAGCTGTATGGTTGGGTGAGTTTGACGATCATTGTGTGTCAACCCTGTTGAAGGTTTAATTGGATATATGGGGATGTAAGAAGAAAAGAAGGAAAAAGAAAAACTCGGGAATTGAGTTTGGGAGGGAAGCTTTATGAGGAGAAATTGTGTGAGGGGAAATGGATGTCATTTCCGCTCGGGAATGACTCGGGAATGTGAGTCATGTCAGGATGAAGCCAGAGTTTGACAAAGAGAAATAAGATGGTCGGATCCACTGGGTGGGCCTATTCTAAACTTATCTGTGACAGGTAGATAACCAGATAGATGTACGCTAGATAGATTGTTGGTGGCTATGATGGTGGTGCCTGTCTAAGCTCTCTACCGGGGTTATGGTCACCATAACCCCCACCAGATTCTGTACAATTCCTCGTATAGTTCTACCAAACCCCAAGAACAGTTGGCTGGCAACGCCGGGTTCTGGGCTTATTGATCGACCGAATCCCTGCTTAGCTGCCGCGGGCGATCAGATCTCCTCGGGAATATGTACGAGCATCGGTTTCGACAACGCTTCTGCAAGGCGTATCTCTACCACGACCAGGGAGGCAGTCACCGTATCATATCAGAAGATAGTCGTGTATACAGATAGAATCTGAAGACATGTACTATCTTAATTGACTGGCTGGAGCCGAATATTATAGAATCAAGATATTCTATACTAGTGCTACTACGGAGTAATTTGGTATCACTCCAGGCTGCATGGTCTGATACGTCCTATCTCTGCCATTTCTTTGCACTCCCACACCGACCATTGCAGTAACCATGTGATGTAGACAACCCCCAAGAATGTACATAGAGTTCCTCTACCTCCCATGCAGCATCTGATGATACCATCGTGTTCTTACACTGAAACCGACGCAGCAAAGAGGCCGATCGGGCTGCACTCACTCACCGGAGAAGCTGCTTCCGTCTAGTCCATAGTCAAGAACGATCTCACCAACTGGTGAATTGATGAACAAGTCATAGAACAGGCAAGGATGCCGCATGCCAAGGAGGAACTCATTCCCTGATTCCATCCTTCCACAAGATGGTTGTTCAATGAAATAAGCAAAAGCCCGCGATGAACGGGAATAAAACGGAATTTATCAATCCCGAATTCCTGATGAGGCTAGACCCTCGGAGCGCCCCGCTTAGTCATTAGTGCTTACGAATCGGTCAGTTTCCGAAGTGATAGCTGTATCCAATCAACTCTTTGATATTCGTGAACTATCAAAGTAGTACCGTCAGGTACATCTGCTAGTCTAAACATACAAAAGTATCCACCTATTATTCATCGATTTTTCGTTCCTCTCTCCTTGTCCAAACTCCACCTGCGTTTAAGCGGAAGCGGAAGCGGACGCAGAGGGGGTAGGGAGACCACCGTCAACAGCATCCGGGTCACCGTCACAGGTACCGCAGACAGCCTCGCCGCCACTGGCAGTGTACACATTGGTCCAGTAGGGGTAGTGGATGGCCGAGGTGTTGACGGCAACGGTGAGGTAGGCGAACAGACCGTCCTCGAGGGAGTCACCCAGGTAGACGTAGTTCAGGAAGGGGTCGGTGTCGGCGTTCTCGGTCTCCACGGTGACCACGCGGTCCTCTGCGTTGGGAGTGATGGGGATCGAGTTGGTGTTGTAAGGGTAGGTGGACTCGACCTTGCTGATCATGTCCTGGTCCCAGAAGATCTGGCCAATGTGGGGAATGGAGCCACCCGCCAGGGTGTTGTTGGGCAGCAGAGTAGCGCCCCAGTGCACAACGTTGTGGTAGTGGGTGGTGCGGTCAGCGTAGTGACCGGGGAACAGGGTGTTGAAGGTCACCACTCCGTCCTCATCGGTTTTCTGGACACCACGGAGGAAGGTGCGGTTGTAGTTGGCCAGGTCGTTGGAGTTACCGTTGCCATCAGCCACCAGGCCAGAGTAGACACCAGTGGCGTTGCAGCCCCAGATCTCGGTGTAGATGCCAGTGAGGGGCTGGCAGGTCTCGACGTCAATGAACTGCTGCTCGACGGTGACAGGGATACCCGGCTCGTTCTCGCGGATGTTGCCGCGGATGTGCTCACCGGGGATCCAGTAGGGTCCGGTCTCACCCTCAGCGCTGGGTCCAAGGAGGCAGATCTTCTTGTCGTCGTTGAAGACCTCGGTCTCGGGGGTGCTGGACGAGATGGGACGGGTGGACAGGTGCGACTTGTTCAGCACCTCAGCGGTGTCGCCACGGGCCTGCAGCTGACGGCGGTGCATATCGACCACGGCGCGGCGACGGGCCTCGGCGCGGGCGTGAAGGCCGCTGGCCTCCAGGCTGGCCTCACACTTCTGCAGACCGTGGGCCACACTGCGCTTGAAGGAGCGCTGCTGAAGGGCCTCACGCTCCTCATGGTGACCCGGGTGGGCGGTGGCCAGGAGGGCATTGCCGACGACGGCCAAGTTAAGGACGTTCTTGATTTGCATATTGAATCCGGGAGAAGTGTTGCAGAGATGCTTGACAATGCGAGGATGCTTGCGATGCGAGTGGGAGACTGAAGAGGTATTTGGGAGGGTATGTCCAAGGGGTTTATATAGCTATCTTGGAGTGATTTCGCGATCCCGATTCCTGTCCGGTACAATCAATATCACGCTGTGGTGGGTAATAGTTTATTCGGCATCCTTGTCTCGATGCGACTGAAATTCTCGTGCAGCCGATCCAATACAGGTACCTGCGGTGCACCGAGGGATGATCGTCCTGCAAACAAGGTCGATCACTTGGCATCAGTGTTGCAACCGATGGCGAGCTTCGCCCATGGTCCTCAGGTGTGTCTTCCTCAGGTTTCAATGAGGTCGTGGCCAATATACTCCGAAGGATGGAGCTGATGGAGACTGGATCATCTGGACTGTGATAGGCTGCACAAGCAAAAGAGATACCAGCCATGTAGAGAAGCATACTGAGTGAGCTGGCCAGACCGTCAGTGGCAGAAGGCCATCCTGCCAGAGCGGCCGCTGTGAATGGCTGTGATGTAAACCTCCCACAATAGGATTCTTCCACCCACATTCTCCACAGCCTGGGCATTGTGGGTGAGTGGAGGAGTTGATGGCAACTATCGTTCCAGGTTATCATAACCTAAGTTTCTGCAGATATTCGGAGTGATGGAAGGAAAGGATGCTGGGAATAGTAACCAGGGTGCCGGATGTGGAAGGCGCATAGACTTCAGGTGGTTGTGCCAAGCCGCGATGGAGATGCCAAGCCAGCGTGAGGAAATCGGATTCGACGAGAGCGAGCGCGGACTAAAAACCAGCGCGAAACTAATTCGCTGGGAAGTGCTGATCACGACGATCGGGGGCCAACCGACACGAATAATAATGCATTGTCTCTCACTGGCTGGCGGAGGACTTCCTGCAGACACCGGCGGGCCGAATGACCTCTCCGGACAGTCCGCAGCAAATGTAATCCGTTGAAGGATACTGGGAGATCGGCCGGCTCGACTATGGGAAGAGTCCACTCGGTTCGGCCCACCGTGAGCAGAGAACACCATCTCTGCTTCACATGCCCTGTCGGAATGGTCTCATTGGCAGGTTACTTCGATCTCTGACCCAGATGTGTCGCAGTAAGCATCCCACTCCATATACTTCCCAGTAAAGATACCTTACAGGATGGCCTTCAGGTCTCGAGATGAAGCCTACACACATCTCTCAACAGAAAGGAACAGGTATCCTCCCGAAAAGACAAACGGTCGCACCCGACAGAGTTGTCAAATAGGTCGACCCAACCGGGACAGACTAGCTAGCCACTGCTGCAGACAGCTTATTAGAGCTGCATAAGTCTGCTTGGCGATGCTGCGAGCTGCGCAGGATGAGGACCTCGAACGTCCAGATAGATTGAAGTCGGATTAGAATTTAACCCCAGACGGCGTTCCTTCGGGAAGGTCGCAGATCCACAATCCACCTTCCGCATCCAGACCCGACGCGTCGTCAGCATCGTCCCTTCGATAGCGAAGCGACCCTTTGAAATCAGATCTATTTTGAGCATAACTGGTACTGGGCCCAGCGGGGACCTAGACACGGCTCAGGGTCATCGCTTGGGGGGGAAGAATACGGGGAATAAACCACTACCGGCGAGAACGAGAAGACGGGTATGCCACCATGGCGGTGCACGATAGCGATCGTCAGCAGCGCATCGGTCAATAATGATCCGTTACCGGAGATAAACCTGATCAGGTAGGTGAAGCCGGGCTCCGTCGGCGGCCTACATACTCCTCATGTCGAGTAGATGAAACTGAATGCCTGCCATTGGGCAATAACCCCCTCATGGGAGCTTTCCCTTGGCACTCCAATGTAATCTCTCGACTTCAAGCATGATGAAGGACCGCAGTGGGGTGGTGTCCCTATCAATCCCGCACTAAACACCTGCAGGATTCTGGAGTATCATGTTGAGTCACGATTGATAAGCCGGTAACCTTGGGGGGCAAGTCGGTGGAAACCCCCGGATGAGGATTCACCCATTTAGATTCAGCCGTCAGATAAGGAAGAAGTGTCTCAGCTAAAGAAACACGTCTCGAGCCTTTGCGCACCTCGGAGTCGGACTGGAGAGGAATGCTTTCATTGACTGCCTAGTCAGAACGGTCATTATGAGTTGGTTGGTGGGGGTTATTCCCTCAAGCAACAATGAAGTACATGGTCCTGCAGGAACCGGGAGTGTCCGACGCAACAACGCAATGGCTTCCGAGGCCTTTCCGAGCTGAATAGTAAGTCACTATGTCAATAAGGCCAGCCGGCCCCTCGCCGGCTGGCGTGCTGCTGTTCGATTCTATCATAGCACAGGATTGAGCAAGTAGGCAGGGTCCTCGTCTTATGTTGGGCAGAGGCATTGTGGCATGATGCTATGGCCTGATCATAATGAGCTCAGAG
Organism: Aspergillus vadensis CBS 113365; assembly: GCF_003184925.1. NCBI lineage: Eukaryota > Fungi > Ascomycota > Eurotiomycetes > Eurotiales > Aspergillaceae > Aspergillus > Aspergillus vadensis. Next base: position 655,529 of record NW_020292055.1, on the reverse strand, counting down.
TGACTATACTCTTGGCCAAGGCTTTCATACAGTGGGGGCTCGAGGACCCATCTATCAGAATCCATGAGGCAGAGAGCCTGTATTCCGATCTCTCAGCGAAGGCTTCCCCGATCATGCATGGTCTCTATAACATGTTCATTGGAAGCGTTCAACTGCTACGCTGCGCCATGCAGTACCGGGTAAATCTTCGGCCACGCCCTAGATTCCAAGTGAGGAAGCTAAAGTGAGAAGTAGAGGGTCATTGCGATGGAGAGGGAGTAAGAGTAAGCGGTGATAGGCTCGATTAGTCGGATCAGGTGATCCCTTCTGTTCCTGATGCTCTATAGAGCATAGCGCACCCCCAAGTCTCTGGATATCCTGCCATCACTCCCATGGAGCAGTCCAAGACACCTCGAGCTCTTCCGGCATTACTAAGTAGGTGCCAAATCCTTGCACGATGTACGCTCTTTCAGGAGCATAGTGTTTCGTCTGAATGTCGAATCATCATAAACCATATTTGCTAGAATTTAATATACCACGTGCAGCAAAATCATTCGCCAGACACCCTTAGCAAGGCCTAGGAGAGCCGTTACATGGTTTCTGGGGCTGTCCAAGATAAGGCGACAGAACATTCCAGTCTCTCTACCCAGCTGCATTGGAAAATTGTCATCTGGAAGCTCTCTCGGCTGGCCATGTATACCATAGATTCTGTTATCATCGTAGAACTAAGTTTCAATTTTCCCATAAAGCTATTTTTCGCCCATTGGCATCGGAAAGATATACAACTTGTAATATTGAGATTCCGTATCGGACATTTAATCTGGGATCAGGAAAGATATGTATCCTGCACTCAACTTTGGGGACGTCTTGCGGGTTGCTAAACCACCAGATATGACAACGTGAGAATAGACATGATAATATAAAAGAGACTTATGTAAAATAGTCAGAATTGCAGCTTCATGACACAAACAATCGATCGCAATTTACAATAGTGAAAGACGCGAGTGATTATGTAGACCCGTACTAGGTGTAATACAACCTACTACTAGTCTTGTGCCTAAATATATTTTTCGGCTGTGTTCATTGCACCTAGTACTACGAACTTATACCACAACACAACCATCACCCAAATGGTCCCCAAGAGGTGCCTAAAATCAAGATAGTAGACAAAGTGTTCGTAAAGTACCTAGACATGCAAATATGTATTAATGGTTGTATTATCATCATATAACGGTCAAAAAAAATATCGCCCAGCTTAATGAACCTCCATAGGTAATGAACCGTAGTATATGGTTTATGTATCCAATTATTCGTAAAAGGACATATTTGAGAGCTATCGCATTATTTATCCACACGATATAGCTTACGTCTATACTGTTATATAACTATCAGTACCTATATATCACTGTATATAACTTCTATAAAATCTCTATCACATCCATATAATTCCTAATACGAAAGCCATGGGCTTACTATGATTAGTAATCAATACACCGACGATCAATGAAACAAATCAGTAAAAACGCTCGTGCTTAACTAGCATAATTCATTTTTCTGACTTAATGCGCAAGCTTTCTGAGGATGGGTCATGTTAAGAGAGTCTCTCTATCGTGCCTCTATATATGCCGGTAGTTTTAATCATGGAGCGACCCTACAATGCAAAGTTTCAGAAAGCTTTGCCACGTGATTGACCAGAGTTCAATGCTATAGGATGCGTTTATAGTGGAATCTAGATGCTAGTGACTAATTGATCGCATTGCAGCCGGGAGATTACGTGGAGAGAAGAGTCGTAGTCAGGCCAAACACATCAGGTCAATAGAGACATGAGTCTAGCATTATTCTGTGTTAGTTGCTAAGATCGGATCGAAGTGACGGGAAGAATACTGCCAAACTGAATACTCTCTTGATGCGATAGGTGTCATTGTCGATTGCATTAACTAAGGGTATAATGATTACAGCTTCGCTTTCCGCTCATTCTTCAACGCTGCGCGGACCGGTTCGATGAAGTTAGCCAGCATCTTCTTATCCGCACCGGCATACACATTCGGTGGCGAGACATTCCACGGCGGGATGACTCTACGTCCGTCCGGGCCGGAGCTGGTAATCTCCACCACTGAACCGCCGGGGTATTTGCCCTGCTGGATCAGCTCGAGCATGTACTCTGCCACTTCTGCGGCCGGGACATGTTTTACTCGGTCATAGGATAGATGCTTGCGGACACCGGGGACGGAGTCCCACAGAGGCGTGGGGACAACGCTGGTTGACGTTAGCATGCTCTAGGAAATCGGAGACTCGACGGATAAAAGGGGATGGAATACCCTGGACAGATGGAGGTGACTTTCACGCCCTCCAAGTGGTCAAGCATGGTCATCGACTTGACGAAGCCCCAGATGGCATGTTTGGATGCGCAGTACAGGGGGCTTCGGATCGAAGCATTTATTCCCGCGATAGAAGAGACCAGGCATACGACACCCTTCTTGTCCTTACCCAGGAGAGCTCGGATGGCCAGTCGAGTAAGCTTGATAGGGTGGTTCACGTTGATGTCGATACACGCGTAGTCGGTCGTTTCCTTGTCTTCCCAGAAACTGGACCATGACTGATTTTAAATTTCGTGAGCGAGGAGACCGTGAAGTATTTGATGAAACGAGAGATGCTTGGTTAGGAAGAAACACGTACGGGTTCAAAGATGGCAGCTGATGCGACATACACGTCGGGTACATCGTTCCATTTGTCTTGCGAAAGCTGGATGAGGGCTTGCAACTCGGCCCAGTTACGGACGTCACAGCGCTGGAAAATGACGGCGTCGGAGCTGTCGACAAACTGTTGGGCTTCGGGAATGAGGCGCAGATCGGCAATGATGATTCGGGCGCCTTTGGCGGCGGCCTGGCGGCAGAGCTGCAACCCGATCCCTGAGTGGTGCGTTAGTGTGATGTGGAGAAGGGGTGAAGTGAGGGTCAAATTGAGGCCTCACCGGATCCTCCTCCCGTCACCAGGACGATTTTGTTGTCGACGGGAAAGTCACCGAACATGGTGCCGTAAGACAAGATCAAATTAAAGATGAGGTTGAGGTCGATCTGACAGAGGGGAAGCCAGGAATTAATACGGGATCAGCCTGGCCTCGGCAGGGAGTGAGCTGACTGACTCGCACGCGGACGGTGCTCCACGCCTTGCCCGCTTAGCGCGATCGAGTACCAAACTCTGCCAAGACGATCCTCCTCCGAGCTGAACTTGTTGACTAGGTTGGGAAAAGTGCGGTCGCCGCCATTGAGAGTGCAGACTTTTTAAGTGGGACAGATTTCGTCATAGGAATCGGTAGAGAAACTCCAAATTTTGCAGATTTATAGACGGGTCGTGGCTGGGAATGACCCCCGAAATGTCGGTATAATCCTCGGCAAAATTGAACAGCCCGTACCAATCACTCGGGGCGCTAATATCACCAGTGGGATACTGCGAGTGCGCCGATTGACAAGGTGCATCGAGCGTGTGTCCCTCTGGGTTCATATTGAGAGCAGGGAAAGCATCTGGGGTGGCAGGGACAAAATCGCGGGCTTCGGTCTTTGGGGGAGGAGCAGTGGCATCGACCGGTCGCAGAGTACGGGCAGTGCTATCATCCAAACATCGGAAGAACAGGTTTAATACCCAGTTCTCCAAGTCCCAGGATTTTTGCAGCTCCTGTAGGCTCAAGAGACAAAGTCTGGCTCGGTGTTCCGCCAGTTTGCGACCTGTCCCAGATGAGCGACGGAACTCGATGGTGTGAATACAGAGGGTTGAAAACGCGTGGGTAATTCTACATGGTCAGTTTGATACATGTATGGATTATCGACGAGGACTTACAGATGTGGAGGTCCATGTTGGACCAAATTATGCGAGAGCATATCCTCCAATACTCGTGTGCTTTTGGTCGCAGCATCCAAGGCTATCTGGCCTTGGCTGTCGAACTTCCCATCCGATGGATTGAGAAATGACGGTCGGTAAAGCAGGACATAGAGGTTTCTAGACATTGACAGGTCAGGGGAGTCAATTCGAGTGAAATACATGTTGCTTACTGGTATGTCATTTGTAAGAGTCCCGCTAGAAATCTGGCTCGCGGAGTTGTGGCGTTTTCGAGCTTCAGCTCAGGAGGCATATTGGATTCCCAATCCACCAGTTGCTTATGCAGCACCGCTCGTGACGTACCGCTGGATGACGAAGATACCGGCGAATAATGGGTCGATACAATAGAACGCACTGAACAGTAAGCAAAGATTCCAAGTCGGGAGGTTCAGACATACATAGTTTGGCCAACTTCGCCATCTCGGCCGGATAACGGAGATCTTCTATACACTGCACGCCAAAAAGACCTTGTCCTCCAGCTACCTCTTCTTGGATATCATCTGGCTCGAGCATGGCGACATCGCAGTCTTCGTCCCGAATGTGCGGCGGAAGCCCAAGTGCTGCGGCGCTTTGCTGGTCTCGGGCCTGACAACGATGAGTATTGACACCAGGTTTATGAGAGATGACATACGTAAAGTGACCACCAAATCCGCTTCCATAGCCCCGCTTCTCGACCGGACCCAAAAGAAAACTTCGACCTGATTGAATTAGCAGGTGAGATGGAGCATTAGAAAATACATACATCAAATGCATGCCGCGCTTTTGAGCCAAGTCAATGGCAATGCCCAGCCAGAATCGAATGTCCCGCTCTTCAGAAGGACCTCCACGCCAGAAGCTCAACAGAAACAACGATTGAATTTTGACCGTCTTGTTAGACTCCCAATCCACATCATAGATCGCCTTTGCTCGGCTGTAGAAAAGGAATTTCGCCCAGTATCGAACAGGGAACTCCGTCTGGGCAAAAGCCTCGTCCGTGCAAAGGCTTACGCCAATGAACAGCATAGCCTGGAGGAGCAGGGGTGACAAGCTCCCTTGCGCATAGCCCTCATACACAGCAGTACGATCAACGATCGGGAAACAGGGATGAAACCAGTCAAAGTACGCCCGCAGAAGAATTGCACATGTCTCTGGCGGAGGGTACGAGAAGGCCCCGTCAGCTTTAAGCTGGTCTTCCTTCTTGACTTTGTGCGCACGGAAAGCCTCATCCCGTGTATTGAAAGCGTTGAGCTTCTCTGGAATGGGATAGTGAAAGCGAGTCATGTGCAGTTCACTACTCCCCTTCTCAGGCGATCGGCGCCCTTCGTCAATGACTACAGTGAGTGGACTGGATTCGCCAAAGAACACCGTCTGGTGGGCACTGGCAGCATCCCCTGACATCGGATGAACATGCGGCTCTCTTTCTTCGTGTTTACCACCCGATGGTGACGTTGAGGAATGGCTTCTTCCTTTCCCCGATGATGCCGGCAATTGGACCGAATTGCCGTCCGTTTGTGACATAGCATGTTGCCGGGCAGTCTTCTTACGAGGATATCTATGCCATGAATCAGTCTACGTCCCACGGCCACATTGAGAATAAGGAAAGCATACTTTCCTCGCTTCGAAACGCCTATCTCACAGGGCACATTCAACGAGAGACAATTCTGACATGGGCGCATCTGTAGCACATTGCAGCGGATTCGTCGCCGGTTGCAGTGGAGACAAGCCTGCTTGGCTCTGGTTCTCACCTGTCGGTGACCTGAGGCCTCCTGACTGGACATGATTCTGGAGTTAGTTCCAGCTACTATTGAAAGAGAGAATGTCCGCAGCGGAGTTCAGAGGTGACCAGGGAAGAATGCAAGTAGCCGTAGTCGAGGATAAAGCGGCTTTATGCTACCTCGGTCTTGGCGAGGATGTCGGCTTTTTGCCTGCTTTCCCGATCCACCTGCTTCGGCGATGGGGATATGGTGCCGATATTCACGGCCAAGTCGAACCTGCCACAGTGAGAAAAATGAAGAATACGCAGCAGTAACTTGTTTCGGATAGAGATTGAGTGCAAATTTCATGATGCGAACCACTAGCTCTACGTCTGATCAGTATGCAGTCTACGTACCTCTAACCTTTGAGTGGCAACACCAGCCAGTCCTCTTACGTATTAACAAGGAATCAAAATTTTAACACTCGTAGGTATAGCCAAGTCTAGGTACTAGCCCATCTGTAAAGAGTCTAACTTATTCTACCACTATTTCTCCGTACCCTCCTCGAGCCCCAACTCGGCCAGAATCGCCTTGTTATGCTCACCCACATCAGGGACCGCATCCATGCGCGCCCCATAAGTATCCGCATCACCCATGGTCATTCCAGGAGGCAACAGAGCCGGCACAGTCCCCGCCGGAGTCTTAACGTCAGTCCATCGCTGCCGGGCGTTTAGCTGAGGATGGTTCCAGACGCCTTGCATGTCATTGACGCTGGCATTCGCAATCGCCGCTTCATCCAGTCGAGCAATTACCTGCTCCGCAGAAAGCGACGAGAAGACATCGCAGATGATCTGCTTCAGCTCCTCTCTGTTCTGCGACCGCAGAGAATTGTTCACGAACCGCTCATCCGTAGCCAACTCAGCTTGACCCAATACGATATCACAGAACTTCGCCCACTCGCGCTCATTCTGAATCCCCAACATCACCGTCCCATCACCCGTCTCAAACGGACCATAAGGGTATATAGCCGCATGCGAAGCACCAGCAGGCGTCGGACCCGGGGCATTTTCATAGGTATAGTACATGGGGAACCCCATCCACTCAACCATGCTCTCCAACATTGAAATATCAATGTTACATCCTCGCCTGGCGGGATCCCTCTCCCGCTGATACAATGCCGCCAGGATATTCGAGTAGGCATAGCTACCAGCGGAAATATCTGCGATGGAAATGCCCACCTTGGCCGGCTCTTTCCCTGTCCCCGTGACGGAGAGCATGCCGGCCTCGCTCTGGATCAGCAGATCATAGGCCTTCTTATCGCGGTACGGTCCGTCAGGACCATATCCGGAGATATTGCACACGATCAAGGAAGGATGAGCGGCTTTGAGATCCGCGTAGGATAATCCCAGCCGGGCACTGGCGCCCGGGGCGAGGTTCTGGACGAGGACATCGGCGCGACTGAGCAGGCGCATTAGCACGCTGTGATCGGACGGCTTTTTGAGGTCCAAGGCGAGACTTTCTTTGGACCGGTTGGTCCAGACGAAGTGGGAGGCTAATCCATTAACGCGGGTGTCGTAGTTGCGGGCGAAGTCCCCGACACCGGGTCGTTCGACTTTGATGACTCGGGCTCCTAGGTCGGCTAATTGGCGAGTACAGAAGGGTGCGGCTATGGCTTGTTCCAGACTGACGACGGTGATGCCAGCCAGGGGACCTGCTTTTTTGGCAGTATTTGTGGACGCATGCCGGATGCTTGAGATGTTATGGCATGCCGCGCGGACAATGGGACGAGTGGTAGGCATGGTGGTGGTTGTTAGATTGATTGGGATTCTTCGTGGGGATAACCTAGGCTTTTTGAGGGCATCCCCGACCGGAGAACATCGCCGACCGTGGGGGCGCGGCTTCTCTGGGGTCGGCTATATGCCCCGGCCTGGCCTCGGTCCACCATTAGGATCATGAATGACTGTCGACTATAAAGGACGATGGCCATCCTAATAATGCCCAGGAAGAAGGTATTGATTATGTGCAATAGGGGAACCTTGTTGTTTCCAAAAGGACTAGATGTTTCTTCCAGACGTTATACAGTTTTTCTATAGCGCCTGTGACAACAGCTATTGCTAATTTGCTATTATGTCCATTCACCATTAGGGCGCACCGGTTGATCTCATCATGTTCTTCTTTTGCTATTTCTTTTTCAAGTTTACTCGGCTTAGGTATGACTGTAGGGATAACACTGACCTCTCTAGTCCACGGTTGATTGGCCACTCGTTCAGTTATTCTTGTCGCGCGGTCGCATTCGAACATATGCTTGGAAAGCCCCGATCGTAGCAAGGTTATGGGAAGATTTTACAGATAGCCACTTGGTGCACTGCAAAGGAGCAGTGGGAAGGAAGGTTGCTGGAAACACAGCTTGTCCTCAAGCACGTGGCCGGCACACGGCTTGAGCATTGATCACTTGTATGACTGCGCAGCTCGAACTCACAAATCCTAGCAGCTACATCTACTATGCAAGTCGACAAGGATGCTCCCTGCCAAATGCAGCCACGGGGCTGTTCGGCTGAACCCCTGCTGGGTGCCGCTTGTGGTGATCTTGGACAATGTTCACACCCACGCAAGCACTAAGGAGTCTTCTAGCCTGACATGTTTTTCCTACTACTGCACCTTAATGCGACCAAATGCCGGGGGTTCTTCGTAATGTGCATGTCTGATGACTGTCCCTTTACCAAAAGAACCCGAGCATCCTCAAAGAAATCAAAGCCTGCACCATTTGTAGACGGCGCTGTCAAGCTTTACATCTGTTCCTGAAGTAGCTCGGTCCAACGGACTAGCTGTCTCAACCGACGGATGAATAATGGCTGTCCATCGGGGAGGATGGCATCGTCCAGGGAACTCGCTTGACGATCATCGGGAAAGCCTCAGACCTCTCTGCCATCTGATTGGCGGGGGCAATGTGCTGTTCACGTCATCAATTTTGCGACGGGGGATAGCCCGATGAATGCGACGTGCCTCTTTCATGTCGGTGTGGCAGCTGCAAGCAGACGTTTCGGATACATCCGAAATTCTCCGACAAGAAACCTCCAAGCTATGACCTGAGCAAAGCTGATGCCCAAGTCGATCCTCAATCCACAATCATGTGTGGACAGAAGGTGACTCTCGATCGGCCGTAAGACTAAGTATTGACGGGATATTAGGTAGTATTATTAACTGCTGTCATCCTTTGATCAAATGTCGCATGCACACGTCCCAATGTTGGGCACGTCTTGCAGTAGTTCATGAAGTTCATTGCTCTGTACTTGGATCCGGCAGTTGGGATCAGAGTTTACACAGTGGATACCATGTGGGCCGCATCATCCCAATAATGGGTTCGAGAGTCTTCTGGCCAGGGTTCCCTGGTGTGGCTCGCTCACAGCCGCTTCGTGAGCTTTAGCTGGTCGCGAACGGAGGGGAAAGACCACTGCTCTTCAGCTGAATACCCAGCCCTAGGCTCCTCCACGTCCGATTAATTTACACAGCTCATATACTCTTTCAATTAGAGACATGCAATATTGAATGAGTCAGATCGCACTTGCCTTTGCAATGACACGGCTAACTTCATGCCTAATGCGACAAATGTTCGCATAATTAGCGCGACCCTGGTGAGCAAGATCCTTGTCGCGTCGGCCCCATCGGACATAACGAGAGCCGAAGGCCCGAGACGAAGCTTCTCATCGAAGCCCAGATACTTATCTTAGCGCCCGCATTTGTTCGGTCGGACTTAGCCAGTCGTAGACCGAATCGCTGTCCGGGACCCTGTGGAGGCTTTTTTCCCCGAGAATTTGTCATTCGCCTCATACATCCCTAATTATTCAAGAAGCGCTGTGAACATATATTAGAACAATATCTGCTGGAGAGTTCTGGGCTAGACAAACATGTCCGAGCCAAAGAACCAGCCGGTACAGGAGCCAACCATTCCGCCTGAAGAAGGGGTCAAGGGTTGGCTGACTGTGGCTGGAGGCTTTTGCGCCCTATTCTCCTCCTTTGGGTTCCTCAATGCGTATGTATCGACGGGCTAAAACTGTTACCCATACTCCGTACTGATCTTGTCACAGTATCGGTGTCTTTCAAACAACATACCAGCAAACGTCACTCAAAAACTACGACGCGTCCGACATATCATGGATTTTCGCCGTGCAGTTGGCCCTCATGTGGGCACCGGGACCGCTATGGGGTCGCATAATTGACACTTACGGCCCGATCCCGGTCCTCTGGCCATGTAGCATTCTGTGCGTGCTAGGACTCTGTATGACTAGCCTGGCGCATGAGTATTATCAGATTTTTCTTGCGCAAGGCCTCTGCTTTGGCATCGGCGCAGGCGGTGTTTTCACTTCGGCCATGATTTGCGTCGGCCAATGGTTTGTTCGTCGCCGAGGTCTTGCAACTGGCATTGCTGTATCTGGAAGTTCACTTGGGGGTGTTATCTTTCCGATCTTTCTGGACCGGGTCATCAACGACATCGGCTTCTATGGTGCCGTTCGGTATACAGCGCTATTCGTCGGGATCATGCTGGCAGTAGCCTGCCTGCTGATCCGTAGCCGTCTTCCGCGCAAGGAGTGGAATGGTAAAGCAGCGTGGATTGACCTGACTCTGCTGAAGGATACCGCGTTTGGGTTGTACACCGCTGGTGCATTCTTCATTATGTTCGTCAATATTCCGATCGATGACCCTGGTTATTGACTGACAGTGACAGGTGGGGACTCTGGGCGCCGTTCGACTATATTTCCAGCATGGCAGAGAACGCGGGATTTTCATCGACTCTTGCTCTCTATCTTATTTCCATTATCAAGTAAGGCTGCGCGATGCTTTCTTTCGCAAATCTCAGTGCTGACTCCGGGAAATGTAGTGGTGCCTCCATATTCGGGCGTCTCATCCCTCCCCAGTTGGCAGATGTTTTTGGTCATTTCAACGTCCTGACACTCTGCTGCTTCGGCACCGGCGTGTCAATGCTCTGTCTATGGCTTCCTTTCAACTACCACCCTTCTCATGCAGGGATCATCGTGTTCGCGGCGGTCTACGGCTTTGTCAGTGGCGCTGTTGTCTCTCTGATGATGCCATGTGTTGCCAAAGTGGGGGATCTGCAGACCCTGGGTCAGCGGTTCGGAACATTCCAGCTGATCATGTCAGTGAGGTGAGTATCAGGTTGTTCGAGCAAATTCAGTTTCCTGCTTGCTAACTTTGGCAGCTGTCTCACCGGGTTGCCGATCATGGGTGCCATTCTCGAAAAGCAGAACTACACGGATTATTCCGGCCTGCAACTTTTCGGTGCTTGCTGTGGGATATTAGGGTCTGTATTGATTGGAGCAGCGACGTTCCTGCTCAGGAAACTGCGCAATACGAGCAAAATGTGAGTTGGGCTAGTGACGGCCGGGCTAGCTGGGAAACAAAAAAGACTCGACATTGGGATAGAAGAATATATCTAGCCTTAGTACGACTTGAACGACTGCTACATGTAATAGATAGCATATAATAAACTCGAGCTTAGCACTTACTTAAAGACATGAATTGGGGAGTGTTAAGGGGTTCGGAATCCCCTTCTACCCAAGGGACGATATGTAGCAGCGACCAGCGACCAAAGGAGGATAAGTACCCATGATTTCCTTTAATCTTCTCTGGGTCCGATGAGAACGGCTGGACATCAGTTAGATGTGACAGATAAGCTAGTGATCCTTATCCAATGGCTTATCAGTGGTGTGCTCGGGCGAGCTCCCAACGCCCCCATCTTTGATGCGACAACGCCGAAGCAAGACCCCACTTACCAGCGCTGCTCTGTTATATAGGCACTGTGATGATCCGAGCTTCTCTGAGCCACCCTAACAATTTGTTCCACAAACTTCATCACAATGTGGCGATTACTTGGCCAGTCCTCCAGCACCCCAGAGAAAAGCTCTCCACCTCGGAGCCTTCCGGCGTCATGGTATCGCTCTGATGCCATGTATCAGCTGGAGCGGCGAGCCATCTTCTCCAAGCGTTGGATGTTACTCACACATTCCAGTCGACTTACCAAGCCTGGCGACTTTCTTTCCTTTACCATCTCTAACTTTTCCTTCTTCCTGACTCGAGACCGCGACGGTAACATCAACGGATTTCACAACATTTGTCGACATCGTGCATACCCGGTTGTCCAAGCTCGGTCCGGAACTACCTCTATCCTCAGCTGCAAGTATCACGGCTGGTCCTATGGACTGAAGGGAAACCTATCAAAGGCACCTCGCTTCGAGACTGTACCAAGCTTTGACAAAAGCCAACATGGGCTTCTCCCAATCCATGTGCATATCGATAAAGCGGGCTTCGTCTGGGTGAATCTAGAGGCCGGCGACCCGGAGGTCAAGTGGAACGATGACTTCCAAAAGATTGATGAGCAGCCGCGGATGCAGGATTTTGACTTTGATGGGGAATATTCTTTTGACCATTACTGGGAGATGGACGTGGAGGCGAACTGGAAGCTTCTGATCGAGAACTACAATGAATGTTACCACTGCGCGACCTCACATCCACTGATCAATGGAGTGTCGGATCTTCCTCGGTACCGGGTTGAGCCTAAGGCGAGGTATATGGAGCATCATATCTTCAACAAGGACAATATTGATGCGCAGTTCCGGAGGTCAATCACATACTTTTACCCTACCACATCGGTCACGGTCACGTAAGTTTGTATTGGAAAGGGAAGAGGTCGATGGTGAATTAACACGAGCAGAGATAAATTCTTCTACATTCAGCGCATGATCCCAGTTAGCGCGACGACCAGCAAGATCGAAAACGAAGTATATCGACACCGAGATGCAACGGACGAGGAGTTTGCCAACATCAACGCGTTTTACCGACAAGTCCTAGATGAAGACAAGGATCTCTGTGTTGGAGCACAGGAAAACTTGAGCGCGGGTGTGTTTATCAATGGCGAGCTTCACCCGGACAAGGAGAAGGTATGTATGAGACTTCGACATAAAGAGACGTGAGATTGGGCAAAGCTGACTGTTGGCAGGGGCCCATCCATTTTCAAGAAGACGTGAAGACAATGGTCATGGAGCACCGGCGAAAAGAAGAGGCCCAAGGCGGGGAGGAGATCTGGCCAGCTGTCCCTAAGATGACAGGGGAGATGAGGACAGGGAAGTTGGCAGAGGAGGAAAGGTTCTGTTCTCAGCTGGAAGCGGCGAGTTGCATGGCCAGATCAGAGCTGGCTTGGTAGTGGTTTAGCTGAACATGAAGTAATGAGCTTGAAAGGGTTCGGAGCCTTTCCTAATCAAAGACATTCGCATTAAGCAGTCAATGCAGTCAGATTGTGTTGAAAATTGAAAACATACCCAACGGTTAAAGAGTGGGGGAGTCCCTTATCTGGTAATACTAACTACCCCGATAACGTGATCCACCACCCTTTCCCTATTTGGGTTTCCCCACTACAGCTTCATCTCATTTTCTACTCATACCTTACTACTTACCTTTTCGTCGCGTCAATCCCGGGTTTGGTCGCCACAGCTCGATACTGTCGAGAAAGATCAGCTGGTCACTGTTTCATGCGTCGATCACTACCCCGGCCAACTATTATACTCCTGTCATGAGGTCAGGATATGTCAGCACCTCACTCATTGCCATCATTTTGGTCTGTCGATCGTATACTCAGTGAGGGCATCTCCAATACGCATTTGACAGCGGGTGGACGATTACTATGCTATTAGGCTTTCATCCAAGTGGTTATTCTCCACTCTATCCTGTTTCCAGTGGGCAATTAGCATCACAAAACAAACTTTCCAATCCACATGAAGCTCCGACGCAACCGCAACCGGTTCCAATCCGGAAGCTAGGGCAATGAAACAGGATTCGGCTGAACTTTGCAAAAGGGGCCGAACGCCCTTTGCCAGATATATGTTCCATACTCATGGGGTGCTCGTCATGCGAGAGTGCTAGATGAGTACGAAGCAAAATGGGACTCGACTATATTCTTTTGTAAGAGGCGTCTTTACTACCAATCTCCTTTCTGCATCTGCTAATCTTAAGTACGCAAGTAGTCATTGCACTTACACTATACCTGCTGCATCGGCACTGACTGTGCTCTACTACCCATTCTTCACCGCGCAAGACCGTTGCAAAATATGCATCCTGATTACGGTATTTCGACCGTACCTTAAAGCCAAGAACCTCTGATCTGATTTACCCTGGATTGACAGATTTCCATCATCGCAACAATTCCATGGGATTCTTACCTGATACGGTGTGCTATCTGGACCTATCCGCCCGACGCAGTAGTCGGTTCCAAGATACTTGATATTCCGGTTGAGGAGGTTTTCTTTTTTGTCATACAAACCTACATCACGAGTGTGGCATACTGTATTTTCACGAAGCCGCTTGTGCGACCCATGTACCTTCGGCCACATCTGGGGAGATGTAGAACAAGAAATATGGTAGCATTCGTCATTTTAACCTTGATGGGTGGTGGAATAGCGTGCCTGCTGTTGGGACAGCATATGACTTACCTGGGCCTAATCCTGGTCTGGGTCTGCCCAATCCTGCTCTTCCAGTGGTAAGGTCGGACTACCTTGAATCTATTGAAATGCTCATGCGAGAATGCAGGATGTTGTCCCATCCTTTTCTTATTGGACTTCCCGGCAAGCCCACAATCGCCGCGATCTGCCTCCCCACGCTATACCTCTGGGTTGCAGATTCCTGTGCTATGGAATCGGGGACTTGGAGGATAGAGAGTGGCACAAAATTGGATTATCAGATCGGCGGTCTCGAAGTTGAGTCAGTCAAACTCACCTGTGATTGTTAGACATCAAGTCTAACAGTAACAGAGAGGCGCTCTTTTTTCTGGTCACCAATATGATGATTGTGTTAGGACTAATTGGGATTGATTACGCATATGCGCTCCAAGAATACAAGTCCCTAACACGGCCAGCAGCAGACAAGGGCACCACGCTCAGGACAGCACTGTCTTTATTGTGCAGTCCGCCTTCTATAGACGAATCTCTCATATCTGCATTGTCCCAGGCCGTATATCGTCTGCAGGAGAAGAGTCAGAGCATGTTTCTCGGTAGCGCATTATTCCAGGGTCATCTACGCATTGATCTCATATTCTTGTATTACCCCTCAAACCCATGCGTGGTAAACTCATCTAATATGCATAGGTACTCCTTTTGTCGGGTCATGGATGACCTCATTGACGAAGCTGAGGATGAACGGGAAGCCGGATTATGGGTTACAGAGTGCAAACACCTCCTAGATCTAAGCTATCGCGGCCAATTACATCACGACACCTGTCACGCTTTTAACAAAGGGGAGAAGTATGAGAGACTATATCAATCAATGAGCCACCTGTCTCTCTCCCGTTTGACGGAGAGCTCTATCTATGATTTGCTGGAAGGGTTCGAGACCGACTTGGCATTCGATCCTAAGAAGGGAGCTTCTCCGATCAGATCCGACTCTTGCCTTGACCGGTACGCAGGGTTCGTAGCTGGAGCGGTGGGTACATTAGTACTCGACCTTGTCTTATTCCATCATGGCCATGACTATACGGAGAATGTGCCGCGATTAGGACGAGCGGCGAAGGAGATGGGCAAAGCCATGCAGTGTGTCAATATTGCACGTGATATCCACCGCGATGCAGCAATTGGACGAGTATATATTCCTACAACGTGGCTGGATGAAGTAGGCCTTACTCCAGGAGATGTATTAGAGCATCCTAATATCCCAATCATGTATGGCCTGCAGGAGAGAATGCTGCAGAAAGCAGATGGATATTATCAGGTCAGCCGAGAGGCAATTGAGGAGCTACCTCGTGGTGTAAGAGGGCCACTTCGGGCAACCGTGGAGAGCTACATGGATATTGGACGGCTGCTGAGGGAGCAGAAAGGCACAAGCCTGGCGCGAGCGTCGAAGATGAGGGTACCTTTGATGCGACGGCTAAAAGTTGGTTGGCTGGCAATGTTGTAAACACTCTATGACACAGTTTGTGCTACACATTTTTCTCACAAGGCACTGCTTCAATCAGGTCGAATAAGTGATCAAAATTGTCAGGCGTCAGGACGCAACGCTAGTGCTGACACTGTTTTCCTATTGTCACCTCCCGCCTATCGGCTCGAATGACCACTTCTGCCCCCAGGACCTTGGCTTCTGCACCAGACGGCGCAGGCAACTGGGTCCGAGGATTCAACTGACTTCACTGGTGAATATTATCTGACAGCATAAAAAGACCGCCTCGGCGCTATCTTCCGCCCGTCTGACAACACCATGTGTGGCGTTATTCAGCTGTGCAATGGTTCAGCTACAGCCCGTATCAAGAAGGCGCCATCGGCAAGGATAACCCAAACCTCGTCGTTTTGCTTGAATCGGTATCATACACCAGCTCGTCGGCTTTGACCGTAGGTTTAGCTGAATATCGAGACAGCCAGCCACTGCAAAAATTTCGCAGACAGGAGCTGAAAGGTGGACTCTGAGGCTATTATAGTGCCCACTAAGATTTTGACATGAATTGATTCCAGGAATATAAGGGTGCGACGCACCCGAGACTGGGCCTTCTCCAAGGTAGTTTTCGAAAATTTCAACGTAGACATGTCTCTGCTGTTGAAGCAGATCAAAGTCTGATATGCAGAAAGAAATGGATCTTGTTGATTTTTCTCGCTTCTACGAGATTTGCACGTCTTTACTTGGCGCTGTCGGTGCTTCAGTTAATAGCGATGTCGTAAAGTCCAGCCAGAGCAATACAAGGGCTTACAAAGTGAGTGACCTTCGATATAACCATCAACTCAGAAAGCTCACAACCGTATAGAAAGGATGGTACTGGACAGACCTGGCTCTGACTATCTGGCTGTTCACTGCGGACGACTTTGCAACATTTGTCATTCCTGAGACAGCATTTGGCATTTGTGCTGCTCTGTCCGGGCCTCTTCTGACAGATGAGAACACTCCGGACTTACTCTCAGTCGTTTGTCGAATACCAATGGTCATGTTATGGAACTGGCTAAACCTGTTCGTGTTCAATCTGGCGAATCAGAGGCACCCGGACTCCGTGGCAGAAGACAAAATCAACCGACCCTGGAGACCACTGCCCGCAGGTCGGATCAGCATCCTACAGACTCGCCAGCTACTCTTGCTCACGATCCCACTCGTGCTTGGATTCAGCGTCTACCTCGGTGCATGGGAGGAGACTGCGCTTCTTTACACTCTGAACTGGGTATACAATGACCTGAGCGGTGGTGACGACGGCTTCATTCTACGGAATGTCCTTCTAGCCCTCGCATTCAGTCAATACAACAAGGGATCACTGCGTGTCGCGACCGGAACCGGATTCGACATACTCCCTAGAGCATGGCGGTGGATTTGGCTCACCAGTGCCGTGATCGGCACGACGATGCATATCCAGGACGTCAAGGACGTGGAAGGAGACCGAGCCAAGAACCGCCGTACAATGCCCATTGTGCTGGGTGACGGGCCGGCCCGGTGGTCCGTTGCGATTCCTGTTGCGATCTGGTCCGTTGTTTGTCCTGCTTTCTGGGAGCTGGACGTACCCGGGTATGTTCTCCCGGTTGCGTTGGGAATGGCCATTGCTGGGAGGATCATATTCCTTCGGGAAGGAGTTGCTGATAAGCGGACGTGGAAGATGTGGACGGCGTGGACGGCGGTTATTTGGATGCTTCCTTTGTTCAAGAATCCTAGTGTATTTGTTAGATTTGGTAGAAGTCTGAGATGGATGTAAGGCATAGATTCAGTCATGTATGTCTGCAAGGGTTTTATTACAGGCCGTTGTCATCTTCTTACTTTGCAATCATTTCAGGATGGTCAAGATTACAATAGCGAAATACATTAGAGAGTTCAAAGTTCTAGAAAGACGATCCAACTATTCCATATCACGATCATCCTAATCCACTTCGTTTTGTCTTCGGGCTGTAAATTACTCATCTAATTCATTGGCTCTTAGTTAATTTATTTGCCAAGCACTACAAGCACCAGCATCATTGGTCTAGTGGTAGAATTCATCGTTGCCATCGATGAGGCCCGTGTTCGATTCACGGATGATGCACAGCAATTTCTTTTTGCTTTTTCCCCATAGCCCCCAGAGTGGGGTTGTCCGCCTGCTATTGATTCTCCCTGCGGAAGAACACCGTTTTTAACTGCCTCGTGGATTTAGATGAGTAGCGTCGCATAAAACAGAGATTTAATTACCTCTAAATACGATTTTTCTACTTTGCCGCATCTTTTCTTTTGTCTTCTGATTGAAATGCATGATCAGACCTATTAGTAAATATTTCTACTCGAGCCCGTTTCGGCAGAAATAAAACTTGGTGTTTGTGGTGAACCAGAAATATATTCATTTGCTCATGGACCATCATGAACACATACTAAGCGCTCCACAACATCTATGGAGCTGAGTCCATACAACTACTAAGTAGTATTAGTAGTTATAAAAACCACATATTATAGCAATGGAGACACTTAACAAAACTCGTTTAGTATCAGCCCAAATTCCTCCAAAGCCAATTCAAGGTATTTGAATCAGTTCCATTGTGAAGCAAGTCATAAAATTGCGCTTTCAAGAAAACGCCCAGCCTCCAATAACAGAGAACAATCAATCTTATTTTAGAACCTGGAAAATGATCATAATTTATTCATCAAAGCATACTGCCTTCTAGTCTAGTCTACAATCTACTCCCCATATTGACATGCACCGCCTTAACCTGCGAATACGCCTCCAGTCCCGCCTCACCCAACTCGCGCCCAATACCACTCTGCTTGACACCTCCAAACGGAATCCGCGGATCACAGTCCTGGCTACTGTTAATCCAGACCATCCCGGCCTCAATATCCGCCGCCACGCGATGCGCCCTCTCCAGATCAGTCGTGAAGACCGCGGCGCCCAGACCATACGTGGTATCGTTGGCGCGACGCACCGATTCCTCCTCCGAGTCGAATGGCAGAATCACCACCACAGGCCCGAACACCTCTTCCTTACAGATGCGCATGTCGTCAGTCACGTCAGTGAACACAGTCGGCTCGATGAAGTAGCCCTTTGCGTTCTTTTCATCCTTAGGGGTATAGGGCTTGCCGCCGGTGACTAGCGTAGCGCCCTCCTGTTTGGCCGTCTCAATGTAGGCGAGAACCCGCTCGTACTGTGCCCGGGTGACCTGTGGTCCTTGGTAGGTATTCTCGTCCCACTGGTCGCCAATCTTGGAAGTCGTCTCAATTGCCTCCTTGAATTTCTCCAAGAAAGTAGTGAGAATACTCCGATGCACGAAGATCCTCGACGTAGCAGTGCAGATCTCGCCCTTGTTGGACATGATGCCGAAATGCGACCACTTGACCGCCTGTTCCAGATCCGCATCCGGGTAGACGATCAAGGGCGACTTTCCGCCTGTCTCGAGAGTGATGTTCTTCAATGTGCCGGCTGCCATCTTCATGATTTCTCTGGCGGTGGCAGTGGAGCCCGTGAAAGCGATCTTATCGACGAGCGGGTGCTGGACCAGCGCAGCACCGGCTTCTTTCCCGTAGCCGTTGATGATGTTCACCACTCCGGCTGGGAATCCTGCTTTCTTGATGAGTGTTGCGAGGACCAAAATGCTGAGGGGAGTTTGTTCAGCGGCCTTGATGACCACGGTGTTTCCGCAGGCGAGCGCGGGACCCAGCTTCCACGTCGCCATAGAGAGCGGGTAGTTCCACGGGATGATCTGTCCGACCACGCCGATGGGTTGGCGGATAGTGTATGCGAACTTTTGGGGAGTAGTGCTGATGGTTTGGCCGAAGGTCTTGTCGGCCCAGCCGCTGTAGTAGCGGATGGTGGTGATGGCTTCGGTGAGGTCTTCGGTTAGGGCGACTTGGTAGGGTTTGCCTGTTGGCCAAGTCAGTTTCCGCACAGCGGTAAAAACAGGGATATGCGAACCGTTATCCCATGCGTCAATAGCAGCAAACAGCTCCCGGTTCTCTTCCATTAAATCGGCCAGACGGCCCATCAGCTGTCCGCGTTCGGTGGCGGGGAGGAGCTTCCATGAGGAGTGTGATAGCGCCGCTTTGGCGGCTTGAACGGCCGCGTCGACATCTTCTGCTGTTGCGGCGTGAACAGTGGCGATGGGCTTGTCGGTGCTGGAGAAGTCAGCATGGAAGTTTGAGAGTAGTTCAGAGGTAAGGTGCATACGCAGGATCTAAAGACACTATAGTCTGGCCGCTGGACGAAGGACGGAACTCATTGTTAATAAACAGGCCGGTCGGCTGCTGGTATTGCCGGCCCTTGGGAGTGGTGATGTCGACAAAGAGGGAGTCTGCCATCTTCTCTTCTTGGTCTTAATGTGGAAAGATAACAATGCTGACAGAAATTAGAGATAGTAAGTGCGCGAAGACAGATGTGTTGTCTTGATATAAGCTGCTTGGCTAGAACTTCCTGTTCCGGATGTGGGATGTGCCTCCGCGCAGCCCACTTTGCAATTGAAGTGTGTCACTAGTCAGCTATTGTCTCTTCCGATAAGGCGATAACGAGGATAAGATCGCCCCATTACCCCTCTCTTCATTGATGTCGAGACGCATTGATAATTTGGCGCCAGTGGATGCGCTAAAGCCCTCCCCACTGCACGCCGGAACTGCCTTCCGTTGGGTTACCGGCATCGCCAAATCAGGAAGGTGGTTCCGGCATGGATATCTTGGAACCCCTCCGACATTCTATCCACAGAGTTAGGGCTTCACCATTGACCAGAACATCATTAACAGTGTAGTATAGACTTGAAGTGTAGTTGGGAGGGAAGGCAGTCCCGTCTCGTCATGAAATAAAATGCTCTCAAAACTCACTCACAAGTCCAACAACACCCCCTCATTCCATCCTTACGTTCTTCTTCCTAGCTATACCAAGCAATCACCACTACATCCAACATGACTATCACACAGCAATCCCCCGCCCTCCACGGCATTATGGTCGCTCTGATCACTCCCTTCACAGACGACAAGACCCAGATCGACGCAGCAAGACTAAAATCCCACATCGATCACCTGATCGGCGCCGGCGTGCATGGCCTCGTGCCCGGCGGTAGCACGGGCGAATTCACCACCATGACACGCGAGGAACGCAAGAAGTTGACCGAACTCTGCGTCGAGTACGCAGCTGGCCGTGTGCCCGTCGTAGCAGGCACCGGCAGTACCTCCACCGAGGAGGCAGTGGACCTGGCACGTCATGCCGCACAAGCTGGTGCAGCCGCCGTGATGGTTGTGCCACCATTCTACGACCCCTTGAACGTGGAGCAATTAACCGAGCTCATGGCTGAGATTCATGAAGCCAGTCAGCTGCCGATTGTCTACTACAATATTCCCTCTGCCAGCGGGTTGACCCTCACTCCCCAGCAAATAGCGGACCTGAGCAAGGTCGGCGTCAAGTACCTCAAAGACACCTCCGGAAATGCGCCGGCATACACGGAATTGGTGTTTGGATTGTCGGATCAGATCACCGCTTTTAACGGGTGGGATACCCTTACGTTCTATGGGTTGGCAGCTGGATCGCCTGGAGCGGTTTGGGGTGCTGCCAACATCATTCCGGAGTTGGCGGTAGAGCTGTGGAATGCAGTTGCCGTCGAAGGAGATCTCAAGAAGGGCCGTGAACTATGGGCTAAGGCATGGCCCATTTGCAAGTTCCTTGAGTCGCACAATTACGCTGCGGCTGTGAAGACAGGCGTTGAGCTGAGGGGCCAGGCGACTGGTGGCTTGCGGAAGCCATTCGCCCTCTTGAAGGAGGATCTGCAGAGCGAACTCGCCCAGTTGATGGTGAATGCGAATGTTAATGTTGTAAAGCGTTCGTCATGATTCATTAAAATTGGATATAGAACAATGAAATTATGAGCACATGTCATCGTATCTCGTGTAGCGCCTTGTAATGGACCCACGGTGGTCATCATGCTAAAATGGGCCATATTTGTTTGCTTTTGACAACATCAAGCCAAGTTGGGAAAGCCTCTCCTCTGCTTCGTGTGAAATGTTTATCTTGCCTGTCCCAGACTTGTTTCATGACCTCCCGAACAGTCTGGTAGGCAGAAAATCCGCATCGTGCCTCCCCTTTGTCCAGAAGCGCCGTGATCAATAGCCGCCTATCGGGCGTTGTAGCCTCGCACCCAGCAATGAACAGAGGCCATACAGTGCCCGGGCCAGTCTGGTCGGCTTCCACTAATGCTACATCAAACTCGTTTAATGCTGAGATCACTTTGTCCACTTGGCTCTCCAAGATAGCCGGGTGGACCTGACGAATTCGTCTGTAAAAGAAGATAACCAGTGCAGAGTTCAAAGCCTGCAGAAGGCATCCATGTAATCTGGCCAGTGTATTCGCCGAACCGCATATGTTGTCCTCTGTTCCTCTGGAGGCGAATGTGCAAACCATGCTCTCGAGGCGAGCACTGCGCCGGTGCAAAGCTTCCCATGCTTCGAGACTTGCACTGATTCCTGGACGCATTTCGCGCGCAACTCGAAAAGTCTCCATTACGTTGGCCAGGCGCGTCGTCTGAGATACCAAACTAAGCCACGTCTCGGATACTCCGTAGATCTGGCTGTACAGCGTGGCAGGATATCTTCGCGAATCTTGTAGGTGGATGTCATACAAGCCAACATCAGCTTCCTTTGGCTCGTCAATATCCAGGTCACTATCGGACGGCCGCCGATCGAGGCGCAAGAAGTCGTCCAAGCGTGAAGTTCTGTAACCAGCTGCCTGAGTGTTCTCGACTCTCTGGTGTCGAAACCGATATTTGAGCGCCTCCATAAAGGTGTCCGACGGTGTGTAGTTGTGCAAAGCGTAGGTACTCTCGCCTACTATCCGTAGCCAAGTATATGTGTGGTGTAGCAGGCGTGCTTTCTGAGAGATGCGTTGTTTTGGCAAACCTCGGAGGCGTAGCAGTCGCTCAGCATCAATCACGTAGCACCTTGCGTCCTGCTGCTGGCCACTTAGAACCTGCTTCGGTTAGCAATCTATCCGGAACGTGACTTGACAGCAGTCTTACAGCAAACTCGGTCAAGGCGCAGATTGCCATTAACTGGTCCTTGTATTTGGCTTTCTTTGGCTCTTGCGTTTCATGCTTCAAGGACATTTGCATATGGTCTTTGGCTAGATGGTAAGCGTAGTCTGCTACCGGCTTCCAGCGTTCCGTCGAGTCTGAGGTCCTCATGGAAGGGTTTACTGTTAGATGAAGGGCTGAACAGGCCAAGAGGCAGTAAAGATTAGCCAACCGAGCGTGAGTGATATTTTGAGACCCGAGGAAAGTGATATCGCTGTATGTTACAACAGCAGACGGCACATTTAGTATCTTCCACGGTGACTTCTGATCTAAAGGAACGGCCATCATACGCGATATGACATGATCCTGAAAGTGCCGTAATAGGAAATGAGCATCTGCTAGTACATCGGGTGGATTGCAATCAACAGTTGGTATCATATTAGGAGCACTGTCATTTTCGGGGCCAGAATTGTAGACAGCAGCTGTATCATCCATTAGACTAGGCGCTTCGCCAAGGAGATTGTGTTCTAGTATAGGGGCCTGTGTCACTAAATCGAGGGGCAACCAATCACCCAGGTCAAGTGTGCCAGATAGTGTAGCACTATGCAACTGAGGGTCCAAGCTAAGTATGTCTGACCACTGCAGCAGATCATTCATGTAGGCGAGCGAGTCTTGCGACAGAGCTGGGCTGACCCCGGAAGCCCCTTCAGGCAGGGTATTCCCGGACGATAGAACCACATCATTTGCGACCGTAGTCTCGTCAGCAGGCTGAGCCCTACTTGCAGATTTGGGGCCGGTAAGTCTAAAGTCCAGCACAGAGAATGGCCCGACTACAACATCACCGTGTGAAGGTCTCTCGGCATC
Organism: Aspergillus vadensis CBS 113365; assembly: GCF_003184925.1. Taxonomy (NCBI): domain Eukaryota; kingdom Fungi; phylum Ascomycota; class Eurotiomycetes; order Eurotiales; family Aspergillaceae; genus Aspergillus; species Aspergillus vadensis. The sequence goes on along the minus strand of NW_020292055.1, from coordinate 632,173 downwards.
CCGGGATCTGTTTTCGATCTCCGCCAAAGAGGCATCAATAGAGCCTGATACCAAGTCTGCACTCAAGGCATCACTCATGGAGACCCTCGATTTCTCTAAGGTCAAAATATTAGCTCCACTATTTCTGGATATGGAAATCAGGTAATCAATCATAGAGAAGGATCAAGAACCTGTGTAGAGATGGCGTCGAGGCCCCTGCTTCTCTGCATCATTTGCCTTGCCAGCTGCTGGCCCCGAAGAAGGTTGGGACTTCCGATCGGACATCCATCGGATCTCATCGACGAACCCCTCACATACCACGCCAGTTGCCCGACACATCTGGCAAGTAGGCCTCTTTTGGTCGCATTTGGCATGACGCCGACGACATGTTCTGCAGGCTCCCAGGGCATGACTGCGACGAGTCCGGCGACCTGATTGCTTGGAGGATGCCATGTCAGTCGAAATAGGCCATATCAACAAAAACGGAAAGTATAGTAATCGAATAGAATATGGGGTATGAGCCGATGTTGTGTTAGAGCTGGAAAGTGAATCAATTAGTAGTGGGTCACAAGAAAGGAGGGTGTGGCCCGACCGGGGAGGAATGTGGTTCCGCCGAACCGGAATCCCCTTCCAATTCGGACCAGAGCAGTGTCGGAAGGACCTGCTGTCCTGGGTTTAGGCCCTGCAGTTCTGATGGGATCTTGATAACAGCAGGTTCTACGCGTGATAATCAGACATGTCGATTTTCGTGGGCAAATAACGTAAGTGTCAATAGGTTCATTCCTGGTTCTCTAATAATTCTTACATAGTTCTATTTCAGTCCAAGTCTCTGTGCCTCGGCAAGAACAGTGTGTGGAATCTCATCCTCCAATGTCCTCCCCTCGGGGACCCATCCCAGGTACTTGGCCGCTCGCTGGGCTACCTGCTGGGCATTGGTCCCCCATAACACTCCGCCATGAGAAGTGAGCGAATCGGCCTCTTCATGACTGATCTCAGTAACCGATTCGGATTCAGCAAGGCCGAGCTTCTTCACTTCTTGCGCCACTTGCGCTGAGATAGAACCGAATGTCTATGTCTTGTTAGAAATTACCCCGTTCTGGGCTCAGGCTAAAAGTTCAGAAGGTAGGGACTTACGATAGCTCCAGTACCCGGGAAGTAGAGCCCGTTCTCATTCCACAAGTCCCCTTCCTCGCCCCGTAAAGCCTTCTCTGCCAGCTTCACAAAGATGCTGCTAACATCCGAGATGTGTATATTACTCCATGTGGCCTCTCCTTTACCCACCTGAATCCCGCCCCGTCGTTGCATTGTCACTCTTGCCAGCTCCGGAATTTGTATGCTTCGCTGGTTAACCGGCCCTCTACCCCGACCATAAATAATAGGAGGGAAGATCAACGCGGTCTTCGGACGATTGGCGGCAGGGGTGAGGCTGAGGATTAAATTGTCGACCACGCGCTTTGCAGAGTATTGTTGGATGAGCTCCCGCAGTTCATCGGCTCCATCGACGTCGCTGTAGACCTTGTCGGAAGGTTCTCCAAAGGCGCTGGCTACAATGTCGGGAATAGAAAGGACGCTTGCGCCTGATATCTGAAGCCAGTGACCTGTTCGCATTATGAGAAACGATAAGCTATGGACGGACAAGGAGGTAAGAGGTAATTACCCGGCTTAGGTCTTTCCGCTGCGGTCAATCCACGAGCGATGGCCTCAGCGCTTTTGACATGGTTTGAGCTTGCCGTGTCTAGTAGTAGCGGACCAATGTCAGTAAGAGGCAGGGGATGTCTCGAAGTGCGATACTCACGGATGACAATGTCCGCTTCCCGTGCCTGCTGTTCCAAAGTAGAAGAAGCATCCAAGTCTCCCAGGACTATTTGCACATCAGGGTATGCTTGAGAGAGTTTCTGCGCCTTTGCCTCGTCCCTCAGCAGGACTGTATACTGGCAGGCTGGAAGGGCTGATTTCAGCGCATAGAGCACATCCCCTCCGATATAGCCTGAGGCTCCTGTGCTATAACTACCGTTAATCGCAATGACAAAGTTAGATCACGGGAGTATACGTACAGAAAGATTTTCGCCATTGTGACTACTATGCAGGAATGCAACAGTTAATAGTGCAGGACAAGGAAACGAAATTGACAAGAGGCATGTAAAATAATCAGGTTCAAATTGAAATGATGTGATGAGGGGTAGACTTCTTCTTTCTGAGGGGCATATTTCTATTTGGTAGGTGATTCCGAGGAACGATCGTCACCCCATAATAGAATTCCGGGGATAGTAGCTGATAACGCTTTCCGCTGCACGGACTTGCCCAATGCCATGGGGCAGTTGAATTCAGAGTGTCCGCGCTTTGCGACAGCATCACGCTGGGAAGGTATCTGAGAGTTGTTATCTTTTGCTTTCCTCTTTCGGCGTCAAGCAATAGCTGCGGTCGCAGGACAACAAAAATTTAGGAAAGTCGGCGACACCGACATGTGGTATATAGGTCCAATTATACCCTACTACAGAATAACTCAATATTATTGAAACCTGACACTTGCTCCTCTTGACGCTTTTTCATCAACCGGTGCCTTGTACTGATCTCATTGCCAGCATGGCTCATCGCGGAGAGACATTCCACAAGGATGTCAGCTGTATCGCCGACCTAAAGGCGATTGGAAGCAAGAAGCTCCCAAAGATGGTCAGAGGTAGGGCAATTGACCACTGAGAAACATGCAATGTTGATCCCTAACATTGGAGATAATTAGATTACTACAATGAAGGTGCCATGGACCTAATAACGTAGGCACAAATCTTCGAGGCTACCATTATCGAAAAATCACTGATGGCACAGACTACGCGACAACGAAGCCGCATTTGACAGATACAGAATCCGCCCACGGGTCCTGGTAAACGTGGCTAACATCGACACCAGCACAGACATACTTGGGACTAAGGTAGCACTCATATTAGTCTAATAGACCACAGAATCGTCGCTAATGCCCTTCCTCAACTATACAGGTATCCCTTCCTTTCGGTTTCAGCCCAGCAGCCGCGCACAAACTTGCCCATCCCGAAGGAGAGCTCGCAACCTCTCGTGCCGCCGCGAAATACGGTATATGTATGGGCCTGTCCTCATACTCGACCACCTCGATGGAAGATGTCGCCAGTCAAGGCTGCGGGAATCCATATGCGATGCAGATGTGCGTGCTCAAGGATCGGTCACTCACATTGCAGTTACTGGAAAGAGCAGAAAAGGCGGGCTACAAAGCGTTGTTCTTGTCGGTGGACGTTCCTGTGCTTGGGAAGCGGCTGAATGAGTATCGCAACGACTACCAGCTACCAGAAGATCTGGAATATCCCAATATTCTCAGTAATGGCAGCGATACCTCCGATCGCACAGATTATGGTTGGTAATTTTCGTATATACCGTCGGACGAGCCGCTGATTATTACTAGATGCTAGTCTTGACTGGGATAGCGCGATCCCCTGGCTGAGGAAACATACCAAGCTTCAGATCTGGTTGAAAGGCAGTAAGTGAAGCACTCCAGATGGAAGCAAACTTAGATTGGCTGACACGGGCAGTCTATGCACCCGAGGATGTTGAACTGGCAATACAACACAAGGTTGATGGGGTTATTGTTTCCAACCACGGTGGTCGCCAACTAGACGGTGCCCCGGCCACGTTGGATGCACTGCGCGACTGCGCGCCCGTTGCAAAGGGCCGTATCCCGATCGCAATCGATGGTGGAATCCGCCGGGGGTCAGATATCTTCAAGGCCCTGGCTCTGGGGGCAGACTACTGTTTCATGGGACGGATTCCCATTTGGGGACTTGCTGTAAGTTGAAGCCGGTAGCTGCTGTGAGCATTCTAGTAACCAGCTATAGTATGATGGCCAGCAAGGAGTGGAGCTTGCTATTCGGATATTGCGCCAGGAGTTGATGATCACGATGGCTCTCGCTGGGTAAGTTGATGTGTATGATTATCAACAGGTACTATGCTAACTATTCCAGATGTCGGTCGGTTTCTGAAATCCAGAGAAGGCATTTATGTGTTCTCCAGCCAGACGGTGTGCTCTCCAAACTGTGATGTTGCATGATGCTTAGCAATCTTTATTAGCATTAGATTAACGATACCAAGTTATCCTTTGATGTGTTTATATAGCTTCTTGTTTGAGTGTGAACTTCAGATACTTGCTGAGTGACTATTATATGGCGTTTGCCTTTCTACGCAGAATGATATCAAGGAAATACTTCCAGGTTGGCAAAGCAAAGGAAGAGTCGTATTGGCGTATCGGCATGCAGAGCATCTCGATGTATCCGAAGTGACACGGACGGCGTTCTAACGGTCGTACCTCTCCATCATCGCTGTTCCTGATTCGCCTTGACAGGGATCGGTTAGTATGCAGGACACAAGCTAACCTACGAGTGGTGCAGCTGTCGAGTTGGCCTCATACCCCGCTTGCCTCACCAAGACAATCTCCCGAGGTTGTCCTTCTCATCACATTTCTGAAACAATGGTCACTGCACCTCCCATCATCGACTTTGAGCGTACGTTCTGACCATATATTTCCACAATAACTGCAACAATATATCTATCCCAGACTCACATACCATAGCATTCTACACCGGTGATGCCGAGCAAAAGGCAGAGCTAGTGCGGCAAGTCCGTCACGCCTGTGAGAGACATGGATTCTTTCAGCTCATCAACCATCGAGTCCCGCTTGATATCCAAGAGGCTATGCTTCAGCAGGCTCGGGGCCTATTCAGCTTACCAATTGAAGTGAAGCAGAAGTACAGTCGAGGTAATCTCATGCAGAGTTTGACGCTTCTGGCAAAGCCGATCTTGGCCACTAACGCTGGAATAGAGGTTGAGCCCGTTAATCTGGGATACGAAGGCCTTCGCTCGCAGAAATTCGAGAAAGAAGGGCCTGGCGATCTGAAAGAGAGTTATTACCTGTCGCAAGATCTGCCTCCAGGGCATCCCTCCACCGGAAGATTTTCTCAAGGGTCTAATAAATATCCCGATGAGATCCGAGATCCAGATCTGTTCCGGAATACGGTGAAAGACTACCACGCGGTGATGTCCGATTTAGGACTGAAGATATTCCAGGTGTTGGCTCAAACGCTCGACTTGAATGAGAATTGGTTCAATGGGTTTTGTCACGACTCGGCCAATATTATACGCTTAGTGCGGTATCCGCCCCAGGAAACGGATGGTCAGGAACGAGGTATGATCTCAACCACGGGTGCAAACATGCCTGCTTACGAAAGTCCTAGGCATCGGGGCTCACACTGATTTTGGCGGCCTCACAATCCTGCTGCAGGATGACAAAGGGGGTCTGCAAGTGTGGGACCGCGAGGCATCCGAATGGGCGGATGCCGAGCCCGTTCCAGGGGCATTCGTGGTGAACCTAGGCAATATGTTGATGCGCTGGACCAACGATCGCTATATATCCAACTTGCATCGGGTTATCAACAGAAGCGGACAAGAACGATACAGCGTGCCATATTTTATATCCGGGAATCTGGACTACGTGGTGGAGTGCATTCCCAGCTGCAAGGCGGAGACGGAGGCGGCGAAATACCCGCCGATAACAGTGGAGGAGTGGATGTTGGCGCGATATGCGGACACATACGGAGGCGGGCAAAAGGGAGCAGGTGAACTGTCGCAGGACGCAGTCCGCGCGAGCAGCTGATTGGAGCGTTTCAGGTAGTGGACAAGCAAGTCATGTGGCTGGCATGTGGATTCTTGTTGATGACACCAAAGTTGGATCAGGTTCTCAACCCGGGGAACACGGAGCACCCAGATTCTCACATGTGAGAGTGGAGCCGCAGAGAATATAGAAGGGGTGGCCATTTTTATGAATCTCATGGAAGGGGCATATGGACAGCACATGTGAAGTATAATGCAACGCCATTCTGATGACCCAGAACAATCAAGCATTCCGTCTCACCGCATTAGAAGGCTGGTGAGGAAAGTCCATCTCATCAGGCGGATATGCCGGCATTAGTGGTACACGGCTAAAGCACGCGGCTGAGACATCAAGACAAAAATACTTGAAATTCGTAGAGGCAGTTACCTGGCAGTTTTTGTCCATCGAAGAGATTCTATTCCATCCCGGGTTATTGTCTGACTGTGCATGTAAGTCGGGTCGGGATGAGTTAGGTCTCAGATATCAGATCGCCAGGGATGCCCGAGGATCCAGGCAGGGAAAGAGAATAGATAAGATGATTCCGGCAGGCAAAATTACCGGGGAACCCCGAAACGTGTCAGCCGAGCGGCAGAACCCAGTGACGCAGCAGGCGGTCAGTCGGTCACCGGGAATTGGCCACTCAGGCATCGAGGCCAAAACCCCTAAGAAGCCTCGGCTATTACCCAAAGGGGCAGGCCCAGCGCCCATCGACGGGAGTTCTCGACCGAAATCATCATTTCGGCTTCCCCGTGGAGGACCGCTTATAACGTCTTTCACGCCCCCCAAACACTTTACCCTTTCTCTCTTCTTTTTCCCACGTTCTCCTCCCCCGCAAACTCCACTCTATCATTACTACTATCATTATGCCATCTTCACCACCGGATTGGGTCAAGGCTTTGAAGCCGGCCGACCCGCAGGGCTCGCAGCTTCTGCAGCACGAGCGCGATCAGTCCAATGTCGCTGTGGACAAATTGGCCGAATTGCTGCACACCAAGGAGGCATTGGTTCGTCAAGAGCACCTGCTGTCTATCCTGCAGGCGGAGAAAGTTTTCGACAAGTCACAGAATCACACGCAGGGCCGGACGGAGCGAATCCAGCGGTCCCTAGCCAAAGCCAAGCGCCTGCAGCAGTTGTCGGTGGAACACAAATGGTCGCAGGAGGAGCTACATGCTGCCAATGAATTGCTTGGAGAGCCCACTCCTTATGGATTGCATGCATCTATGTTTTTGGTATGTTCCGTTTTCGTTTCGTTGTCTCGCGCTACTCTATTCAGAAGCTAATGAAGACTGCGGATAGGTCACCTTGCGGGAACAAGGTACCCCCGAGCAACACAAACTCTTCCTCGAGCCGGCACAGAACTATCAAATACTGGGATGCTATGCACAGACGGAATTGGGCCACGGCTCGAATGTGCGTGGACTGGAGACCACCGCCACCTGGAACCCCGAGGACAAGACCTTCACTATCCACTCTCCCACCTTGACGGCTTCCAAGTGGTGGATCGGATCGCTGGGTCGCACTGCCAATCACGCTGTGGTCATGGCACAGCTGTTCATTGGCGGCAAGAACTATGGCCCCCATCCATTTGTGGTCCAGATCCGTGACATGAACACACATCAACCCTTGGAGAACGTCTACGTGGGAGACATTGGTCCCAAGTTCGGTTACAAGTAAGTGGTCTGACCGATGCGTTGTGACTATGACTGACCAATTCAGCACCATGGACAATGGTTTCCTCCTGTTCAACAAGGTCAAGATCCCTCATATCAACATGCTGGCCCGCTTCTCGCGCATTAACAAGGACACCAACGAGTACATGCGTCCTGCGTCGCCGTCTCTCATCTATGGCACTCTGACCTGGGTGCGCTCCAACATTGTGCTACAGGCGGGTGGTGTCCTGGCACGTGGTGTGACCATTGCCACTCGCTACTGCGCCGTACGCAGGCAGTTTCAGGACCGTGATGCCACAGGCAATGTGGGCGAGAACCAGGTGCTGAACTACAAGATGGTGCAGGTCCGGCTGTTGCCCCTGCTGGCATCTATGTATGCTCTGCACTTTACCGGTCGTGGAATGATGCGACTCTACCAGGAGAACCAGAACCGCATGAAGGCAGCCGCCCAAGCCGCCCAGGAGAAGCGGGGTGCTGGACCGGAGGAATTGCGGGCTGGTGCCGATCTCTTGGCTGATCTGCATGCTACCTCGTGTGGTCTCAAGGCCCTGGCCAGTACGACGGCAGGTGAAGGTCTCGAAGTATGCCGTCGTGCCTGTGGTGGACACGGTTACAGCAGCTACAGCGGCATTGGACCGTGGTACTCGGACTACCTGCCCACGCTCACCTGGGAGGGTGACAACTACATGTTGACACAGCAGGTGGCGAGATACGTAAGTCACCCGCTTTCTTAAATAACCTTCTATAACTAACGTGCATAGCTTCTCAAATCTGCCCGTGCTGTCCTTGCCGGCAAGGGAACCAACAACGACACATCCCGCATTCTGCAGGCATACCTCTCGCGCCGCGACAAGGGTGCCTCGTTCGACATCCTCGGCAATGACAGTGACATTGTGGCTGCCTTTGCCTGGCGGACGGCTCACCTCACATTCGAGGCGCTGAAGCACCGTGATGCTGAGAAGCGGTCCTGGAACAGCCTGCTGGTCGACTTCTGGCGCCTGTCCACGGCTCACTCGCAGTACCTGGTGGTGAAGAACTTCTACGAGGCGGTGACGTCTCCCCAAGTTACGGGGGCATTGGACCCCGAGACCACGGGCATCCTGCACAAGCTGTTCCGTCTGTATGCCCTGCACACGCTGGAGCGTGAGGCATCCGAGTTCTTCTCGTCTAGCGCGGTGACAGTGCGACAGATCGGCCTGACGCAGACCAATGCGGTGATGAAGCTGCTGGACGAGATCCGCCCGCATGCGGTGCGCCTGGTGGACTCGTGGAAGATCCCCGACTGGCAGCTGGACAGCAGCCTGGGCAAGTACGATGGTGAAGTGTACCCAGATCTCTTCCGGCGGGCCAGCCAGGAGAACCCGGTCAATGATCTGGTGTTCGATCCGTACCCGTGGAATGCCGCGGTGCTGAAGAACGAGCGGCCAAGCAAGCTTTGAGTTTCTTTCTTGGATTGGACGTTATTATTATGTGCATAATGTGGTGGACAGAATAGATATAGACTAGAAGATCTATAGACTACAATGGACATACATGGAAGGTTTTAATAAACATTAGCAATCACCAGCAGCACGGGCCAACGGGTTCGGAAGTCCTTCTATCCGGCATTGTTCAGCTCTAATTTTCTGGAATGCCGAGCCCGAGTCATGAAACTCAACATTCAACAACTCATGACATCAGGTATCCCCACCCTGCTTAATAATGTTCTTCACTTCCCCGGAGCTTAGCACTAGACAGCACCCCTGTCCATACTAGCTTCTATATATGTATACCCTATTCACCAATTTCCATACCAATTGAGTCCGTTCCTTATTCCTACATTTAACTATCAAAATGAAGGAAATCATCAACCTCCCCGGCCCGAGCACCAAGCTCATTGACTCGCCCATCCCCAGCATCAACGATGACCAAGTCCTGATCAAGGTGGTCGTGTCCGGCTCCAACCCCAAGGACTGGAAGGTCGCCGAATTGGCCAATGACCCGAACAGCTTTCTGTACTCCCGATACTCGCAGTTCCGCGACGGCGTGAACCAGGGCGATGACATTGCCGGTGTGGTTGAGAAGGTGGGCAAGAACGTGGTGGAGTTCAAGGTATACCTTACACAACATGTGCCATGTCGCATGCGCATGCTAATCATATTCAATGAACATAGAAAGGCGATCGTGTCGCCGCATTCCACGAGATGATGAAGCCCGGTGGTTCATACGCCGAGTACGCCGTGGCCTGGGCACACACCACCTTCCACCTGCCAGAGAGCGTTTCCTTCGAGGGTACCATCCCCATACCCCCAGCTCCATCCACAGAACAGCACTAACCACCCTGCAACCCGCAGAAGCCGCAACCATCCCCCTCGCAGCCCTAACAGCCGTAATCTCCCTCCACCATCACCACGCCCTCCCCACCCCATGGTCCCCACCCAGCGCCACGACCACCCCGACCCCCTTCGTTATCTACGGCGGTAGCACAGCCGTGGGCTCCTTCGCCATCAAGCTCCTCCGCGCCAGCAACATCCACCCGATCATCGCCATCGCGGGCAGCGGGTCCCCCTACGTACAATCCCTGCTCGACCCCAGCAAAGGCGACACCGTGATCGACTACCGCCCAGGCACCGACTCCACCATCGCCTCCATCAAATCCCTGAACCTGAACATCAAAAACGCCCTCGACACCATCGTCGACGCCACCAGCGCACACGTCCTCACTCAGGTAGTCACGCCCGGAGGACAAGTGGACCATGTCCTCCCCCGGGATCCCAAGGATCTGCCCGGGTTGTTGTCGACGAATACGTGGGTGAATGCGGCGCATGAGAAGGCCAATGGGGTGGATGATTGTCGGGATCTGTGTCATGTGTTTTGTCGGTGGTTTAGTCGCGCGTTGAAGGATGGGCGGTTCAAGGGCCATCCCTGGCAGGTTAGGGAGGGTGGGTTGGAGGGCGTGAAGGGCGCGATGAAGGATTTGATGGATGGGAAGGCGAGCGCCGTGAAGTACGTTTTTAGGATTGCGGAGACGCCGGGGTTGTAAGATTATTACTATTGTGGGGCGATGAGGGAATGTGGATAAGATATAGATTGTATAAGATGAGGGGAATATAGGTATGGGGGATGTCCCTTCTATGAACGTTCTATTTCAAGTAGCGTGAAGTTATCTGGTCATTATTATAGATTGTATAGGATTAATGGCATATGAAAACAAATGAGATGGTTGAGTCGGGCATGTCATGTCTATTCTATGTACAGTCTATTAAGCATCACCACACTATATCATCTAAGCATCAAAAATGGAAGGCTTGTAAACGCTAGGATCGATAAACTCGCGACCACCGCGACGAGTGAATCCCCAACGGATCTGGCTCGCCATGGAGATCTCAGTGTCGAGGTGCTGGGCGAAAGTCCAGGCCAAACCGGGGTCCTTCTGGAATCCACGACCGACCAGAGCGACATCTAGACCATCCTTCTCAAGCAAGTCATTAGCCTGGCGACCGTTTGTGATAGCACCGACAGCCGACACCAGCAACTTATCGCCGACAGCCCGCTTGACAGCCACAGCGAAGGGGACCTGGAAGAGCGGACCAGACTTGACCTTCTGAGCGGCGTGCACACCACCGGTACTGATATCAATCAGATCAATAGCACCCTGGTCGGCCAGCGCCTTGGCGAACTTGACAGTGTCCTCGGTGCCCCAGCTCTGCTCGGGGAGAGTCTCCTCGAGCCAGTCGGAAGCGGAGACACGGAGGAAGACAGGCATGTTGGGGCCGACGATGTCGCGAGTGATCTGGGCGATCTCAAGAGGCAGACGAATACGGTTCTCGAAGGAACCGCCGTACTCGTCGGTACGGTTGTTGGCAGCAGGCGACAAGAAAGAGGAGATAAGGTAACCGTGAGCACCGTGGATTTCAATAAAGTCAACGCCGACCTCAATAGCACGCTTCACAGCAGCAGCCCAGTCGTTCTTGAACTGCACAATATCGTCCTTGGTCATGGCCTTAGGCTTGGGGAAAGAGTCAGCGAAGGGGATATCGCTGGGTCCGATAACACGGTCGGGCCAGCCGCCGAGCTCCTCAGTGGCCATGGCGGTACCGGAGATCCAGGGGGCGACGGTGCTGGCCTTGCGACCGGCGTGGGCGAGCTGAACACCGATCTTCTGGCTCTGGGAGTGGGCGAATTCGACGACTTGGCGCATAGGGCCGATCTGCGAGTCCTTCCACAGACCGACGTCCTGGGGAGTGATGCGGCCTTCGGGCTGCACGGCGGTGGCTTCGATCATCATGAGACCGGGACCGCGCTGGGCGATACCGCCCAGGTGGGCGATGTGGTAGGGGGTCATGTGGCCATCTTGGGCGGAGTATTGGCAGAGAGGGGCGAGCTAATACCGGTTGTTGGTTAGTTTTTGAATTATGAGGATAATGAGAAGTTGGGTACATACACCAAGGCGGTTCTGGAAGGTGACGCCGCGGATGGTGAGCGGGTGGAAGAGCTTCGGGACCGGCTTGCCGCTGGTTTGCGGGTTGGCTGCGGTACCGGCGGGGGGGTTCTGGGCGGGTGTGAAGTAGGAGATGCCCTGAGCAGGGTGGTTGACAAGATCGGTGGTAACAGTCATGATGTCGTAAAGGATAATATTAATAAAGGGGATACGTAGTTAGGTATAGACAAGGATAAGATAGTAGATGGAGACTCAAATGAGAGGAATACCGCTTTTATACGGACCCATGGGGAATAGAAGCGAGTGGAAATTGATTTGAAATCCAAAAAGTGGAGGTATACTGATTAAGGTGGCATCGACAAGAATCTGCATCTTTGCCGCATCGGGCGAAGTCTCCGATTAATGGTCTGACTTTTTCTGGGTCTCCAAGTGTGGCTCAAATCAATGGCATGGAAAGCTTCGCGGGGATCCTCAGCCTCCAACTGGCTTTATGCCAAGTTGGTTATGGCTCCACTGATGGACACTCATTCGGCAAATCATCATCGTGGTTCCACCGGGAATTATTCAGCATCCGGAGGAAAATTGCCCCAATGTCTCCGAAAGATGTCCCCATGACTCGGAAAGAAGGCCGAACAAGGGGTAAAGCGATGAGAAAAGCATGAATTTGTATGACCAACCGATTGGAAATGTAATGGGAGGGGGTCTGTGCGAGCTTTGTGCTACTTTAGGGATTCGCCCTGGTCAGAAGTTTATTTTCACCACGTGTGAGATTTGAGGATGCGGCTGTAAGCGCTGTGGCTTGTCGCTAGTGCCGTGGTCAATCGGTATTTTCTCGGGCGGATGGTGGTGGTGTAACAGGACCATGCAATGATTTTTTACCATATTCAGCTAAAGTTAGGAATTATGTCTACTCGATCTTACATGATTTACTGATAGTGATGGTGTTTGTTCGAAACAGCGGAAGGAAACCTCATCGCATAATGTATTTGATGGTTACACAATCTACAGCAACATGATTACTACGTTGCTTCATCCACGACTCTGATCATCAAATATGTGACAAAAATGTTTCAGTATCACATGTATATACGTTAACTGACTCCACATCACTGTCGTCTATTTCCCTCAGCTAATCTCAGAAAATAACGCAGATACTTTTAGTAATTACTTACCCAATACATTAGTGGACAAGGCTACCCCGTAGTAGTGAGCTAATAAGCATATGGACGAACATTCTGGAGGAAGCGATGACTATGCCGCTTATAACCGTGGCACCTTCGTCCTTGTGCTGCCTTTTGACAACTGTCCTGCACCGAGTTGTATGTAATATAGCCGGGACAATAAAAGTAAGACATATGAAGCAGGCGCTATATTGTAACTTCGAAATACCACTCATAGTATTAGCCCTAACCTGTTGCCTTCCTCCTAGCAGAGGGTCGAAGAAGCTTTAGGGTAGCGTTTACTGCAGCCGTTGCCGGAAATATTACTTAAGCAAACCTTAGGGAGATATGTGACTTTCGTTCTTCTGCGTGTATTTCTGCTGGATTTGATGTTGTGGAGGCTTATAATTCCCAGGACATCTAGTACGTCGTCCACCAATAATGGCCACCCTTGCGACTGGACAAGCATGTACTGTGCGAGATTAGAATCGAGGAGATAGTTGTATGTAACGGAAGTTTCAACTGACCAAAAAGATTTCATTGGCCCATCTGACTATACCATCAATAAATCCCTTTGTGGTGCACCTTCCGGATGAGTCCCGTTAGAGTCCAACTTGCCTCTTCCACGTGGTAAGCGTTGAAGATATACTTTGAGATCGGGACATCTTCAACAACCCCCAAACCCCCCGCCCTTTGCTCACCATCCAACTACTAAGTGCACCTCTTTACATACCAGTATATTTAGTTACATGATAACGGAATACATCTATTTTTCTATGTCTGTCTGTGGCTGTGTATGAACTGACAAGAATCTAATCCGCCTAATGTGCAGAGATGGTCTACTTAGCCTCCCGTAGCAGCTGTTTGGGTGAGGGCATCACCACCACCTCATCAACCTTTCCAACTTCCAGACCGTTTCTCCCACTCTCAACTGGCTCCTTCCCGAGACCAATGAGATTGCGATATCGGCCTCGCTCGGGAGCAAATTATGTCTGATACCCGATCCTCAACGGGTGCTTCATTGCCCGATGTTTCCCCTCCGCGAAATCCCAAAAGGCGACGGGCGCGCCACAACAAATCCCGCAAGGGTTGTTACACCTGCAAGCTACGCCGGGTCAAGGTTTGTATAAGCGCCACGCGAAGAGTTGAGTTGCGATGTTGACCCCTTCCAGTGTGATGAAGTAAGACCGGTTTGTGGCGCGTGTTCCTTTCGCGACGAACCATGCTCATTTCCGCCACTAGATGAGCATGTAATGTAGGTACCCAAACTTCATGTCAATGGGGACGACGTTGTCTGGCCGTTGACCCCTTTTCAGCTCCAATATCTGACCTACAAGATAACAGTCCCACAAGTGCAGGGCGCGCTCGTCGCCTTGCGAGCAACAATGTAGGGCAGCCGCTACGGCCGTTAGATTTGCACATACCACCGCTGCCTGAATCAGCTGAGGTCTCTTATTACAACGAGAGCCTTGACATGCCAGACATGAGTCTCTTGACGCATTTCATGGTCCATGTCTCAGGCAGAATGGCCCTCCATCCGGAGCGAAGATTGATATGGCAGCGAGTCATTCCAACCCTGGCTGCAGAAGAAGAGTACTTGATGCATCTTCTCCTTGCGCTGGCCGGTACGCATGCACTATGCGAGGCAGACTCACTCGAGATCAATCCATTGATCCCAAATCTCGATCCGAATATCCACAACAACCCCGAGGCAAATTCTTTTCGTGATTATCACCGGATCCTCGCTCACCACCAGAAAGGCCTTGAAGGTTTCCGACACGCATTATCAGAGGCGACAGCTAGTACAGCCGAATACATCTTCTGTGGCTCCATCCTAATTGTCGCCTTTGCCTTTGCTTCCTTGCGCATTCGCGCCTTAGGCGACAAGGCGACGGGCTTCCACAATGGTGACTCAGCCGGAGAACCCTGGATTGACTGGCTGCACCTAGTCCGCGGCTTGGGAGCCTTCGTAGGAGAGCACTATGCCGTCCTTCGGATCAGCAGATTACGGACAATAATGCAGTATCCTCACGCTAATGAGCACTGGAAGGACTTTCCGGCCACATCACCAACACCGGTGTTTCCACGTCTACAAGGCGCCCCCCCTCGATTTATCCGCTTCTCCCAAGGCGCCGCTCAGCAGATTTCCTTATTGCGTGCCTTCGCGAACACTCTTACCCAGGACTATGGGATAAACATGGAAGACACTCCGAGCCCAGAATCCTATGGATCTCCCAACATCCAAACGATTCCAGAACTTCTACGCGAACAGATCAGCACGATCGATCGTCTTGAGGACATGTACATGCGCACTCTCTACGTCTTTCGGTTCACAGCTAGTGAGCGCGATAGCTCCGTCTCAATGGATATTCAGACCGATCTCGAAGATGCCGCTGTTCTGTCGTGGCCGCATCTCATATCACAATCGTTTATTTCCTCGCTACAGCAGGGACAGGATGCTGGTATCTTCGAAGGCTTTTCATATGTGATCCTGGCACATTTCTATGTGATATTGCTTCTATTTGAGGATCTCTGGTATCTACGAGGGACGTTTCCAAGAGAGATCCGGAACACCCAAATGCTGGTTGTGAAGCTGGGAGACGGGGCGCTGATGCCCCTGATGCAGTGGCCGATGGCAATGCAGGAGGAGTAATTTTATGACAATGTACTCCTTTAATGAACAATATAATCAACAATAACAAACTAATCTATATAGCACAATGATACGCCTCAAACTCCATAACCCAATCCTTTGTTCCAATTCGGTAATCAAAAATACATACCGATACCAAATACAAAACCTAAACAGCCACCTTCCCACCTCTCAAGAAACCCTCCGCCGAATCCGCCCTATCCTCTAACGGCACACCCCCATCCCCCCGTTTCCCACCTCCCAGCACCCGCCCAGGATACCCAACCAACAACAAGATCGCCTGCAGCGCCATCAACACGGCATCAAAGATATACAACAAATACTCCAAATGCATAACGAATCCATCATTTCCCTCGACGAACTCAACGACACGATAGATCGATCGAATGAGAATAAGCACGCACGCCCCGTAAATACACCATAGCATGCATTCCCACGAGTCGCGACGGGAGGAGGATGCCACTTGTCTAGTGGTGTAGTATTGCGGATTTTTCTTAACGCGATAATGGAAGATAGCACTAGCGATAATGAAGAATCCGAAAAAGAGAAGTTGCACGGCTAGACCGCCTATGACGATGTGCGCGCCGTCTTCCATGGCGGAGAGGCTGCCGGCGGACATGTAGCCACCACCTGTAATAGAAAGTCTGTGTTAGGGAACCTCGGGAAAAACATGATGGTGTAGTAGGGTATAGGTACCTCCGCATTGCAATAGAAAGGAAATAATATCCCCGACGACGAATATTTTAGCGATGTATTTCACGCGAAGGAGAGAGGCAGATTCAGCATCGAGGTAGAGGATCAATCTGCCTAGGGTCATGTAGATTGAGGCAGCGAAGAGCGGAGGCGCGACGAGGATGAGCATGGTCTGAACGATGTAGGGGCCGAGGGCGAGAGGGTCATAGTGGGAGAAGATTCGGGCGATGTAGCCGGCTGCTTCGACTGTTCATACCGCGGTACGTTAGTTTGGCGAGTGTTGCGGATTTTCGAAGATGCACTTACAAATCAACCCAATAATGAAAGGGATAAAGTATTTCGATCGGTATCTAAATGCCATATAGGTGTGGACTATCGCCAGGATGATGAAAACAGCAGTGAAAATGGCAGCGGCTGGTATCGACGGAGTGTATCGATAGAGGACGAAGGATACATTGGAGTCATTTTGGGAGGCCATTTTGGGTATAGTAGGGGTAAGGAATGAAGGAGAGATTTGATGAGGAATGGAAACTGTAGCACTAGATGAGATGAGATTAATATAAGGATGTCAAAATCGCTGCATTGGACCCTGAGATCCTTCGAGCCTTAGCATATACGAATACGTGTGGGTCCGCGGAGAGATCGAGCGGACCGCCACGCCCTAACCGCTGGGACCCAAGGGACCAACATCTAAGTTTTTGTTCGCAGAGAGGATAAGGCTGCACAGTTTTCACGAAACGCCTATTATACACAGCGGATTGATATTAAAATATGTTCTGAGATGAGGGGTGATAACCGCAGCGCCCACATCCAAACACGTGGACTTTCATTTTCAGCCTCAGAACGCGATGGTACGATAAATACTCGAAGATCTTGGAATACAGTCATACGTTGATAGATTGATATAAGGATTGGAGATATCCTTAGTAGTATAGACTTTATCTGATAATCCTCACCCATTGAAGCATCGTAATACTGACAGACCGAAGCCCTGAATATTGAAGATGGCCTAGCCATCGAGGCACTCATTATTGTCCAAAATTCAAAGGGAACACTCTTCTAACATCTCTACGTTGTCGAACATTTTACCATATCCAGTATCTAGAGATATTCGTGGCGCAGACCAGGCCTCGATCCCAGGTCTCCGACAGAAAAGGCTGCAATTGCCCATCGTTGAGAACCATAACTGCTCAACGTAGCAACCCCATAGATATCATGTACATGCACTCTATTAAGATCACCAATCACATACGTTGCCCAAGATAGACTGCCTGAAAATCAAGCTTAAAAGTCTAAAACTGGAAACGGAGTGTCTCCGGAGTGGGGCTGCTCTATGCGAACTATACGAATTTACGAGCATGCCTCCCGAGTATACGAACATACGAAGGTGGCAGAATCCACGGCGCTCCACCAAGCAAACCCACCACGTTTTCGTAATGCTCAGAAGTAGCTGTGAAATTTTTAAGGAACATCAATTGCTAGTAGAAATGAGCAGTATTCTAGCCCTGACTTAGGCCTAGAGTCTATTATGGAACCGAGAAAGTTCCCCGTTTCACGGACCGATTAAACGTGTAAAATCAGATAACACTTCGCTATAATTGGAACAGATAATACCCCGAGTTAGATACTATATAATGATTACACTATAGTAGGTATAGTATCCAGTTTAGACGGGTATGATCGCAATTACAGCTTGCTAGCCCATGACCCTTAGCAGCCGCTTTTCGGAATATATTTGCCAGCGTCATCACGAAACAGCTGGTTCATGGCTCCAGCTCCTTTAAGAGCTCCTCATAAAGACCCGATAACTAAATCACCGGATAGGTAGATGGTGGGAACCATATAGGCAGCGACCGTGTGATTCCCAGAATATATGTGGCCAGTGTGGCTAGAATGATCTTAGGTATCGAAGGAGATTCGTGACCAGCCACAAAACAGCTGTGAGTACTACTTCAACCTATAACAGAATTTGACAACGCTGTCACCTTATAGAATGAATGAGACTGCAGGCCAATTTTCCCACCAAGGATGGCGGAACGGTTTGTGGTCAAAGATTGGTTCATAAGCATGTAATGATCGCAATCATATCCTTCGTGGCAACAAAGGCACACGCAATCTTCCTCACGAATCACTGGCTTTTAATAGCACGCATGTGCGTATTGATACCTATGCCATCGTGATTTCTGGAAGCTGTCGGCCTTGACACTCATCCATATTAGGTTTGGCATTGGCTAAATTTATCAACGCATCGTGGACAGACTTGCCATCTGACTGGCCAGGAACACACGAACCACGAGAGCTGTGCGTACGTACATATGCATATAGAAATACTACTGGGATACTACTGGAGAAAGTTAGCTAGGTTAGCGAGGAGGAACAGCCTTTATTTATCTTCGGAACAATTGCGAAATGTCCCGGTCAAAGTGACTAAGATCGTCACCCTCTTTCCGCGAAGGACCTGTCTTCTGTATCATGAAATTCTATTTCTAGGCCCACGGCATCTATCTGACTAGCCTTTGACAAGAATTGAAATCACCGATGTCCGTCATTATGTGGTGTTGGTAGAGAAGATACTCTAGGCAGCCAATGGAGCAATGACGAACTTCGGGTAACGGGTCAGTTGTTAATTGTTACGGCTCTGAGGGTAGCATTCCAGATTCGGGAAATAAGGTGAAAGCGAGTGTGATGCCGATTAGTGACGTGTACAGCGCGTGATATCTTGTTTGCTCTCATATCTTTCGCAAGTCTGCGTTGGAACGAAGTCAAAGAGTATTGAGGAAGAAATCCGGGAGTAGGCCGGACGAAGTCTTCACCATTAAATCGTAATATATCTTGGCTATCCCGAGACGAACTCGATAGGTTCAATACGGCTGTACCTTTGATTAGCGGTTAATTTCCGATAAGTCTTGGCCCCGTGTGGATAGCAGCCGCGATGAAGAAGTCCAGTAACCCGATAAGGCATGTCGAGACAAGCTCCTAGTTTGAGCTCCGACTGCGTGTTAGACTAGGCCGAGGTGGTGGATATATCAAGGTCTCTGGTCTGGATCGGCGCGGCGAGGACACCCCAGAGCCGCAAGGCTATCCGTGCGAAAACAGTGGACCTTCTGTATAGATGATCTTCCACGTATTGGCTGTTAGCGAATGCTATCTGAACAGGACCTCCGGCGGTTCGATCTTGGTTGTTAGGCCTGAAAGCAGGTGCGATAACACCTGTCAGATTATGAAACCTTCCCACCGTCAAACTGGAAGGGAAAATTTCTTCTTGTTAGCACAAGCGCCCAATTAGTGGACCAAAAAACCCTGCATTTGGTGGAACCTTAAGGGTTCGATAGGGATAATGGGGCTAAGCTCGTGCCAAGGCCCTCGAACGAGTCGACTATTTGCATACTAAACTTCACGCTTTACCCGGTCGGGTCCCCGACCCATCGGAATCAGGTCCGGATCGCTATTTTGCTTTCAAGAGTCCACCACAATTTCCGATGTCGACTTTTTGAGCTCCAATGGCCGGACCATTCGGGTAGGCTAGGGGTCCAAAATTACAACGGTTGAGCCCCTGTTGTAGGTCTCGTACCGTCTTAACAGCTGTTGTAAGACATAAGAACGATCGCTAAGATGACTCTGAGAAAGTGAAAATTCTGTGTTGCTTTCAATCACATATTCAATCGCTGCCGGGGTCAAACTTGCAGCAGCTAGGCATGATGTGGTCGTTTCATCCCATTTCCGTACTCTTATGGCTATCCCTGTTGGCGCAGGGTGGTCTCGGGCACAACTCCCAATCGCCCTTGCTTCCGCATGAAGCATATGACTCCAAGACCAGTTCAGTTCAACTAGTATCCAGCCAGGATTTCAGCGATTCCAGTCTCACACAAAGCTGTCAAGATGCTCTATACGCCACATTGAAATGCGACAAATATGTTTTGAAGCTTGGAAGAGGGGACTATCATGGTAGTCTGAAGAGTATCAGCCTGACTGACACTGTGTGTTCAACTGAATGTGGCCAGTCTCTATCTACCTTTCATGACAACGTTGTGGCACAGTGTGGCCTAGACGCTACAGTCGCACGAGGAACTCCGGCTCTTTCCGTGATTGATAGTGTTTGGGCAGGCTGGAATGAAACGTGCCTGAGGAGTCCGAATGGGACCTACTGTAATGGTTTGTTGGCTCCCACTCATTTAGATAATACAGAGTAGACTGATAGATTGCTCACGGGAACCAGAGATCATTGATAGATTCCCCTCGAAGGTAAACCCGGCTGAAGTGGCGAGGCAAGAGTTTTGTTATGATTGCTGGGTTCCAAAATTAAGGATGATGTCGCAGTCCCCTTATTCCACTTGCAACAGTGCCTGGGGAGGTATTCTCAAGGGTGCACTTAGGAGTAAGTTGAAACCACCATATTATTGGGAACCGCAATGTCTATGGTCTGGACAACTTACAGATAATATTCCCATAGTGTGCGACCTCGCGGATGTGTAAACCGAGCCGACTTCTGAACGCATTGATATATCTACTGCCAATCACACCTGCTCAACAGAAATTCGCACACGGTCTAACGTGGAGACCTGCTTGATTCGATCTCCATAGCCCATTCCTTGTTCTCCTCAGCTCTGTATCAAATTCACTCAACCATGATAACTGCATTGACCCAAATAAGCAGCTAGGCTTGAGCCTACCATTGGCATGCGAGTATACCTATCAATTTACTGCAATTAACAATTACCTTACTCTTGTTGCTACCGTTGGACTTTTGTGGATGCACATTGTGTCGTAAAATGGCATGATTCACAGCAATTCTGTATCCTGCTGCCAGGCTAATCGTATATTACATACCAGTTCCGTAACATACCGCGTGAGATGCATCAATGCTAGTCTGCCAGGTATTATACTCTTCGCTACTCCACTTTAACTTTCTTTCTCAACTAGATCCCAGAGTTTTAATCCTCCTGTTTACAACCTCCTTCCACTGAAGTTTCTTCGCAGCCTTCAGCCATCATGGCCTGCTGCTACCCAAGACCCCCATATAATCTTGACGCTGGCCCTGAACATCAGTTAATGGGGTGGACTGCCGTCGGCAATTTCCCCGCCGTGGCTGCGATCTTTGACTCCCCGGAAGGAGTGGATATTCCTACTTTTGGCGAGACGGCGCTACACGAGGCCATCAGATGGGGACAGACAGAGATCCTCCGTTACCTTATTTCCCGGGGGTTCGATGTCAACCAGAAGGGTCCTGAGCCATATGGTGAAATTTGCCTGACACCTATGCACTTTGTCGCCGCGAACAATAATGCCGAGATGGTGGATATTCTCCTAGATGCAGGAGCAGATGCGACCATAGATGACGTTTCAGCAGATGGATTCCGCGGCATTCTTGGTGGAAGTGAAGCGAAGCCACACACTCCTTTTATGGCCGCAGCGTTTTGGGGATCCCACGCGGTGATCGACCGGTTGATTGAGCGCTTACCCCCAGTCGCCATTGGCAGCGATGAATGGCCTCTTGCCGTCGCTGCTGCGGCACTTCATCGTCATCCAAAAACATTGGACATTCTGCTCCGTAGATACCCTTCCCCGGGGATACCACAAGATATTCTGGACCGCGCTTTGATTGACGCTGCTGAAAACTGGGACTATGATCCTTACCATGGGATATTTCCGGCCCTACCCGAGGAATCATGGCCTAGGGGGATCGACACTTTCCGGCTGTTACTTGACCGTGGAGCCCGCCCGAATGCAGAACCCCCAATGTCCATTTACACATACACACCCTGGGCAAAGGACCGACCAATAATCCACGCCACGATTGACAGCTCAATGGGCATGGATATGGTCAATATGCTTCTTGACCACGGCGTGAACCTCCCTGAGGGCTCCGGCGGGGGAGCAGAAGATAAGGATATCACACTTTTCGGCCGGGCGGTTCGGAACGGACACCCGGATCTTATCCGCTTCTTCTATCAGCGTGAGGGTGCTGTGATAAATATGAACGAGGAACTCCCGGGTAGGGACCGCTATTTTAAAGGTTACTTGCTTCACACCGCCGCGGCAAGTGGCCGTCTCGCGAACGTCCAGTTCCTGCTAGATCACGGAGCAGACCCCCTCAAGATGAACCCCGACGGCTACTTGCCCATTCATCGAGCATGTATGGGTCGTCATCTCGACATAATCAAGCTTCTCTGGCCCCTCACGTGTCCTGCGGTGCCAGATTTGGCCAATTATCGTACCAAGGATGGCCAAACCGCCTTCCACCTCACCAACTGCTGGTCTTCCAGCCACTATGATCCCGAAGTTGAAAAACTTAGTATGCGCCTTTTATACTTTTTCAAAGAACAGGGGGCCGATCTGAGCAGTCTAGATGGCCAGGGGAAAAGTTTCCTTCACCACATACTGCCCCACCATGAGGACATGATACCACTGTTTCGTACTCTGATGGAGATGGGCGCACAATTACGGGCCGATGCTCAAGGCCAGACAGAGCTCCATCTTACTCTGCATAATCCGGACTGGAAGCTGGTCGGCCTGAGGTTCCTTTTGGCCCAGGGTGCTGACAAGGATATCAACGCACAAGACAACAAGGGCCGCACGCCGCTGTATTACTACCTGGAGACACATTATTATGAGCCGGAAACCAACCAAAGCGCTCGGCATATACGGGAGGTTGTTCTAGATGTCCTGATGAAAGCCGGGGCCGATCCTGATATTCGTTCCGTTTCGGGCAAATCTGCCAGGGATCTCGTGATCGAGAAAGGAGTTCCGTATAATCTTGATGAGTAGAGAGATATGATGTATACGAATATTGGAAATTAATTGGTTACTATACGATATCTTTTGGATATAAAGGGATATTTCAAAGCTTTTGGAAGATACTCGGTTAGATTAACGCTAGTATTATCATCTCATCTGCCCTATCGGGGTACTGTTCACAAAATCAGAGTTCATGGTTGCACTAGTCATGTTGTGCTTGCGAGGGTACATCGCTGTGACCTATGTATGTCTATCGACATGCCCGTCAGCCCACACTCTTCAGGGGACCATACACACAGCACCGTCAGACCTCCGTCTTCATCGTCCCAGCACCAGCAAGAAACCCGGTGGTCTGCATCATCAACATAGAACCTTACGATTCCGCATACATTTTCTGCCCAAAATAACCCCGGATCAATAACCACATCGATATATGTCGCCGTCACCATAGCTGTCCTAACATCCGTGACCTTTGACGCCCTTCCAATAGACACTGTGCACAGGGACGAAATCTCTAACAATATCAAGGCCACCAGCGCCGCTGGAATTATTACCCGTCTGCTGCTGCTTCACTGGTCCAGTGTGAAATGGTCCCCCCCAATTCCCTGATCCTAAAAACCAATCGGTATGCACCTTAGGCCGGCTATTGTAAGAGAAAGGCGCGAAGAATTCCATGATATTCGGGTTACTACAAATTTAACGTAATAAAAAACCCCTCCGTATGAATCAAATATTCACACCCGCGCTGTAATTGGTGGCAAATGTTAGATCGCTGAGACGGTAGAGCTTAGTTTAAGCCCTCGGCAGGTATTCCTTCTTCAAAGGAGCCAACCCAACACGGATATCATATGTCTCCGGGTCAAAAGATCCAAAGTCGAAAACAGCATAGAAGTTGCTCAACCAATGCTGGCCAATGATAGTATTGTAGCTGTCCCATGGATTGAAAGGAGGGAAGCAATGCTCGTCGTCCTGATACCCTGGTACAGCCAGCTGATCACCGGTCAAGTTGAAGGTAACGCCCTCGCCGTAGAAGCCCATTGTAAAGGAGATTGACCATGTATTGTTGAAATCGGAGCACAGAGGTCGGTATCCGGATGAGATATCGGCGTAAGAAAACGGGGTTATGGCATACATGGCCTCAATTTGGTCATTGGGAATGCTTATCGCGGAAGCGCCTACGCCATTATATGGGTTAGACCGAGTCTTTCAGAAGGAATAATAGTGTCGTAGGGGGGGTTCATACCAGTGTCGAAAATAACCTGGCCGTACCAGTTTAGAACTTCGCTGGACATGTTCTGGCCATTGGAGGTGTTGTGTCCCTGAATGCCAAGGAGATTTGTTTTGTAGATTTCGAAGGGGGACAGCATAGTCATCCATTGCAGATCGCCATCCGCATAGATATCCTCATGGCTACCACCGAAAGTAAACACGCCATTATTCTCCGGATCAGGATTCGATGTGGTCGACACCCCGGAACCTGCGTATAGGGCAAATCGAGGTTCGTCCAAGAGCCCGTCCTGCATCATTTGTTCGAAGGCGGATGTGGTATTCTTGAAAGCAATGGTGGAGGATGCCAAGCCGAGGAATCCATCAGCTGCCAATGCCGCCCAGGTACTGTCGGTGATGATCGCAAAGCTTTGGCGATAGGAGACGTCAGTGTTTGGGATAGTGAGAATATCCGTGGCAGTAAAGCCGCTGACGGTGCCACCGCTATAATCAATGCTGTCTTCGACACCCAAGTTGACGCCGGTAGAAGTGAGATTATAGCTGTGTCGAGAGTAGCTGGTAGACGTCAGTAATATAGTCGTGAAATAAGAGGGAGTGATGAACTAACCCGCTCACATTCACACAATCATCTGTACAATTGCTATCGAGCACCCAGAGCGTTGATGATCCAGTGTCGTACATCAGATCAAACGGGCCTCCCGGGGTTCCGAGGTCAACCTCGATGGTCCTCTTATTCCACAACTTAGCAAACAAATTTTAGGGAGCTAGAATTCACATACATAACCATTTCGGACCTTAATAGCGAGGTCCAATACATTCCCCAGAGCGACCGTCGCCAATGCCGGAATGAGTAGCAGGGTCTTAGACGCCATACTGAATAATCAATTCGCGCACGTTGAAGGAGGAAACTAATGGCGTGAATGACTCTATTTAACCACACCAACCAATGCCTCCCTGAATATCGAACTGCCAAGCCTTCAAGAATAATCCGAGACAAGTGACATGCGGTGGAAACTAGCGGGCCGAAACAACTGATGCTGTTGGACGAATGAGATACCCTGTGAGACACCCAGTTTCATCCTAGTCTAGTTTTGTCTAGACCATCAACATATCCGATGACCATCTATGTATAGACTGCGACCCAAGACATGACATGCTAAAAATACTCGCAACTAACGGTCGGACATATTTCCACTACTCAAAGCATCCGGTCTGACATTGGGATGAACTTGTAAAAAAAAAAAAGGCGAATTTTGAAGATACTGCGGAAATATAGATCTAGAATGTTCTGATTCCTGATGTCTTGTTGGAGTATCCGCCCCTACGGACCAAAATCGAGATATCTTGATTAACAATAAAATTCTATAAGAGTATAATGAATAACAGCCTGAATAGTACAGAACTCCTTTGTAAAAATGTCATGATTCTATCGTTTCTAATTGCACTAACCCGGCCTCTTGAGGCAAAGTCACGTGACGGGAATGTAGCTATAAGCCCCACAATTTGGCAAGGCTTGTTCATCCGCCTGAAATTGAAGGTGTTATTAAGATGTAGATAAGAAGTAGTAAAGAGTCGGGACTGGAAAGAAGACAACGAACATAATATATATAGCGCGAACAGGGGCAGATTTTATGGCGACCGATCGTAGTATCAAGGCCACAGCTATCTCACACATTATTGTACCCTTGGTAGGGCTTTGGGGTCTGCTCTTCTGGGAAAGACGCCATGTCATAGTCATTGGGGTGTTGGAGTAGCTGGCCGATTTCTTGCGGATGGACAACGTTGAATATGACCATGGTGATAAACATCAACAGTGCATCGAAAATATAAAGAAAGGCTTCATGGTGCAAGAGAAACCCATTATTTCCTTGAATGTACTCAATGAGTCGAAACATGGAACGGACCATGATAAAGAAGCTCGTCGCGTAGAGTACCTTCATGTGTTTCTTCCAAGGAATATGCGGAGAGCAAGATCGAGGGAACGGATACTTCTTGACCTTCAGGTAGAAGTGGGTCGCGGTGATCATGAAAAATGCAAAGAAGAATATCTGGATCACAAGGCCTACGACGATGATGTGCTCGCCAGTCTTCATGGCGGACAGACTGCCACTGGACTGGATTCCGCCGCCTGAATTGAGTCAGAGAGAAGTTAAGCACTGAAGGAGTTGACTAGAAAACACGTACCTGCTCCCTGCAGTAAGAACGAAAGCACATCGCCCGTGACAAATCTTCGTCAACCACTTCTTTTTCAGCAGTGCATGGGTTTCAGCCTGTAACACGAGGATAATCCGACCGAGTAGCATGTATATAGAGGCTGCAAGGAGGGCAGGGGCGAGTAAGAGGAACAGCGTCTGCACAATGTAAGGTCCGAGCGTCCAGTTTGGGCTCTGCTTGCTGGACATGGCACGTCCGATATATCCGATGATCTCAACTAGTAAAGTCAGCATGTTTCTGGGCTATTAACAGTGGGGAGTATCATACATATACCGCCTATGACAAATGGAATGAAGAACCATGTGCGAGATTTGACCATTTGGAAGACATGATACCCTGTTGTGCCAATGAAGAGAAGGATGAAAAGAACGGCGCCACCCATGCTGGGGTTATAGCGGTAGAATGCGAATTCATAACTTTCGGGATCTCTGGAGCCCAGCATTTTGTGGTCAATGAAAAGTAATAACAACGAAGTAAAGATATATAAGATCGGAAAAGAGTGTGAGAAAAAATAATAAACAGTAGTGAGAGAAGGAGGGCCTGGAAAATCTCTCGAAGGCCAGACGGGGAAAGTTCTTATGGAGCTGGGTACTTATACTATCAGTCCATAGTGCCTTGGGACTTCGAACAACAGACTAACAGAAAATGGACCCGCACAGGTGAGGTTGAGGAAACCGTTTTGCAACGAAAACCTCGTTGTGTATAGTATGATAATATGGGGCTACGGAGAACACTTCATTTGTACTAAGGCCTTAGCATTGTTCGCCCAGGGAACGGGGTGGTTTATTCGGGTCCAGAAGTCGGTCGGATCAAGAAGCTTGAAACAGGCGCTACTGTCTACAAAGTAGCTGCTATTGGATGTAAGCATCCTATCCTGAACATTTGGTGACCTTTTCGCCGATGATCCCAGATCTATAGTGGGGGTCCACTCGTATATTCGTTTAAGCCGGAGGACCCCTGTTTCTATTTTGGTTCGTTTTCGTGTTCGTTTCCGCCCAACTTTTAAAAAACCAACTATCTACCGCGGACCAGAAGCCGCGAAAAACTGCATAAAACCAGGAAGAAAATCTTTCTGTCGGAGAAAATCTTAAATTTCATTCATTTCCTTGCAGAACAATATATGCTCCTTGATTTTATGTATGACATCTGCTGTTTCGAATTTATTGCTACCCTACAAGTATTCCACTGTGTGATAACCGAAGGCACGAACGACACACTCTAATGGTCGCTCTGATAACCATATACTTTTGAGGAGTTCACTATTTTCACGACAATGTATGGATGATTATTTTTATGGCCAGTTTTTAAATTCATTGCTTGTCCTGTCGACAAACAGTCACCCTTCACCAATGCGGTCCGCTACTAACCACTAAATCTTTTGACAAGAACGTCTCCTACCAACCCGCGAATTACCCCAGCAGCATAATAACTCTTTCAACTATCGAAATAAAAGTCAAGTCGCTTATTCCCCTCATCCGTGGTTGTCTCCAAGTAAGTCGCCTTCTCCTGGGCCGTCATCTTGTCCCATTGAGCCTTCTTCCACCGGTTCCGAGAGACATAATAAAACTTGGCCAGCGCATACATGACAATAGTGGCAACATTGATCGCAATCAGCTGTCTATTTCCACGGCGATACAGAGGCTTATCATCCGATCGGTAAATGTTGGAAGAGGCAATTCCAGACAGTTGAATCATGATATTAAAGACCGCTGCACCGACTGCTCTGGTTCTGACACTGTTACTCAACCGTGAACACCAACTCACCTGGGCAGCTTGTGGATTCGGCCAACCCAGTAAAATGAACGAGACGGCATAGAGCCCCCAATTGGAAAGGCTTCCAGCAGATGTATAGAGGACAATGAGGAGTGGAAGCGACCACAGCTGGGTCAGGAGGCAAACAATTGAGATTTGGCCCCAGAACTCAGATAAGAGCGCGACGAGTACAAGGTTGATAGCGGCAAAGACAGTCACCGGAATGGACAAGAGGGTCGTCTGGAATGTGGAAAAGCCGATCGCCGTTAGCGACAAGGTCAGATAAGACTTCGGAGGTGACGTCGGGATCTCGAACATGATTCCGATGATGTATATCGGCCAGAGGTCATAGTCTTTGAGACTCTTCCACAACATCCCCAGGGACAATGCTTGGCGATTGTGCATGTCGCCCTTCGATGGATCATCACGCAGCACTCTATTAACGATGATGGTCTCTTCTCTTTCCGAGAAGATCCCTTTCGGGTTCCACCACGTTCTGGTCTGAGTGGGTCCAGGGACCAGAAACAAGAAGCTTAAACAGCCGATCACGAAACTGATCAGCGCTTCGATTAGGAAAAGCCATCTCCATCCTTCCCGCCCGTCAACTCCGCGCATATGCAAGACACCGTACGCAATGAAAGATGCGATGACACCCGATATCGAATCAGTGAACCAAAACAGTGCCAGGCGGAACGGCATCTCCGCCTTGGTATAGAAATAGGACAAATACAAGATGGAATCGGGGATAAAGCCGCCCATGAACAGCCCTATGAAGAATCGACACGCGAAGAATCCCGCTCGGTTGTGCATGAAAAATTGTCCTCCGGATGCGAAGCTCCACAAGATGATTTGAACGGGAATCCACCGATCAGGACCGATTGCTTTTCCGAGCATCTGCGAAGGGATTTCTGCAATTAGGAAACCCACGCGGTACATGTTCTGCGCATTGTTGTAGTCGTTCGTAGTCAGGTTCAGATCGCCGAGAAGGTTGTCGGAGTTGGCGTTGCTCAGGTTGCCTCGATCGAGGTTCAACCCGAAGAACATAACCAGGATCCAGAGAAGAATTGACCAGTCTGTCTTACGTCGGACTTTGTTCTCCTCCCGATAGGTCCATCGTGCGCTGGGGTCGAAGCGATGAAGATTCTCATACTTTGGATGGGGTTGGTAAAATGGTGCAAGGGATGGATCGTCGAATACACTTCTAGTGGTGGCGATGGCGTCGGGGTCGTGTTTCTTGGTCCGACGGAAGAGAGAAGTAAGGACTGCATCGGAGCCAGGGGAATCATCCGGCTCGGCAAGGTTCACATAGGTTCCATCTTTGAGGTCTTGGCTTCTGTCCACTTGATCGCGATCCAGAGAAGACGCAGCTTTGGAGGAATTTCGCTCCATAGTCAGAGCGAGCCGTATGCCAGACAAGAACAAGATGGTATAACAGTTAATCCAGGACCGACCGAGATAGTATGGCTTGTTGGAGATGAACGCACGTTGGTTATCTTGAAGTTATATACATGTGATGGGTACATAGGGCAGTAGCCCCTCGAGGCTCGAGTACGGAGGTGCGTGATCGACAATGGCGATGAGGTGATGGGCATTTGCCTTATCAAAGTACCACCAGACATACTATACTATCACTGCTAAGCAAAAATATACTAATGAGATAGTAGTAGAATTATATTATATTAATTGGACGACGACAGCAACTAGCTGCCTTACAATTTGCTTAAGTCTAAGTTGGCGCAAACCGACCATGTGTTGCTGCTGCTGACCATCGTCGTCATGTAAGCGCGGATGACACAAGCTAGGGCTACTCCAATCATAGCCCACGCAGGACCCTGAACGCTGTCGGTGCCCCTCCTTGCTTAATTTACCGACAGTCGAGGCCCTGTTCAAATTTATTTATCAGGATTGGTGGGAAATTGCTAGTGCTGGTAGACCGTACTTCGACTGAGCCAGCTTTGGAATTGGCGTAGTTTGGTATCTCCGTTCACTTGCCAGCGGTGTGTTATTCTACGCAATACTGGGCTGCGCTGATAGGAACATGTGAAAGGATGCTATACGTGTTCGTAAAAGTGGAACTATGGTCGGGAGACCAGCCTTTCATTATCGGGATATGTCAAGGAGCTCTATACTAGTAGCGGGCGAGAATAATTGCTCTTTCTGCCTTACAAAAAAAGCCCAGAAGAAGCTTGTATCAAGCCAAGTCTGTCTATACATTCTCTACTACCATACCCGACATACGTTATACGAACAGTCGTGCTGATGATCTAACTAAAAGCTTCCCCAGTAATGAAGATTGTAGTCGATTCCACCAGGACGCCAAAGGGGTGCGGGAGTATAGACCGGGATGGGTGACGCCGCTATTGACTAGTTAGCTTTCTGTTCAGTGGCACGAACACTACCATTTGACTTACTTCCGTATCCAGTGCTCGGTAAGGCCCATGTTGGGGTTGATGGAGCTTGCCAATTGGTCGGAGAAGCCGTGATAGTATAGGTGCTGGTATATGTATACGGCGACTCTCCAGACTGCAGAGTTTCAATTCCGTCATTTTCTCCATAACTGTCATCTCCAGTGCCAAAGATATTGCTGATCTTATTCACGACTGTCGTACCAGTCTCAGTCCATACAGAGAATTCCTCCACGGTGACGTTTGTTGCAAAGGTCAAGTCACTGGCAAACAGATACAATGGCGGGCGGAGTGCTCCATCGGCAACCGATCCTATGTTTGTGCGTGAGTATGAGGGCTGACTTGACCGACAAAAAGGGGCCGTAATACCTGAGAAGTTCTTGAATACAAGGTTGCTCAATGTCACGGAGCCGGTATCAGGTTCCCATGTGTTTTGCCAGTATTGGTTGATGTCCAATCCGTACAGGCTGTTCAGGGACCGGAAGTTTTCAAACGTGACATCTCTAACGTATCCAGATCCTCCAGGATACGTCTTGATGAAGGCGATGTTGTTACCCTGGATAATGCTGATATTGCGAGCTTCCTGTTTCATATCAGTATCTGCCAAGACCTATGACGAATCAATAACTGATGAGACCCACAATGTTGGATATTTCCGCAGATACGTTGAGACTGCCGATTGAAACGCCAGAGCCTGCTTGGTTGCAAACCAGGTTCTCGACCAAAGCATGATGGGATGGACTTTTCACAGAGACACATTCGTCACGGTTTGTGACCTGTCGTTGGTCTGGTTGTTAGCCCCTGTTATATCGTGAAAATAAGGACCTTTTACTTGCCTCGTTATCGTGGATGTAATAGTTGGTGCCGATGGCATCTATGCCATCATAGCTTCCTAGGTTAGCACCGCGGATAGTAAGGTGGTATGCCTCCAGGTTCACAGCGAAGTCAAACACGATGTGGAACTTGGGACTATCCACAAGGATCAAATCATGCACGGAGGCATTCGTAGGCGAAATAAGCCTCACAAGTCGAGGGCGGTCGGTACTTTGAAGCCCATCAGCTGTGTTTAAGAGCACGATTTCAGATAACTCACTTCTCCAAGTTTCGATAGATATATCCTTGGCCCTGAAATGCGCCCAGCCCGTTGGACGAATAAAACTCGAAATCGACAGCTGTACATATTGAAAGCGAATAAGCCTGAGTAATGTCTTACCAAGAAACAGAGGGTAAATCGTACCGTTCACAATGACGAGCACATCTAGTAAGAATTTTCCGTCACCCTCGCCGTTGATGGTAGAGTTTATTATTTGCTCTCCCGCAAACCCTTGGAGTATCAACTCACGGTCGACTGTCCAGTTTCCACCATATGCCGCGGTGATCAGACCGTCAAGCTGGAATGCCCAATTGGTTCCATTACTCAGAACAACGCTTCGCTTGATCAAATAGTCGCCTTCGGGGATAACAAGACGACTTTTGGGGTTGTTCAGCACACATTCGGTGAAAGTGGCCTCGATGGATGCTGCAACATCGGTCTGATTATCGGCAACACCACCATAATCTAGGATGTTGCACTCAATATTCTTGTCTTCAAGATTAGTTGTTGGACCGACCGGGCCAATCAGCTGGCCAACTGTGAGGCCAGCGAGCAGGGAGACGGGAATTAATGAGGTTAAACGCATTGAGAACTTTGTAATGTCCACGTGGTTTTCTATCTTGCGTGGGAAGAAATATATTGTAGATGGGAGAAGTATTCCTGAAAAGAGGCCGCGAAATTCAGCTACATTATTTATATCTTCTTGGTTATTGCTACGCATAGCATCATCATGCATGTCCAAGTACTACGTGATAGCTCCTTTCTGCCATAAACTAAGCTACCATAGCACAGAGAATATCAGAAGTGGACCCTCTCAGGCACATGCCTCCAACTTCAGCTCTTCTTCAGGAATTCCTAATTTAAGGGCGCATTGCAACATGAAAGCAATATATTGACGGTGTAGAGTATATGGCGTGATTAATTTATATCGATATGTCGACTTACGAGATCATGATAGAAGAAGTGTGGTTTTGATAAGGACGTTATGGTGTTTATGTGTCCGGGAAGCACATCATCTGCTGACGGAATTGCGTTGATGCAGCGGGTTAAACCGAACCTCTAATTACCCGAAGTTCAAGCAAGGGAACTCTTCCTATAGGTGGAATTGCAGTAGTTACCTTAGGTGCTAACTCCTTGAGCTTATGAGGTATTTCCCTATCCGCCCATGCGAGGGTAGGTGATCCTAAGCGGGGTTCAACAGGGGTCTTGGACAGCTTCCCACAGCACCCCGTCTTCCTTTGGAACTTTGCATTTCTTACCTTCTTTGTCCACGAGCTACAAAGGTCTTTGGCGCAGCCTTACTTTATTTTGCTTCTTTCACAACAATGGCGAGTAAGAAGAATGTTCTTCTGTTGATCGCAGATGATCTGGGGAAACAACTCAGCTGCTACGGGGACAACACATCCCAAACGCCA
This sequence comes from Aspergillus vadensis CBS 113365, assembly GCF_003184925.1. Taxonomy (NCBI): domain Eukaryota; kingdom Fungi; phylum Ascomycota; class Eurotiomycetes; order Eurotiales; family Aspergillaceae; genus Aspergillus; species Aspergillus vadensis. The sequence continues at coordinate 599,092 of NW_020292055.1, read as the reverse complement.
AACCTCGATCGCCTCGCAGAGCAAGGAACCAGGTTTGACTACGCATTCGCAAGTACGGCGTCCTGCAGCGGGAGTCGCTCTGTCATTTACACCGGTCTTCACACCCACCAGAATGGACAATATGGGCTTGCGAGCCACCGTCATCATTTCGTGACGTTTGACCACGTGAAGAGTTTACCTCATCTATTGAATGAAGCGGGTTACTGGACGGGGATTCTGGGCAAGGTTCATGTAGGGCCATCTGCTGTTTATCCCTGGCAACTGCGCAAGGAGAGCGACACTCGCGATGTTGCTGTTATTGCCGACCAGGCCAGATCGTTTCTCGAGGAAGCAAAATCCAGCAACAGACCGTTTGCACTGACTATCGGGTATCACGATCCTCATCGCGACCGAACTCGAGGTGGCTTTGGAAACACGGATGACTATGATCCTCGAATCACTAAGCTTCATCTCGAACCAGAAAATGTTCCGATTCCCTTATTCGTCAATGATACCCCCGGTACTCGCTCTGAACTGGTCGAATACTACAAATCAATTCATCGTCTTGATCAAGGTGTCGGGTTTGTGCTGGATGCTCTAAAGGAGACTGGCCTAGAAGACTCGACCCTCGTCATCTTCCTCAGCGATAATGGCCCGCCTTTCATCAACTCCAAAACAACACTCTATGATGCGGGTGTCCGGCTTCCTCTGATCATTAGACAACCAAACACCCCTCCTGCCGTTAGCCCAAACACGATCTCCTATGTTGACATTCTTCCTACTATTCTTGACTTTGTGGGTCATCCTGAGGTCACCGATCCGGAGAAAAAGCGATTGGGCCGATCCCTTCTACCGCTTGTTGGAACTTCCAACGGCTTGCCAGGTTTCAACCAGACATTTGGCTCGCACACCTTCCATGAAGTGACAAATTACTGGCCCACACGTTTCATTCGCGATCGTCGGTACAAATACCACCGCAATCTGGCCTGGCGTTTGGATTTCCCTTTCGCAGCTGACCTGTATGGATCCCTCTCTTGGGAGGATATCCGTAATTCAAGCGAAACGGACATCATGGTCGGCGGACGGAAACTAAGAGACTACTTTTTCCGCCCCCCAGAGGAGCTTTACGATTTGGAGGCGGACCCAAGAGAGGTTCACAATCTTGCGAAGGATCCAGCTTACACAGCCGTTCTTGACGATCTCAGGTCGCGATTGGAAACGTGGCAACGCCAAACAGAAGACCCATGGCTGTACAAGGATGGTGTCTCTGTCTGGTTTGTTCGTTACCATTTACCAGCTGGTTTGAGAATCCCCGACCGCTTGGACTTTGACCCAGAGAATCCGGGCAATAAGAGCGGTCCGGTAGTTCCACATAGTATCTCATGGGGGAGCGAAGCTACGAGATAGGATTATCTCAGTTTTTTCGATGTCAGCTCTACTCCTAGCGTCACTCGTAAGGTCGATGGAACTCTATATTTCTGCGATTATTCTTCAATCTCAAACGAGACACATTCCTCGGTATATACCAGCCGTAGTAGGTCAGATAAATGTGCCATTATACACTCATGGTTCGAAGTAAATCCTATATACCTGGATTCAGGTATATCCTGAGATGGCCTCGGGGTTTTCGAGAAAGTACTTAGTGTTTCAGGACGGGAAGAACTATATATAGTGGAGAGATATACTCCATACGTACAATGGCCCTGCAAGTTGTTTTGATTAGTACAGAAGGGATCAGAAAGTCAATACAAACCAGCAAAAGGCGGCGTGCCCTATAAAACATAGCAAAGCCGTTATCACGTGTACCAGATCAAAACCTCATCTCATTTGGACTTGCCGGTTGAACGTGCTTGGAACCCACGACAGATTACCTCTGTGCGGTTCGTCGACAGCGGAAACCCGATCAAACCCCCATTTCAGCGTGGTCTAAGTGGCAGATATTTCAGGATGGGAGAGGGATAAAATCGCACCTACGAGAACACACATTATGAAGATACGGAGAGGAGCAGACCCACGTACAGCCCCCGAAGCCTTCGACTGGGTAGGGAACAGGAGAGAGCAAGTTCTGTTGAGGGACTTCGATACGAGAGTTCTGATTGGTTAGCCGGGGATGGCTTTATGTTAGAATGACGGTATTTGAATACGCCACATTTTATAAGCATACCACAGCCTGATGGCTTGCCGTGACCGCAGGCCCACAGAAAGAGGGCCCTGGCTGCCCTAGATTTGGGTACTCCATTCTTTCTAATTCACAAAAGCTCCACCCCAAGTACATGGCTTCCAGCACTCTTTGGCAGGAATTTTTTCTTCAATCACTTTCCATTGTCGAGATTCCTTATTCAACTTAATCTGTATCTTGGCTTTATAAGTAAGCATTAGACTAGAGACATCTTCGTCGGAGATTGATAGGTGAAATTCACGTATAGTTGGATAGTGAACATTGGCAAGGATATGTACTGGGGTGTCCTTGGGAACCTGCAACGGACATCGCGCAACAAAGGCAAAGAAGTACAAGCCAACGTGACGCAATCATAGCTAGGCTCTCAGGGCTGACGGGCTTCCGACCGTCGAGACATCCTCTCCAGCCTTCTCTATTCGCTGGAGAGCAACGTAATATGGCCGATTCGTGTAATTGATAAAGGTGTTCTTATTCCAAGAAAGCTGGGCATCGGGGTCAGCATCGGATATCTACAAGAAGCGACTGTTAGTCAACGTAAATCTCCATAAACATGAGCACTCCACACAAACCTCAAATCGTAGCATTAGTGCGGCCAACAGTTTCTTCATTTCTGCAATGCCGATATGCTGGCCGATGCAGTTTCGCTTCCCATTTCCAAACCAGAGGCCACAGCGTTCCATCTGTATTCGCTGCTCATGAGTTGCTTCAATCCAGCGCTCTGGCCGGAAGGTATCTGCATCATGGCCGTAGACACTCTGATCAGTGTGGATTACCCTGAGCAGGCACCCAACCTCTGTTCCGCCGGGAATGAAATATCCCGACAATTCCATACCCTGACTTGGAACAATACGTTCTAAGTTCAATGCTATTGAAGGAAGACACCGGAGGCCTTCCTTTGTGACAGCGTCAAGGTACGCCAATTTGGAGAGTTCCCTCAAGGTGGGCATGTACGACAACTCACCAGCGCGATGTGCATGGTGAAGTTCTTGTTTCAGACGGTTTAGGGCGTTCCTGTGCTTCAGTAAGTGGTATATTGTCGTGATGAGAGTCGAATTCACCGTTTCCGGGCCAGCTATCACAATACTCGTTATCATGCTCAGGAGGCGCTCCCATGCCATTAAATCTGGTCGCTCCTTTTGGGCTGTGATGAACGTGTCCAACATGTCATGCTTTTTCACCGTAGGTAGACTGCGTTGTTCGTTCTGTCGTGCCCTCAGTAAGTCCAAGGCCATGGACACCAGTCGCCAGCTTGGACCAAAAAGCCAGCTAAGCGCCTGTGCCGTATATGGGACAACGGTAGTGAGAGGAAGAAAGCCGGTGGCGAGCCTGGTAAGAAATCGCAGAACGGGCTGTACGCCGTCTACCATCTCATCGGCATGTTTCATGTAGTGTGGCGGAGTTGAAAAGGCCATTAGAGAAGTGATGTCATGGGAAAAGTACTCTATCCACTTGGTCAGGTCAAATTGGTCAAGCTCTTCAAGCTGCCGCATCAGCTCTAAGGTGCACTCGTCAAGTTGAGGCTCGTATCTCGAGACGGCGCTGATACTGAATGAGTTTACGACTGCTCTCTTCAAAGCAGTGTGCTCGTCCTCATCTAAGATTGACTCTATTCCAGTTACGTCTTTGCCCCGATACCAGCTGCTGAAAACCTTGTATATGGATCCCTAGGGAAGTATTAACCACGGCTCTATTTTGCCGGTTTGTACATTCGACGACTGGGAAATACCTTGCGAAGAACTGGATTAGTTCCGTACACCTTTGGCACGTTGGTCGCATCTGCCACGCTCAGGCTATTCGGGCCAATCCTGATGATGGGGCCATGTGTTTTGTGCCACTTTGTAACAACCTCTTGAAAGTCTCCTTTCCAGTATCGGTATACTCGCCACCACCCTGTGAAAGCGGCGATGAATGGCCCAGGAAATGCGGACAATCTCAGATAGACATGAACACTGCGGGTAATGATAACGGCGCAAGCCGATACAATGATTGCGAGAAACATGACTTTCGCCGGGAGGGCCAGGGTACAGATATAGATGTGTACACTGTGGGAGTTTGCTGCAGCGGGTGCAAGTTCACAAATTAAGAGTGTCTATATCTGGACTGACAAAATATAACGGGGTCAGTTAGACATGTAGTACTTTCAAAAACAACCCGGAGATTACCTACGCTCCGTCTCATCTTCCTCCCCCAGGCACAGTACAGCTGACGAAATTCGAATTTGGAACCACATCACAAACGTAAACGCAGATACCGCGGTGTGACAAATATAACGCAGTTTCGGGCCAGCGGAGATGATCTGATCTGTTACACCACACCTGCAATGGCAGTCGGACGATCACACTACCTGATAATGTGACTTGCCTGTAGGTGTAAGCTAATACAGCTGGGCGCCAGCCAGCCACAACACAACAGTAGGGATGTTGTAATTTGAATTCCTGAAAGCTATTACAGTGATATTACAATCGCACTCCGAAAGCATTATTACAGATACACCACATCACATGGTAATACTGGATACCAGTAATACGCTTCCAATAGCTGAAACCAATCATAGACATAGCTTAATATTACTACCTCTGGCCACTATTACCAAGAAATAGTATCTGAGGCCACCTGGCGTTTGGTGGAGGAGAAATAGTCGCTAAGATCTTCTATATTGCTTTTTTCCTGACCGCTGACACAGTAAGTGACAGCTCAATTTATACAGTAGATAAGTGTAATAAAACATTGTTCGGGCTTAGTGGTATTTACATGACGTCAAAACAAAATGGATACACATAACGGTGGCTACAGATAGATCTCGGGGAATTGTAAAAAAGTTGACGAAAGGGAATTGAGTTATTAATTCTTATAGAAACTAGTGCCTTGGATTGCTTGCAAACACTAAAATCCGTTACATGAAAGCTTGTCCAGTAACAGTCAAAATACATCTCTCCATCCCTACTCACAGGATATACAAAGTGCAGTACACATGGCTGGGAGCCGTGCATAAATCAGGCTAACCAGGTGCAGTGCATAGAATGCCTATTGTACTACCCCAGAACCTAAATATGCCCTTCACGACATCACCACCAACGTAAAGCATTGGTGCGCGTGATCATACAATCTTGAGCGGCTTCCACTGAGACCCGATGTCAGATACCGAGCCATCCGCGATGTATGTTATTACGAGGCTTCATCAGGCAAGTTTATCGAACATCACGGCCAAGACCTGCAACATCCTGCCAAAGGTACACCGCTAGTATGTATGGGGGGTGGTGAAATGTCCGATCTTGCAAAGGCCGCTGCGACCACCGGACTTGAATTTATTATGGATCCCCTCGATTATTGGGGTATCCCCGTACTCCATCCGTGAGATCTATCTGTAGCCAGAGTTTTGAGTATCCACTTTCTATTGAAGTCATACATTGATTATTAAGGCCGCCCAGGTGCCTTCTGATATATACAATGGTAAGTGAACTTTTATATAGTATACAAAGAGTCAGAGGGGGGGAAAAGGGCGATAAAGGAAGATCCCAATGACTTTTCCCTCCACCAGTGGGCCCCAGAGGTTGGTCAAAGGTTGACCAGGAGCAGTAATATAGATGCAGCATCAAACACATGAGAATAAAACTGGCATGAAAAATATGTTTCAGTCGGGCTAGCTCTTTGCGGTTTGCTATGTGGCTGACTGCGCGGTGTCAGATACAGCCACGTGACACGTGCATCGGGTCGGAGTCTCAGAACTCTTCACCTTCACCGAATGCTGGATACGGACGAGGACAACAGCTACTCGTCCTATTGACCTTCATATGCTCCGGTGAGCAAGTGCAGAACGGATGCACATCGCACAACGCATCTCATACAGGACAGAGTAAACTTTCCAATAATACCCACCCGCCTGATACCACCTACGCTGTCGAGTGGTAGTGAGCCACTAAATGACGAGCCAATTGGTACTAGAATATTGCCTAGACATACAAGAAGCGCCAGAAGTAAGGACTGCAGTGGGGAGGTATACATATCAAGCCTACGAACAAGGATATTGATTCATACGTACTAGGAGGCTTTCCCTGTTCCGAATGACATATGTCACTAGGAATCATATGCAACTTACTTCGGACTATCCATACGACTCGGAGTTGCATCAGTCCGAAGTGATATCTGCTGCAGGGAATTGCTCTGATACTATAATGTGGACACGAGAGCTGCCAATGCAGACTTGTCACGTAGTGGCTTGCTGAGTTTGTAGAAAAGCAATGATGTTCAGTTGAATATGTCGGTATACTTAGCACGATCTGCGAATATTACTTTTTTTTCGATGTCATTGCTGTATCTGTATCTGGACGCATCTGATTCTGTGTATAATCCCCAACTACTTCTCGGGCAAGAGCGGATTTGACGGGTATGCATTAGGCTGCGAAATTAATCGGCCCCTGTGGGTGATGGTTGAAATCGGACGGCCTTGAGCTGGTACAGTAAGACCCGTAGAAAGAGTTCCTTGTGTGGTAGACTAAGCATTGGTGGGGGGTGGTTTTCCTTGACTGAGATATAAAGAGATGACTGCCCTGTCATTTGGAAAGAAGAGAAACAAATACGATTCCATTCAACCACTGAAACCAAGATCTTGAATCATCTATTTTGTGAAAACACTTGTTGCCCTTTTCCGATTTACCTCCGACCAAGATGGGCAGCATTGGAACTTCTGAGACGGCCACTTCCTGCCCACTAGCCATCGTAGGGATTGGGTTGAGGCTCCCCGGTGGAGTGACGAACGACTCTGAATTTTGGGACCTGCTTGTGAACAAGCGGTGCGCTCGTAGGGAACTCCCCGCGGACCGGTACAGCATCGATGGGTTCTACAGCGAGTCGGGCAAAAGCGGATCTGTGCGGTGCAAGTATGCTTATTGCCTGGATGAAGACATTGGCAAGTTTGATGCGGAGTTCTTCAACATCTCCCCAATCGAGCTGGCCAGAATGGACCCACAGCAACGTCTACTACTGAAGGTGGTCTGGGAATGCATGGAGAGCGGAGGTCAGGTCGACTGGCAGGGCAAGGACATTGCGTGCTTTGTCGGAGTCTTTGGAGAAGACTGGTTGGATATGACCCGCAAGGACTATCAGAATTTGGGCCAGGGCCGGGTTGGTGGCACAGGTGATTTTGCCATTGCCAATCGCGTTTCTTACCACTACGACCTCACAGGGCCCAGGTACGTTCTACATATGGCTATTGTGTCGTGCCCCGTTGATGAGACCATGTTGCTGACATGAATTATTGCAACAGCTGCACAGTTCGAACAGCCTGCTCCTCATCTCTTGTCGGGCTTGATATGGCTCAACGTGCCATTGCAACAGGGGAATGCTCATCTGCCATCGTGGCAGGAACCAGCCTCCTCCTCACACCAACTTATACAATTGCCATGACTGAAGAAGGAGCACTCTCTCCAGATGGAAGGTGTAAAACGTTTGACGCCTCTGCAAATGGATACGCTCGCGGTGAGGCAATTAACGCTATCTATGTAAAGAAGCTTGAGGATGCAATTCGCGACAATGATCCCATTCGCGGTGTTATTCGGGGAACGGGGACAAACAGTGATGGGAAAACTCCAGGATTATCCACTCCCAGCGCCGAGGCCCAAGCAGCGCTCATCCGGAAAACCTATGAGCAAGCTGGAATTTCAAACCTTGCTCAGACGGGCTATATCGAGGCTCACGGAACGGGAACCGCTCTCGGAGATCGAATCGAGGCTGGGGCGATTGCCAACGTTTTTGGTGAAAAGGGGATCATTATGGGCGCGGTACTATCCATCCTTTTCTCAACAGTCTTAAGACTTGTCACTGACCGCGTTTGCTTGTAGGTGAAACCCAATCTCGGCCATTCTGAGGGTGCCTCCGGACTTACCGGCCTGATCAAAGCTGCGCTGGCTCTCGAGCACAGACAGATCCCGCCAAACATTCACTTCTCCACACCCAATCCAGGCAGTACGAGAAAACCCTCCAATAGCTCTATTTCATTTCAATCCCCGATACTGACAAGTATCCCTGTGATAATCTAGTTCCCTTTGAGGAAGCTCAACTCAGAGTGCCCACTGAAATTACTCCCTGGCCAGCAGACCGCATGGAAAGGGTCAGTGTCAACTCATTCGGTATTGGCGGCGTCAACGCGCATGTAAGACACCCGAAGGTCAGCTTAGACACTTCTGTGCATTTTCTAATCCCAGTAGGCCATCGTCGAATCCGCTCCATTCTATGTCCGGGGCGTAAAGAAGAACAAAGACAGCAAAGGGCGCCCATATGTCCATGTTGTGTCTGCTGACAGCATGGAATCCCTTACCGCCCGAATTAACGCCACAAAGGAGTATCTGGCTACCAGCCAAGCCCCCACAATCGACACCGCATACACACTGTGTCAGCGTCGAGACCACATGATATGTCGAGGCTTCGTGACAAGTGACGACAACGGTCAGCCTGCGCTATCGGATGCGCGCAGATCCCCTGCGAAGCCCCCAAGCCTGGTATTTGTCTTCAATGGGCAGGGCGCGCAATGGGCAGGTATGGCAGCCGAGCTTCTGCAGGCTTTACCCTCCTTCCGAAACAGCATAGGAAGAATGGATATGGCCTTGAGGACACTGGAGGATCCCCCATCATGGACAATCTCAGGTATAACCAATGAACCCTAGCCACCCTGGTGCAAGGGCCTATGCTAACTGACAACAATCAGAGACTCTGGCTGATGCAGCAGTCGGATCCTGGACCGGCAAAGCAGAGTTCGTACAGCCTCTGTGCACAGCCCTCCAAATTGGCCTCGTGGACCTATTCGCCGAGTGGAACATTCGGCCAACTACAGTAGTGGGCCATTCCAGTGGAGAAATAGCTGCAGCCTACGCGATGGGGAGCTTGACTGCAGAAGAAGCGATCGTGGTTGCTTTCTACCGCGGGAAGTTGGCCAGCTCACTCCCGGTTGAAGGGGCCATGGCTGCCGTTGGCTTAAGCGCCCAGGAAGTTGAAGAGTTTCTGGTGGAGGGTGCAGTAGTTGCCTGTGAGAATAGTCCTCAGAGTGTGACTATCTCTGGCGATGTGGACAAGGTCGAAGCTGTCGCCGCGAGAATCAGACTTGCGCGGCCGGAAACCTTCTACAGACGCCTTCAAGTTAATATTGCATACCATTCCCGTGAGTTTCATGCCTGTTGTATACACATCTGGGTGCTTACTGACGCTTGCGGCAAATAGATCACATGAGAGCCATTGGGGAGGAATACAGGGCCATCCTCGAAAGATACGTTGGAACTCATCCTCCCCTTCCATATTCAACAGTGAGCACAGATTTCGAGTCGGGTCCGCCTCAACTAGACGCTGCGTACTGGCAGAAGAACCTGGAGTCTCCCGTGCGCTTCTGTTCCGCGGTTGAGTCCTTACTCAGGGACGAAGAAAGTGCGGTCTTCCTCGAGATCGGGCCGCACTCAACACTGGCCGGTCCCCTCCGGCAGATCTTTTCATCTAGTCGATCGCCCGCGAATCTCGTTCACGTTTCCTCACTGGTCAGAGGAAAGGATTTGGTAGGCAGTTTGATGGCCACGGCGGGCCATGTCTATACGCTTGGTTTGGACGTCAACCTCGGTCGTGTCAACGGAACTCGGGACGAGACAGTTCTTACAGACTTGCCACTTTACCCTTGGCAGGAACGCACCTCATACTGGGAAGAAAGTAGGGTCACGAAGCGGTGGAGGCTCCGAAAATTCCCGAATCATGAGCTTTTGGGGTCGCCAATGCTAGAGGCCAGCGATTTGGAGCCTGCGTGGAGAAATATTCTGCGACTGGAGGATGTGCCATGGCTGGAAGATCACAAGGTCGGCGGTGACATTGTGTTTCCAGGTGCTGGATATGTCGCTATAGTAGGAGAAGCCATGAGAAGGATAACTGGCATCCCCCAGTATACTGTTCATCGGCTGCATATGAACAATGCTTTGCTTCTTCAAGCAGGGACTCCGGTGGAGCTTATAACCAATCTCAGGCCGGCAAAGATCACCAGCGTGTCGGACTCGGCGGCTTTTGAGTTCACAATTTCTTCCTTCGTCAACGATCACTGGACGAAGCATGCTACTGGCCTGGTAAGGGGGGGACAGTGGACACCAAGAGATGATTGTCGTCTTGGAGATTCCTTGCCTCGCAGAATCAACTCGCTCGTCTGGTACCGCGCTCTTTCCACCCTTGGCTTGACGTACGGGCCAACCTTCCAGGGTCTGGAGGATATTACGGTGGATCCGACAGGTGGCAATGCAATCGCTACAGTGAATGATAAGTTCTCGGATAGTGAGTCTTATTATCACATTCATCCCACCATCATCGACCAGTGTCTGCAGCTGATGATCCTGGCAAAATGCGGCGGTAAACCACGCAAGATCGAGCGTCCAGTGGTACCAAAGACAATCACGGAGCTTCAAGTCGCACCTGCAAGCGAAGCTCTCCGTATCCAGGTATCTGTTGGTGCAGCAGAGGGCGATGCACTTGATGGGCGCATAGTGGCCTTTTCGAATGGGGAGCCTGTTCTCCAGATGCAGGGCTGTACATTCAGTAGCCTTGATATGGCAGAAAGGGTTGACGACCTGGCGGCAGTGGAGATGAAGTGGGCTCCCCATATCGATCTCGTGCCATATCAGGACCTTTTCCAGGTGAAGTCTAGCAAGAGCAATGCGGTTTTGCTGGAACAACTCACCGTTCTTTGTGTCCTTGAGACTCACGAGCGTCTTCGATCCACCGATATTCAGATCGATCATTTTGCCAAATATAAAAGCTGGCTTGAAACGGAGACAACCCGCATTACCAATGGCGAGTACAACCATATCATTCCCGAGGCTCGTGATTGGGCAGCATTGGACCCGCAACAACGCCTTACACTCATCAAAGCAAGATCAGTGAGTGCAGTGGATAATGAGCAATCAGCGCCTCTGAGGATGGCCGTGGAATCCATATTCGAGAACATTACGGGTCTGGCGACGGGCGAGGTTGAGCCACTAGAGCTCCTGACGAAAGATAATGTTCTGTCAAACTTATACGCCTCCAAGAAGCAGATAGACTCTTTCTTCGCCACGATGGGTCACACCAGGCCTACTATTAAAATCCTCGAGATCGGCGCAGGGACTGGCAGCACAACAGCCAGAGCTCTCAAGTCGCTTGTTACTAATGCCGGCATGCGCATGTACTCGGAGTACACCTTTACCGACATCTCCCCAGGTTTTTTTGCCACAGCAAAGGAGCAATTTCAGAGCTACGAACAGGTGAATTACCGTGTTCTAGATATTACCAAGGACCCCGAAGAGCAAGGTTTCGCATCTCACAGTTTTGACCTGATTATCGCCGACAATGTAAGATTCATTTCTTCCACCCTATCACCCTTTCAATCTTGTGTGTACTGATTTATGATAATGCAGGTCTTACATGCAACGCCTTCGCTACATACCACTCTATGCAATGTTCGAAAGCTGCTTGCACCCGGCGGTAAGCTCTATCTGCAAGAGCTTTGCACAGGTGAGCTTCAATAATTGAAATGTTCTTTCTGAAGTGCCGCTCACAAAATGCCAGAGATGCTTTTTATGTCCTTCATTATGGTAAGTTGAGAAGAAACGGTTTCAATAACTTTCATTTGCTCTGTACTAATAGCATGTAAAAGGGTACACTTCCAGGGTGGTGGTTGGGCAGCGAGGACGGACGCAGCACCAAGCCCTATGTTCCCGTCCAGAGATGGGACGAGGAACTCCGGAAGGCCGGATTCAATGGAGTTGACTCCGCCGTCTACGATGATGAAGAGCCCTACCAGGTTGATGCTTACATTATTTCCTCTCCAGCGGCGGACGAAGGCGTCCCCGCCCGCTCACCGATTACCCTCCTGTATCACTCCAAGATTACCGACGCAGCAAAGAATATCGAGCGCAGCTTCATCCAGATGGGCTACGATATTTCCTGGCAAAGGCTGGGGCAGGATATGCCGACAGGGCAACTTGTCGTTTCCTTGTTGGACCTAGAAAGCCCCTTCTTCCACGAAATCAATGGCCAGGATTGGGATGCTTTCGTTGCCTATACTACCTCGACCGAGTTCGGAGGAATGGTCTGGCTAACGAAGAACTGCCAAATACACTGTACCGATCCACGCTATGCACTAGTTTTGGGAGTGGCGCGGAATCTTCGGTTCGAAATATCGGTTGATTTTGTGACAGTGGAAGTCGACCATCTTGCTTCCCAAGAAGCCACGGACGGATTACTGAAAACTGTTGCAAACTTTATCGCGCAGAAGCAGCGAGAAGGAGCGGAAATTGACCCCGAGTATGCGATCGTTAACGGTACAGCGCATGTTCCCAGATATTTCCCATATTCGCCAAGTGAGCACACAGAGGAACCGGAAGAGGGCACTGGAAGAAAGTTATTCATTGAGAAGAATGGGTCGCTCGACTCGTTGGCTTGGGTACAGACGCATACAAGAGAATTGGGCGACAACGAGGTTGAGATTCGCTTGGAGGCTATTGGGCTCAACTTCAAGGTGGGTAGAAACACCACTGGAGTGCATTGTCGACCACGCGAATTCGCGGAAACTTGAAGATGCTGACTATTCTATCTGCCTCTAGGATGTTCTCATTGCCATGGGCGTAATTCCTGGATCGAAGACCGCACTGGGACTCGAAGGGTCAGGAACGGTTGTCAGGACCGGGTCTGGTGTTACCCGAGTTCAACCAGGCGATCGAGTAATGACCGGGGCTTCAAGAGGATGCTTCTCAACCAGTGTGATTACGGCAGAGAATCTCTGTGTTCGTATTCCCGATAGCCTGAGTTTCGAGGACGCTGCCACTATCCCGAGTGTATTTTTAACCGCGATCCATTCTCTGATGGAGCTTGCCAAGTTGCAACCAGGAGACGTAAGTTTTTCTACTAGTAGTGGTCTATCTTCGGTCCCATCATGCTGACAATTTCCCTCAGTCTGTTCTCATTCAGTCGGCTTGCGGAGGCGTTGGTCAGGCCGCTATTCAGCTCAGTAAAATGATCGGGGCCGAGGTTAGTCATATAAGATACTGGGGTATTAGCTCCATATTAATGGATCTTTTGAAACTCATTATATATAGGTTTATGCCACTGTTGGGAGCGAAGAAAAAGTTCAATTCCTCATGGAGAATTTCGGAATCCCCCGATCCCGGATCTACAATTCACGAGATGCCAGCTTCGCAGATCAGGTCCTTCGAGACACCGAGGGGAGAGGAGTAGACGTGGTACTGAACTCCCTGTCTGGAGAGCTGCTTCACGCGTCTTGGCGGTGCGTTGCCAGCTTCGGAACAATGATAGAGCTTGGCAAGCGCGATTTCCTCGACTACGGAATGCTCAGTATGAACGAGTTCGCAGACAACCGGAATTTCTCCGGTGTTGACCTATCTGTGTTGATCGATCGAAAGCCGCAGGTGATCCAACGGTAAGTGGGCGTTTGGCGAAAGTGGCAGGCCCATGTACTAATCATTAAATAACACCAGGTACTTGGAGCAATGCGCAGACCTTATCATACAAGGCCATGTCAAGCCGGTCTACCCTACCCATGTTTTCCACGCAGCAGAGGTGACAAAGGCATTCAGATACATGCAAGGTGGACAGCACATTGGGAAGATTGTGGTGAAAATGCCGGAGGAGCCGAAGGAGCTACGCACAAACGTCGGTCTAGAAAGCTCACCACTCTTTTCCAGCGAGAAGGCATACCTCCTTGTCGGTGGCCTTGGTGGACTGGGTCGATCTGTCTCGGCCTGGATGATTGAGAATGGGGCCCGGTATCTGGTTTATCTCTCCCCCACTGCGCACACCAAACCCAGGACGGAAGAGGTATTTCGCGAACTTCAAGCCTTGGGTGGCAATACAACGCTGGTTACAGGAACTGTCACAAACATCGAGGACATCAGGCGGGCAGTGGAACTTAGCCCTCGACCTATCGCAGGTGTGCTACACATGCCAATGTTGTTAAGGGTAAGGCATCCTGCAAACAAATATCGATGAAGTTAGTCATTGACCAATGAATCCTTGCAGGATCGATCTGTAGTGCAGATGACAATAGACGACTGGGAGGGAGCAACCGCGCCCAAAGTGCAGGGAGCGTGGAATCTTCACCAGGTCTTTGACCACAACGTGGACCTGGACTTCTTCCTCATCTTCAGTTCCATTGTGGGCCATCAGGGGAACTGGGGGCAGACCAACTACGCTGCTGGAGGCACCTTCCAGAATGCCCTGACCCATTATCGCCGAGCTTTGGGGCTGCCGGCCAATGTCATCGATGTCGGCGTCATGGGTGAAGTGGGCTACGTCAGCGAGCACGCCGCAACCTTCCAGAAGCTGAAGGGCGTGAACCTTCTACTCTCTGAGAGCGAGGTCCTGCAATCCATCCGGGTGGTTCTCAGTCAGCACCGTGCCGCAAAGGCCGCAGGAGCTGAGAGCTCAGGTGGCATCGCCGACCTCCTTGTCGGCTACATATCCCAAACAAGGGGACTCAATGGCCTTGCCAAGGATGACATCCGAGTGAGCGTGCACCGCAACCTGAACACTTCTCGTAGGAGCGCTTTGGTCTCGGGCGATAGTCCCTTGAAACAATTCCTCAACACGGTGGCTGCCAACCCTGAGGTCTTGCGCGAGGACTCAAGCCTCGAGATTGTTACCAACGAGATTGTGAATATGCTGTGCTCCATCATGTCATTGCGCAAGGAAAGTATAGATATTACCTCCTCGTTAACTGCCCTGGGCCTTGATTCCCTGGTCAGTGTCGAAATTCGCAGATGGTGGCGGCAGAACCTTGGGCTTGAAATCAGCGTGCTGCAAATCTCCTCGCTGGGTTCCGTACAGCAGCTAGGAGTGCTAGCCATCGATGCACTTCAAGAGAAGTACCTAGGAGGTGAGGGACAGCACCCTTCTGCTGAGAAGTAAAGTTTGTCCGCCGAACATGCATCCCTCCACGCCTGATTCAGGAATAATGAACCAGACGACATCCTACTAGGCGTTTACGGCATGGATGGCAGACATGTGTGAGGAGATCACTCCGCAGCAATTGGACCTTGAAGAAGTGGTCAGTATAGAATGAACATACAGAAACTCGGGAATTGAAAACAAATAGAAAAAGATATAATCAAAGAACAACCATTCTCTTTGAAAGCAGGTAGACCACAACCAAGATTTGGTTTTTTATTAAAAGTCTTCTCATATGATGGAGTACATTTGTGTTACTAGTCACGTGAACGCGAGCTATTGATGACTAATGTAAAACTAAGTTGCGGGAAGCCACACGCGACACGCGACGGGGTCAGAAATAACTGCAACAGTGTCAGACCGGAGCTGGAAGACAGTTCGGTCATATCAGAGAAATTTTGACCCTGAATTAACTTATGTACATGATATGATACTGTGTCTGATACTGAGTTAGCTCTGTATGTAATAGGATATTTCCTTCAAGAATAAATGAATAAGTCAATGATAACCCACACAGTCAGCATAGGCTGAAGTAACTATATATACAGGGTGTGGTATCTTCGCCTCTATGTCACCGCTATTAATCCAAACAATTCTTATCTTCAAAACCCCGAAGGCACTTCACCCAATTCCACGATTGATTGCGCCAAAGTATTTAGTAGATGGTTTGTTGTTGTTCATAAAGTCATGCTTGATACTGCCAAGAGAAGGAGCAGCTGGGATCGCCGTAGAATAAGTTCAGCCCGAAATGTCGTGCGAATTGACCGAGTTAAACAAGTAGAAAATAGTCAGTCCCGTCTCTGATGTCTTCAGCTTATTGGAGATACGTCACATGCAGACAGACTCAGACGGGTCAAGTTCCGCATACTCGGCTTGTTGCCAATGTGCCAGGCAGATCTTCTCTATACAGAAAAGGCTGCAGACATATATTTGATACAGCATATGCATTGCAGTAAGCAAATGGCACTAGATTAAAATAGCAGAACCACAGCAAGTAGTGAAGGGGTAAAATCAGCAGTAGTTATTAGGATTATGTAAAAATGTAAATACCTAATGAAAGAGCGAGACAGGATCTACATTGGACGAGAAACAGATAAGAAGCACCAAGCTTGGATAATTGAGGGATGTTGCTCGAATTCTACTAAACAGATATTGAATTCCTTTCTCTCCCCCACTACATTTAGATTCAATGTTCAATTCATATGTTAGGAAGTTGTCATTGCCGTGCGCGCCCGGGCCGCAAGGCCGAGTATACGGTCCCGCCCTTTCGCAAGGTACCCCCGAATGCGGAATTCTGTCGGGGAGGATATCCGGGGCAAGAAACGATCGGCATCCCGGCGGACCCTGGCGGCCATTGCCGGGCGGATGCCAGGGCTTATGCCAAGATAATTATAGGATGTCGTTATGTCTTTAATTGATTCTTCACTGCTCGTTCAATGTATGATCCTCGTTTATTGAGAAGCGTTGACGACAATGTCATGTCAAATTCTGTGCTCGGCGTAGTCTCCGAAAACCAAACGCTTGCTTTATCTCCGAAGTAGGCAGTCTCCGGAATAGCCGATAAATACGGGGACAACACCAAAAAAGGCCGATAAGTCAATCTATTCCAAGGCCTCAGAATTTCACAAGGAGCAGAAAGTAAGCCCACAATATATATTGCTCCCTATACCCATTTACCTTTTCAGGTACAATCTGCAGTAGCTTGCCCGCGACTGCCGGGGATTGAAAGCTATCAGTTTCCACTACCCTAGCATAGCTTCTTCAACATGCAGCACACACTTTTCCAGATCCACTTCGTTTCACACCACAGCCTCGTTACTCAGTTCATCCAGTATAAACACCGGGATTTGCAAATATCGAAGCCCAGTCCCAGATGGCGACTGTAAGGGTACGCGGTTGGGATAAGATCTTCGCCGTTGCGGGGCCGTCCCCGCGGGAAGCCATTATCTCCGAGGCTGCAATATACTTTAAGCTTACGCGTATGAGAAAGATCGCCGGAGCTTCCTCCATCGAATATCTGGTTGCGACATTGGACACATCATCACCATCGACCCGACCACGGAAGGGACGCAATCTCTGTATGAACATAAAATGAGAGCGCCCTCGCCCATAAATCCTATCAACTACACTCCGCTCATCATACAGCAAAAGAAAGTCACTCCCTTAACTACAAACCTTGTCGCTCTTTGAAAATTCCATTCATTTGACTTCAATTCTTCTACCATGCACTTCCTATCTCTCGCAGCACTGCCTTTTCTGGCGTCGGCAGCCACGGCAGCGCCGACCTGCAACCGCTCCCACTTAAACAGCACCGTCGGTCTCTACACCGTCCAAGAAGGCGACACCATGGCCAGTGTCTCCAATTCCGTAAACCGTGGAATCTGCGATATCGCACGACTCAACCGCATGGCCGATGCCATGATCCCCTTCCTGACAGGAGAACAGCTGCTCATTCCCCCGGAGACCTGCACACCCGACAACTCCACATGTCTGCTCTTTCCTAGCCACAACGACAACTACGCCGACTGCGTTTCCGGTGGTCCTCACACATACTACACCGTGAAGGGTGACACTATCCGCACCATCGCCCTGAGGCTGAACATCACTGTCGACGCCCTCTCCGCAACCGCTCAGGGTGGAGTCAGTGATCCTGACGCACTGGTGCAGGTGAACAATGAGCTGAAGGTCCCTCAGTGCAGTCCTAGTGTGTGTGAGGTTGAGCCGTATCAACTTATTTATGGCACCTACAAGGATCTAGCCGACAAGTATGGCTCTACTGTGGGCCAGATCATGGCGTTCAACCCGACTTATAATCACTCGGATGTAGCTAGGGGTGAGGGTGCCGTTATTACTTTGCCCAAGAACTGCAGGAACTTGGGTGATAATGTTACTGTTATTTCTTAAGGAACAGATTTGGTCGGTGGTCCTGTAGGGAGGATGGGGGTGTGATAGGGTGTGTTTGTACATATTGTTTGTACATACTGTTTGTACTATATTGTCTTTCTTGGTAGAATATTTATTTAGACTGTTGATTCAGTTCGTTGTGGGGGCCATTTTCGCTGTCACCATTGTGCTGCTACGTCTTTCCTTGTTCATGATAACTTAGCAGTGCTAGAGAGTTTGGTATAATTGGCCGGAAAGCGGCCAGCCAAAAAATAAATAAATAAATAAAAATAAAAGCTTACTGGAGAGCCTTTTAAGGTTACACCACGGGAATTACCGTATGGGAGTGATTAAAGTGTGCTTTTCTTTCTATTCATTCATTGCCGGAGTCTAACAGTGCCATTCACGGCTAGAACCATACATCCAATCCCAACACTAGTAGCTGATCTTAACAAGAATGACCCAGAGTAGCGACTTAACATAAGCAACTTGTGACTAGCAACGCCGCTCAATCGGAACGATACAATATCCGCCTCCTATACCGAACTTCAATGAGGAGTGTTAATGTATTGATCCAACGACATGCCAGTATCGCAATCAACGGTCCGTGGGCATCGGATATCTATCCTTCGGAGGAGTAGATATATATCGGCATTCCAAGCAAACAACATGAATGCAGCGATTACTTATGCCAACGCCTTCGCCTATTACGGAGGGTGGACCACTGCATACATAGTGACGCACGATGTTGTCCTGTCCACATTTACAGCAGGTCCACCCCCTATCACACATGTCCTTTGTCACACAACCCTCTCGACTACAAAGTGCTCCAATAGTGGTAAAGTGGCGCGTGCTGTGCTCGGAGCACGGTGCACATCGTCTGCTGCCTGGCACTGGGCGTGCTTTTGGGCAGTAGGTGGTGATGGATTGCCAGACGTGGCCACACGGTGAAATCTGATGGATGAGTAACACATTGTGCTGGCCTTTTGCGAATAGTATCAGCTGTGGACGGGATTTGCCAAAACTGCACCTGCGCTAGTAATTCCGATAGTGGGTGTGTTGATGTTGGTACTTTGATTAACTAGGCAGGATAAACATTTATACAGCAATCGAGTGAGAAGAATAATGATCTCTCTTGCATTATTGTCGGAATATCCCGAAACAGGATTTTGATCGTAATAAGGTGGCTGCCGATCACGAGGAGGCATTTACCGCAACAGTTACAGTTATAATCTTCTTCAAGAGTTCTGGCCGCTGCTAGCCTATGGTGTGGTTCTGAGCACTTCACCGAAATAAATGAGTCAGAGGTGTGTAGAAGAAGGACTATAAATAAGTGTACAACAACCTTCTCCTGTTTGAGTAAGTGGTTGTGGTCGCCAGGTTGTACATTCCACCGAAAGTGAACACATTGACTCGCCCGGTCGCCATTCAACAACCTAAATGCTTTCAAACCGCCGCTCTTGCATACCAATCACTCTTTGCACCAATGGTTTCTGGTCAGCATATAGGACCCAAAATGACAGCCCCAAGTCCCGTCTGGGCAGTCCAGGACATCGTCTATGGTAAACATGATATGTGGGCGGAGCTCGACATTGCATGCAAAGGCAAGCGTTTTTCGAATAGAGATTTCCCCCGAGAACTTCGTCAACTCGCAGACATCTTTCAGCAAGTACGCGCGATATATTAACGACATGTTTGACCGAGACTGCAAAACCACATACGATGAATTCTATGACTGGGTTGTAGCTCCATTCCTTCCTATTCTTGCTGAAGTTCAAGCATCGCCATTGGATGGAAGAGCTTTCACACTTCGTGATTACCTCGAACCGGAAACATATTACTTGCAGCTTTACTTCGTCGATGAGAGGATGGAACCCCGGTTCGACTATGATGTTCAAATGCCGCTACGCGAACCGGGCGTTTACATAGGCGACGTGGCCCTTCACCCCGGTTGGAGCGAATACACACCAGAAACAGTACAACAGTGCCTCAGCGACGGTCAATATGGATATTCTAAGCACCCAAGGAAGGTTTGTGTCGATGGAAAGTTATGTTTCTTCAAGAAGCCCCGCAGCAAGCGAGAGCTCCTCCGTGAGTTGGACGTGTACGAGAAAATGGAAAAAAAAAAAAAAAGGACTGAGCAACAATTCGCAAGTACGTGTACCTCGGCTTATCGGTGTGGTATATGCTGGTCAGCACTGCCGTCATGCTATCGGTATTTTGTTATCGTTGGTAGACTGCGACAATCGTACCCTTTCATGTGCACTACATGGTGAAGTCGCAATTGCGCAACGGAGGAAATGGGAGGAGCAAATTACTACGACTGTGGAATTATTGCATGAGGCTGACATTATTTGGGGAGACGTAAAGCCGAACAATGTGTTGATAGACAGGAACGAGGATGCATGGGTGATCGATTTCGGTGGTGGATACACGCCAGGATGGGTGGAGAAAGAGCACATGGAGACAATAAAAGGCGATAGAGATGGCCTTTCGAAAATCAAGGATAGAATATACTCACACGATGGCAGCGAAGAAGGGGGAAGAGCCTCACAAGGAGATGGGACGTATTAGAGAGGGATGAATCGATTTTGAGCGGGATGTCGATTCGATTAAGATCCAGAAATCTACTAGAGGTGTAATGTTCTCATTGACACCCTCTAGCATGTCTCTGGTCATTGACTACTAAGAGTCAATAGTAGTAGGTAGTTCAATTCAAATCAACATGATTACTAAGTTGATTCAGCTAATTCGGCTACGGTGTGTGAGCTGTCATAATGCCACCTCGTTTCAAATTGAGACCCGAGAAGGGTGCTATTCAACGTGAATACTGAGTCTCTTCTATTGAGTACGTCCAGCAATGAAGGTATCTACTTCACTCTGCCAGCGGTGCAGAGTCCTCCAGTTCAATGACGAGGAACACGGGACTGTGGAAAAATGCAGAACAGGCGAGCACCAGGTTATCTTTGACAAATATGATCCGGAGGGGGCGAGGTGTGAGGAGATGGAGCTTCGAAGGCAAACCATTTTCCTGGATTATGATCTTTTCGACAACTTTCCTGATCTTCCTGCCTTGTCGGCCTCTAGTGCATCCGCATGTGGCATGTGCTTTGCCATGCGTGAGAAGATAGTCCAACTCCAACGCAAGGCAGATAACAAGATCTTGCACGTGGGAACGCCCAGAGTTCTGGGATTATATTGATACGACTACCATTACGTTGGTGTAGCGGGGTATTTGGGAAATATATATTCACAAGGTGGAGGATATATAACATGACTGAAGTCATTGCTAAGAAGAAAAGGCGATCAGAACCCCACCTAACGTATTGAGAAATTCACTCCAGCCAGGGTCAGCTGATCTTTCGGCTCTCTGATCACAATCTCCTTTAAACCATCCACCCCACTCTCTTGAGATCTAGATAGATCAAATGCATTTCTTTATTTCCCTTGACAGAAAGTGCCATTCATAGTCATAAGTGATGAGGTAGTTCTCGCCAAGCCGGCCTCTGTAACCAGAATCCTATCCATTGTATTTATTACCAGCAGGAAAAAGCTGTCTACCGATCCATTGCCACCTTTCTTTCGGAAAAAGATACTATACTCAACTGGACCGAGAATATACCTACCAGTGCCTTCTGTGATGGCTGGTCACCTCACCGACCTCGACTAATAGGTGTACTGCATAACAAGACCTATAAGTAATGCCCGTTCTAGACTACCGGGATTATAATAACAGTCAGTATATTACCTCGTTAAAAATTCTCAAGTCTTGGCGCAGTGAGTGCCACTTATTCTTGGATCTTTCTGATAATCAGGAAATGGCATGGTACCAAATGTATACACTTATGGGAATTGAGGAGGAACAGGCCTACCCGAGCGTTATCAGCTGCCAAAGTGGCTACTGACCTTCCTTTCCGTGGCCGATGTAGTGAGTCCACCAGATAGCAACTTAGGCCAAGAGAAGTAAACACAATGCGAGAGCATGGAAGAGACTACTTGCTACTCCGTTTGAACTCGGAACGCTGTGTGCTACGCAACAATATGGCACTAAGGAGAAACATGAAAGCCTAGTGGCTCATGGTCCAGCAATTTTCCGGCTGTTAGTGATAAAGCAAGGAACCTCTTAGAAGCCCGGATACTCAAGCTACAAAACCGGTTATGGCTCGATGTCAAGATGGCGTGCGAAGTATATTGGAGATAATTTCCGTGTGTTATTAGCCAGGAACGGCTATAGAGAGCGAAAACTAGGAAATGATAGGACCAGGAAATCCATCTCGCCACGTTATCGGAAAACAAGACAGACCGGACATGTGGGTACTACTGTGCTCCATTCCCCAGAATGTAACTGAAGTACACGCTAGCTGGGATTCCGATAGGCACACGGATAGTATGAGTTTCGATGAGTTTCTATGGACTTGCGAGATTGAGGTGAAAATCCTTTCATTCTACAGCAGCGGACTCTCCCGACCCTGCTCGATCAACCGTGGCTATTCTACCTTCATTGGAAAACCAGCCATGTTGTCTTTCACCGACACCAGCAATGCGTCGTGTGTCTCTTATATGGCGGTTAGATGTCTGCCCAAGATGATTCTACATCTTGGGTTTCAGTACAATCTTTGTGTAACTTTGAACTGTGTTACTGGGTCCGCAGCACCGTCGGAGTCGCTCGACTATCCCGGAAACGGCAATGATGGCCTCCGTCCGACGCGTCGGCCATGACCAGGGCCCCCTGTTCAATGGGGCTTGGCGACACGCTATAATCTTATGGCTTGCCTTGGGCGATGCTTGATGCTGCATTAGCACAATTTGGGCTTAATGGACATCGGGCGCACAGCAAACAGTGCCACGATCTGTCTCAGTGAAAGCCAGGTGCACGTATCCCGAGGTGTGTAGTGTATGATAGACAGTTCTTAGTTACACAAGTGGGGATTAGCGTCCAAAGCAGGATCTTTAGTTGGCTAGCTGAACCGTGTTACTGTGTTGGCCTTTCTGTTCAAACCATGCTGCTAGTGGCCGAACCGAGGAAGTTACTCAGTTAGATTAAGAGTAAGATGTGGCTTTGTTGTACACGATAGGTTCGGATGTATGCCCCATTATACCACGCCTGCATGCAAAGTTCCCTTGTAGCAAATACGTATTTACATCACAAATGAATTAATGAACGATTGTGTTCACCGTGAAGCATACTGTGCGCTGAGCGCCACGACAGATATGTTGTCAGAATCCTGAAAACCAGCTGAGGCTACTACGAAGCGCGCAGGATGCGCAACTGCGACGGTGCAGATCGCCCCGAGCCTTGTACTGCGCGGATTTCTACCAGTAGGCTGCTCGGCTTCCGACACCACCTCGGTCGTAATCCCACCAGAGAGCCGAGACGAGGGCGTGGGATATGACTTTCTTGAAGCCGAGACACCGGCATGCATATGGACAGCATATGTTACTTGACTCGCATGCGACGAATAACGCAATGGATCCGAATATCATATGATAATGTACGCCGCAGGCGGAACCGGTTTGGATGTCTGCGTGGATGGGAGGGGGATGATGCACTGTGGGTCGCAACTCACTCAATGAGAATGGCCGATGAAATACTTTGTTGCGGTCCACCGATTTAGTGCGATGGAGGGAGCGGGGACGAGAAACGCGGAGCACCAAAAGGAAACATGATTACGGAAATGTTGTTCCTCCCACTCGAGTCTCGACTTATCTGCGAATAAGACTGCGTGGGATGATTGATGTACTCACCTATGGTCTCGAAGGCGTTGACAGGAATATTGTCCATCTGACCAGAGCGAGAATCGGCGGCTATAGAAATTATCCGGACCATAATGTGCGTGAACTTTGTTGAGACGTATCATACTTCTTCCCCTTGACGCGATGCCGTTCCTTGGGTCGACATTAGGTGTGGCGTCGGGTTGCATCGGGAGGCCGGGATGCGAGGCCAGGCGGCACAAGGGAGACGGAATAGCTGCATGGTTTCAAGCCGATAGAGGTTGGCCGTGTACGGATTAGCTTCGCAGCCAAGAGGCTAGACACCGATTTGCAAGGACCGACCCGATATCATCCCCAATACCATGAGGGATGGCATCTGGCAGCGACCACATGGACCATGACGTTGAGGAACGATATCAAAGCGTAAAGTGACGTTGTCAGTTGACACGCGAGCTGAGCCCTGCGTCATGGTGGAGGAGAAGGATATTGGAATTGCTGTGGAGGGACGCGGAGAAGGGACTGGGGAAATGTAGGGTGAAGGAGACGGATGTGGACTACTGTTGTTAGTAGCAAAACTACTTACTTTGGACTGTGTAGGATCCGGCCGGAGAAGGGCGGCAGAAATGCAGGCAGAAACCAGTTGGCCGCCTGACTAGACCTAACTAGGAGTAGTACCAGGGGAATACTGCAATATTATTGGTGGTGAGTAAAGAGATTGGTGACGTCATGGCTCACCGCCAGCCCCGGCCGACAAAAAGTCGTGCCGATCGGGTTAGCCTGAGCAGGTGACCGTGCATTGCTTTTGCATCTTGTACTACAACGGAGCGTGTCTACTCCACAGCCTGTCGCGAAGTCCAGGGAAACCGCCTGCATGGCCACTTTCTGAGCCATTCGGAAAATCCTGTCCTGTACCTTGAGCCTGGCACATCGGGCTGCACCTCGGCCGTGTGGTATCTGTCTCTCCGATCTTTTCCCGCCTCGAAGGAAACCGACCCCAGTGGTCGCCACGCAATCAGTACTTTCACACAATCACAGTAACCCCAACACTTCCGATTTGAGTGCATATCCTTTCGCCGCCGTGGCCAATTATACGGAATTCTATGTGGCTAATACAAAGTACCCTTGTACTTAGCATGATGGTCTAAGCTGAATAATTTAGGAGTCCCCGCCTGTGATTGGGGACCCCAGTTCCTGGTCTGACGGGCTGGAACTATGACGCCAGCGAGGGGAGAAGATCTCTTCCGCCGAGCCCCGACTGCCATCGTTATCAGGCTTCTTTAGCGAACGGCTTCTCGGATTACCTTTTTGAGATATCCTTCCTTTGCCATTTGCTAATGAGACCCCCATGGGTAAGCCCTCACGTCATGCCACTGATGGCAGAAATCGGCTCCGCACTTCAGGGTACCAGGTGCCTCGGAGGAAGAATAATGTATCGGGGTGCAGGAGAAGTGCCTTCCACAAGGGATCAGTGATCTATAAAGATCCCTCACATCCCATCTGGCAATCAATCGTCACTCCAGCATCATCCTCGGTCCAATCAACCTCCTCTCCCTCTCACCTTCCCAAAACACTGATTGGTCTTCTCTATTATCTTTATTTAACCGTCTCCACCCCGCATGACAAGCGTTCTCATACTGTCCTAAGGTGCGCCTTATAATCCATCATCATGACGGCCACTGAGCCCACGCCGCACAACGGTGCCCCTGCCGATCAGAGTATGTATGACGAGAAGAAGTCTGGCAAGACAGACGATGCTCTCAGAACCCTGACCCGCCGATCGGAATCGGACGATCCCTTCGCCCAACAGGCAGAGCATGCCTCGCAACCAACATCTGGAAGCGACACCGATCTGTCCAAGAAAGAGCGATCTGACGGCAAGCGGGAGCTAACTGAGGACGATTGCTACGATAAACTTGGCTTTTGCTTCCCTTGGTACAAGAAATGGACCATCCTAACTGTGATCTTCATGGTTCAAATGTCCATGAACTTCAACACGGGCGTGTACTCGGATGCTCTCACGGGCATTGAGAATGAGTTCAATGTTAGCGCTCAAGCGGCCCGTGTCGGGCAGATGATTTTCCTGGTTGCATACGCCTTTGGTTGTGAGTTGTGGGCGCCCTGGAGTGAAGAATTCGGGCGCTGGCCGATCATGCAGCTCAGTTTATTCTTAGTCAATATTTGGCAGATCCCTTGCGCCTTGGCACCTAATTTCGGTACCATCGTGGTTTGCCGTTTCCTGGGTGGTCTGAGCTCTGCCGGTGGTTCCGTCACCCTGGGTATGACTGCAGATATGTGGGAAGTTGATGACCAGGGGTTCGCGGTGGCATACGTCGTGCTTTCTTCAGTGGGCGGGTCTACCATTGGACCCGTCTTTGGTGGATTCATTGGGCAGTACCTGACGTGGCCATGGGTTTTCTGGGTGCAATTGATTGTCGGAGGCTTCACTCAAGCTCTGCACTTTGTGTTGGTTCCTGAAACTAGGGCGACCATCCTCTTGGATCGCGAAGCCAAGCGCCGCCGCAAGTCCGGCGAAGATCCCAACATCTACGGCCCTAACGAATTGAAGGAAAGCCGCCTGAGTGTCAAAGAGGTGTTGAGGATCTGGAGACGTCCGTTTGAGATGTTCATTCGCGAGCCCATTGTCCTTTGTTTGTCACTCCTATCTGGTTTCTCCGATGCTCTGATTTTCACCTTCACCGAATCCTTCACGCTTGTTTTCGATCAGTGGGGCTTCAACACCCTCACCAATGGCCTGGCTTTCTGTGCCATTCTCATCGGCTATGTCATCGCATACCTTATTTTCCTGCCGGATATCTGGCGGCAACGACAGATCCGCAAGAAGGAAGGCAATGCTGCCCGTCTTGCTGAGCGCCGTCTGCTTCTCCTCTTGTTCCTAGCTCCCCTCGAGCCCATTGGCCTGCTGGGTTTTGCATGGACGTCTATCGGCCCTGCCTATGCTCCTTGGATTGCTCCCCTCATTTTCGCCTGTCTGATCGCCATCGCCAATTACTCCATCTACATGGCTACGATTGATTACATGGTCGCTGCCTACGGTGCCTATTCTGCCTCTGCGACCGGCGGCAACGGGTTTGCTCGTGACTTCCTCGCTGGTATTGCGACCATGTATGCGACTCCTCTGTATGAGAATATTGGCGGCAAGTTTCACCTGGCCTGGGGCAGTACCCTGCTGGGGTGCATTGCCGCGTTGGTGGCCATTCCGATCTACATCTTCTACTGGAAGGGCCCCGAAATTCGTCGTCGCAGCAAGTTTGCCCAGACGCTAGCCGCCGATCGCGAGAAACATGCTGGTCGTCGGGCCAGTCGACTTCGTCGCGAGTCGCAGCCGTTCCCTGTTTAGCATCAGGATTATATTACGAGAATTCTCTATTACATATTACGCGGCTACGAGCACATTATATACCCCGCATGCAATACATCTTGTTATCATATATATAACTGTCAAAAGTATAATATAGATAGGTTATACCCCGATTGTGCAATATAACGTCTTTGATGACGAATTTCTTGGACTTTCTGCGTGAGTAGCGACGTAGGGTCTCGGTGAATAATTGATAGGCCCGAAGTGATGCCATCCTGGTGGGAAATCACCCGGCGGGCAGGCCATTAATAATCCCGTCGGACGTGTAAGCTTTCTTCCTCCCACGTTTTCCTCCCCGCCGGTTCCATCTGCCGATGCCCCGCTTCTGCCGGCCTTTTTATACCCGCCGGTCCCGCCTCTCGTCTTCACCACTTGACAGCTGTTAACTCCCTTAATCGATACACATATTCATCATGTCTTCCCCCAAGATCACCCTCTACACCAATCGCACCTGCCCCTGGGCTCATCGCGCCCACATTGTTCTGCAGGAGCTTGGTCTTCCCTTCGAAGAGGTCACCATTGACTTGGACACCCCACGCGAGCCATGGTATCTGGAAGTCAACCCGGTATGTCCGACCTTCATATCCACCCCCTGCCAGTATTAGCTAACCCATGTTCTCCATAAAAGCGCGGTCTCGTTCCCTCCCTCTCTTACAATAGTGAAGTTATCACCGAATCCGGCATCGTCGCTCAATTCCTCGCCGACGCATACCCCTCCCACCTCGTGCCCCCTTCAAACACCCCCGAGGGTGCTCTGCAGCGCGCCCGCATCGCCTTCTTCGTCGACACCTACTCCAGCAAAGCTGCGCCGCACTACAACGCCGCCCTGCGTGGTGCTACCGAAGCCGACCGGAAGGCCGGCGTTGAGGGATACGTAGCTGCTATCAAGAAGGAGATCGAGCCGCTCCTCTACCAGGGCTTGGAGGGAAAGGAGCACGGACCTTTCTTCGGTGGTAGTGACAAATTGACTTTGGTGGAGGTGCTGCTTGGATCGTTCCTAATCCGTCTGCACGCGTTCGCGGATAAGGAGGCTGGACTGATCGATCCCGCCATCTGGGAGGGATTGACAGAGGCGAAGAACTTCAACCGTTGGGCGCAGGCTACTCGGGAGCATCCTAGCGTCAATGGTATCTTTGATGCTAAGGCGTGTGCGGACAGGACAAAGAAGAAGCTTTTGGCGAACAGGAAGTAGATGTTATGTTGAGCCATTGTTAGGTCGATCACGAAATATATACTCCAAAGAATCATTGCACAATCCTTCATCAGCGAATGCATGTTCAGATACCGACCGTGGGTGAATTACTTACAAGTCTAACTAGTCTAATGAAGGACACAATACTGGTGAGAAGCGATGGTATTGTTCGTATAGTAGGCTGATCAGGTTACTGGGAGACATGTATCGTTTTTCCCGACGTCGCGTTTTTTCAACTTTCCTCTCTGTTGCTATGACACCTTCAGTTTTTCATTGGCACGGCATATCTATCATCCTTTAGAGGTATTTCTTTCTCGATATTGCTTGAATCCTCTACTTGTCAAAAAAATCATACTTAAGCATATTTACACTCGTGGTATGTCGGCTCAGGGAAGTCTTCATGGCCACCCCGTTCATGCAGCAAAACCAACAGCTCGGCTCACTTCGCGACAACCGTCCACCACCCACCCACAATCAACACGGACACAATACCCGCAAGGATAAATACCACCACGTCAGCCGAACCTGGCATTAGCGACGTTGCAACATACCTCCCCGAGGCGCCCCCCAGGATGGCCATCCAAAAGACAAAGAATCCGACTTCCCAAATCTTAAGACGCAGCTTGGAATGCCTCACCTCCTTGTTGGCTCTCATGGTCGTTCCCCATGAATCGTGGAGCACTGTAAGAAAGCTCCATACCTGAATGGCGGGCAACGGCACATGATAGAACATATGTGCGGGCAGACTCCACATCCACTCCTTCATAGTTGGTCGGTATGGATTACGAAACACAAGGTAGGAGATTGTCAGCCCCAGGCGATGGGTGTAATCCTGGAATGAGAAGGCTCGAATTAGGAGCATCCCAGAACAGAGGTACAGGATAACAGTTAGGGGCACGACGAAGGCGGCAAATTGGCGCCGCAGGGCGCCGAAGAACAATATCGGAGAGTGCATGAGGTACACGCTCGGTCTGTGGAAACTTTCGACGTGCACCGCTCGGCCCCAGCGAACCTGGGTATATTAGTATAATGCTTACAACTGGGGCGGGGCACATTCGTTTGGACACATACCTGCTGCAACAGCCACCTCCTGAATGTTGTGGGCGACTCAGTGGCAGTCATAACGTCGGATGCAAAAACCACTCTCCAACCTTTCAGAAGGAGTCGTGTGGTCAAGTGTCGATCCTCGTTAACAACCTATATGGTTAGTCTATGCTCAAATCATGGCGTGGAATATCCTCACCATCCAATGCCCGAACACACTTTGCTTGTACCAAGCCAGCAACTCCCCACTGACTGCAGAGAACCGAAAGGCAGCAGACGGTCCACTTTGGCAGTCATTTGCAGCAACAGCTCCAGTAAAGGAACGTGCCAGGTACAATTCATTCAGGTAGACCGCGTTTCCAAGCTGTGTGATAACTGTTTCATCTTTGTTGTGGATAGTGAGTGCCGTGCTAGCACCTCCAATTCCTGGATCTGCAGCACATGTTGCCATCGTACGCGTTAATGTATCGGGCATCACAATTGAGTCTGAATCGGATGTCCACAAGAATTCGATGTCGAGGATATCTGAGACCACCAAGGAGATTATGAAGGAGGTGAACATGATTCCCTTTTTGTGCATGTGCGGCTGACTAACACACAGTTTCGAGATCCCCTTCTCGCCGACCAGAGTGATACCACTCTTCTCAAGAGCTCCCCTGGCGACAGAACAACATTGTGCGATAATCTCAGCATCAGTTGTCTTGGAGGACCTTGCTCGATCCATCTGCATGGCAATCTCTGCTAAAGGGATATCTAGGTGCATCAATGCAGACCTTTCCGGGTAAACCTGGCCAACGAATGTTAATAAACTATTACACAGACAGAGGATGATCACTTACATCTTGAAAGACCTCAACCATCTCCCGATCCTCTTCTGTATCCCCGTCGATACATACAAGAAGGAATCTGCAATTCTGGGCCTGCGAATAGCTCCCCAATGCCTGTTTCCACAGGGTAGGCTCCTCCCTATACCCAACAATAGCAGCAACGCAGTCCAACCTCTGCTCGCTGGACTTGCCCTTCTCAGCAAGGCCAAGGTTACCGTTCTCTTCCTGCAGAGCTGCATCTCTGCGTCTCTTGTTGTTTCTCCATCGACAGTACTCGGCCAGGATTATACTGATTATCATGTCAAAAGTCAAGGGTTGCTTAAGATACATCAAGCCGTAAAAGTATACCGCGGCCGCAACAATACAACCAAGGAGATTGAGAGTTCGTTCGGCCAGGGAGACCAATCGCTGACTAGAGCCTATGCCACTGTGTGGCTTCAACGGCTTGGGTATGTAATACATGATGGAAGAAATGTGAGGCTTTCAATAGCACAAAACGGGCCGGACAGCGAGACTGAAAACCACCAAAGAAAGAATATTGTCTCAGGGTGATACGACAACTTGTCCTACCCTCTTGGTTGCATTATATGTGACTTGAGTCGGTCCTTGGCCATGGTCCAGGTGGCAATGCAAACCACGTTGTTTAGAACAGTCATGAGCCTCAGCACCCGTTCTTCGACGGCTCATGGCGTGCCAACCTAGTGCTGATGCCAATGCATTCTGCCATCCATTCGTGTTGGCAGGATCGTGATGTTTTGTTGCGCAGTCCCTGCATATGGCAGTGATGTAACTACGATCGGCCCATGCCGGGACAACCTACGCGGTCTTCAGGCGGCCGCAGGTAGCGAACTTGCATTTTGTGTTTCAGAACCTGTACACTGGTTATCACATAAGCGCTACGGAATGTGTCAACAAGGTCAAGTCAACAATTTTCATCCAACTCGGTGGAAGCTACGATTTCCCACATCTAGACTGGATATCGATGTACGAGTTCTGACTTCCGGCATTACAGTGGCCAACCGTGATACTGGGTCAACAACAATTATTAACTGCGATTGGGTAAGGGCATCATCTACCTCGGCAATCACGCGCAAATCAGCAATGAAAGCGGCAGGTGCGTCTTTGGATCTTTTCGAACTCCTTCGGATTCCAACGTCAGTGGCTCATTGCTTAGTTCGACATTAATATAGTAATATATTTGGATATTTAATATTCCTCTAAAGGAATCACTTCTATCAGAAGCGACTGTCGCAACATGGACAGAGGCATCTTGAGCAATCTGGTTGGCTACGCAAGAACCCGTTGACGATGTGCCGAGGACACCGATATACGACGAGGATGATAGATCTGTGATCTGCATAAGCTGCGGGGGTGTCTACTATTTACCTCGTATCCAGACCCTGCTGATAGGTTAGTGCTTATCTCAGTAGCAGATAGATCATGCTGGTCGCGTCGAATGATGCAGCCTGGGTTTAGTGGCTTCGGGATTTGGTATCGGATGGCTCCCCGTCGGACTACGGAGCATCATCTCCGGGATCTTCACATACCTGTCCTATCACGAAGAATGTCACCAACCTTGTGACCCTATGTCGGGATATGCTAGGTACCACACTGCTTTGTTACTCGATAGGGAGGATCTGTTTGCCGACTCAATGCGAGATCGGCCCTGCTGGAACTCCGAGTTGTCGGGGCTGCACCTCGGCCATGCTTCTTAAACCCCCCACTCGACCAAAGTATTACAGCACATCTGATCCTCCTTACTCTAAGAGTATCCCCCAATTCCCGTCGTATACTAAGTATGACATCAGCAGCTTCGGCCAAAGCTCGACAAAATTGGCTGGATGGCCTGCGCGGCATGGCTGCGGCTATTGTCGCCTGGTTCCACTTCACGGTGGGAGAAATGAGAGCTCCCTATCGATCATTCTGGGCTGTCCCCGCGGCTGAAAATCGTCGCTTCTTTCAGTTACCTCCGTTCCGCTTACTGTTTGCCGGGCAGTCAATGGTTCTTCTCTTCTTTGTCATCTCAGGCTATGCCGTGTCGACCTCCATCATACGACTCCGTGATGATGCCCCGGCTCAGTTCTATCGAAAACTTACATCTTCCGTCTTTCGCCGTGGTTTCCGACTTTACATTCCCGTTTTGATCCTTTGCCTCATCTCCCATTTGACTTATTACATGGGTCTGATTGACTGGACGCCGGGTGATCAGGAGGGCTGTCCTGGAGCACAGCCCTGGTCAGCGCTGCAACCTCATCTCAGTTGTCTTACCATGACCTTCCTGACGACTCTTCAACTCAGTGGACCGTTCTATGTGACAGGGTATAATTTCCACTTGTGGACAATCTCATACGAGTACCAATGCTCACTGGCGGTTTATCTGGTCCTACTCGGCCTTGCATCCATCAGACCTATGGTACGACTGGTGGCAATCACCTGCCTGAGTGCCGCATTAATGTGGTTCGGCTCACCTATATTATCGGCCTTCCTTGCTGGTCTCATGTTTGCGGAACTCGATATACTGCGTGAAGCGTCCCGGGATTTATTGATGGCTGGGCAGAAGAGAAAACCGACCACCCTTGTCACAAACTGTGCACGTATCCTCACCGGACTGCTCTTCGTGAGCGGGATTTACCTCTTGTGTCTCCCACAAGACTCCACTTTTCCACCTGACTTCTCGTTCCAATCCTCCCTCAAGCTACCGTTCTATGTAGATCCCGAGATCCGCATCCGGGGATGGCACGCTG
Source organism: Aspergillus vadensis CBS 113365 (assembly GCF_003184925.1). NCBI lineage: Eukaryota > Fungi > Ascomycota > Eurotiomycetes > Eurotiales > Aspergillaceae > Aspergillus > Aspergillus vadensis. Next base: position 566,199 of record NW_020292055.1, on the reverse strand, counting down.
TTGGGGCGATCCTTGTTGTTGGAACGCTCAGACATCTTCGATTCCTGCGAATTCCACTAGAGACTCGTCTAGCGCAATTTCTCGGGATGATTTCTTTCTCACTATATCTGTTTCATCCTTTATTCATCATGGTCATCCGCAATCGCATCCTGCAGGCTGTGTGCCATTATCTGTGGGGGACGGATTTCTGGCAGACGCAGCAGGATGAGTCGGCCTGGCATGTAATAATCCTGGCGTGGACTGCAGCTGCGTCTGTTCTCTTTCCGCTGTTAATTCTGGCATCCAAGTATATGTCCAGGATTGTAGACCGGAAGTCGGTTGCTTGGTCGTACCAAGTGGAAAACCTCGTCAGCCGTGCTAGCAGGTGACCGCAGTGGGTCTTCAGATACACACTAGAATTTGTTTTTGTTTTGCCGAGATTGAATCATTCAGGACGACGAAGGCTATCAGCAGGAGGAGTGGCTTTGAATTGGGAGCAGAAGATCTTACGTGGGTTGGCGTTACTCGGCATTCTCCCGCAGCATGAAGATCATCACCTAAATTAGTAGATCTGCACTAATTCATGCCAGCCTTTTTGATGCATTAGCGGTAGACAGCGATCATGATTGGCCGGCCTTGTCAGCACAACTGGATTACCCTCTTGACTCAGCTTTCATCATACCATTATACTCCCGGCCTGGTCGGCATGACTCTAAAAGTAGTTTCCGTCCCTGACATTGCAGATTACTGCATAGTATCACCGATGTTGTCAGCACAGGCTCGTAACCAACCCCGAGGTGCCGAATCCGTGTCCAAGCAGGAGCCGCACATCAGGCGTGCCAAACTGTAAGCTGACAGGAAGGGCTCGGCAGAGGATCGAGCACAGGGGCAGTGCCTGAGGAGAACTCAATAGTGAATGGAAGGTGAAGCGATCAATACGATACCCTGGTCTTCAGGTAGATCTGCAGTGGCCAAGCACGGCTTTGCGTCATCGCTGGGGCTCAGCATACAGAGTTGGTCTACTGGGGTAAACCGTTATGAACAGAAACAAGGTGGATATCCAGCAGCGGCCTACCGAACTCCACTGAATATACCTGGGAAATCATTGAAGGTACACTGAAATCCTCAATAGCTGCTGCTACCACAATGCGGCGCATTCTATTGTCGCTTGTACTATCTCTTTCGCTCCTCTTCCTCTTCTACAAAACTAAGCACATCGGAGACTACACCATTCGAGTTGCCACGCCTGGATTAAACCCGGGGAAGCATATAACTGTATCGAGCTCTAAAAGCGACCGATTTCGTCCCCTCAGACTGACAGAATGCACCGACTCAGCCCCCGGTTACTACGCACCATGTATGGCTCGGACACTACCGAATGTAGTATCCGCTGAGGAGCTGGTCTACCCTGCCTTTACCATAAGCCCGCCAATATTCGCTACGACCCGTCCCCAAGATGCGGAACGGTGGTGGAACACGACGTGGATGATGTGGGAGCGAGCTTATGAGATGAAGGGTCGAGTGCGTTATCCTGAAAAGCACGGTCAGATATATGTAAGTGTACACATCCCTGCACAAGAGACAAATACTTATGTTGCAGGTATTTGAAAATGTCACATTGTCAACCTCCACGCCCTTTGACAAGTGGATAATGCAAGCGTGCATGTCCGGCCTCGCTACAACCTCTCACGTTGTACCTAGCAGCGACGAGCCCACCCTTGACAGCGTGCTGCTGGCAAACTTTCCAGACTCGTGGTCGATGCAGCACTTTCTCGACCGTGGCATGCGGGCAGTCGCTCAGTCGCGGGACCATCAGACGCAGTACGTAGCTACCGGGCGCAAGGGACACAAGTCCGTCGAGGAGTTCTGGTCATACCTTGGATATCCCGCAGACCAGGTGATGCATAGCGATACGAACTTTGTCGCATCGCAGCTAATATGGAGCTGTCGTGCACCGCTTATCCACCCGTGGCTGACACAGAGATCCCTTTCGCTCCTCAGTCCTGATAGTCTCCAGCCAGTGGAGAAGTCAAATCGGAAAATAATTTTATACATGACGCGGTCGAACGGGTTGATCCTCAATGCTGGCCGAGAAGTCCTTAACGAGGATATTCTCCTGGCAGATATCCGATCACTTCTTGATAAAAGAGGGGAAAGGGAAGAACTTAAAATCTTCAACCACGAGGATTTCCCCAGCACCGACTCGCTGATGCGCTACGTTCATCAGAACGTGAAAGCCGTGATTGGTCCCCATGGAAGTGCTCTGCATAATCATTTCTGGGCTGCCGAGGATACACTGTTAATCGAATTTATGCCCACGTCAAGACCGGATTTTGCTTTCTATGAGGCCGCAAGCATGCGGGATCAACCATATGCGGTAATGATGATAAATCCCGTGGATGATCAGCATAATATGATGGTGGATGTACCTGCTGTGCTGGAAATTTTGTCGGAGAGGTTGGACCAGCCACTGGAGAGCGACGAGAGACTTAAGATAGCTTATGATTGGGAGGCGGAAGAGCTGGGAGTTAATTAGCTTGTTCCTGTGTGTTATACCCGGATTGGCCGGAAGTAAATGCGGTTCTTGTAGAGTCTAAACGTCTTTATGTTGGTTTGGGTTTGAATGTTCCTGTTGCTTGTCGACCTGAACCGTGGATACCGGCCCCTCTTTAATTATCCTCTCACTTGCTCCAAACTCCTTGAGTATAAGGCTTATGACACCCAGATGGCTCCGCCATATCTCGCACATGGCTTACTCCATGACATCGGCTCCCAGCCGTAAACGCTAGAAAATAACACAACATTATTTAGTTCCTAAAGCACCTTCTCTTGCTCAATGGAGCCTCCCACTGCCATAGTAGTCGGTATGAAGCACATGTCATCTTCTCTACCCTTCTCTAACTACTCAGCAAACAGGTGGCGGTGCCGGCGGCATCGCCGTCGCAGCACGCCTCGCAAAAAAGGGCTACAAAGTGACGGTGGTCGAGAAGAATGCAGATATCGGGGGACGTTGTTCTATAATGCAAGAGAATGACTACGTGCGTCACTCTATATATCCCAAGGCAATACTAACATCTGTAGCGCTTCGACCAAGGCCCTTCCCTCCTGCTCATGCCGTCCTTCTTCCACCAAATCTTCCACGACCTAGACACCTCCATCTCCGATGAGGGCATCACGCTCCGCAAATGCGACCCCAGCTACCGCATCTGGTTCCCGGACCACGACCATATCGACTTATCCACCGACATCCCGTCGATGAAAGAGCAGATAGAAGCCTATGAAGGACCGCACGGATTCGAAGGATTCCTACGCTTCCTGGTTGAATCCGGTCGACATTATACCTTATCCTGTGAGCATATTTTGCACCGTAACTTCGCAACCATCTGGAGTCTCGTCCGCTGGGACCTTCTCCTCGCCTTACCCAGTCTCCACGTCTTCGAAAGTATATATACCCGTGCGAGCCGGTACTTTCACTCCGACAAACTCCGCCAGGCATTCACATTCGCCAGCATGTATCTGGGTATGAGCCCGTTTGATGCTCCAGCAACATATTCCTTGTTGCAGTATACGGAAATGGCAGATGGGATATGGTATCCTGTTGGTGGATTCAGAACCGTACTCCCCCCAATTTCCTAAAACCAACTCCATTATACATAATCTTAGCTAATCCATATGTAGATCCTCGACGCCCTCGTCAAAATCAGCATCCGTCACAACACCGCATACATCCTCAACACGCCCGTAACCTCCATTGCCCTCAGCGACGACCACAAGCACATAACCGGGGTGCATCTCTCCAGCGGCAAATTCCTCCCAGCAGACATCGTAATCATCAACGCGGACCTAACCTACGCATACAACAACCTCCTCCCGAAAACCACCTACAGCGAATCCCTCCAAAACAAACCCACCTCATGCAGCAGCATCTCCTTCTACTGGGGGCTAGACACCACCCTCCCGAACCTCCAATCCCACAATATATTCCTCCCCCCTTCATCAGAATATAAATCCAGCTTCGACGCTATCTTCAAAAACCACCAAATCCCCGAACATCCCTCATTCTACCTCCATATCCCAAGTAAAATCGACCGCTCAGCCTCACCACCAAACACAGACGCCATCGTCGTCCTAGTCCCAGTCCCTCACCTCCTCTCCCCAACATCATCCTCCTCCTCATCACCAACATCACCAACATCCCCATTAAACCCCCACAACACAACCGCCTACTGGCACACCACCACGCAAACCATCCGCGCCCTGATCCTCTCCACCCTGCACGACCTCACAGGCAACGACATCGAATCACACATCGTATGCGAAAGGATCGAAACCCCACTAACCTGGAAAGACAAATACAATCTTGATCGCGGGGCGATACTCGGTCTTTCGCATTCGTTTCTCAATGTCTTGTGTTTTAGACCGAGGATTCAGCATGAGAGTATCCAGGGGTTGTTTTTTGTTGGGGCCAGTACGCATCCTGGGAGTGGGGTGCCGGTTGTGCTGGGGGGGAGTGGGGTTGTTGTTCGTGTTATTGAGGAGTGGTTGGTTGGGAGGGTGAAGAGGGGGGGTATAGGGGTAGGGGTGGGGAGGGGGTTGGGGAGGAGGGGAGTGTGGGTTGGTGGTGGTGTTGTTGTTATTGTTGTGGTTTTGGTGGTGGTGATGATGCGGGTGGAGATGGGGATGAGGATGGCTGAATGGTTCTGTGGGATTGAGGAAGCGTGGATGGAGAGCGGTGATGAGTCAACTTGGCGGATGTTGCTGTGTGCTATTTTGGGGATTGGGCTTGTCAGGAACTTGTGTCTTGCTTGTACGGGGGTACCTGCTGAGTTGTAGACCGGTCTTGTTCTGGGTGGGGAGAGTAGGCAGAGAATGTGACAGTGTCTGTCTTAGGTATCAAAGGGTAGATTTGTGGATGTGTATTACAGGACTCTGAGAGCTTTTGTATCATATAGCTGCCATGGTATAAATTGAATCAATCCGCTGTAATACAATTGTATGTTCAGTGCGAGTGTTATATGTACATCTACACTCAATATTATAATTAAGTACACTATAGTCATACACCTTTGAAATGTAGATCCGCAGAAATATATACCACATCATGATCAAGCATCTCGCGTGCCACGTTCACACTTGAAACCGATACCACTCATCTAGAACAGACTCAGCGCAACCATGGCACCGGCAGCCGCGAGGACCGATCCCTCCATCACGCGCTCGCGATACCCAGATGCCGCACTCTTCTTCGTGCTGCTGTCTCCACTGCTACTGCCGCCGGTGCTACTGGCTCCGGAGCTGGATCCAGAGGCTGTTGCTGAGTCTGACATCTTGGTGCCAGCAGTCATGTTCAGGCCAGTATCCTGCAGGTTGTAGAGCACGGTGCTGTTCCCGGAGAGTTCGATGGTGTCTGACAGACCGCTGTCGCTGGTGTACACGTAGGAAGTGTCACCCTTGTCGATGGTTCCAGCCGGGGCAGGGTAGCACTCGACCGTGATGTCCTTGTACTGCGCGTAGAAGTAGCCGTACTCCTTGATATCCGTGCTGTCCCAGTCGATCAGACCACCAGCCCATTCAATGGTACCCAGTCCCTCGGCTTCCGAACCACCAGGCCAGATGGACATCTCCAGCCGAGACGGCGTCTGCGGGTACATGTAGATACCCGAGGTAGCGTTGTAGGTGGAGTTCTTGGTCAGTGTGCGCATCACGGTGCCATCGATGAGCCATTCCAACACATCGGGCTTCCAGTCGATGGTGTAGGTGTGCCATTCGTCAAAGGTGTTGCCGGTAGACACGGCGGCGTTGACCTCATTGGTATCTGGAGTTGTCAGTTTGAAAGACGACAAAGGTAAGCTGCGAACATACAGTTTTCTACACCCTGGAAGTAAAAGTTGGTCTGCGCGCTCGACAGATTGTATCCAACCCATTCAAGGTCGATCTCATCAAAATCATCCGACATCAGAATGAAACCCGTCAAGACACCTTGCGTCCGGCTGCTCTTGATCTTGGCCGACACCTTGCCATACCAGATGTAATGGTTGAGGGAGTACAGACTGCCCGTCGTGCCGTTGGGCATCGTCAACCACAGACTATCATTCTTGATCTTGGGGTAGCCGCTGTACACCCAATCGTATTCGGACGCGTTGCCAAGGTAGTGGTCGTACAGGACTGCATTGTCCATGCTTGTGAATGAGTAGGTCTGGTTCTTGCAGATAGGCTCGGGCGTGCAGCTGTCGAGCGAGTACGATTCAAGAGGGTTGCAACCTCCCAGGCAGTAGGTTCCTACACCACATTGTCCACCTTGAAGATGATATGTCAGGATATGCGTGAATTACGAGGCATGGTGTGCTCACTGTAGCAGCACGGGTATTCTTCCGGACACTTGCTGTCGGTGCTGCAAGTCGGAGCAGAGGCCGAGGCGGTGGCCGCAGCCAGACAGGCCACGAACCATGCGGGAATGTGGCGCATATTGGGTCCGAACGAGAATGCTATGCCGCAGTCAAGGGGTGTGGCAGAAGACTGCCAAAAAGGACTGCCGGGGAGAATACACTGGGTACAGTGAAAAGATGAAACAACAGCGTAGTTTCAGTAGCAAAGGAACGGCGGGTTCAGCATTATATTGAGGGAAAATCCCGCATGCCATTGATTCCCCGAACCGACCGGTCAAAAGGGGGAACGTGTGGGACAAGGCGACAGCCAAACGATAGCAGACCGAAAGCCCGCAGATATCGCTTAAGCATATTGAAATTGGATAATCGCATACAAATTTCAAGAGTAGGACGGACCAGCTAACCCAAAATGTATTGGCGAACAGTGGCAATGACGAGTGGTATCACTTTTATGGGTACACTAAATGTCTTGGAGAGGCCCGCTGAAGATAACATGTTGGTGGCGCGCGGCAATACCATGGTAGAGACGGGTCATATTTGGGTCAGGTCACCAGGGGGTCTCATCACAGTAAATCATAAGCGAGCTCGCAGCCCTCCATATCCGCTACGCAGTGACACTTTGCACTTCGTTGTGGTCTTCCCTGGTGATCGTACGTCAGAGAAATTGGATCGAATCTGCACGAATGGCAGGTCTTCAAGCCGGGGAAATTGTTTCACGCCTGCCAAGGGCGACCAATCCGAGCTAGGCAGCAGGATTCTCCTGCGCCATTGTTGGGTCAAGCTTTGCTAGTGCCAGCGCTAGTACAGACTAACCAGCGCCATCCCAGGGGTATTGCGCGTCCCCGTCATTTGTTATCAGAAAGCGGTGATCAATATTTAATTCTAAACAGCGGCGTAGGAGATGGACTGATATGGCATGTAGCTCCTGCGCCATGTTATCTAGCAGTGTGTTCGTCTCGGTGCTGCGTAGATCAACGGGGCGCCGAAATTGAGTTGTCCGCTTCCTGGGGAAATATTTAATGCCGAAATCAGCCGCTATTCCGAACGGCTTGCATTTTTCCACGGTGGGTCTGGCCGTCGGACTTCATTGGCGATGATTCTTCAGTGTTTATCCATGTCTCACCCGGGATCAGCTGGTCAGGAGATGTCCCTGATTCTGTGGTGTTCTGAAGTTCCCGCCCGAATCCGGTCACAACGTTAGCGAGATGACCCTGGAAGAATATGCAGCCGGGGGATGTACTAAGTAATCACTCACCGTAGTGGGCCAAAGATCTCCTAACACCAATTGGGTGTAACTGAGCAAAGCCATGCCTGATTTATCCTCGTTTTGACTCCTCGTACACCCCCTTGTCAGCTTTCCATGAATCATAATCCGGACCAGCTTGGAACTCCGGATGCGATGCCGAAAGCCGTCCCAAAGCTTGGCTAAAGCTTGTCTCAGCCATAAAATCAGTCAGTCCTTGATGTCTCACAAGCATTCGTTAACCGTGGAACCCAAAATAACTAAGACATGTTCTACCTACGATAGTTCGGCCTGTCATAGGCAGTGTTGAAAGACAGAGTAGCGCGTGTTTCGCTTCCTCTAAGAGATCGGAAGATGCTGCTAGCTGTTAATCACGCTAGAATCCTCTTCGTCGTCCACTCAAGCTGTCCAGTTAAGGGGCAATATAGAAGATGAAATATAACCAGTCTTGAAAGAGACGTACCACTAGTCGGAAACCAGTATCTTCCTCCGATGCACTCCGAAAGTTGCGGGGAACCAGAGGAACGCCTGCGCGTCTCCAACCAGCACTGCATCTGCTCATTCTTTAGGCTGCAACTATTTCTTCGAGACATGCCCCTGGCCAGCGATTATTTGATCGTGTATCGGAAGACACACCCCTATGTAAGTTATACGGCTTCTTATTTGCAAACTCATCCTTGAGAAGCGACTCTGGTGGAATGAAAGACAGCCTCTCGTGATAGCCCAAATATTCGAGCCATCGCAGTTCAAACATCGGACCCGGATAAGACAGCGGTTGGGGTTTATGTAGTAGGATGACCATGCGGCCTGAAGCATCGAACCTTGTCATCGAACGATGAAAAGACAAAGACTGGGTAGACGGAGTTAGGGGTGAAGTGATGGAGGAAGGAGTATGTCAAAGCATCGTTGCCCTCGTGACTCGATCAGCTGCAGATCAGGTGATTTTGCCCAAATCCTACCAATATCAACTCACCGTTACCAATAATCATCTCCATCTATGCATGTCTTGGTACTTCGGTCACTGAGTTCCTCTGACCAAGGATTCCACTATCCTCCGTTGACTAAAGTTCTACAGTCCCAGAGATCAATGAAAGTACCACATATTGCCAGCTCAGACAAGCCATGACCAGGGAGTCCTATTACACGGCAAGCGCTGTGCAACGGGGGTACTGAAGACTTCTCAACGTATGCCATGGCCAGCAAGTCCATCCCTATGATTTTCCCAGATGTGTGCTGACACTTGGATAATATTGTCAGAAACCTACAAGCTGAACCGACATACTGGAAGTATGGGCGGCACAAGCTTTACAAAGAGTTATGGGCGCTGTTTACTAATGAAGACAACGGGGTGTGAGGAATAGCTATCGTCAGCATCCAGTTGATAGGCAACTTCATCTTACTTGATTGCTCACCCACTGAGATGAGATGTGAGATCAGCCACAAAGGAATGTTCTCAACGCTTTTGTTGGTACCAATTTCTGTTGGATCCACTTACCCTCCGCATGTCCCCGCAACCACTTAAGATCGGGCATGCGGCTTACGGCCCGGAATAATCTCTCAACGTTGAACGCCGTGGCTACAGGTTTATTGCTGGTTGCAAGTGGTTGCCTATCCATCTTACACCTATAACGCTACAATCTGCTGTTCGCGCCTTTGGGAAATAATTGAACGTTGTCCTTAGCGCTTACGGCCCAACAGTTCAAGTCATCGGCATATCGGCATCCCGTTCTTTCCGACCGTCAGATTATATACTACTAGTGTCGCAGGACCCTCAGTTTGTAGCATTCCGACCACACCTGAGGGAATATTTGCAACAGAGTCGCGCAATCATGGACATACCTCTTACCACTCCCGAAGTACCGCCACAATTCCTCAAGTCGGCGTTTCTCGTCGGACACATCCCCCAGCGCACTCTGGCAGCTGAACCGCGCGTGTCCTACACTCTCTACATCCCTCCCACACATTACAATCCAGACCCCAACGGCGCCTCTCAAGAAAGCCCTTATGACAAACCCAAGCTTTCCTTGCTAGTCAATATTCATGGTACCAGCCGCAACAGCTCCATCCGACCTGAGCAGGCCTCCTTTGCGGAATCCACTCCCTGTGCCATTCTTGCCCCGCTTTTCCCCGCGAACATCGATGGGCCCAATGATCTCGACTCATACAAGGTGCTGCGTTCAGCGACATTGCGCTCTGATCTTGCGCTTCTGGCAATTCTAGATGAGGTGGCCACTGTATGGCCTGGCATTTACACAGAGAAGGTCTTCTTAGCGGGGTTTTCTGGTGGAGGGCAATTTGCGCATCGGTTTCTCTACGTGCACCCGGAGCGATTAGCGGCCGTGAGCGTCGGTGCGCCGGGAAAGGTGACAATGCTTGATGAGCAACGGGCATGGCCGAGTGGGATTGCTAATTTCCAGGAGGTGTTCGGTAAAGGGCTAGACAAGGATATGATGAGAAATGTGCAGATTCAGCTTGTCATTGGAAGTGAAGACGTGAAGGTCCATGGAGGAAAGGAGTTCTCGGAGTGGGCGAAGAAAGTGATGGCCCAACGAATGGCTATGGAAAAGGCATCCGAGAAGGACAGTGGCAAAGAGAAGATGGGAAAGCGGGAGGTGGTGATGATGGACCAGGGACGATCGCAGTCGCTACAGCAGTTGCAGAGCAGCTGGCAGGTAGACGGTATTGAGGCCCAGTTAGACGTGGTGGATGGAGTAGCACATAGCTCGTTAGGAGTGCAGGAGTGTGTATTGAGCTATCTGCAGCCACTGATGCAAAAGCGCGGCTGAAGCTGGATGGCAAAATGGAATTACCAATGTAAAAGGTGGGATATTACCGATATAAAAACTAAGCGAACACTCGGAAGTGTATCTCGGGAAACGGCCGGGGATCTCCTGACGCGGGGATTCCCGTTCCCCGCATGTGCTTCGCTTTTAGCGCGCTTATCAATCACCTTGCCTGTTAGCCCATTCACCAAGTCTCTCGCGTTCCTTTATAAATACCTCTAAATAGCTATTGTGCAAAAGTACCCTTCAAGTACGACCTCGAACTGACCTGGCAAGAACATTCCACTCGGTCGGCACTCGAAATAACATAGAATACCGACCAGCATCTTACCAGAATGGCCACCCCATCAAACACAGCGCTCGTTGTCCGCGTGACAGATGGCCAACCACCCAAGCTGTCCAAAGAAGAGATCTCCCTGCCATCTCCAGCCTCGAATCAAGTGCTAGTCAAGCTGTCGCATGCTGCACAAAACCCGACCGACGGTTGGTCCACCACCCAATCCCATCCTACCTGTCCTGCATCCAACCCCACTTACACACTATAGTGCAATCCTTCGATAGTAACGCGTTTGGCGACGGCGCAGTTCTCGGATGCGACTTTGTCGGCGAGGTCATTGAGCTAGGCAGTCAGGTTACCAGACTCGCCAAAGGTGATATCATTGCTGGCTTAGTCTGGGGAGGTATGTAGTCACCGCATTCACTTGGAAATCACATTGACGCATTCCTCAATGTAGGAGAGATCAAAGGTCTAGGCGCATACAGCCAATACTGCCTCGCGGACGAGCGTATCTCATTCAAATTACCTACCAACAGCAATGTCTCGCGCGCAGAAGCGAGCACCATCCCCCTAGCCGCAGCCACAGCATGGCTAGCTCTATTCTCCAAAAGCTGTCTTGCACTCAATCGTAACCCAGCCAAGGGTACCAGGATCCTGGTATGGGGTGGTAGCTGTAAGTCCCCATGACACTGAACCGAGTACAGTACTGACTTAGTCTAGCAAGCGTCGGCCTATACACCATCCAACTCGCCTCTCTCTGCGGCTTCGAAGTAGTGACAACATGCAGCCCCAAGCACTTCAACCTGGTCTGCGCGTCTGGCGCCAAGTACGCATTTGACTACAAAGATAAGGACGTTGCTGAACAGATCCGGGGACTGGCGCCGGGTCTACGCCATGTCTTTGATACCATCGGCAACGCGACTTCCTCCGCTACAGCTTCACGCGCGCTTCATCCCGGACTTGGGAATCTCTGCACAGTGCGTCCCGGAAAGGCTAATACGAAGAATGTTGTCCCAGGAACGCGCGTCACGGATGTGTTGGTTTGGACGGCGTTCCTCAAAGATCACAGCTATGGAGAGTTCAAGTGGCCCGTGCGTATTCCCATCCCTCCTATCATATCATGTGCCCCGCATGATGAATTAGGCGTGGAAAACAGCTGACTTCTGGTAATATCCAGGCGTCGAAAGATGACCACGAGCTTACTAGCGAATTGTTTGAGAAGTTGCCTGGCTGGTTGGAGAAAGGCACACTGAAGCCTAATACGCCGAAATTGCTCAAGGGGCTAGACGCGGTGGCGGACGGATTCCAGGAGCACAGAGATGGGAAGATCTCGGCGTACAAGATAGTTTACGAGCTTTGAGTCTACCATGAGCTATGATACTGACGATGCGACTATGATGGTTTCATTATGATAGCATGATACAGAGTGGTTAATATCAATCACCAAGACCATTTATCCTTTAATGCCAGTCCACGGTATCTTCTTAATCCTCCCACCCCATCTAAGCATGTATCAAGATACCTCATTATAATGATTTAAAGCTCATAATTGAGTCATTGCAGATAGCCCTTCACTCGTGTGAATGTAGTAGGCAAAAGACCATCGTAAACGCAGCCGGTGAAAGAATCTGTAATGATTATTAATTGGTCGAGACGGGCCCCACAGAGATTATGCTTTTTTGGCTGCATCATAGGCGATTTCCAGAGGCGATATCGAGGAAGAGCTTGTGTAAATTCATTCTCTGCGCAATTCGCAGACTTCGGATCCTCAGTAATCTCTGACTCGGGCTCTTCAACTTCAATGGCCGAATGATAATCTGTCATGACTGCAGCCGGGCACGTTGGAGTTTACCAATCCAGTGCGTTTTAGACAACTTTCTTTCATCTGCGCGCTCCTTCATAACGGTGATTCCTTTTGAATAACAATCCTGTTTCTCTAACAGCCTTTTCAGCCCCGCTTTTTATTCGTCTTCCCTACTCGAGTCGTTTGCCTTTGGCAATAAGTCATGCTCGTGGGGCTCCTTTCCCCCCTGTACGTCATCTGAAGGGGTCTGGATATTTCCACGAGGATTTTGGTATTGCGCCTCTGAAGTACATCGAGACTTCATGGTCTCGAAACCATTCATCTGGAATGGTTCTTGTTGCACTTCGACATCCGATGGTCCGCGACAATGCCTAGGCTAACTGGGTAGCCTGGACCGCTCATAGAGCGAAGATGGTAGCAAACCACAAAAATGGTGCTAGCCAGTTGGTCCTTCCGCTTCATGCACAATCTGACCTGGTTGTCGGAACCAATGATATATGGCCACCCTTATGACACAGCAGTAGAGTTGACCGAGGTGTTGATTCTTCCTAGTAATCGTAGCAGTAGGCGGTTCGCACAACATGTCCCTGCCACTGACTCCACCCAAGAATAAGTTCCCGACGAGTGTGAATTCGTCAAGGCACCATACATACTCATCATTGTTACGGAAGAGCAATGATCGTTTGTCTGGTTTACAAAAGAGATCGTCGTTGATATCAGTCTTTACTATGAAAGCATATTCGATCCCAACCTGACGCGAAGAGACCGTCTCCAATCACACACTAGATGGTGCGCTTTTCCAGAACTGGAAGAATCATAGAGTTCCTCCCAGTTAATCTCTTGTCCTGATGATAGGAACTTGTTTCCTAAATTATGTGTTCCTTCAGAAGATCACGGATATCAAGGACTGGCTCCAGTGATGAGGACAGGACAGTCATAACATAGACATGGCCTGTTGAGTCGCTCATTTGTCTTCAGAGCCATCTGGAAAGCCTCGAGGACGCGGTAGTCATGGCTTGCACTAACCCACTCTTTCTGCTGCATTTGCCCTGCTGACGGCCTGATTGCTGGAGACCAATCCACAAGCGGGCATAACCCGCAATGCTGTTAGATTCATAGCTGATATTCCAGCTATGAGTTTTGCACCAACAGTGAGCTGTCGGTTTCTGGTTGCGCTCCTTTGAGTTGTTTACCAGAGGACTATTATCCATAATGCATGCGTCTATTGGCTTCTTTGCTGTACCTGTGACTGTTCGTTCAGGGCTAGTATATTCCGAATCTCTTTGTTGAGTATACTTGTTCCTTCTCCTGGGGTTACTATAAAGAGGTATCTTATGCAATTATCGATAAAGGAGCTCGATAAGTTCCTAAATCCTTGTTCGCGATTTTGAAAGCTGAAACCTAGAGGAAAGGAGGAGAGATGTCCGGCGCTCTTATGTCGCAGCAGGTTGACTATGGCACTAGTTCAAAGAAGGAACATAGTCAGAATCCCTTATCTGGAACGAATTGTGGTTTTCTTGCCGTACTAGGCAATTTCTCGATGCTTACCTCAGGGTATCAAAAGATAATGTAGATAAAGCAAGCAGAGAAGACTCGAGGAAATCGTTCGCAATACCCATCAGGGCGCACTGCAACATTGCCAAGGCAATGCATATAGAATGATATATCAAGGTCTTAAAAGGCCAATGAATTTCATTACTCTGTACCGCATGGCCACGAATTTGGGCCAGATGCCCTCGGCGCGTTATCTGCCGCGCCGGTGATATAGTTCCCCGGCGATGCTGTGAAAAAATAGATAACAAGGGTGTTTTCGTAGTGGAGTATTCAAGTAAATGTGTATCCGATGGTGGATTCGATGAATCTTCGGCGGCAGCAGTTCTGGGGCCAGACACGTTCTTAATAAGACGTTATGAATCATCAAACCTCAGTCTTAAGATAGGAAGTGGTCAGATATAACGACAATCAGCAGGATAGAAGGTATTGTCATCTATTTCAGTTTACCTTGTTTACCTTGTAAGCTCATTTGGACGTTCAGCGTGTTGCTAGAACTCTCGGGCATTCTCTCGCAGTGCGGGATTGTTGTTGCTGGGATCCGATGAAAGGGTGTATAAGACCTGGGCTAGAAGATAGCAACACCAACCCAGATCGTGCCCAGCATTATGGTACCCATATAGTCGAGTACTTTGGGTGTAAATGTCGTTGAAAATTACCCGTTTTTCGAATATTGATTGCGACTGATACAGTCCTTCCAGAAAATGCGGGAATGGCTGGTTGGTCGTCCGTTCGAGATATTTTCAATAACCCATTTTCTCTTTAGAAGGAAACATTTCCAGTTGCGACATAGCCTATGTCGACTAATATCTTCTCCGACGCCTTCTTTCATAGATACTCCGCAGTAGATCAAGGGGCGCCTGTCTGTAATGAGAGGCTCGAATATAAGCAACCATACTTCAAAGGCTCCTAATTCCTCCATGAATGTAAACTCACTTGCTCTGTAACTGGTAGAACTAGTCCATCCTCTCCACTAGAAAAGCCGTGTAAGAAAGCGAAGCACCAACAAACCGAAACGAACCATCCTCTAGACCCAAATCGTGTGCCTTCATCCATTATCTGACACATGAAACAGCACAAAAGCTCTGGCTTTTTCTGTCATCTCAAGCACAGCCGTATGGACCTTCAGATATATGGAGTATATACCTGCGGTTAGGCTCATATCTGCGCGCTGATCCTCTAATATCTGAGTGTCTGGTTGACGCGTAGATCTTAATATTGCAGCCAATGATATGATGACTATTATTCTTCTGTTTGGATAGAAATGATATGAACTTAGTCTGAAGTTGGGTGTAGATGCTTAAACGAACTATGAGTGAGAACGATGCCTGGATAGACAATAAGACGATAGAAGAGGAGGAAGAGAGGCCAGAGAGTCTTTTTATGATGAGATACTGAGAAGGCAAGGTGAATCATAACACGGTGACTTTGCCAGCGACATTACATCTAGGCAACGACGTGCACTGCAATTATTGAATATGCCTTGATCAGGTTGAAGGACGTGTTAATTGTGAGTCAGCATCGTATCATTCTGTTCGAAGATTCACATCGCCACGGCGATGAGAGCTTCTAGTAGAGTAGAATATAGGGCACGGCGGGTGGTAGACCTCCGCTGAATTCACTGCTAGTATGATAGTTATGCACTTCACTATTACTTCTATTTACACCTATCTAGTAATAAGACCTGTTCACTACAAGCACTCAAGGGCAGCAGAATGACAGTTTAAGGAGAATAATCAATGCTATGCAAGTCTAGTCTATCTAACACATCTATATGCTATACGAAACATCACACATTATACCCACCACCAACATCTCACGCTCTCTTGGCCTTGGTCTTCTTGTTGTACGGCCTCACACGGAAGACATAATAAAACACAATGGCCGCACAGATATTGAACACAAAGTAAGCCCAGAAAATACCATAATCTCTCCAGCGATCATCCCAGCTAATCTCCCGACCGGCCAGATACTGATCAGCCGAGCGGAGCGCGCAGTACTCACAGCTCTCAGTCGCATTCTCATTATATAATCTGCCCGAGGCAGTGGTCAGGTAATCAGCGAGATATTCACCGCAGGTCTGACCAGACGGGGGATTGAACACGCTGAGCTCACTATCCGAGCAGACAATCGGACGGCCGTGCAGAGCAGTACTGGAGATTCCGGCAATGTAGTACGACAGGGGAGAGACGCGCCACATGAAGATCCAGAAGCCGGGCAAAGCAGACGGGGGCTGCATGACACCGTTGAAGATAAGGGAGAGACCGAACATGAAGACGGCGAGCATACCACCCAGTGCCGGGTCGGGGAGGGCGCTGATGATGAACTGGGCGAAACTGGAGGCGAATATGTAGAATTGGATGACGAAGAGCAGGATCAGGCCCATGCGGTCAGAGGATTGGTCGGCGCCGAAGACGGCAAAGTAGAAGGACGCCCAGGCCCATACGGCGAGAACGATGTGCCATGGGATTTCGGCGAGGAATTGAGCGATGATGAAGATCTTCCAGGAGTACACCTTTGATGGTCTTTCGCGGACTTCGTAGAGGGCGCGGTTCGCGACGAAGTGGGGCATGATTCTGGAGGAGTTAGTGTAAAGTCCGTCGTAGGGATGAAGGCAGCACTCACTGGTTGACCAAGGTGGTAAAGATGGTACACAGCAGGAACAAACTGAAAAGAACATTCTGGAACCCTTGCTGGGAGTTGTCGGACTGCCAGAAGGAAAAGCCGATGAAGAGACCGGACACGATTCCGAGAACGAATTTGGCCAGGACGTATTCGGGTTGGCGGTAGTACTGCTGGAACACACGTTGTGTCACGTAGTAGAACTGACTAGACAGAGGCATAGCAAACTCGGCGATGGTTTCGTCGCGGGGCTGCAAAGATGCGCCGTTTTGGCAGATGCGGTCCAGTTCAGCATGGAGTTCCTTGCGCTCGGGACTGTCATTCCAGGTCTGGACCCAGTCGATGGTTGACTTTCCAGAAGCACCCGCGCCGATGATGTCCAGCATGTATTCAGCGGGCTAATAAGGTCAGTATGCATGAATCAAATGGCGGGTGAATGGTGCGACTCACGTTTTCAGTCGCTTCGCAACGACGGGCGCCATTGCTCTGGAAGTAATTCAACAACGTCTGAGACTGCTGGCCAATATCGCCAAAGTACACCGTCTTTCCACCCTTGGCAAGGAACAGCAGTCGGTCAAAGTGCTCAAAGAGCAGAGCACTCGGTTGATGAATCGTAGCCAACACAGCCTGTCCGTGGTGCGCAAGCTTCCTCATGAAGGTACAAATAGCCCAGGCACTCTGGGAGTCGAGACCAGAAGTAGGCTCATCCAGGAAGATTAACAACTCCGGCTTTGCTGCCAACTCGACACCGATACTGAGAAGCTTTCTCTGGCACACGTTGAGACCATTGCCGGGGTTTCCGACCACAGCTTCGGCAAAGTCTTCCATATCCAACATCTTGATCACTTCTTCCACGTAGGCGTATTTCTCCTGGAGGGAAACAGTCTTTGGCTGGCGCAGAACCGCACTGAAGCGAAGTGCTTCACGGACTGTCGATTGGGCCAAGTGCATATCTTGTTGCTGAACGTAACCAACCTTGCGCGGGAAACTTGCGTTCAGGTCTTTGCCATTAACAAAGAGCTCACCGGTGATGACTCCGAGTGAAGCTCTCTGCGCCAAGACGTCGAGTAGAGTAGTTTTACCTAGAACCAATTAGTTTTTATATCATAGATTCCGTCAATGAAGGCCGACATACCAGCACCACTGACACCCTATTAAACAATTAGTATAGATCCTTACAGGTATGGAGAGCGAGACATACCATAAGAGCCGTCAAAGTTCCCGGCTTGACAAATCCACTAACTTCATCAAGAAGCCTCCGTGTTCCCTCCTTCACTGGGATATCGTACGACAGGTTTTTCCAGGTGAAAATCTCCTTTTGTTCCGGAATTTCAGCAGATCCGAGATCAGACTCTCCTGCGCCTTCAGTGACGGCTTGCACGGAATCCACTCCAGTTTCTTCATCATTCTGAAGATTGGCGGGCACATGTCCGGGACGGAAAACCAATGCCTCGGCCGTGGGCTTCGCACCGGGAGAGAGCTCGGTAATGGTGAGGTAAAGGGCATTGAAGAATACCAAGAATGCAATCAAAATTCCGTAATTCCGCCAGATGTGAGAATAGGAGTATTCATAGTTCAAGGAAATGAACTGGTCCCCGGAGACGGTGCGTGCTCCGGCGACAGCGCCAACCGCAGAGCAGATGAAGGAGTCTCCACTAAGACTGGGATAGTTGGGGATGAACTCTGAGCACTCGAAATTCCGTCCATGGAATTCGTTCGCCACCAGACCTTCGAAGGAGTAGAAGATAGGGTTGATCCATCTGATCCAGCTGAACCACGGATGCATGTATGGTTGAGGCAGGGTAAAGCCTGTGTACACAACCATGCAGATGACGCAGATACCTGCCAGCGCCATAGCTTGTCCAATACTCTTGGTGGCAGAACCTAGGCTTCGGAAGACACCAGACATCGTGACAATCGTAGTAATCAAAAACAAGATGTAAATGAAGAATTGAGAAGGTTCACGACGTAGGTTCGCCATAAAGTAGAGAATAATACTGAAGCAGATACATCTGAAGAGCTTGATCGGAAAATCGAGGATGATTGATGCAAGAGCTTCAGCAAACGGATGCACAAATGCATACCCGGCCTGCTTTTCGACGACAGGACGTTGGGCGTAAAGGGACATGATCTCGTTGATAGTAATCAAAGCGTTCATCAGGACCGAAAAGTAGAGGGTAGCTCCCCTTTGGAAGAAGCCAGCGGTTGCAGCGGGTGTGTTGTAGAAAATCGAACCGATAATCAACGAGAGTGCGATTTGAACAAAAACGGTAATCAAGGTAGTTGGAAGGTCATTTCGTGTTCTTTGATATGCTCGTCGGAGGCAAATCCGGATCTGCATGGGAATCGAGAGGAGATAAGGACTCTTCGGACGAACGTGTTTCGCTTGCTGCGCCTGCTTGCTTTCGCCAAATCGCTTCTCGAGCTCGACTCCGGGCGCATATCTCGCCTTATAGCTGTGCATCTTGGCTTTGAGAGCTTGGTATTGCGGGCTCTTCTTCCAGTAAGCTTCAAATTCGGCTGGTGTCCGGGGAACTCTGTCTGCCATGTCTTTGCGAGCAATTCTCTCACGGGGGTTGGTGATGGACGTCAAGAAGTCAGGGGTAATCTGTTTCAGTGGTCGCTCCCAGCCCATTTCTTCGAAGTATTGAGCTGCCTCTTGCTGCGGACCGTAGTAGATCTGTCTACCTTCATACAGCACCACCACCTGGTCGAACAGCTGGTACATAGACTCGGATGTCTGGTACGCGGCAACAGCATGGCAGGACCCGACGAGATCGGAGGAGAGGCGAAGGGCTTGGACAAACTCGAGGGCCATGGCAGCGTCAAGACCGCGCGTGCTGTTATCCCAGGCACCGATAGGAGCATTCGATAGAGCCATCTCGGCAATACTAAATAGTTTAGTAAGCTATAGAATCGTGCGATCTTTGGACGACTTACCTGACTCGCTTCCGTTCACCACCACTGACACCACGGATGAAATCATTACCCACTTTCGTGTTGTATGTATGCGAGAGTCCGAAGAATGCCATGATCACCTGAACCCTCGTCTTGACATACTCTGCCCGACTCATACCACCGATCCGGTTGTGAGGTGCTCGTGCGTGAGCAGCGAACTCGAGGGTCTCTCCAACTGTCAGATGAGGGAAGTGCTTGTCGACTTCTTGATTGTACAGAACTTCACCGCGGTATTCCTTGATCATCTGGTTGAATGCGATACCTTTATACTGCACATTGCTTTGAGGGTCCAAATCCAGTCCATGAAGGTGTCCACTGATAGTTTTGAGAAAGGTAGAGCAACCACTTCCAGGTCTACCCAACACAAGTAACAGTTCTCCACTTTCCAAAAGACCATCATGACTGTGTAGAATCGTGCGACGTGTGCTTTTCTTGCTGCGGAATGCCGAAGTAGCCAGTTTGAAGGGGCTCATGAGGGTGGACAGCACCGTCTGCTGCAGGTGAAGCGAAGAGCCAGATCCATGGACCGACAGATCCTCGAACAGGATACCTTGTTGACGAGCATCGATATCTTCGGCGTCCAAGGCCCGGATAGTGACCTTGGCCCATTGGTACGGATCGAACTGGGGGTGGCTTGGATCTAGAGCCTTCTCGTTGGTGATAACAGCGGCCAGCGACTCATTGTGTAATTCGGAAGCGATGTTGGTGAGAGCACGACGTTGCTCGTTGGTGACCACACTGGAAGCGGTTTGGGTCTTGGTTAGTTGCAGACTGAGGTCATTCTCATCTGCACCATCCCGGTGGGATGGATCCATGATTAGAAGATTACACGCCTTTCAGCGGAAAAAGAATAACTATAGAAATATAATGAAGATGTAAAAAGGTGATTATAAGACACAGTAATGGGCGTATATAGTTGTAGTGAAGATTAATAGTACATGCTTCCAAAAACCGTTCATCTACGCACAGCAGCGACCACGCCCCTTGATATCTTGTTCTCCAACGTGGTGAGTGGAGCCTGTCGAATCCCTACGAGGTCCACACCCACGGCGAAGTCGGTGACAGACTTTGATACAACCGGAAGTGGTCGCCTCCGAGACGAGAAGCAACAGGCAGTGATACCAGATCATTGGCTCCCGCAGTGGAAGATGGAGCATAAGAAAATTTATGTTCGAATTGCGGGCGCAAGCTTAGCCGCCGGGGGGACCCATCGGCATTCGGCTTTGGGCGAACCGACACGGATCCAGCGAATGCCATAGTCAGGCACATCTCAAAGTGTCTCCCTACTGGCTGGTTCCTTCGGTTGCCCCGAGGGGCTCAAAGTGTGAAAGGCTTATGAGTCTTAGTTATCATCTATTTCCAGCAGTCGGCGTTGGAAATCCCGTTTCGCCGACTGTGGGTCTAACGATCGTTCACCAGACAAAACGCTGACAACCAATCCGGTGGATCTGGTTTTACCCTGAATTAGCAATCAATCAAGTTATGGGGCCTATATTTCGGATTTTAAGTCACGGAGTTAACAGGACTTTACACAGGACGGAGTATACATCGGAATAATGACGCTGCATCTGGGTAATTCGTTTCCTCTGCTCCCGGCCGATAAGCAGATAAAATACACAACCCTCCATAACAGTTGAGAGATGCCCAAACCAACATGGTGACTCAAAGACATTGTTCCACCTGCTAGCAATTCTCCGAGTTTGAGCTGACGTACTCCACGTGGTGTTGTGTTTCCTTCTGCGAAGGTTCTAGCCCCTGGATGACTCCTCCGAGCGGGTTGGCTTCAAACCGGCCTTTGTCGGCCCACTCCGTTCGGGCCACCAAGACCGAAGTCCCGTAGAATATCGCGTCGATCTCCTCGAGCCGTCGGCCGGTAGTCTCCGGATATAGCAGGTATATCACCGGCACAAAGCAGAAATTAAACACCGTAAATACCAGGTACCCCTTCCAGCCCTGCTGGCTCATCAGCGAGGGAGTCATCATGACGGTGGCGAAGTTCCAAATCCAATTCGAGGAGGTCGTCAGAGCTGTCCCCTGGGATCGCAGATGAAGAGGCATGATCTCGGCATTGTACAACCAGGGTATCGCCAGGTATCCCAGTGCGAAGAAGGTGTAGTACAGGAAGAAGGCAACAATGCAGACAATCGAGGCTGCAAACGTGCCCGACCGGATCGTCAGTGACATTGTCAGGAAACAGCAGCCCATGCCAGCAGCGCTAATCATCATACACCGCCGCTTGCCGAGATGATTGATCACAAAGAATGGGATGAAAGCTGATAACAGATACCAGAGACCGTTGAACCCAGAAAGGAGCAGGGACAAGTTGTGACTGAGACCGACGGAGACTTCGAAGAGGTATGAAATGTAATAGCCGATACTGCAGACGCCGGACCACATCACCATAAACATCAGCCTGCATAAGATGCATCTAATCAGCCGAAACATCCCGCCGTGACTGATAGGCGAGACTTACCACCATCCTAGCATGAGACGTCGGAAATTTTGTGTGCGTGGCTCATTCTTGAATAGATCAACCCATTTAGTCGCTCCATGTCTGGCTTCAAGCTCCACAGCTTGCTGGATCAAATGGACCTCTGCTTGGACTTCGCTTTGCTGTTCATCCGATGTCCCATGCATTTTCATAGTGTACACAAGGCTTTGTCTCGGTAGCCGTGGACGAAGTGCCATCTAGGGGACTCCGGCATCAATGGAACTACACACTATAAGCTGTGTACCAGGTATGATCAGTAAAAAATACATGAGTTACTTACCAAGGCACATAATCAGCACCGCAAACACAAGCTGCGCTGCGACCAGGAAACGCCATTGAAAAACACTATTTGCGGAATAGGACAGAGCATACGCCATCCAGTAACTGATGGTGGTGCCTGTGCAAACCAACACATACTGGATGGCTCCGAATCGCTCTCGCTTTCTAGCTGGAAGGGTCTCGGCCTGCCATACTGGGATCACAGACGTGTTTAGTCCGGTTCCCATTCCAGACACGATCCGCCCGACAATGAATTGAGCTGGTGAGTATGCGGCTGTTTGAATGACTGCGCCGATCGAGATCAGGACTGTGCCGATTAAGATAGGCTTCTTGCGACCAATCTTCTCGCTGAACGATATACTGCCGACGCAACCGAAAAAGCACCCCAGCGTGTGGAGACTGGACAGTAGTCCTTGCATAAAGGTTGATGGCCGATCCATTGTCTGAAGGTAATCCTCGGCGAGTCTGCACCTCAGTCAGAACCATAACTCGAGGTAGGTGGTGACAGCGTACAGCACGCCTGACATGAACCCCTGGTCATAGCCATAGAGAAGGTATGAGATGCCGCATGTTATGGTCATCAATATACAGAGCACTTGGCCCTGAGGTTTCTTCATGGTCGCCAATGCGCTGTAAACCGCGCGCTTGGAAATTAGTCTGCATCAAGAGTAGAGGCTTCTCCAGCTCTCCGGGAAGATGAAAGGTTCTCGCAGCTCAACATATGGAATGATAAACCTGCACCCCGCATTTTCCTGTTTCCCCAGATCATTTCACCCCAGACCCCGGATATCGAACCTCGTCGCATTAACTAGGATATTTCTCCGACGCCTCGGACGATCGGCACAGTTCCGCTGAGATACGCGCGGCAGCATGACTTGCTCTTCCTTGATTGACCCCTGTGAATTGAACAAAGTGCGGGGTTGATCAACCTGAAGAACAAGTGACAAGACCCAACGATAGAAACAGGCCAACATACGTAACGTCCACGGTCGGGTGTACTCCGGGTGTGGTACTGTACAAGTTTCTACTAGGAATGTTATGCTGCGACTAGTAATCAGTAGGTCGAAAAATATATTTGGCGGGCTAGCCACGCCTTTGTCTCCCACTTTGGGCCCTAAATTTCCAGGTCGTAGGTCACTCCCTACCTTTATCCGTCTATTTACTAACTGTCTACTATTCATTGTGGAAGAGGAAAGAAAAAACAGAGAAAAGGAAAGATAAGAAAAATAAATGCATGAACTGAATTTATATGACAATCGAGATATTACGTAATTTATATTTCATGCCGATGCACCCAAGGTCGGAAATCGGACCACAAGGATAATCCCAGGCATTATATTGTGATATAGTACTTTGAAGAATAAGTCTGTTATCTGAGCTTCACATTATAATTCGGATAGATGAGACACTTGTAAATTCCACAGTTTATGATCACAACCGTTGTCATGCAACTCCTCGACAACGCATACAACAATAAACGCAAATAATGGAACCATTAACTTAGGCTCGCTACAACCCTTGTAGATGACAGTATGCCACCAGATAGCTATACTCGCGAAACTGATAATTATCCGTAGACTTCTGTTTCAACTACAGTATAGCCGCCCATCCACCTAAACACGGCATTTTGCCTTCGTGATATCATCGAACTTGTCCTGTTCTGCCTTGTAATCCTTGCCAATCTTTTCCAAGTCATCCTCAGTCACCGCGCGACGGGCAGCGGCGGCCTCAGAGTAGTCGTCTTCATCGCGCAGTCCCCCACCAGCGATGAGATCCAGAAGCACCATAGGGGCGGAGCTGGGGTCTGAGACGATGCTTTGGATGCCAAGGGCTACGTTACCAGTAGCAGCAACGGTCTCGAAGACTCCGTCCAGCACATCCAGCTCCGGGGTAATATCATCCAGGAAGGGAACGAAAGCAAAGGCAATACCCAGAATCTCCAGGACGAGCTTGATTTTATCCTCCTTTGCCTGCTTTTCGCCAATGGCCTTCACATTCGCCATGGAGGCGATAGCTTGCTGCAACATGAGGACTGGCATTGAGAACGTTTCAAGCAGGTCCTGCATACCGCCGCCCCAGGCACCAAGATTGATATCCATCTCGCGCGCAAGGAGGTTGTTCTGCAGGGTGCCGACAGAAGGCAGCGCCGCAGTGATGACGTCCTTGGGGTTACCAACGTTGATTTCGTTGGACTTGACCGCTTGGGGGATATTAACATACCGATAATCGGTGCCTCCCGAGCAAGCCCCCGGAATACAGTGGCCAACCTCGTGTGTAGGGCCCCCTTCGTCGCCGAAGGTCACCCAGGTGCGATTGATCCCGTAGGTGCTTTCGAGCTCGCTGTAGAAGCCATCGGCGTCCTTGAGAGTGTATGTCATAGTATATCTGGTGGCGCCCATCAACTGGGTGTAGGTGAACGGACACTGCTGCGTTGAGGTCGGTCCATAGCCCTCGCAGGTGCAATCGAAATACTTGTTACCCGCTCCGCCTTCGGGTTGGCTGGGCGTCGAGGCGGCCATGAAGGCGTTGATGGCGTCAGGGACCATCTCGCGAACATATTGTTTGTAGTATCCGAAGTACTTGTCATAGTCCTTGTTGGTTTCAGTATAATTGGCGAGAGAGGCATTCAGAGTGGTGTAGAGAGTGTTCATTGCGTAGTACGGCATGCATTGATCTGGGTAGCTGCTCAGAGCCCCGTTGAGATCGTCGACCGTTGCATACTGCTGGGTCAAGTCGCACTTCCAGGTTGACTGACAGGCCGGGTCGGTGGAATCATCTGTGCACGACCAAATTGGCTGCTCGTAGTCGTCCAGATAAGCTGCGAGAGCGCTCCAGTAGGGATGTCCGATAGCCTGCGTGTTGTTCGCCGCGTAGATGATATCGTTGTCATTGCTAATCATTTCCACGGAACCGATTGTGATAAGATTCCACACGTAGAGACCATAGTTATCGCCCTGATCTTGGACCATCCGCTGCTGGCAATTTTGGGTGTCGACACAGGTCTCGACGTAATTGTCGTACCAGGAGTAGAGGCCCGCTCCCGCAACGGTTAGGTTGGTGTTATCTTTCATGGTCACCGCCCATGCGAAATTGCAGAGCTCCGGCGACGCATTGCAGGTGGTGTCCGGAAAGGGAGGGTCGTTCGTGAAGAGGCCCATCGACGCGTTGAAGGGCCCGGGGGACTCAGTGGCATCGGTAAACTGATAGTATGGAGATTCGGTCTGTATCATGCCAGCCAGGGTGTTGGTAGAGTTGACGAAATTGTATTGATAAAGGATTGAATGCTCAGAGGCAGTGCCGTACATCCAGGTTGGCCCTGAGGTTGACTCAACCAGAAGCCCTCGAGCAACCCCGACGGTGATCTGTGTGTTGGCTGGATCGTCAATATCGTGATCAGCCACCCATAGCCACATGTTTTCGAAGTACCCATTTGCTTCTGGGGCGATGTGTAGCATTAAAGAAGCGGCCACACAACCTGATGCAATCGAGTCGCCGGTAGGACACTCGTCCAGCTGCAGTTTGCTGCCATACGCGCCTCCCACCCGAAAGTGCGAGTCCCAAATACCCACTGAGCCCTGTATCTCAGCCTGAACGTTCCACTCCACCATCACCAATCCTGGTAGCTCTCCAATAGAGGTAAAGAGCATATCACTGATTTCGACCGTTCCCACATCACCGGGGTTGCCCACTTGGATCATGACCTTGGGGGAGGTCATGTCGGCGAAATAGTCACCCGATGCCACAAGCTGTGACCATACTTGTCCAGTAATACGAGCATGTGCTGGAATTACTATGGTAGAGGTGACGATGTAGGAGCCAGGAGGGAAATAAATCAAATTGTCGGCGGTTGCCAGGGCGAGGGCCGCGACAATGGCCGCTGTGTCATCTGTAGCTCCATCGCCCGCCGCCCCATGATCTTTAACGCTGACGATGCTGTCCAGAGAGAGGGTCTCATACTGCAGGCGGTCTTTGTAAAAATATGAGTCTCGGTAAATGATTTGGTCCTGGCCAGCATCCAGAAGAGGCGGTGGAGGTTGCTGCACATTCACTTCGTAATAACCAAAAGTGTTGTCTGATTCTTGTTGGGTGTTCCCGATGACCACGAAGTCCACATCACCATTGGGAAGATCGAGGCTCGTGCCATCAGTGAAGGAGACCATTGTGTCGACAGCGTTGACCCCGATGTTGTCCAGCGTGATAATGCTGGATTCCAGAATGCTTGACTGCTCGAAGCTTGCCTGGATAGCAATGGGAGTTTCATCGAACATGCTATCAAGGATGTACGTAGATCCAGATGGCTGACCAGAAGGATCCTGGGGATTGAGCAGGCTTATTCCTATGGGTGAACTGGAGAGATGCAATCCGGACCAGGTCCAACCCCAATCCCAAATCAAACCAATGCTCGCATTAGTCTGACCGAAGATCTCGAAATCGCGGACCGTGTACTGCTGGTTACCACCATAAATGCCATACGATCCACCTGAGAGTGTGCAGCCCGACATGAAGCCCCCGCTACCATTCTCGGTGTAAATGCCCATCTGGGTGGTTCCGGCACTTGAGCTGGCAGTTATGTACACGTTGGTTAGGGAGGTAGCTTGCGCAACCTGCCAATGCAGTCCGGCAGCATTCGCGGTGATGGTCTCCTCGATATCGAATGATGAAGTTCCGGACTTGACGATAGAAATTGGATTGCTGAAGATAAGACCTTAGCTTGGTTTCCCGAAGGTACCATATCACAGGAGTCGGCTTACTTCAATGTACCACTCATTTCCATTGTCGTTCGGGATATAAACATCACTCTGAATTGCCCCCAGGCCAATGAACGATGGAGACGTTTTGATCACGGGAAGGTCATTTGCATTACCCACCAACTGAGAGTAGTAAGAGGCATTGAGGGGCGAGGAGATGAGGTATGTGCCTGGGGGGAAATAGATGAATGTACCCTT
Organism: Aspergillus vadensis CBS 113365; assembly: GCF_003184925.1. Taxonomy (NCBI): domain Eukaryota; kingdom Fungi; phylum Ascomycota; class Eurotiomycetes; order Eurotiales; family Aspergillaceae; genus Aspergillus; species Aspergillus vadensis. Next base: position 538,880 of record NW_020292055.1, on the reverse strand, counting down.
GGTCGAGGAAGATTCGCAGTTTTCCTGGCAACTTCCTCCGTAGGAGATTGCGGCATTAATAGCATCGGTGTCATCCGTCACCCCGTCGCCCTTGGCTCCAAACTTGGGATCGGTAACGTCTCGATAGACGGGGTAGGACGAATCCCACCCCATGGGCGGGCGACCGTGGTCGACCTGGGCCGGCCAGTAGTCCGACGATGAGTCTGTACTGTCCTGTTTCGACGATGTCAAGGGCCTGCGCGCCTTGATGAACTGACTGTAGGATTTGTGAAGAGTGCCATTCCTTAGCTGCTGTGCTGCGTGGCGCTCAGCAAGGAGTGCGGCTGCAGCTCTGAGACGAGAGTCCAACGTGGGCGCCACCGGCTGTGCAGACAATTCGTACTGGGTCGAGGAGTGCGAAGCATTGGAGTGGCGCGATTGATATGTGTTGCGCTTAGGATTCGCCACTCGCCAGGCATTGTATTCGGATTGTTGTGCCACAGCAGCCTCCACGAGCTTCTGAGCCTGTTGAAGCTCAGTGATCGAGGTATTGAGGGAACGCGGCCTCGGTGGATTGGCAAGGGCTCTCCGCTGATGCCACAGATGGAAAGTTGAGTCGGCGATTGGGGAAGCCCCAGTTAAATTTAGACAGAAAGCAAAGATCAAAAGCACAAAGAAAGTCCTCCACATTGCAGCCATTATTATTTGGCAGGGGCATGCTTGGAGTGCTAAACGAAATGAGAACGTTTGTAGGCTAAGCAGTCAGGCTTAGGCAACGTACTTGGCACAGGTGGCCTGAGTCAACATTTAAGGAGCGAATAAAAGAATGACTGGTTAAATGAACAAAAGAGTGACTTGCTGAAGAGCCAAAGGAGAGAAATGAGTGATGAAGGTGCTTTCAGCCGACGGTCGAGTGCCCAGGGCATATAACATATATAACCCCGGCTCGAGCCAGAAATTTCCCAGGCTGGATGAAGCCCCCTGATTCCGATCTATCCGACGGCGAAGTATTCCCTTACGAGATGCCTTCTGCTAATTGCGCTTTGAGGGAAGTAAGACAAATGGCTCGGTTTAGTTTAATTCGACACGTCGAGCTAATGCGAGCTAGGTGCACTCCAAGAGGCGTATCTGAACAGGCTCCACCGTCTTGCGATAAGACTCAACTTATGTTGAGCCCTTCGAGCCAGTCTATAGTAATTGTACTGTGTGCCTGACAGGGATCTTTGCTAGCCCCCAAACACCCCTCTCCCCCGTATTGCTCTTCATCTGCCTAATGTATTTATTCGATGCGATTTGAAACTCCTGTTTCCTCACTGTACGCTCATTGTTTCTCTTCTGTCTCCCATCTCCCATCTTGTTTCTCTCGTTGTTCGCTACGCAAAGCAATCACCCAAGATGTATCTTGTCCTTCGACTTTTCCTTGTCACTTCATGGATCTTGAATCCAGTCTTCGGCCAGCTGGAGACAATTGGTCTCACAACCTCTGGTGTTACACCCACTAGTACGCTCTCGTCGACGGCCAACCCAACCTCATCTTCATCGAGTCCGCCAACTTCGGCAACCCCCTCGCTCACTACTGCCTCGCCCAGTATCACCACTTCGAGTGACTCTTTGGTGCTCACCACTGTGTTTACCCAACCACCAGGATGTGCTGGTGGAATGACCGAGATCCCAGCATGGTCGACCGAGCTCTGGCAGAACATTGTCAATCCGGTTTCCACTATGACCCTTTCATCCTGCTACCCCAGCCAATTCTACTATAGTGCGGTAGCCACTAGTATCCTGCCCCCCTACAAGCAGCTTGTGTGCCCCAAAGACTGGGAAACGTACAATGTTACCGACACGTACATCGTCTGTTGCCCAAGGTATGCTATTTGTCTCTTGCCTCGACTCTCTATTAAGCCCCAGAAAGACTGACTGGACATTTACCAAAAGCAACTATGGAGTGTACATGCCAAACTACCAGAATTCGACGCGACCTGGATTAGGCGCCGTCTGTACTTCTAGCATCTGGCCCGATGTGTTGATGGACATCACCAGCTACGATTCCGCGGGATCGGTCACTGTCATTCCCACCATCGCCGGGGATGATGGGGCCCTCGTGTTCGCAACGGCGTTCGATGGAACCAAGGCTACTGCTGTGGCCTCGTCCACATCCACAGCCTCCGCGTCTTCCTCCAGCGCCACCTCATCCACATCATCCCCAAGTAGCACTGCTCCGGAGACGACCATTGTTCTCACAACTTCTGCTGGCTCAACCGCATCCACTTCGACTTCCGCAACGGCCACCATCACCGGAATTTCCCAGCTCCCTACGTGCGGTGTAAGCCCCTACCCCTACCCTCCGTCACAGTCTACCTGCTAAGTCAATTTTCGTGCAGCAAACCTGCTTCAACAACATGCTAGCCAAATATGGTAGCCTCGGCTGCGAGACATCCGATCCATCCTGCCTCTGCCGAAACATCAATTTCTACTACGGAATCCGTGACTGCGCCAATGCTGCTTGCGGGACTGCAGTGGCAAGCACAGTTTTGGCTTTCGAGAGCGGATACTGCACCTCCGCCATTGCGGCCGAAACCACCTATCCGGTGACTAGTACCACCACCTCCTCGTCGACACCTACAGCAAGTCCCACCGCAATCTCTGACCTCCCCACCTGCGGTCAGACCTGCTTTAACAATATGCTGGCCAAATACTCCTCCCTCGGATGTAGTAGCCCTGACCCTGCCTGTTTATGCGAGAACATCAACTTCTACTACGGTATTCGGGATTGCTCGAATGCTGCCTGTGGTACCGAGGTGGCTACCACTGTTCTGGCTTTCGAGAGCAGCTACTGTGCTTCTGCTACCGCGGCTGCTGCCACTAGTAAGTAAGATATGGGTCAGATAAATGACTGTTGGAGCGCCCAATGGTGCTGGGGGATTGGTTTCACATGTTCATACCTACATTGTTACCCTACTTCAATTCCGCGCTAGCTAGTCCTGTACTTCCCCTCTTTGGATAACCAGGGCCTTAGAGAACCATCCATTAATTAATTCGAGATAATCCACGCTGTAAGCATCTCAGCCTTCCCAAATGTACCACTGATAAATTTGGCCCGATACAAACCATTAGTACGAGCAAACTGTTAACCCCGTTACTAATTTGCCAAGCAAGCATCCATGAACATGTTCACTTCAGTCCTGACCACACGACGCACTAAACCGGGATCTAAATCCTTCTTCCCTATCTCCCCGCCACGGAAATTACTCCGAGACACCCGTGTGGGCATGATACGACCCCGGCTGCTCCTCCATCCAAAGTCTAGGGGTCCATTTCCGCTGCAAAGATAACAAAAGGATTTTAGCCGGCATCGTCCTCCGAAACCCCTGGGACCCTTGGCCCAGGGCTGGTTCGAGGAAGAGAACAGACTAAGCGCTAACCCCGACGGACCTCCGAATTGTGGTTCGGTGGCCAGTTTCCGGGGTTAAAATAGTCTACCTACTAGCCCTACTAGCCTCAATAAGGGTCCAACCAACAAGGTTAGAATCAAGCTCCAACTAAACACTACCAAGCTCTAGCCTGCCAAGATCAACGACTCGTTCTAGTAGAAGCTAAGTACTCGACTATGTATGCATGCAATCTCGCCTACAATGAGATGTCTCACTTCCCCTCAACGGACACGCCGATTACCCGGTCTGTTGTCGGACACAGGGAGAGACTTTGTGTGACTCGAAATTGGAATGTAGGATTCATGTCCAAATCTCCGAGATAGAGGATGCGACAAGGGTGAGCATGTCAACTTCCGATCTATCCGTTGGATGAACACCCCTGATAAGCTAAGACGAGTGACACTTATCTGGAAATTAGAAAGCGATATGATAGATGAACGGGGGATCTGAGCATGGTGCAGTGATAGCCTGTCAGGGGGGTAGGCATCCCCCCGTGCGAATCTGTCTGCCAGCGTATTTCTCAATCTCAATCGATCTCATTTTCTCCCAATTCTCCATTCTCTAGAAAATCGGCTCCCTTTCCTTCGCTTTGTCCATGTCGTTTTGTGTGAAGTCACTCTCTATCGTTCTCGCTCACTCTTGCTTCCTTGATAGTCACTCTTTATCTCGCCTTCGTTAATTATTTTCTTTATTCTGGGTATATTTCTATCGTCAACCCATGCCCAGCACTTGCGCCATACAGAATGAAGTTATTCAATCTATTCCTCCTCTGGTGCTCGGTCTTGTCCACCCACGTACTAGCCAACAACGATGCTGCTCCCTACGAGCTTCTGCACTATTACTACGTGTACAAGATGGAATGGGACGCGGGCGTCGAAAAGACCATTGCCCCTGGCTGTGCCACTGAGTACAAAAAAATGTGTTTCTTTGACCAGTTCGCAAGTTTCCTCATAGAAGACAGATGGAATAAGGTCTACCTGCCGACTAAGGCCGATCGTACCAAGACACCGGGTGTTGGGGCTGCTAAAAGGTTGTCGATTAAAATGCCCACCTCTGCGCGGTACGACCTTGAAAAACTGCTCCCCTCCATCAAAGCCAACGCAAAAGATTTTCCCCGCGTCTTTGAGACTGTTCTTCACTCCGCAAACAAAGCTATCAAGACAGGAAAGGTGAAGAACGATGATGTGAAACAAGCGGTAGAATGGGCCCAGGAAGTCAAGGACATGCGCTATGAGGATGTCTTTGAAGTCGAAATTAAGGTGCTCAGAGACCTCCTTGGCGACGAGGCATATGGTCGTTATGTCGTCACCGGGGGTGGGTCTTCATTCGATTGGGATGCTACCTTAGAAGGGATCGACGACGACGTTGATGCTAAAAAACTCAGTGACAAAGATGCGAAAAGGCTCAAGGAGATCATTGATAATTTCCCTAAGACATTCAACGATCGCATTGCTACCGGACACATTTCCGACATCAATCACATAAATATAATGAGGGCTCTTGAAACTTCCATCACTAGTTTGACGGGGGTTATTGAAGAAAGTTCTTCTGAGAGTGATGACGCCAGTCCAGAGTCCGTGCCAGATGATACGTGTAGTAACATTGAGTTCGCCTTTGACTCAGAATGACTTCAAATTTCGGAGGCTGTTTGCTAGGGCCAGGCACCATGTTTCTCTGCTCGGGGCATTAGATAGCTAGTTTTGTAAAGATAGTTCTCTCGTCGCATGACACTATGTGTCTGCTTTCTCAGCTTCAGACGTCATAGAAGCTCACCAGGAAGTGTATTTTTGCAAGTCGATTCCGGAAAAGTAAAGTCCATTGCATTCATGTAAATAATGCGAGTACCCTTGCTTCATGACACCTGGATAGTTTCTACTTTGCGGTACGCATGGCAAAGGCTTCCATAACTTCTTCCCAATTCGTGTTCAACAATTGAAGTACGGCCAATCCATATTTTCCATCCTGACCAAATTATTCCAGCGATGCTCTTTCAAGAAAGCGTGGCGGTGCCGCCGAGCCTCCGGTAACCCCATAGGCCAGCTGCCCGTCTCTTGCATAATCTGATCGATTATCTCTTGAGGCAGTCCCGCAGCCCTCAGATCCATACCTACCGCTTCTGCCCACCAGTGATGCTGTTGGGGCAGCACATTGCGGGTGGAGCAGACGCGATAGTGAGGGTCAACCAGGCACAACTTGATGTATCTATAATGCCCCGGGCGAGTCCGATCGGCTAGTGAGAAGGCCCCAGCACGGTGCTCTAGGACGTTGGGAAACGTAATCATACGCCCTTGTGCAACCGAGACTACACCTTTATCCTGCCATGTTCTAGTTGCGTGGTTATCAGTATGGAGGTCAAAATCCGAATAGCCCAGGATTTGCGCCAGTTCTGGTAAATCGGAGCGGCTAATCTTTCCATATCTGTGCATCGGCCATTCGAAATCCCACCATTTCGTTTTCTCTTTATGCCTATATTGATAGAAGCATTGATCCATCTTAGTGTTCTGACGGAAGGCGATCTGGGGTTCTGTAACATTCTCGATATCGTATGCAAAGATGGCAACAGCTACGAGGTGCTCGTTAAGTTGGCCTTCCATATGCCAGTCTGTTCCTTTGTAGTCCGGGTTGTCAGGGGTAAGCTCAATGTTCTCCATGTTCACAATTACTTGAAGTCCTTGCGAACGGAAGGTCTCCTGGAGCCGAATAGTATATGGTTTGTGGGAAGGCGTGACAGGTTTGTAGGGCATATCATGCCAGTCGTCCCGCTTGCTGACCATGTTAACCACAGCTCTTTCGTTGTGACGTCCTGTTTTCCACTCTTGGTAAGAAAATACTGTTCCTGGCTCCGGGTGGCGGAAGCGTTGTATTCGCCGGGCCTTTCTTTCGATATACCTCCAGGTGTACTGCTGCCAGTCATCCGGGACAGGAACAGGTGTGGTTGATCCATCCTCGGGGATTTCAAGATACTCCTTTGCGCGTTGCCAGAGGTTGGACTCTTCGGACGGCAACTCCTTGTCCCCAATACCTAGCATGTCTGAATAATATTCCAACCATTTTCGTTCGTATTCAGACCTTTCACGGCGATTGTCTGTGTTGTATCCCGTCCTATTCAAGATCATTTCTCGAGCTTCACGCCTCTCCTGCCTCCTCATAAATTTTGGGACTCGGAAGGCAAGGAGGCATTCAGGAATCACATTCTCCCATTCTATTCCATAGGTGATTATCCGTAGCGGCACCGGCCCCAGCTGGCCCTGGTTCAAGATATCGCTCCAGCCCCGCTGTCCCTGGACCAAGCAGTCGTTCCACAACGGTATTGTCCGGCCTACCAATGTTTCAATTGCACGGTACAGGCCCTGGTGCACAGGGTGCAGATTATTGACATATGAGGTGAGGCGAACCTGCGTCGATCCTGCATCCCCTACAAACTCCACTTCAGATGGCAGAGCCTGGTAATTCGCGCTCCATCGGTAATGAGGTGCTGTTTCACGGTCGACAATCATTGACCAAGACAGCTTTCGCCTCTCATCAATTTGCCTCTGAATGTTTGCCGAATCCGTCCTCTTGTCGACGTGAGTAGGCGCAAGGGATGTCGCACCCTGATACGCGCCAAGCACATTCGCTACTTCCACCCGACCACCATCAGTCAAGACCAAGCTATGCCCATAAACCAGCGGAAACAAGGTCGGGTCGACGATACTTAATCTATTCCTTGACCGCCAGTCCAACAGTCCGGATTCCATTAGGGACCGGAGCACCGGTTTTACTGCGCGTCGGAACTCGCCGGCCAGCTCCACTGTTTGAAGTGCGGGAATATGATCAGACTTGCAAACACAGGATCCAGTGTCCAACACCCGGATATGTCCCTTTTGCTGGAACTCGGTGGCTTTGTCGCGTAGTTCCTGCACGCACCAGTCCCAGGCCCGGTCACTTAGCAGGGGATGCATAGCGATGGAGGCGGTGCTGTCTTGCCGCCAACGCGCCACGACCACATCATCAAATACATCAACATGCCAGTTTGGGCGGTCGGTCAGACGATTCATTACGGCAGTCATGGTCAGCTCACGTGCTGTGACGGCTGGCGCCTGGCGCCACTCTTTTATTCCATGAGCAAAGCGCGCGTCGGATGGAAGCTCGTAATCCAGAGGGATGGCACCAAAGCCGGGCACCCGAAGCGGGCCGTCACCGCTATTATCGAAAGAAATGATTGGGGGCTCGTGGATGGACTCTTCACCCGCGTCATTCGAAGAAAGTGATTCATCATCCATGATGTGCAGAGAGACAGGGCTGGTTTGGCTAGAATGGAATCAGGAAGGTGGGACGATGGTGTGAGATAAGAGGTTTTAATAGTTAGTAGCAGTTTAGCAGTACTAGTTCAAAGATGGAAAGCCTGACTCAGAGAGTCAGCTGGTTACAGGGATCAGGAACAGCTAAGCTCTTTTTGTATCCAGACTAGTACTGTAGCTTGCCATGATGGTTGAATTAGTAGCCTATGAAGTACTAGTTGGTTAGTACGGCTTGCCTCGGTAACTGGATGAGGGCTGATAGCGTAGCAGTAAATATATACAATACCATAAGCGATAAATAAGTTTATCCCCATTGTCAAGACTGACACTTTGATTGCCGTCAAATTCAGACCGCTTAGAGCAGAGCCATGTTCTTCTCATTAGCTATCATGTATGTGGTAAACAGAACTGCTCGAAGATAAGTAGGTTTGGGGGCATCTCGGATCAACTCACTATCCGAAACCATAAACTCTAGTGACCCGTTTGGGATTTTCTCCGATTCGGGCCGCCGCTTTGATGCGGAGAAACACCCTTCCAATTCCTGCGGGATAATGTACTTCGTCCACATTTCTCCCAGTCCCGTTGAACGGCTGCTCTTCCCAGGTTCAAACTCCGACCATGTCCAATCGACAACGGGAACATCTCCAACTTGGGAATGAGTCCAATTCGTCAAGCAACACAAGCCATGTCCGTTCCCCTTTGCCGACCCGAGTCAGTAATGCGTGTGAAAGATGCCGTCGCCATAAAACTCGGGTAAGCGATACTTTCTTTCGCTTTAGTAGTCCTTTGCCAACGTACCAAAAAAGCCACCCATTTATCTGACGTCTACAGTGCGACCCTTTCCGACCTTGCTCCCTATGTGCACGGGCCAAAGTAACCTGTCGTCAGCTCCCTGTTCCCCAGAGGCCTAAGGATAAAAATCGCATGTAAGTCACTCCATTCTCATGAGCATGACAAGAACACTTCCACCTCTATCTCCGGGTCACTGCACCTTGCATTCAGTAACACTCATTAGCGCGAAAGCGGCTGTGCAAAGACGCCAGCGGCAGACTAGGACATCAGCAGCAATTATTGATAATGAACCACAATATACTGATGGCAACTGCCCATCTACGTCCAGAACTGAGAGAGATGACACACAGCTATCTGAGGAGATGCATCAGGCGCAGTTCATGATGGAATATGGCGAAGCCGAATCTACAATGGGTATCGCCCAAAAAATCTACGAGCTGGATAAGCAGGTCATCGATGAACAATCCACCTCCGCCATTCCAGGAGCCCGGACTAGCACAAACGTTGCTGACCGGCGCGCTGTAGCCGGAGGCCAGCGACGTCCTATTGCATCGATTCTGGGACGGCATTTGCCTTCCCAAGATGTCACTTATTCTTTACTCGATGAATACTTTGACACAGTTCATTGGTTTTCTCTCGTTATCTACGAGCCAACCTTCCGTACAAGACTACAGTCTATAATAGATGGGTTCGCTCATCCTTCGCAAAAGTCGTTCTTGCTGCTATTGGCAGTCATGCTGGGCATGAGCGCATGGTATCGATCACAAAGAACTGTCACAGATGCAGCCGATAGTAGTAAGTGGCGGAAATTGAGTGCCGATCTTATGAGCCTTGTCGAACTGCATGTCGTGGAGTTGATGGACGAGTCCTCGGTGACAGCAGCTCAAATTTTAATTCTATTCGGGTCTCACCATGTTTATCATGGTCGTCCAAACTTGTCGTTCTCTCTGCTCGGTGCAACTATCAAGATGTCCCAGGCTGCGGGGCTACATCGAGAATCTCCTACAGGAAAGCTTGAGGAGATTGAAGAGCGGAAGCGAGTATGGTGGACAATATACACGTGGGACCGATTCGCGTCCATCACGTACGGTCGACCATTGGGAATTAATGATAAGGACTGCAACCTCAGCATGCCAGCAGATAACCTGGAGAACCCATATTTTACTGCACCCTATTCGGAGCAAGGATACGCCATCTGCTATTCTCCTTATCAAAGAGAATTAAACACCCTCTATCTAATGGCATCTCCGGCTCTGGAGTTCATTTTCGGCTCGCGCACTTCAGGTTCCTCTAAGGCATTGACCGGGGACGTTTACATTGAAGTAGTGAAAGAAGCGACCCAGAATCTCCAGAAGTGGCAGAATAATCTTCCCGACTACTTGACTCTGGACTTTGACCGAGATTTCGAACTTGATAGTGGGCCGAGTGCAAGAGCGCATGCTCTACAATCCCTGTCGTTGCAATTAACCTACGACAATGTTCTCATTGTCCTCCACCGGCCGTTGCTGGCAAGGCAAGTCAGGCATCTGTCAATAAGTCATCCCACTTCTGGGGCAAGGCTTGGAACGGAATCTCCCATTTCACACCCTGAAGCAGTCTCACCAGCTCAGAAGCTGTCACCGTTCGAAGCCATGTCCCCGAATGAGCCGGTCAAAAGTTCAATGCATTGGTGGAATGCTGCCCTCAGGACATCGCGCGTCACAGAAGTGCCGGTACTTGCTCAACTTGCAACAGATAGCCATCTTGTCGCCTTTCTTGCCATCAATATATTCCATGCTGCAATCGTACTGGCAGTCATGGCCCTATCAGACCCGTTATCAGATTCAACCCAAGTGGCGAAGCGTACAATCACCCGGATCTTACGCCTACAGAGCCTTTTGGGTGAACGGTCAGCGTTATCACGACAAAGTACGACCGTCTTGAAAAATGTGGTCACTCTGATTCTTCGCCGTGAATCGGAGGCCATTCTGGCTCCAGTCACAGGAAACAGTCAACAGGAAGGGCACACATCATCTATGGGATCTGCGTCCATATCCGTAGAAGACACCCTACGACTGCCCCTGGATGCCCCAATAACTCAGACCGATAGTTCATTACAGCGGCCGACATGGCCAGACTATAGCAGGATGCATCGGTTGAATGAGAGTCTAGCATCAGTTCAAAATGGTAAGCGCAATGCCATCTTTCTATCCCTATGATATGTCCAGAAAAGCTGATTGTAGTTTTATCCATCAGTTATTCCTTCTGGCAGGGATGGTAGCCTCCATGACACACACGGCGCAAGAGACAGTCAAGAACAGCTGCCTGATACTCACGAGCACGCCCCAGCTGAGAACTCGTGGCATGGGTCGTTCGAGAATAATTGGAATGACCCTAGCTTTCCCTTAGAAGTTCCAGATATCACCTCAGATGCCTTTGGTGATAATGGACTGTACTGGCTATGGGACATGTCATGGGCCGGAGCGGATCCATGAAGCTAGCATATCTATTAAGCACGCAAAGCGCCTTACAGTTTACTAATACAGAACAATGAGAGGAGATTGGCTTGGTTTATGCCGTGGTTGCTTTCGCTGCATTCTCATCTGCACCGGGTCCATAGATGACAGTCTTGATACCCTGTCGGTTACCGACGTTCTTGAATGCCTCTTCCGCCTGTGTGAAAGGAAACTCATGGGTAACAAGGCCCTCTAGAACAACCCGACCCGACGACAGCAGCCCAATAGCAGTCCGGTAATCTCCTGGGCCATACCGAAAACTACCCCTGAAAACGGCCTCTTTATCACAAATTTGACCGACCGGCAGTGAGGGATTCGGTTTGCCCAAGCCGACCTGAACAAATGTCCCACCCTGCGCAAGGGCTGAAATACCACAGTTCATACAAGGCTCAGCGCCAGTGGCATCCAGTACGATATGAGCCCCAGCATCCAGCTCCGATTCTTCCAAGATTCTGGCGGCATTGTGCTCGGGGGAATCGGCGCTCATCTTATACGTGTGCGTGGCTCCGTACTTTTGTGCCACGCTAAGTCGGTCGGAGTTGATGTCTACAATCACGACTGTTGACGCACCGAATGCGCGTGCAACGGCTGCGCAGAGCAAGCCAACAGGACCAGCGCCGAAGACAACGACCGACTTTTGCTGCATATCTCCTGCCAGGCGACAACTGTGTACCGCCACACTGAGCGGTTCGACCAGTGCTCCGTGTTGTAGTGACACATGTACCGGCAGCTTGTAGCAGCATTCTGCAGGAAGACGGTAGTAGGTCGCCAGGGTGCCATCATAGGGTGGTGTAGCGGCAAAACGCATCGCGCTACAAAGATTGTATCTGCCTGCACGGCAATGCTGGCAGGTATTGCAAGCAATGCCGGGCTCCAGGGCCACGCGATCACCAACAGTGAAGCCTGACTTGCTTCCGCATTCCACTACAATGCCGGCGGACTCATGGCCAAGGACGATGGGGGCTTCCACCACATACCGTCCTATGCGGCCATGCTGCCAATAGTGGATCTAGGTCGATGGTAAGCTGCAGTCCAAGCTAGAAGGACGATAAATGCAAACGAAGACTTACATCAGAGCCACAAAGACCAGTCACGATAACCTGGACGATAACGTCGCGATCCGTCTGAAGACTAGGTATCACACGCTCTTCATAATCGAATTTGCCACCCGGATGTAAAACGAAGGCCTGTACAGACGCCGATCAGGGACGTCAGTAGTCGACTCTTGATGGAGATATTATGAAAAATGAAACGAACCTGATTGATTCCTGAAGGAGCCATTTTAGCCAAGTATTATGTACAGATCAACCAGATTCCAGGGATTGGTCAGGGCTTTTAACAGGGCACTTCTGGCCGGGTGGTACGACGGTGGAGGTCATGCCATCTATGATCTCGGTTCCGGCGGACTGTCTCAGAAGCTCACCCTATCCGTACCCACAAAATGAGCCATTTGCGTTGCCAAAGGAGCCAGTTTGTTGAGACCAGGAGACCATCCCACGGCGGGGAATAAATGCCTCGGAACCGAGTGGGGTCGGAACTGGCCAAGCTGGACTCGGAACCGAAACCACACGGAACCGGTGAGAATACCCCAGAACCCCTACATCCTCTAGCAACCAGCATCGATATTGCATTATGAAGGCTAAATTCTGTCCCGGAAGTCGACCGTGACTACGGGATAGTGAGACAAAATCATTGGCTGAGACCGAAAAACTCCCACTTCGACGGAACAGCAGGTTTCTTGCAACTGGTCGGCACTCACAATGGTCGCCGAGCTAGAGCAACACGAGCGCGCCAACCCCGGATGGCCGACTAGAGTGGCTCAATCCCGACAACCAGCTCCACTTTCAGGGCCTGGAGAAAAGGTCTGCTTCCCCGCGGGACATGATGCTCTGGGGTAGAAATAGAACGACGGCCACAACTGTTTGAAGATGTGTGTGTCTGTCAGAATCGTGGAGTCAACCTGGCACTGCCTTTTGGCTCATTGATGGTGCCCATCTGGAACTATGGCTACCAAAATGTCCTCTGTACCAGCGGATAATGCCGCTTTGACTCGCACGGCACAGGCTGTGGCTGCTCGGGAAGTAGAGCAGCAGAGCTGGCTGGAGCGAAAGCTGAAGCCGACGAAGGTGAGGGCTTGGTATCCCTTCAAGGGAACCCCATTGCTCTATGCGACATGTGGTTTTGGCAGTCTGGGAGATGCCCTGTTTGGGTACAACTCTGGTATAATTGCCTCCTGTTTGGCGATAAAATAGTCATGTCACTTCGTGTCGTTGCTGATGGCTGTGTTCGATAGGAATTATGTCTGGTCTTCTCGTCAATCCAGCCTTTGTGGCTCGCTTCTTCAAAGACTACGGAGGTGCTGACGGCTCAACAACCGGAGTCGATCCTTCAATCACCGGGATAGCTGTTGCTTGTCTACAAGCGTCCGCAGCAGTGGGCGCACTTCTTGCAGGACGACTAGGCGATATGATGGGGCGCAAACGGTGTGTCCGTCTTGGCGGGTTTATCTACTTCTTCAGTGCGTTCATTCAGATCTTCGCTCCCGGCTTTGGCACCTTCATTGCCGGTCGCACCATTCAAGGTCTTGGTGTTGGATTTCTGTCTATGACAGTACCCATCATTCAGACCGAAATTGCCGCCCCTCATCGGCGTGGTTTAATGGTGGGAATCGAATATACCTTTCAGATAGCAGGTTATATGCTTTCATGTTGGGTAGACTATGGTTTCAATTTCCTTCTGCCCAGTGAAATGTCATGGCAAGGTCCATTCATTATTCAGATTGCTCTCTCTTTCATCTTGCTGGCCATGTCGTTCTTCCTCCCCGAGACACCTCGTTGGCTGGCCAAGAACGGATTCATGCAAGAAAGCTTGCAGACGGTCGCTGATCTGCACGCCAATGGCGATACTCAGGCGGAACATGTACAGCGGGTGTTTGTGGAGATCGAGGAAGCAGTTATCTTCGAAACCAATTTAGGGAAGTCGTCTTGGATGGTGAGTTCTTTTTCGCTTGTCGTGGGCAAACATTCGAGTTCAAAACTGACCATGGACAGGAAATGTTCACCCGATACCGCAAGCGGACCATCGTCGGAATCACCGTGCAGATGTTCGCGCAACTCAACGGAATCAATATCATCTCATTTTACCTTCCCAGCACACTTGCTACCGCAGGCTTCGATGAGCGTAAATCCCTTCTGTACACTGCAGCCAACGCACTCCCTTACACTGCGGCGACGATCTCGACTTGGTGGTTAGCAGACCGATGGGGACGAAAGCCATTGCTCATACTTGGAGGTGAGTCTATATCATCCCATTTCATATTGTTCAGTATCATCGTATACAATGTGGACACCCAGCTAAACATGCACCAAACCAGGTCTCGGGATGGCAGTCCTTCTTGGCATCGTCTGCGCCTTCACCGAAGCAGACCTGGACGTCCAGGTCCGCGCCAAGGGCCAATACGCCTTCGTCATGCTCTACAACATCCTATACGGCTTTACCTGGGGTCCAATGCCGTGGCTACTACCAGCTGAAATCTTCCCCTTGCGCGGCCGCAGTAAAGGAATGGCTCTGGCTACTACCAGCAACTGGATCTTCAACTTCATCATCGGCATGGTCTCTCCGGATGCGTTCGCCGGTATCAACGGATACTTTTACCTTGTCATTGCTGGGTTCTGTCTCTTCTCTGCGGGATTGGTATACTTCTACTATGTTGAGACGGCTAATAGCACGCTGGAGGAGGTTGCGGAGTTGTTTGGTGATACAGCTTTTGCGGATACTGATGGGGAGGCGAGGGAGGCGTCTGAGGTGCGGATAGATTATAGGAAGGATGTTGTGTGATTGTTCTGCTGTCCCACTAAATAGCATGGTAGGCCAGCTTGGATCGAATTGGCTATGCTTGCTGTCCGGCTGGCCAGCATATCAGCGTTCATACTACTCTTACGAAGTATGTTTATGCTTACGTATCGCTGCTGCGATGAGCCTTTCAGACGATGACGATGATGATGAACACGATACTTGACTTGTTAATTGCTCTATCTTCAAATACTATTTCTCTTACGCGTTCCCTGAATTGCAATTACTTAGTGAGCTACGATGCAAGCTTTCTATAATCAACAGACATGTTTCAGATAAGGGTAGAGCTAGCTAGATACCAAACGAGCGCGACAACAACAATGAATGAATGCCGATGATCAACGTAACCAATTCCAACACAGAAACCCACAGCTGACCCCAGCCCACATTGACACAAGACCATCGGCATTGTTGAAAGGCACGAAATAATCTGATGCCTACGATAAGCTTAGGATCGGCCCAGCTCTTTCCCCCTGATACCGTAACGATCATATTAAACAGGAGTCTGACAATCCACCGTCTTGTGGTGGTCATCGTATTCACAGTGGTGGCGATCAGTCTTACACTGTAAACAACATTAGCACACATCAATCAGCCCGGGACCCAACAGGGATGATTGTAAGAACATACCCTCAAATTTGTAGCTGAAGGACAGCTGACGACGTGGTTCTTCCCATCCTTTCGGTATGTGCAGGTGTTGTGCTCAAGACTGCATTCCTAAAACAGTTCATGAATGTTAGTGTTATCTCTATAATGATCAGGAGGAATATGTAGAGAGACTTACTCCACCGTATTTACTCAGCTGCGCGTCCCGGGCAAGGAGGTCGTCCGACTCGGTCGCGATGGGGTTGGCAATGGCGCCCATTGCGGCGAAGAGGATGATGGCGATGCTGGTGAGTTGCATTTTGGAGACTGGTTTGTTTCTTTTGAGGAATGATTGCGGTACTGTGCTGAGTTGATGGAGATGATACTTGTGAATTGAAGCGTCGTGGAGTTGTATTATATACTCTGGCAGATCGGGATACGCTTGCCATATTTGACAAATACTATCCTCGGTTTGAAGCAGCCATCATCGAGGCTATCGCTGAGGGATAGTCTATGCTCCAATGAAAGATATGCCTCATATGTTCTTGAAAGCAGCTTGACTTACCAGTTCGTGTGATCTCTTAGGTGAGGTGAACGAGATGTTAGTAATACGACTGGGGTGTTATAGTCCGCGCAGAAGGATCGTTGTACCGGGTGGCCTTACAACTTTGGGGATATTCGAATAAGGAAAGATCTCCTGATTCTCAAGGCAATGATAATATCCTTCGTGAGGAGCATGGCATAGGGCTCAACGCTAAGTGTGACTAGTGAGTTTGCTCAAACTGGTCAAGCCTTGAACCCTGCATACACAGCCCTGTAGCCTGCTGCAGGGCTGGGGCGTAAATCCTGCGGAATAGGGCGGACATGCGATGTAACGATGTAAGCATCAGGCACATGTGACGTGAAGTATTATTCAATATAGTCATGAGTATACAGGGCTCAGGGCCTGACTGATTTAGCTGCAGGGTTGCCATACGTTTGTGAAAACCTTGGAATGAAAGCCTCGGGGCAGTTTCATCTATATTGACTTGCAGTACTGGGTATGTATGTAGCTTCTTGTCTTGAAGTATAGTTCTCGAAAACTACGATGAATAGCATAGTTGAAGCCTTGTTCTTCTGCTTGTTGTATTAACTTACTCTAGGGTTTGTAGACTTCATCATGGTGAATAAGCACTAATGCCTTCTAAGGCAACAAATTATCATCGGCAGTTCATCCACAACTCAATACCCTTCATGCACCAAGTGCTTTGCCTTCCGGCCCGATCCGGATTCAATTGATGCTGAAATACTTTGAGGTCATGCTTGATAATCAAGTATGTCTGATTTAATTACCCAAAGTGGCTATCACTGTAACTAGACTGCCATATCTGTGCAACTGCAGCTAAAAGGGTTCGCTAGCCCCATGACCATCCGAGCGGCTCTCAGGCTAAGCATCTAGTTGGTCACATTGGATGTAACATCAAACAATGCTAATGTATGCAGGGCAACTCATCACATCCCGAGTACGACTCAGCCCTGCAAGCCGTCTTACTCACAGCAATGCGGGGTTGGTGACCTGTCCCTGCTGGATAGTTGCATGATCAACAGCTAATTCTGTCTTAGCTTCCGGCTGATCGACAACAAAACAAAGAAACTAGTCAAGCCCGTCAGCATCTACACGAGTCCAGATTCACATTTTGGGCTGTCAGCCTTGTTAGGCCCTATGTTGCTGCCTAAGATGCAGGGGTCCAGAAGGTCTCCTCACGAGAGAGAATCCCCTGCTTTCTCGTAGATGTTAAGTTTACAACAGTTCGTATCTCGGTCTGATTCTGTCAACTTCTTTGATTCCTCACTCTCTTCTATATCCTGTCTCATTTGATTGAACCATCGATCAATATTAGTATCAGCTTCCAAAATGGATCACCTCCGTGACTCCCTACTAAGCTCTCTGCCCAGAGACAGCCCTTCTACCGCAGCAAACGACCACGCTCGCAGAGACCAAGAAGACACCCGACAGGCCGTCGCACGTGGTGAATACCAAGAAGTTCGAGACATAGCCTTCAGCAACCGGACCTGGGTAGTGACCAGCCGATACTGCGACATCGGAGATGGCGTTGACTCTCTCGAGAATCACATCCATTCCCTATGGTACATGTATTACGAGCTTGGGCGAACTATCCCCTCCGACTCACGTGAGCACGAAGGGCTAGTCCTCGACATCCTCCGCATCCAGGGAATGGGTCCATTGACAAGACCCTCACGGGGTGTCAAAGGGATCGATATCGCACGAACTGTCGATGGTACATTGTGGAACGACCTCCCCTTCCTTGTTGGCGATATGACCGATTTCTGGATCAATCACAGTGCATCTATGTCGGGAACACACCGGCTTAACTTGGCTACATTCCTGGCTAAACTTGCCTCTACGCGTGTCACTAAGGATAGGCTGTGCCAAGTTGCTCTTTTGATCTTTCGCTCTCTGTTTGAGAGTCCCTTGCAACTTCGCTCGGGTGACGTGTCAGACGAGGAAGATGTCAATCGAGGTACGAAGCAGCTGGAGGTGTTCCATCTATTACCATCTGCTGTTGCTTGGCTGAAAATAGCAAACCACAACCTGCTTCTCCTCTCTGAGGTATATTGGAACGACTGTCCAAGCCACATCAGCAAGGGTGGTGAAACGTTCGTTGAATCTGATCTCGGACAGCGGTCACCTACAGGGTTCTCGCCATGGAGATACATGTTCTGGCTGAGGCGACTGCATGAGATTCAGGATGAGGCTAAGCAGGCGGATGAGAAATCTTTGGAGGAGCTCGCTGCTGATGGTATCCAGTACATGGTCAATACAATCAAGGATAGGAATTCTGAGGTTCTCAGAGCATATAAGAACGGGGGAGATGCCTTGCATCAGGATAAGTACCTTTCTTGTCTGAAGACCCTTGCTCGCGTTGGAGAGTAAGGGCTGTGGAGATTTGCAAGGTGTATATGGAGAGAATGTCCCTTCGGTCTTTTGGTCCTTCAAATTGTATGTCAACTTTCTCTCTGGGCTTCTTGTTGTCCTTCCTCCATTAACAATGACTACATTCTACATCAGAACCGTAGGTAGTAGTAAATCCCCGTCGGTAACATGATCAACAGTCACGATTAATGAAATCAATCCCGACATGTACGGCCGGCTGCATCTCCTACAGGTAAACAGTGATTGCCATAACGCAATACACCGGTGACTTGTATTCTGTTATGTCGATGTTTTTGAAGAATTTGCTATAAATTGAGCACAGGAATATTCGTATCTCCAAATTAACCCTGTTTTTCGGCATGTCCATAGTATGGTACTTTCTGCTGAAATGGGAGATGCATGGCATAGGGACGAGAAAGCCTTCTCTATTCCAGAAGTGGAGTTCATGGGCCAACCAACGGTCGCTAATTGAATCCACAGCACTTATGACTACTTTGGTGGAGATCAGCATGGGTGTGTGGGTGGGACGGCACTTCCTGCAACGGCAGACTAGCCTAGCGCTTGTTGCTGCATAATGGGAGAACTAGGCTGGGGCATGGGAGTGACAATATCCGGATAGACCGGATGTTCGATTGCGGGGTAGAATGGTTAATACTGTTAGCATACATGCTGGGTTGTTTGTGACTTAAGTCTTAAGGGTTCATGTATGGACGTGGAATTCATAAGCATTGCTATATCTGCCACATTTGAATGTATATTGACAGTATATTATAAGCGTATCATTAAGTCAGATATCGGTGGAAAATAGTCGCTGTGCATAGACCAGATAGCAAAGTCGGTAAGCAATGCCTTCAATTGGCTTTGATCTCGGTGGACCGTTTCATGCCGGATGTCATCACCGGTGACTGCAGCACCTTGTGCCAGTCATGCAGCATTGCCGTGTTGATAGTAGAGAGGCCGACTTCACTTCCCGCGCGGGGTATCATCTCATCTTCATATCCTTGGATAGCGTCAGCCTGAGTCGCCTCTCCAGAGACGATCTGTTTCACCGCTTCCACCAAATTGGCTGCATCGGTGATGGAATGATTCAATCCCTGGCCACGCTGATATGTCATAGTGTGTGCTGCATCACCAGCCAATGTTACCCGTCCCCCTCGGTTATCCCACCTATGGGATTGATCCCGCGGGTCAAAGTCGCTCAGGCCCATGTACCAGACTCGCTGGTCATCCGGCAGCCATTCAAAGGCGCTCTTCCAGGGGTCGGTGTAAGTCTTGGCAAATTTCTTGACTTGCTCAAGCCTTTGCACATTGCTCCAGCCAGCTGTCTCCCGTTGCTCCTGCAGGGAGGAGTGCCATGATATGTAGAAGAAGAATGTCCAGGTTTCTGGTCGCTCGCGATCTGTTGCTTCGTGTAGTCCAAAGAAAGAGAAATACCCCGCAGGGTTGATGCCAGCGATGTAAAGAGGGTGGAACTGGCGTAAGTATCGAGCACGCTCTGCAGAGTACTGGGCCTGAACAAAGGTGGCGCAGTAAGGAAGTCGGCGGACCTCCCCTCTGCTAGGACCCAGTAAGACACGCCGTGTCGTCGAGCGAGCTCCATCCGCGCCCACGATAATTCTCGCTAAGATGGATGAGCCATCTTCAAATATGGCAGTGGCATGTTTGCCATCAGCAGAATACTGGATGTCCTGGAGCTTTTTGCCATATTGAATGTCCAATCCCTGTTCTATCAATCCTCGTAATTTCCGACGACGCAAGCGATAGAAAAGGCAAGCAGGTATGGACGCCATGACCTCCCCTGACTGGCCGTTGAGGAAGTTGAGAGCATCCTCTTCTGCTGTGGGCTCATTAGGGTCGACCTGAACTGACTGGATTCTTGACCATTGCTCTTCTGGTAGGAGAGCTTGCAAGGGACCTGCACCCCAGTGCAAGCCCATGTTCCAGTCACGGTCATATGCATCTAAACTGTCATGTTTTTCTACCACGAGAGTAGGGATCCCAGCCTAAAACGGAGTGTTTAGCCAGGAGAAATTTAGTAATAGGTGTTATAGTACCTTTTTCAACCCCTGAGCCAAAGCAAGTCCAGTTGAACCTAGCTATAATCAGCTTTATGTGTCCGAATACTCAGTGCATGGCTTCTTCGTAGGGTAAGTCCAACGCAACTACCGAGTCTTACCTGCGCCCACCACGAGAACCGTGGTTGTGAGTTTCGGCTCGGGGGGAACCATCACGTTATTTAGAGTGTGCAAAGCTACAGACCTCGAGTGGGTACAAAAAGGAAGCTCGTGGGTTGACAGAAATATGGCCCGACTTTGTACGGTGGATTGGAAGGATGAGAGGACGAGTGGAACATGTCAAAAAATCCGTTATGATGGAATCAGAGATTCTACGCGCGCAAGGGTCATGACGGGCCTCCACGACTCATGACACTCTTGTGATTTGTCCACTGAGGCTTCGCCAATCTGCGGATCTCACAGGCGAACCCCAGTGGAACCAGGAAAAGTACTCCATACCACATTTCGATCGTGCCGCACATAGTGATCATTACCGTAAAACAGTCACATTGTCCGCTACTGCAAGATGATTCATGGGCAATTCAAGTCCCGGAGAACCCATGCACCACGGCATTAAGCAGCAAGTGCCGAAATTACTCCATTGCGAGTGCTGATCTGGGCTATTGATAAGCGGCTAGTATTACCCAATATGGGTAGACCACACATTGTGGGTAATTGGACATCATCACATCCGTAGACTATGCATGTTGTCACGAGTCATGATCTTTATGCACAATATTATTGACTGTCCTAGAGGAGTGTCGAACAGTCTCCAAAAGTGACAGTGGGTTCGGGAGGACCGAAGTCAAGGGAGAGCCGGACTTGAGTTGGTGACGTCGAGAATGCAGCATTAGTGTGTTGATAGGCGGAGACAGGCCGACGCCGATGGGAGGGGCACCATCCCCATTGCCAGATGGTTGCAGCGCAGCCAAAAAGGAGAGGAGGATCGTCATGACTTGCACGTTGTCTGCCAATGGAGTGGCTGCACTGCAGGATTCTGCAGCGAAATGCCGGCAGCGTGACTAAGCCACTCGTGCAGGATCAGCTGTACAGACTAAACCTAAGACAGTCTAGTGGATGCATCTGCAAGCCATGTGACCCGCATTCTACCGCATCCGATCGGAAAGAAATCAGAGAACATGTCCGAAAAGGAGCAAGCAGCAAAACTCAAACCAGCATCTGCCACCAATGACAGCATAGGAATAGTTACACCGCCTCGGCAGGTGACCCTGAACCCGAGCAGCCCGAGGCACTCCGATACGGCCGAGAGCCGATCATCCACGGGACTAAACCGCACTGGGCAGGTACCATCTGTCCGTTCAAACAGCTTCACCCTCAACACGTTCCACACTGCAATCAACAGTAAACCTTCATCTCCAGCTCGGAGCGTTGCAGACCGCTCAAACTCAGGTTCCGCTCTCTTCAGCTGTACCTGATGGCGTTCCCCCTTTCTTCTCGATCTTTCCGGTCGAATCCCTCTGCCTCCTTGTGCAGCTTCACCATATCGCAACCACCACACTAATCCCCCCAAATCTGAACCCCGCTTCTCCTATTCCAAAGGTGCTGGGTCTTCTACATTTGGTTCATGGGATATCACCCCCCTTGCACTGCCCCAACCGTTCGTGTGCCCCGTACGGAGGAGATCTCCGCAACCGTCCTCAGATCTCGGCTCCCGATCGCCGCCATGACCTCTTCCCGCTGCGAGGAGCATAGCCTTACCACTGAGATCTCATTGAACACCGAACTAGATACCCCACACCCTCTTTATTCTTCTGTCGACATGTCGAACCGCATGAGCGATGGCGAGGATAATATCGCGGATGATGACTCTGCGTACGGCGAGGACTCCTTGATCGGCGATGACACAATCACCTTGTCCACTTACATCACCGACTACCGATATGAGTATGGCCGACGTTATCACTCGTATCGCGATGGAGCCTACTGGGTGGGTTGTTCGGCTTTAAGAGCATTGTCCACAGCTGTGGGCTAACCGGTCATGTTTTGTCCTACAGGGCCCCAACGATGACATTGCCAATGAACAGCAAGATCTAGCGCATCATATGTATTGTCTGACCCTCGACGGGAAACTACACCTAGCCCCCATTTCGAATCCACAGGTATGCCTCATGACTGTCGGCCAGCGCGAACCGACAAGTGTCTAAGAATGCATCGCAGGAAATCCTTGATGTGGGTACGGGAACCGGGATATGGGCAACGTGCGTGATTCTATTCTCCTTCGTCTAATCCAAACCATAGACCTAATACTGACCTTGGCTTAAGTGATATGGCAGATGAATATCCCAGTGCCAAAGTTACCGGAGTAGACCTATCTCCGATTCAACCTGCGTTCGTCCCTCCGAATTGCGTATTCGAGATTGACGATGTGACGCTCCCGTGGACCTATGCGGAAAACCAGTTCGATTTCATTCACGTGCGGGAATTGTTCGGCTGCATACCTGATTGGGATGAGTTTTTTCGGCAATGCTGGCGTTGCCTCAAACCTGGAGGCTACATTGAGGTGGTAGAGCATTCGGTCGAACCGGTCGCGGATGATGGGACCGTGCCTCCAAATCACTTCTACCGACTCTGGGGACAAACCGTTATTGGTGCGGGTGAGCAGTTTGGCAAGACCTTTAAGATCTGGGAACAGAGTGCCGCACGCCTAGGTAATGCAGGTTTCGTTGGCGTTGTGGAGAATAAGTTCCAGTGGCCAATGAATGCGTAGGTCTTGCTCCTCTGTTTTCATGTTTCTTCTGGCTGACGACCACGATAGATGGAGTGCGGATCCCAAATTACATGAACTTGTAAGTGATTGTTCATTATCAGGTATTGCTACTGCTAACACGGTCTAGGGCCGCTGGAATCAGCTTCGACTGCACGGTGGGGTAGAGGGTTTTATGCTTCGTCTTCTCACTTCCACTTTGGAATGGTCATACGAGCGAGCTCAGGTGTTCCTCGCTCAAATGCGCGCGTCTCTGCGCGACTATCAGACCCATGCCTATCTACCAGTGACCGTTGTCTACGCTCGGAAGCCAGAGAATAGTGCTGTATTCCGCTAGGCTTGCGTTGACTGGTCCACTGACCTATGTATCTGTATACTTCGCTTTATACCCCATGACTGATGTACAATATGATGAATAATGAGTTAGCATTCAATGAGGATATGTAATATGCTTTAATTGAGTCCAAGAACCGACTAGCTGTACTAAGTATTTGTCGCAATCACCCAAGGCCCGATTGAGTATTTACAAGTTCCTGGTACAAGCCGCGAAATACTTTTGACCCCGGTAAAATATATATAAACTGTACCATCCACATCACTACTACATCACACATCATAGACACGATCGCATACAGTAAATGCTAGTAGTAATTCTATGGCACATCTTCCCATAGCAACTAACAGTAGACTATTTTGTACGCACCACTAGTAGAAATTGGTAAAAGAAAAACCCGCGAAGATCCCTACCACCCCACGTGCTCACTGCATTAGCGCGACGCACTCCCTGCAGGGACCTTTCGTCCAAAAAAAAAGAAAACGCACATCTGCTTTGATCTTTCCCCCCTATCGCACTAAAATTTGTTATTCTTCGATATGAAGATGATAGCTATATCTGGGTCCTAATACCACCAACAGATCCCCAAATCGGCCTCTCAATTACAGCCTTGCCTATAAAACATAATATTATTGTGATTTTCAACAACATCCGATATGGTGTAGTGGCTAACATCGCCGTCTCTCACACGGCAGCCGGGGGTTCGATTCCCCCTATCGGAGTTTGAATTTCTCTTTTTGTTTTTCTCCATCTCTTCTCTTGTCTAGTTCTCTTGTCTAGTCATGATTGATTTTCCCTCAATAACCTTCCATACGAATTTGCTACTCATTTTGTGTGTGCGTGCAATTGAAGCGGGCGCGCACAATTCGGTTTAACATCTACCTACTACCACTATACGATTAGATCATGGCTTATACCTTTACTGTAGTGCCTAACCACTAGATAAATATTATATATATATAGCTTTATAATCACACGAACTTCATTCAATGAAAGTCCAAATTTGTGTCAAGACGGTGTCTCCCATTATATAAATCTTATCCGTTGCGGAGTATGAACGAATACATATATACTACTAAATACAGTAGCATGGCTGTTGTTTAAACCTATAGCTTGCGATCATAGAATACTACTACTACTACTAGTAAGTAGTATCTGGTCAAATTTAAACGAGTCTCTATTTAGTATCACCTAATGATATCTCTGACGATCATTAGGTCCTCTCATGTGACAGTTTGCTAGAGAAGCCGATCGTAGTAGAACTTCAATCACCAAGTTCCTCTCTTCTTCCTGATCGTTGATTCCAGCCTCGTGCTTGAGGTAGGGACTAATAACGGCCCTGGATATGTCAAATGTCATATACTGGGATATATCCGATCGAGTAGACCACTAATACTACTGAAAGCTAACACACCACCAAGCCGCGCCAATCGTACATCATATTCATCATAATTACACCTAATCTTCTCAGGTACCAGATCTAGCAGCATTACCAAGACCATTCATCAACTGGCACAACCCCTGAACCAACGGGGGAAGCGCATCCTGAGAAGCATCTGCCCGCAGAAGCTCCTGAGTGAGGTCCATGGTCTGTCCGGGATCAGAGACAAACGCAGGGCCTTGTCTACCCTGCAATGCCGGGCTGCCACATCCGAGAGAGATGAATTTCTGCACATCGGTGGTCTCGTCTCCGTCGAGGTAGACTGTTGGGCCGCGGATGGTTGAAGGAGGAGGGCCTAACGGGCGGTTTTCCGAGCCCCCCATTTTATTGTTCTTGGCTTTGAGCACCACGCTATACGACCAAAAGGCCAAGCTGGCGTAGTACACTCCCACCGCTAGGAAGCCGGTCACGGACCCCGCCGGAATGGCTTTGGCTGCCCGGATGACTTGGCCGGCATGCCATACAGCTCTTCGTGAGTCGATGCTGCTGATCCATTCGAGGGCACTGTGGTAGACTCGTCTTGCTTCGCTCTTGTCTTCCTTTCCGGCGAATAGCTGTAGATCCTCTAAAGACATGTATAGTAACATTGAGATCATCTCGTATATTAGGATGACTTCGGGGATGGGAAAGTTGGGCCATTCGTAGCAGATCATGCGAAAGTGCTGCAACGCCTGTGCTAGTTCTTGGTGTCGTGAGTTGGTCACCAGTGCATTCCAATGCTTGGAATTGCCCTTGGAAATAAAGCTAAACCGGTGGTACTCGTTCACCATAGCCGAAAAGCCATGGAGGAGGATGCAACCGGCCAGCTGCATATCGACAGCTCCTTGTAACCGGGACATGTCCCGCATGGCCTCGACTAGAGACGGCTGTCGCTCGGTTGAAAGTAATCCAAGGTCTAGGTAGGTATCCCTCCATGCTGCTGCTGACTTGGCGTCCCATAGTGCGCGGATGGATGGAAGTGGAAGCTCCAATTCAGCGTACGATATGAGTGGACTGACATTCAGCATCATCGCACACTGCGCGTCATGTAAAAATAAATGATGGACAAGTCTGGACGTGTCAGTTGAAGTCTAAAACGGAGAAAGGTGGTGTCACCTTCTGAAAGATTCCTGCTCGATCCAAGCGTGCCATTTCTTCTCCAGCTCTTCCTCGTTGTCCTCGGGGCTTGGCACAATAGTTGTGTAGATAGTCCGGCGAAAACGTAATGCCCGTCGAAGCATCTGAGCCATCGTTAGCGACGCCATATATCTAGTGTAGGTGTGAACTGACCGTCACCAGTGGTTGTTGGAAGCTTTCCGCTATTTCCGTCCTTCGACCATTGCCGCTCCATAAACCAATGTCAATGACGACTGCGAATGTCTGCGAAGGCCGAAGATGGCGTGTGATGCGGTTATCTGACTCGAACTGCCTAACATTAGCATGTGTCAAATGAGCCCATCTAAGGCAAATGTACCGTAGTCGACATGTGGAGGCGTGCAACTTCCATCAATGCGTAGCCAAGTTTACGGATGGTTGGTATGGCCGAGCGGACCGCACCAGAAGCAGCAAGAGCTGTTAGCATGCCGGAGCTCTGTTCATTGGGGTAGAACGTCGGACCATGGATGAATGGATCCAGCTTCTGACTCTGATAGGCAAAATAGTCTTGTATGAGACCATCTAACAGCTCAGTGCTCGGGAATGACTTTATTATCCGTGGAATCATGGCTTTCTCGCTCGTCTGTAAGACCATTCCGAAAATGAGATCGCGACTACCCGGGGCGAGTCTCTCCGGTAGGATCTGCCGCTCTCCTCTGATGCTGGACCCTGGGCTATCCATAACCACTGGAACTGATAGATTGTCTTGGTCAGCAAAGACATGGTCATGCTGTGCCGGTTTCCATGCCGACAACGATGACCGTTTGTAGGCCTCGGCACCAAGCGCGATCCTACTGTCCACATCGGACCGATCATTGGGTGCATCCGGGGGCTGTGGAGCAAGGTGTGATAGCCCCTGGGAATTGAAGTAGTCGATCAGGCCAAAGTCGACTTCAGTCAGATCGAAATCAAACTGCATGTTGGTATTGAGAAGGTTATGGCGGTAGTCTGGCGCAGGGTTCATGGCATTCAGTGGATCTAATTCGTTCGGACGGGATAAGGATGGGATGAGAGCATCGGGAATGAACTCGGGGAAGAAGGTTCCATCGACACTAAAGATACCACTCTCATGATCAAACGCGGGTGATATTGCTTCGGCGAAGCTCGATTAGCACACGCTGCATTTCGATTATGATATAGGCGGAACTTACCGCCATAGTTGGTCGACGGGGGATTTTCGGGAGCGGGGTCAGGCGGGTCAGGCAAATAGTTGTTTACAGCAAAGTCAGGGGTCGTAAATGAAGGATGATCGATAGTGGCTGGGTAGTCGCCCATCGGCGGTATTGTTGGTGAGAACGCGGTCTGCGGTTGGGGTGGCTCGGGATACTGGCTTTGGCCATCAGGGTCATCGTACCCTAAATCGGTCAGTTATCGGATATACCGGCTTTTCCTAGATGAACCAACCTTGCATCGGAGACCCCGGGGTCATTTCATCAAATCCGGCGTCGTGCCAGTCGCAAATAAGCTTTTTGTCCCGACAACGCCGACAAGGCTTTTCCTCGTCGCATTTGAGCTTTGATGTGGCGCATGCTTTGCACGCCTGGGAGACCCGACCGCTCTTCGCATAGGATGGGGGGCGTTTGCGCTTGCCATCTCGCGGATGGTCATGACCTGCAGCGTGTCGCTTCATCAGGTCCCTGATGCGGAGCGGTCAGAACCAGAGAGGGGATGGCAGAGACGGATGAGGACGGACGTACGGCCTGGCGAAGCCTTTGTTACACACGTGGCAAACATATGGTTTCTCGCGGGTATCTGCGCGTGGAGTTAGAAGAAAGAGTTATGGGGGCATGAGGACAGTGTCATACGCGACCGGACGTGTCGAATTAGATGATCTGCCCGATTGTAGTGTTTTTTGCAGAACCCACATTGAAAATATCCATCGCGCGCTTTAGGGAGTGGTCGTGATGGGGATTGCGCTGGGAATGATGGAGAGGACTTATCGAGCATGATGGAGGCGATACATTGGTGAAACTAGAGATGAGATGAAAGGGATGATGAGGTGAAAAAAAAAGAGGAAATAGTGTCAAGTAGACTGAAAGTGAGTTGGAATGACGGACAGTGTGGGGAAGTCACCAAGCGTTAAGCTCGGGATGGCAAAATGCGGGGAACGGGGTCCATGATTGGGATATTCAGAGGGATAGTGAGGACTAGTTCATTATTCAGGCTATCTTTCCCTGGGAACTAAGCCGGATTGAAGAGGGTCTACGTATTTCGCAGAGAGGCGAGGATGGGGCTGGCCAGTCTGCTGCTCGGACTGCGCCATAAAGTTGGCTCCAGCCCTGGATGGCGCCATGACTAAGCGGCAGAAGAGCTGCAGGGTTTCTTTTCTCATATATGGATCATTCAGGATGTGCAAGAATGCAACCCGAATACTACCGGCGATCAACCAGCTAGTATAGGCAGACGAGTTTTACGAGCACACGTCTCCCGGTCAGCCAGATGGGTAAGTAAAAGGGATGGACCCTCGCGATGACCAGTGAGGTGGCTTATCAATTACCTTTGGACCCTTACAGTGTGTTCGGGATGTGGAGGACCCTAACCGAGGCCGCTTCCTGGGTCTCCATCCTGGATGATCCATCTCCTCCAGCTACCAACAGGCCCAGACTAGTCCAGATCCAATTACTTCCCAGTCCATTGTTGGAAGTACCATAACCCCCACAAAAATGATGAAAGCCGAAGCCGAATGGCACAAAACGCGTATGTCCGCAAAACCCCGACCGGACCCCAGCTGGCCAGGACGCAGCTCGAGCCCGGCAGCTATAGCAGATCCACTCACACCGCTAGCTAGGCCTCACCCCGGTCCACATGTTCTCCCATGGCTCTCCGATGATGATATACGAAACGACAGAATCCTCCAACTACTGGCGCAAATGTGGCGATGAAGCACGTGCACACAATGTGAGAGGAATCGTGATGCTGGTGCGTCCTCTACCATCCCTATAATCGTCAACACGCGGATCCACCCGTCAACTCTACACTACCCAAATTGGGGAAATGACATCCACCCACGGACACTAACTCACTAACACCCAATGATGACCAAACCAGAGCTCCCACTGGGCAACACTAGGAGACGGCATCGAAGTGGCCACGAACCCCGCTCCCCAGATCAGCCCCGTAGGTATCGTCCCGAGCAACGACTACAAGGCCTACCAAATGACATCTGACTTGGCCACCGCACAACGATGCATCGACCTCCTCCAAGCAGAGGGATTCAATGTATCCGGCAACCCCAACTACAACTGGATAGTAGACGTGTTCACCATTATCCAGAAGATGTTCCCAGAGGGCAATCCCCCTCCGGTAACAGTGATATCCAGTAACGCGCGATACGATCCGCACTACCATCTGAAAATAGGAAAGACGCTGCGCCAACTCCGAAAGGAGAACTACCTCCTCATCGGCACAGGAGGATCAGTCCATAATCTCTACCGCAATCGATGGGGACCCATGGTCAAACATCGCAATTCCCTAGCCCAGGAGATTCCCCCGGAGGGATGGGCACTGGAGTTCAAGCAATCCCTGGAGGATGTGATGACGAAGACATCGGGATTGCAGCTGCAGCGGGCGGTAACTAGGCTCATGAAGCATCCACAATTTCGCGACGCGCACGGTACAGATGATCATTTCATACCGGCGGCTTTTGTGGCGGGGGCGGCGGGGGATGCAGAGGATGAGGGCTGTTGCGGGGTCTTGGGCGCGGAGACTTGGGAGTTGTGTAATATGGCTAATTTGCAGTTTACCTTTGGGAGGTGGCCAGAACAAAAGCTTGTGGCTGCTTGATGCTTAGCTTAATTATAGTATAGTCACTGTATTATTATGAGATTGTGATTAGACGCTTGGTCATCGAAGCTTTGTACATACTGAACAATATGTTCATTCCTGACCAACCAATTGTCTTGGTCTACCTCACTGCTAAACTATTGCAAGACGAGATGGACTTATCATACTAGCCAATAATTCAGGATACCATCTCCTTCCAAACAGTATTCACACATATTGACACCAAGTCTCATATCTCACAAGTACAAAATGTGACCCAAGATCACAACAACATAACTCACATGCATACCAATTTACTCCAAATAAAGAAAAACACCACTCATAACCCCCTCCACCTCCTCACAGCTGCATACCCATAAATCCCCATTGTCGAGATACTCGCCACAAACGTAAACAGTGTAATAACTCCACCAGTGATAATCCCCTGCTCAAAGAACCCAATTGCCTTGCCACTGCGCTGCCCAATAGCGGGCAGTGGCACCAACGCCTCGCGCAATGCGTCGTTGGACTTGGATGCATAGCTGCTCACTATGTCTCGAACCAGAGCGGTGTTGTTGGTCTCCGTTACGAACTGGGGTCGGGGGACCTGTAGGGATGGTACTGAGTAGCGAGTTTCGCGCGAGGGTTGTTGGTTGATGGGGTATGCGGGGCCGACTGGTCTTGTTAGACATTCCTGTAGAGGGCTGGGAATGGGGGTTGGGAGCTTACTGAGCATGTCGACTGGGACGTGATTGATGTAGGATGTGTAGGAGTCGATGAATTGGGTTAGGTATTTGGCTGCTGCTGGGGCGGAGAAGGCGTATGTTGCTGCTAGGCTTCCCATGCTAGATTTTTGTTAGCTGATTTTCCATAGTAAGGGGGTGGAGGTTTCGGGGCAAGTGGGAGGCATACGAAGTGCTAAAATCAATAGCATCGTCCAGGCTAGTCACCGGATGCAGAACGAGCACTTTCTCGGATACCTTCTTTTGCAGAAGAGACGATTTTCTAGGCTGTCAGCATGCTACTTCCATGAATGGAGGTATAGAGCTTACCGGTCGTGCACCTCAACGACACCCCATTCAGATCCAGATACAATCACCCGTGCACTGGCGTCTTTATACGCCGCATCGAGCAACGAAGCGCCCGAGCTCGATCGTCGCGGATTAACGGCCGTCTGACGAGCGTCTCCATTCTGACCAGCTAGGTACTTTGACGATCGCTGGATAATGGCTTCCACGAACTCCTTCATGGCGAACTCCTGTACGAGTACAACGTCAGGCGAGTAAGTGGAGCGACCGCCAAAAGCGAATCGCGCGGACACCAGCGCATCCGCTGCAGCGGAGATGTTGGCTGTGCGGTCGACAATGGCGACGGTTCTGGCTGAAGTGGGCGAAGAAAGGCTGTTGGAAGAAGGAGGAATAGAGTCACTTTGTGCAATGATACGCGTTTTGTTAAGGAATGCAGTGTCTGGTCTCTCCTCGCTGATAGCGAATGTATCTGCGTCCAGGGTCTGAGGCAGGATCTTCTTGAGCACACCCGGTACGGCCATGGTGGTTTTCGTCAACTATTAAAGTTAGCATTAAGCCAAATAACTCGTGGTGTTGAGCCCACCTCAAGAATCACACAGTTCCCGGCCGCAATGGCAGCACTCAGCGCCGCAACAACAGAGAAAAACATAGTATGCGAAGAAGGAACAATATAGACAATCCCCACACCGCGTTTCCCATCATAATTATCCTTGCCATTGGCAACGCGATACTCCTCCTCCAGGTCTTTCTTCAAGTCCAGCGAAGCATAATGTGTGCGAATCTCCTTCAAGGCAAGGCAGATTTCGGCGCGAACTTCCTCCGACGAGTTTCCCGAATCGGCAGCGATCGCATCCTTGATCTGCTCGATATTCTGTACGAGAATGGACTGTAGGCGATGAAACTGGTTCTGACGGTATCTGATATTTAGACAGCGACCGTCTATCTCAGCAGCGATAATGCGCTGGAAAGGTTGTGTTGCGACCATTGTGCGTTGGTAGTAAGCGTGCTAGGTGGCACTCTGTTACACCCAGGTCTGGAATCTAGATGGATATAGTAGCAGGGGTTAAGCCGACAATCACGTCACACCGTCAAACACGCGATGTGGACACAACTTATTCCTCGGCAGTATGGCCGCAGCTAGTGATCCGATCATGCGGACAGTGGAAGAGTGTGCGGGGGAAATATGGGGGAAAGATGGAGGGAGGCGTTGGGTTGAGTCTGGGCGTTCGGGATGTGGAGGAAGCAAGGGGTGGATGGGATGAACAGCACATCCCTTTTGTTATGCAGGTCGGTTCGGTGCACTATCCACCGCTAGTCAAGAGGAACATCATCTGTTCTAACCTGCTGTTGTTGTCTGTGAAAGTGCTTGTTACACACTCAAGATATTATTTCCATCATGTCGTCCACAACTACAACTACTACATCTACATCTAGGGCTGTTGACGCCAGCACGCTTTCCATCCTCTCCGACTACGAGATCCACCACACCGGCTCAGAGACCCAGCCTCAGCCCCGGGTTCCTCGTGATGCTGTCCCTGTATCCCAGCCTGTGGACTGGCCTTCGCACTATAGACGTATCCCTTCATATCGACCTGTGGATCGGAACTTGAGCTACGAAGAGCGATCGGCTGGGACGAGTCCCGTGGAGTATATGTTTATCCAAACCATGTTGCATGGGGTGTGGTTGAATGCGGTGAGTACCTATGCTCAATCTTCAAATTGGATAGTTCTGATATATGTGCAGTCTGTTGCGCGTCTCTGGCGCTTTACTGGGGGAAGGATTAACGATAAGATCTTCCATTATAAAGTTGGAGGAGAGTGGTGATTTAGTATAGCTTATGTCTGATCTCATTATTTTGCAATATATCAACCGTTTGTACTAGTTATCTGCTATATAAATAACTTATATGCTACGAATTTCAAGCTACTTCCTTTTAATCCTATAGCGAATGTACCAAATGAATAGTAACGTTATAGCACTATATCATCATTTATCCTACACTATAATAGTTCAATAACCTGAACATCCAAGAGGAATGTATCGCTCACAGATCTCAAATGTCTCTAGAATCTCATCCTCTTATGTATCTGCATGACAGCTATAGACATCCTTCCATTCCATCCAGCACTCTAAATACACCCTATATCAACCACGAACCCTCCAACCATCTCATCCCCCTTCCACCCCACAACCCTAGAAAAAAGAAGCTTAAGTACTATCCCTAACCTGAATCCCACCCAAATTCTCCTTCAATCCCTCCCCCAACCCCTTCGCGGGCAACAACACATACAACATCCTGGCCCAGCTCCCCTCCCCATTCTCCCCATCAGGAGTAACATTCCTCCAAGCATGGTTCGTACCCCTCTGGACCGCGACATCCCCTCTCTTCAACAACCTCGTCTCCCCCGAATCCAGCACAAGCTCAACCTCCCCCTCCAACACAACCCCATAATCCACCGAGACAGTGCGATGCATCGGACTCAGCGCATGCGGCGGCATATCCACAATGCGACACACCGAGCCCGTGGAGATGGTGATCCCGGGCGGGTTGGTCAGGTAGGAGGCGTAGGCGGGGATGTCGGCCTCGTCGGTGAGGTTTGCGGGGAAGGAGTCGGTGGTGTAGGCGAGGGAGAATTGGGCGTTGGCGGAGTCTTGGATTTGTTGCACTGGCATGGTTTCTGAGAGGGTGGTGGAGAAGATGGCTTTGTTTGTGGTGGGGTCGTGGGTGGTTATGTAGCGGGAGAGGGGGCGGATGTTTTTGGTGACGGTCATTTTGGCGGTGTTGGTTTGGGAGGAAATGGGTGGTGCTTGTTGTGTAGGATGTTCTGAAAATTGGAATGTAATGAGGAGTTCTTTGTTTGGTTTGAGGTTGGTATACTGCTTAGGATGGGATGCTGTTTGCTATATAATGCTGTGTCTATACTATAGTATACGGATCAGGATGCATCGGGACCACATCCCGATGGAGTTCAGAAGGTGGTTCCAATCGGTTATTCGGCTCTGGCATTACAGAATGAAATTCAATTTCTAATTATCCCATCTAAGTTATGATCTACTTCCTGCGGAGTTCCTCCAGCCAGCCCCGCGGGGGAATAATCGGCAAAGTGACATAGTTATCTCCGTGGCCGAAGTTGATATGGTTGAGTCCGTGGAATCGCTCCGGGGATCTGGCTCTGTCAGCAACGTAGTCTTCAATACAGGCTGGGATCAACTTACCGGTCTACAGGAGAATTGTGCTGGAATATTCCACTTCCTTGTGTATCGCCAGATGCGACCTCAAGGATAATCTTTCCTCCCTTCTCGACTACGACGTTGGTCGGCCACACCTCCACATCGACCGGGTAGACCTCGCCCGGGATAACCGGGAGCACGTCCGTGGAGTAGTAGTTGCGATGAGGGAGCCAGGGACGGTGGCGAGGATGCTCGGGGTCTGTCTTGCGCAGACTGACACGCTGCCAGCCCTTGCAGAGAGGCACTGGGTCTCCAGCTGTGCCGGTGTAGAACACCTCCTTGCCCTCGGGCGAGATGTACCGCAGCGTGACGAACAGGTCGATATCTTGCGGAGTGGGAGAGCCTGGCTGGGGGCTCATCGACACATTGAGATGCGCGACAATGTGTCCGGTGATTTCTGTTTCGCTCTCAAATGGCGGAGTGGTGAACTGCACCAGCTGCGGGTTCTCCAAATTTCCGAGAGCAGGGTAAGTGATTTTGACCGGGCGCTCTTGCGGAGCTGTGGTTACCAGCTCTTTCTTGGAGGTCAGATAGTATCGCGTGTATTGCGTACGCGCAATGGGCCATTCATTTTCAGTACGGCGAGGGAATTGCTTCTCTGCTTCAGAATTGTTGAATCCGACGTCTCCTTTGCGGAGAACCAGATCAACCTTCGGGGCTGTTCCAGTGGACCATCCCTCGCGATCCTCGCCCTTGAGAAAGGCGTCTAAGAAGCTGCGCTGGACTTCCACTTCTTCCGAATAGTAGAAAGGCAGGTCATGGCGACCGGTGATGAAGCGCAGATACTTCAACTCGCTGCCTGCTTGGGTCCAGCCCTCCACATTACCCCGCAAGTGCAGCAAAATGCCACCCCAATTGGCCACGGACAGAAGAGGCACCTGAATGTCGGACATTGTGTACTCCTTACTAGCATAGTATATATCATCGCGGAATCGGTTGTTGACGTTGTCGATTGTCTGGTCCTGACGGTTCGCTTCCAATTCCTCCTCGGGAAGATCACCCTCGATGGTATCAGGACCCCAGTTACGGGCAGCACGACCAGGCCGACCGTACTGGTTAGAGACGACCTGGCGGTCCCACCAGAATTTGATGAAAGCGTT
Source organism: Aspergillus vadensis CBS 113365 (assembly GCF_003184925.1). Classification (NCBI taxonomy): domain Eukaryota; kingdom Fungi; phylum Ascomycota; class Eurotiomycetes; order Eurotiales; family Aspergillaceae; genus Aspergillus; species Aspergillus vadensis. Next base: position 503,721 of record NW_020292055.1, on the reverse strand, counting down.
CGAAAGGATACCTCCGTGGCGACAGCGATCACGGTAGTAGTCGGACATGCCCTCCCACGGGATAATACACGACAGGCCCTTGGGTTGCCGCGCACTGACTCTCCATTGACTTCCAGCATAGTAACTAATTCCGAGCAGTCCTACTTTACCAGTGGACCATGACTGTTCGGCTGCCCATTCGACCACATCAAAGAAAGCCTCGCTCGTTTCACGGGACATGGTGTCCAGCTTTCCGCGAGATTGGCCAGTGCCTCGCTCATCCGCCCGAACAACAGCATAGCCATGCTTAGTCCAGAAGGCAGGATCGGGAGTCTCCCAGGCTGAATGGGCAGAGTGATGCTCAGGGTTGACTTCGCTGTATGACTTCGGATGGAAGTCCGAGTATGGAATATCTTTGCCGTAGGGGCCGTAAGTGACTAGCACTGGGGCCTTTTCCAGCTCCTTGGGCCGGTAGACGTTGCATCGGACAAGACCCGATTTATCCTTAAGAGCAATGGTGACATTTTGCTCGAGGATGTAGGGGAAGGATGTATCATCCCGGGTAGTGATGTCTTCGCGGATGGGATTCGGCATGATGGTGATACTGTACCTCACCAAGAAAAATAGAGGGTCAATAGGCGAGGAAGTAAAAACGATGTGTAACAAAAGAACCCAAATTCGGTGTGATAAATAGGCCCTCGTTATCTACCCCTCACGGTGTTTTGCGCCATTTCAACGGTTCCCTTGCATCCGCTCCGAACGTGGAGCCGAAGTGGTTGAGCCGAGGATTGAGATCACGACTCCAGACCCCAAAATCCGTCCGGCATTGACGGTGGACACACATGACTCATCCTGGCAATTTGTGGGGGTGAAAGAAATCATGGGGTTGTCTTGAAAGATATAATTGTGTAGTATGTCATGGCAACACTCCGCTCTTAAGTGGCGAAATAACCCGTGTGTCCCCAGTCTGCAACCTTTAGCCAAACGTGATACACTGCCCTATCTGCAACAATGGGGAGCATTGACCCATGCACAGCCCAAGGAGGCCTTCACATTCTTATTGCCGGCGCTGGTATTGGAGGCCTGGCCACTGCCATCGCTCTCAGACAACAAGGTCACCGTGTTGAGGTCAGTTACTCTTGCATCCGAACTTCAGGGTGTGGACAATAAGTTTGGACTAAAACTTGGACGCAGTTGTTTGAACGCTCCCGCTTTGCAAACGAAATCGGGGCAGCGATTCATCTTACACCTAATGCAAACTCTGCGTTGCTTAGATTGGGGATCGACGGCACCAAATTTGGGGCTGTAGAAACTGAGCAGGTACCCGCTGCCATGCTTGCTCTTAACCGAAAGATCACCTCTGACCTTGCCAGTTACGCATATACACTCCTGGTGGGAAGACTCTGGGTATAGTCGACAACAAAGCGCATGCAGACAAATGGAGACACGTAAGTAAACTTCTCCTGCTTGGAAATCAATCGTCATAACGCTTGATAGAAATGGACCCTGGTCCACCGAGCCCACCTACACGAAGCTCTGAAAGTTGCCTCTCAGGCTCCTGGTCCGGGTATACCAGCTCAGCTGCACACATCGAGCAAGATTGTAGACATTGACCCAAAGAACGCCACGGTGACTCTTGAAAACGGGGGAACTTTCAAGGGTGATGTCCTTATCGGAGCAGACGGTGTCCACTCCCTTGCAAGATCGAAATTGCCTTTCGCAAAGGACATTAAGCCTTTCAGCTCTGGCAAGAACGCATTCCGCTTCCTTATAAAGCGCCAAGATGCCCTAGAAGATCCCGAGACCCGTTCACTTGCTGAGGTGTACAGTTCAGTGGACATGTGGGATTCTGATGAAAAGCGTGTGGTCATTTACCCTTGTGCCAACAATGAGTTGCTGAACTTTGTTTGCATCCACCCTGACACAATGAGCACCATCAACACATCCTCTGATTGGAATCAAGAAGCTAGCAAGGAGGCGCTTCTTGAAGTTTTCAAGGATTTCAATCCCCAAGTTCTCAAGATGCTAGCCAAGGCAGATCCTTACACCTTGAGGGTGTGGCCTTTGTTGGACATGGAAACTCTTCCCACATGGGTTGATGACCGGCTTGCAATCATCGGGGATGCAGCACACCCATTCTTGCCTTACCGTGCATCTGGAGGAGCGATGGCCATTGAGGATGGTATTTCCCTAGCTGTCATGCTGTCCCGCGATGTGACCCGCGAGGAGATACCGGAACGGTTGAAGCTGTATGAGAAGGCTCGTCATACTCGAGCAAGCACTGTGCAGCAGATGACACGAGAGTCTTCCAAGCCGCAGTCAATGGAGACAAGTCAGTATCAGCACCCGCTTATCAGTACATAGCTAATATTCCACAGTGGAAGCAATGACCGACTATATCTACGGGCATGACGAATTCGACTACTCCACGCAGGTGCTGCGTAAGCATCTCTGGAGCAAACTCCCGGCCAAATACTGGCGACAGCCCATTGTCTTCGGCCCCATGCCCGGCCCCAGACAAGACTGGTGGGGCAGAAACCGCGTCCAGAAGTCACTCAAGTCGACGTTCCAGACGGCGTCAATCCGATTCAAAACCAGTCGGACGCTGCTGCAAAACCTCCTTCCTAATGAGAGGTACTCTTTCACTGACCCAAGCACTGTGGCCTACGCCAGCTTCTCGCAAACGAGACTCCACGGCATGGACTGGCTCGGCGGCGGCGGCTACCGTCACCTAGGCCTTTACATCGAGGGCGTGCAGTATAAGAAAACAGACGGCGAGGTTGTCAAAGGACTGTACCTGCCCATTCTCTTCGAAAGTCTGACTGATCCGATCGTGAGTGGCCGCGAAGAGCTCGGCATGCCAAAGCTGTACACTGCCATCGAAGCACACGAGCGGACCAATTCCTACCATCTCACGACTAGCTGGGAAGGAGCTGTATGGGGTCACTTCCATTTGGAAGACCTGGAGGACCAAGATTTCAGCATGAACCCTCCTCAGAACATTGGTAAGGGTGACTTGATCTATCGCTACATGCCGCAAGTTGGACGCGCGAACAAGGGACAGCCTGAGGCTGAGTACCCCGTGCTTGTGCCACAAGAGGAGGAGCAGAAGAACATTCCGTCAAGAATCACTCGGCTCCGGACGACCAAGAACGCCCGTTTTGAGATTGATGCACTCAGCTGGGAAGCATTGCCAACGCTGCATCATGTCATTTCACGGCTGGCTGAGATTCCCGTGGATGAGATTGTTTCGGCCAAGGTAGTTGAAGGCGAGGGGGTAGCAGATGTGTCATGCGCAAGACGTATCGAGTAAGAATTGGGCCGCGTTAGAAGCAGAATATAGCTGGTCGGAGTTATCATTGTCAGCATTGCTGTACCTGTATGTTTTGATAGCAGATTTCAGAGTAGATTGATGTACCTGTTTTGAACGGTGTGACCTAGCTTGGGATCATGTGATACCGGTTCTGTGTCAAGTATTCTGTGAACTATAGATACAAGTACAAGCTAGCGTTCAACTGCTGCGATCACTTTCGAGCTCCATATTCTATGGACCAGTTTCAACTAGTATAAGCGTATATGACTTGAGTACGTATATTTCTATGCCTCGTTCAGTGTCAAGAAAGCTTTGAGTTATCTCTCATCCCAGCTGCCTGAACCTCGATCTAGCCCACCAACCCTCCATTCGTCTTCTTCACCATAGTAAACGGTGCCCCAACTCTTTTCAACAACTTAGCCTCTCTGGGCTTGATAAACAAAGGTTCCGTTGCAGCGAAGTAATCACGATAATACGGCTTCACCAATTGGACCTATCTCAGCACCACTCATTTTAGCTTCTGGTCACCAATGCTGAAAAACAAGGTTTATACTTACCCCCATAAGCCATTCTTTTGACGCAGACCTGCATACAGATGGTAGATTAGCACCAAACTACGAACAAACCCACTGCCAGAAACCAGCAATGGAACAGGACAGACCAATTCTCTACCCAGGAGATAGTTCCCGGGGAATCGAGCGACTGGTATAGTTCGAAGAAAGTACATTCAGGCTCGGCGGTGACAGCCTTGTAGGCAGGTTCGAAAGCGGCCCAGAACTTCGGCACGTCCTCGGGTTTAAGATGGACTGTTACTTGCAGGGAGATGGATTCGGATGAGTCGGACATGGCGAGATTATCTGATTTATTGCTAGCTTCGTTCGAAGGCAGGGAGCTGTGGATGATTGGTTGGCTGAGTCGAAGATGGGGTGATGACAATCGGTAGCAGAACAAGTCCTTTGTAGACAATTGAGGAGGGGTGGTGGCGGGGTTATCGGAGGCCAGTCAGTATCTATCATAAGCGGCTAACTGTAAGCACTAACCACTTAGCAGCACCAAATTGACATGGGTTGATACTTGGTGCTTCTCAGTGGCTATCTTTGATGACCCGTGTCGAGGCTGAACAGTCCAGCCGTATCATGACTGGACATGATTGGCTTCACCGCGAGAAAGATAATATACTACTTCTATGAAGCAGTTTTCTTTAGTACCCTTGCAATCTAAGTATCGGGTTGTTTCTGACTGAAACCGGCGTCGGCCAGTCAATGTTTGCACATCAGCTCAAAGGAAGCCAGAACACTAGCGAGCACAACAGCAAGTACTATCACTGCCAGACACAGCAATGTCTTCAGTCATAGGCGAGAGCTAGCGATGAAGATGAAGAGGGGTATATCATATTAACCTAGATTTGTGGTTATGATAGCATAAACGAACGAGTTTTCACTATCACACCGTCTGGAAGTTTATGATGACAAAGTGTGCAAGAGGATCGGCTCATAATTGTCTAATACTACTTTCCTGGAGCGTATATTTCGTCCACGAGGGATACTGTGTATGCGAAACCAGTCTAAGTATCAGTGGGTCTCGATCGACAGAAAAATTGCTTTTGGCATCGATCGTCCGACTGTCTCTGTATCATGTTTAACTCCAGATCATCATAGAATCAGGATGAGGTGAACGGTGCTGATGAAAAGCTTGTTTCGAGGACCGGATGATGGCAGTACTAGTAATAGTCTTTTCTCATACACCATCAATTTTGTGTGTTGGTATATCCCAGGATCGCTCGCATATACGTATGCATCGCTACTTACCTAATTAGTAGTATGCGAGCTGATATACGCAGAGAACCATATATAACTAGTACTGTCGTAGCTATGCAACGCACTACCTTTAGCATATATGATACCAAGCCCAATTGCCCATAATCTGAAATTTGATGTCCAAGGTCTCAGGAGCACGATCAAGTAATTGTACTTAGCCGCTTGACGACACCCACACTCACATCAGGAAAGTGCATCAGCCAATTAACATAAACCAAGTATCTATTCGACTCAGGCAGAACTGTGCACTACCACTGGCGCAGGCCGCTATGCTAAGCACTAAATTGCACAAGTTGCAGTCTTTAAGGATGAAAGGCCCGGCCGTCTCACTAGCAATATAGTGGACCACTTAGTCTATGGATCATCCGGAACGATACGTATGTCCCGGTCATGACTATACCTCTTGGCAAGGTGATGTGAATTGTGTTGGTGGCACCTATGGCCTCGCAACAAAGCCGCTCGATTGCAGTACAGTATGCAGTATACGCATGAACTGCACAGAAACTAAAGTGAGTGGTTCGAGCACTGAGGCTTCTCTGCAATAGCTCGCAGGCATGCAGACCTTGTCTGCCTGATGTCACCGGGGTCGCGAGGATGAATTCATGGGCCTAATCCCGGAATGACTTCGAGCCTTGGGGCCACTAGTCTCGTATTGTCCCCAGCAGTAAGCAACTAGGTGGCAATCACGGGCATGGATTATTTTCGAGCTAAGAGTGGTAGTAGGAGCGGGCACCTAGATGACTGGACAGTGAATAGCTAGTGAGCACCGTGGGGTCATCATGTCTCGAGCTAGAGAAGCGCGGATATATTCGGGAATGGAAGAGTCCTTTTGTCTGATGAGTGTTCCATGACTCTTGGAGGATGTCCGGTGGCTGCACCTCATGGCATCAGGCCGCAATGGGATGCAGGAATGGCATCTGGGGGAAGAATGTGGGCATGCACACACAGGAATGCATGTGGTGTTCTTATCGTAGTGCTATGAGTGGTAAAAGGCGCTGTTTGAGAGTTCAACGTTCTGCGTAATTTCGTGGAGCAAATATCTTCGAACTGCGGGGATGCTGCTGCTCAACAGATTGGAGAGTTGGTGAGACCACCCGAGTGTGGATTGACGGATCTTTGCTGGATGGATGGACGGGGGCCCAGAAAGGCCTAGAACGCGACCGTAGCTTGGAAGCATTTGAAGGAAGAAGAGCTTTACCTGTACGATGGTTGTCTTTTTGAAGCGAATGTGCTGTGCTTGGAAAATTGAAGAGAGGAGGGAGAAACCCGACATAACACAAGCCAACGTGCGAACTTCCTTAACCATGGAACCTAGTAAAGGGGAAGAAAACAGGATGGGATGGCGACAGCAGGAAGTATAGTATTGAGTGTCGCGGCGGATGACGCATGACTGGCTGCCTACCGAATCAGGCGGCCCGCTGTGAGGTGCTCCGCCCGCTGCTGCACTTCACCAGGAACCGTAACCTCACCTCCTCCCGCCTTTGCTCGTCCTACGCTTTTGCATCTCTTTCTCTACTACTACTGCTACTTCTTCTTCTATCTCCAGGGTACCCTGTCGTCTCGCTTCGACCGTCTCCTGTCTCGTCTGGAGCCCGGTCCTCTCACCTTTCCCTCCCCCTCTCAGCGCCACTTCCCCCCCCCCCTCCCTCGCCCGCTCGCGTCGATCGCTTCGCTGGTGTGACTGTATTTATAATTCGCCCCGTCGGCCACCTAAGGCTGTCCGAACAAAGACCCTGATCTACTGGCTGTCTATAGACTCGATAGAAATCTTGCTCCAGAGTTGGCCAGGGCTTGCATTTGCTGGGTTTCCCAACGTGATTTGACCCTCTCCGAGTCTGGGAGAGCTTCCCCGCACTAGAGCTGCACAGCATCATGTATGTCGTGGAGAAACACATCACAGGAAAAAATGAGAGACCAAGTGAATATGTAGCTAACCGAAGGCTCTCACAATATCCAGGCGCATTACCGTGAGCGTGATTCGTCCGGATCAGGCCGACGCCGACATCTTCTCCCTAGAAGTCGGTGGGGACATGACCGTCGAGCTCCTCAAAGCCATCGTCGAAAGCGAAACCTCCATCCCTCCTCCCTCCCAACGTATTCTCTACAACAATCAACTACTCGCCGATGATGCTCGCACCCTCGAACAGGTTGGCATTGGTGAGGGCGACATGATAGGTGTTCAGGTTACGCTGCGGAGACCCCAGGCCCCCCCACGGAGTATTGGGGGCCCCAGCTCTGCTGCTGCCCAACAAAACCTGCAGCGAAGACAGGCAATGACACCAGATCCCGAGACGATTCGTCTACATATTCTCGGTAATCCGCAAGTGCGCGAGGCTGTTCGACGGCAGAACCCGGAACTGGCGGAGGTGGCCAACGATGCACAGCGCTTCCGTGATGTCCTTCAACGACAACAACAGCGCGAGGCTCAGGTCGCAGCAGAGAAGGAGGCTCGAATTGCGATGCTGAATGCTGATCCGTTCAACCCCGAGAATCAACGAGAGATCGAGGAGATTATCCGTCAAAACGCGGTTACGGAAAACCTCCACAATGCCATGGAACACCACCCAGAGTGTAAGTGGACGAAACGCTTTCCGTGTCGACTTTATTGCTAACATGAAGGCACAGCATTTGGTCGCGTAACCATGCTGTATATCCCTGTCGAGGTCAATGGCCATAGACTCAACGCATTCGTCGATTCCGGCGCACAGGTCACCATTATGTCACCCGAATGTGCGACCGCGTGCAACATCATGCGACTCGTCGACCAGCGATATGGGGGAATCGCAAAGGGCGTTGGTACGGCTAACATTATCGGTCGGGTGCATTCAGCACAAATCAAGATTGGAAGCATGTTTCTTCCATGCTCCTTCACGGTTATGGAGGGCAAGCACATTGATCTACTCCTAGGCTTGGATATGTTGAGGAGACACCAAGCCTGCATTGACCTCAAACGAGGTGCACTCATCATTCAAGACCAAGCGGTCCCGTTCTTGGGAGAGGCGGACATTCCCAAGCACCTCCAGGAGGAATTCGAAGATGAGCCCATGATCAAGGGAGCCGATGGCGCCGAAGTCGGCGCCCGGACAGGTGCGGTCACGCATCAGGCCAGCCGCAGCCAAGCAGCTGGTGGCCCCAACATGGCCTCTGCGGCATCCTCTTCCCGCCCAGCCCCGCCGCAGTCACGCTGGCCGGCGGACTCCATCGCGAAGATCACCGAACTAGGCTTTACGCGAGAAGAAGCCATGCGAGCTTTAGACGCAGCCAACGGAGACCTAGACGGAGCCATTGGATTTCTGATATGACGCAGGTGATGTCACCGCTTTGGAATCCTTCAGCTTTTGGCAAACTTGGTGCCGGGTGAGCAGTCCCGGGAACTTTGGTACCGCTGTAATATGATCTATCATCAACAACAGCGAGACCTGTGCGCAAATTGTGCGATGGCGCTCTATTCCCTACCCATGTCTCTATTTTGTTCCTTTCCCTTGTAACAATGAAGCCTACGGACGTAACTATTACTGCATTTTTGTGACCCTACACACTCCCATGGTCCCAGCCCGGAACTCTATACCTAGCAAGCAAGATAGACACCATCAACAGCCACCCAATTCTTATTGAGGATATTTTGGAGACCATCATTCCATACTATCAGCCAGCCCTGTGGCAAACAATCACAATCCCTGCTTTGCCCCCCCCAAATCCGCAAGCCTCATCTTTCTCACATCGGGCTTCATCCCGACCTACCTATATCATGCAGCTGCAGCATTAAGAGCGATCGGGTCGGTGTAGCGGGTCCTGCTGCCACCTTTACACTTTTTCCACAGTAAGTACTATCTAGTGGGCATGCATTCCTACCTGTACAATGTACAGAGCACAGATCACAGACCCAAAGAAAATTTTGGTTTTCAGCCCACTGCACCTAACTTAGCGAGTTGGCATGTATGCCTTACGCCTTCAGTTCAGACACCCCCCGGCACTAAGTCCAGCACGATAAGGCAGGTTGATGTCCTTGCATGACTAGGCTCATGCAACTTCCTAGGCCTAGAACCCAATGACTGGTCTAGTTTATTGGTCTGCGAAACATTTCCGTCCAGTGTACACCTCTACTGTTACAAAGTACACCTAGAGTAAAGTACTGTGTACAGTGCACTTTCCAGCTTTGCAGACGCATGCACGCCTGAGTTTAGATCTGCCATTCCTTTACTTTATTTTTCATTTTTTTACGTGATCTATGGATTATCGTCCCAGCACATACACCCCCTGCATTGGATACTGTATGCATACATGCCCTCCACTGAAATAGGAAAGGGGAGAATATTGGGGTTATGGGGACTGATTACAGTGGTGACTTACTCCTTCTTGGACTTGACTAGGAGTCTGGTCCGAAGTCTAAAGAACATATCCAGTGCCATGAACGCACCTATCAGAATTAATTAGCAGCCATCCAACTCAGCTTACTTATGTCCAGGTGCATGCAGTATCTTTACTTACCAAGAGCGACATAAGGCCCATATAGCATGCTAATGTTCTGCTTTTGGGCTACAGAGCGATCTGCCCAACTCCAGACCTCAACCAGACAGACTGTGGAGGTAAGGAAGGCCTGAAGACCAAAAATGAGGAGGTGGAGGGGGACGAGAGGGTCATCTGTCATGTATCCACCCCGTTAGCTCCAAGTTCCAGATAGGGAGATACCGAGCGTTTATGATGTAACGGTAGGTATAGTTGTGGATGATAGTAGGTGTAGATCCGCACCTCTCTTCAGGCCGCCAAGTGCCCAGACGCTTACGGGCACATGGTAGAACAGCTCCATAAGTATGAAGAAGTAAAACCAGGGGGCTGGTGGCTCCTCGAAAAACCTGTCATGGTACGTATCGATGTAGAACTGTCGGAGGGTATGGGAAAGGTTGGATTGGAGGGCGGTGGGGAGGATCGGGGCTGCGTCGACCACTAGGAAGATTGATTGATTGATAGCGAGTTAGTGGGTTTCGGGACTACGTAAACGAGTGTGTATATCAGTGGGAATGGGGGGGCAACTTTAGACCGACTTACGAAAAATGATGGGGACATGGATAGCAAAGAAGGAGAAGTAGATCAAGTCGCGTTTCCGGCTCCACAAGGAGGCGGGAGCAGTCGGAGAAGCCATTCTGGGTTTCGGAATTGCGTAAAAAGAGAAGGTGTCCCCGGTTATCTAGAAACGTAGGGCGTAGGATGTAGATAGGTCGGGTCCCTTTCGTCCGGCCGAGAAGTTTCGTTTGACAGCTAAGTGGTAAACTAGTAGAGTCTAGTAGCTGGAGGGGGTGGAAGGGAAAGGATCTGATCTGATATGTGCGAAGAAGAAGCAGAAGAAAAAGAAGAGGAAAGAGCGAGAAAGCGGGTCAGCTGACCGTCACGGGTTCTCCGAGAAGAGGAAAAACGCAAACGAAGCAAACGGAAAAAGCAACTACCATGAGAAAAAAAAAGAAACCATCGAGAAAAAATCCCCGCCGTTCGCCAGACCCGATCGGCTGGAAAAGACAGTCCGAGGCCTAGTACCTAATACTCACTACTTTGGCAGAATGTTTGCTTTTTCCAAACTGCACGCGTCTCAGGAGTCCCTAAACATAGCTTAAGCTTAGCCGTGTGGATCGCAGTCCAGCTATCGCTCAATCAACAATCATGGCTGCTCGGGTAAGATGAGTTTAACCCACTGTCAACCATTAACCAGCCGTGGTGACCCAACGGTTGAACGAGCGCAAAAGTATGAAATTATTGCCAAAAAACAACTGAACTTGATTCTTTCGCCCATCCAACAACAGGCTTGCTTTTTTAGCAAGACTCATCGGCCTTGCATATGGTGTTGAATAGTATATCGATATATTCTTCTTCGATCTTATCGTTGTGTGAGACATCTTAGTGCCATGTCCACCCTGGTAGCTGGTCCAGCTCCGCCCTCAAGCCATCGGTCATAGATTCATGGTGATCTCTCATTCCAGGGCGGCCCGATAAACTGGGCGTCTTCACCGCAATTCTCGAACCCTGCCTTCAGCTTACTCGTTGTGACCTCCGACTCCCGGCAAAGCTTGTGGTGCAAAAAGTCCTCGACGGAGTACTGGAGCCCAGGATCCCTAAGTTGTGGCGCTTGCCCCTCCCCCTTCCCTTGGGGCTGATCTTTTGCCTCTGGGCTCCTTCTTGGCCCGGAATCGGCCTTGACTCAATTTTACGCATCAAAACAAAAGTACTGCAAGGATTCTGAGCAGCTGGTATCCGCCACCTGCACGCTGATCCCACCATGTCTCTCAATAATAGCATGCATTCTGCAGACAAAGCAACCTGATCCAGGAAATGTCCTCGAACGTCAAAATGTACCTGGGTCCCCTATCTCATGATTTGGCTCGGTCCTCCTAGAACATCGTTGTGTGGGCGGACGACGGGAAGCTTACGCTTAGCGCCACACTTTGCACCACCGTCCGTCAGTCCATTGTCGCATAGTGTTTCGCACAGAGTGGGCTAGTCTCCAACAGCCGGAAATGCGTCGCCCGACTCCCAGGGTAGACGCTAGACACTAAGTAGTAAGTACGTACCTTGGAGGTCACAGCGACCCTTTCCCCGGAACTTGGGGCCAAATTTGACCGCCGGTGCTATCTAGTCGCTGTATCTCGCAAGAACACCCTGCGAATAGTCGCCAGCCTCAACCAGTAGTTGACTATCCACATCCACCGTACCCACCGGCACCAAACTTGGGAATCCTTTGACATTCCTTGTACCCCATGTACCAGTTGGGATAATATTTCGTAAGAGATAGCTCATGGACAACGAATCAGTGACGTGACACCTTCAACGGGCATCAATCGACAAAGTACATACTTCTTCCTAGGCTGTCTCGAATGGCAGCAGGAAGAGACTAACTTGGATAGGTAGTAGATATGATCAATGAAAGACAAAGCACTCAGGCCCTACGACGGAAACACGGATGACACGAAAAAAACTTGGTCCCAATTGCAATTCGACCCCTCCAGACTCGGAAGCTCTGAGCTTGGAAGGTTGCTCAAACGCGGTCATGTTGTGGCTTGAACAACTGAGCGGACACAGTCGTACATTATGATCAGACCAATTCTCTTGCATCCTTCCTTCGAGGCTTCTGTGGGCCTTCGACGCCATCTGGGAAATGTTCTAGATAGCCTGGATGACCTTCCGCGGCCCATCTCTACCGATTATGGAACATTAACGTGGCTCGGTGGGGAAACCCGATAGTCCACGGACATTGAACCGCATTCCCGAAATGAAAGTCAACGTCACAACTCGCGCGAGAGGCTCCGTTGACTCTGCGCGCGAGGAGATCGGCCAGGCCTGTCTGTTCCACCCTGGTTCAAATTGGACTTGATGCGAAGGATGGATGGATACTGTGAGCAAGTTTTTCGCCCGTTGGGTGGAAGCCCAAACCGGGTCTATGTGTGACCCTTTTGGCTTACACGGGTGCTCACTCCTTCCGCAAGTGAGCTAAGTGAAAATCTTAATTATTTTTGTTGAAAAGAAAATTTTTGACACCAGTGTTGTTTGCTTCCCTGAAGGGGTAGCATGGATACGCAAAGGCGTCACTAAAACCGAGAGGAAGAGCGAACACATCAAATTTTCGGGGAAGCTACAGTGGGTATGCGCTGAGTCGATTTTGTGCCTCCTCGGCATTGTGGCCCCAAAATAAACTGGAGCCAGGAAGTCGGCACTATTTTTGTTCGATTGAGTTGACGCGATCGATCACCACCAGGATACTGCTAGAAAGAGAGCAGGCATTATCCCAAACAAAAATTAAACCGTGGAAAAAGAAATTTTGAGAAAAAGAAATAACTTTAAAGAAAAATATAAAGGAAAAAGAAAAAAAAAAAAAAAAAAAAAAAAAAAATTTAAAAAAAAAAAAAAAAAAAAAAAAAAAAAAAAAAAAAAAAAAAGCAAAGAATTTCACAACCAAAAGAAAGAAAAAAAAAAAAATAACATTTTCTGGTTCTTTGGAATAAACAGCAGTGGAACACAAATTACTCTAACCCCCTTCACAATGTTGTACTGAGTACGCATGCGCCCTCTTGACATGAGATAAACGGTTTCCACCAACCAAACATTAGGAGAGGGGCTGCAATATTCCTGGATTATTGGCAATGGCTACCTGTGGCAGAGCGCATACAGGCTACAGTAGTACAAAGCAGCCGCGGCCTCGAAGCCGGGAGTTTTACCATCGTCCTTCTGTCGAGCGATGCAAGGACTAATGCAAGATAGCAGAGCTACCGTAGCTGCTGCTTCTGCTTCTGCTGCTGCTGCTGCTGAAAGTAATGGTACTCCTTCCCACTACTGCACAGGACAAATTCCGCGATCTAGTGCCGTCTACCCTAGAAGGAACAGACTCAAACTTAATGATATTGGCCCAACGTGCCGGCCGCATGGCTCCACCTCTGCCTTCTTTGCAGGCCCTCTGGCTGCTTATCGTTCATCCGGGTTCGCTAGATCAGAGCGGTGAAACCACACCAGAACCACATCGAATGGAACAATTTACAGTTGAGAGCCAGTCCCCCGGAACACGCCGGGTCCAGGGAGAAGACAGTGCCTTCCCATCGAAGTATCGGCAGGTCCAATCGCTATCGCTTCTGCGGTCGGTCAGGCTTAGCTCCGAGAAGACAATCGTCGTTGCCATGCCGGACAACTCTCTGCTGCTGTAAGCCCTTTGTCGTCCGATGCGGGAAGGAAGCTATACTCCAGTCTTGGAGTGGGCGCGCCGATGCCCCATTCTTTATTATTCATTGGACCTTGACCGCTTCTCCCAATTCCGTCGTGCATCTGTTGCTCGTCTCGGTCCCTGTTCCGAACGGCCTGCCTCTTCCCTTTCTGGCCTCTTCGTCACTCTGTATGCTCTCTTCCCCTTCACCTTTTCTAGACACTGCTTGTGCCATGCTGGCTCCTAAGTGGTTCATTCCTTTGCCGCCGCCCCCTCACCCCCCTACGATGACCGCTGTTCTCATCTGTCGAGACCCGTCCGGCACCGACTTTGTACCCCTGTCGTCATGGCTTCGAGACGACCTTTTTTTGTGCCCGCCTTGAGTAGTAGTAGCAGTAGTAATCGGGCGTATCTACCAGCCCAAGCTTTCCCGGTCCGGAAAATTGAAAGGGATAATCCCTGGTCTAACTCTTTCTAAGCGAACCTCCGGTGGATGCATTGCCATTGGCGCTGCTGCGGCCATATCATCCACACTTGGCCGTGTTTACTGCTTGTGCAATCCCTTTATCGCCATATCGAGCCGGTGGAGGTTGTATCTGATCAGATATATATTCATCTCTCGTCCACCCTCGACTGAACTTTCTTCTCTTCCCCATCCATCTCCAGAGACTTCAATTGACCTTGATTTCTCGAATTCTGTCCTTTTCCTTTTCCCTCCTAGCTCACTTTCATCTTTCTTGACGTCGAGGGTCCCGCTTAACCTCTTTGTGGCCTTGAGCAACACTACATTACGTACATACTTCTTTCGCACAAGAGCACACACCAGTCAACACGCACATCCGCAACCATGCCGTCCTCTGCGCCTGTCCTACGGCCCAAGAAGGCCCTTCCCATCAATGCCCATAAGGAGGAGGAGCCGATCAGCTACGACATCAATATCCCTTACGTGGATGTCACCAAGGAGTCTCACCTACGCACCAGATACCCCGAATATCTTCCCACGTGGGACAAAGTGTGGTTCGATCCTCTTCCTCCTTTTGAGTATCAGGACCCTGCCCTTCGCGTAAAGGATAAGTCCAAGCGCAATCTTCTGACACCCGGCACAAAAGTGACGGAGATCCAACCGCGCATTGGTAGTGTCGTGGAAGGCGTTCAGCTCAACCAGCTCTCGGATGCCCAGAAAGATGAGCTTGCCCTTTTGGTTGCCGAACGCAAGGTGGTAGCTTTCCCGGACCAGGATCTCATTGACGATGGTCCTGAGGCACAAGAGGCTTTCATGCGTCACTTTGGCAAGCCCAATTATCAGCCCGTCTCTGGCTCAATGCGCGGGCACCCAGGATTCCATATCATCCATCGCGACGGCAACCGCGAGGAAATCACTCGTTTCCTGTCGCAGCGCACTACCACGACGCTCTGGCACCAGGATGTCAGCTACGAGATCCAGCCCCCGGGCTATGTGATGCTTGGGCTGCTGGAGGGACCTGAAGTAGGTGGTGATACTGTTTTCTCGGCGACCGATATGGCATACAAGTAAGTATCATCCTCAAGCGCGACGAATCAGCGCCGGGCAGGTAGATTCTAATGCATGAATTAGGCGTCTTTCTCCAACTCTCACCTCCTGGTTGGACACGCTGCGCGCAACCCACTCATCGGCAAAAATGATCCAGCATGCACGTATGACTGGGAGCCTGGTACGCAAAGAAGCCGTCGACACCGTCCACCCGCTTGTGCGTGTCCACCCAGTCACCGGCGAGAAATGTCTTTTTGTGAACGGCGAGTTCATCACCAAGATTCAAGGTCTGAAGGAGCCCGAGCAGCGCTGGTTGCTGGACTTCCTCATGCAGCATATCATCACTGGGCACGACTTTCAGGCGCGAGTGAGGTGGCAGCCTCGGACCATTGTAATTTTCGACAATCGCTGCACAACGCGTGAGTTCCTTGGTACCTACCAAAGATAAGCACCCAAAAGCAATACTGACGGATATTTGCAATAGATTCCGCCATTGTCGACTACCTCGATGATGATAACGGCGCCAAACTCCGTCATATCTTCCGTCTGTGCGCATTGGGCGAAAAGCCCATCCCTGTATACGACCAATTCGAGTAAATCCCGACGGCCTCCGCCACCTGTTCGAGGAGCTCTATCCTTGTTCTCAGCACCTCTTAGTTCTCACGGAAGGTCAAGGGTGCTGGACGCCACCGCGATGCCTTGCCAGCAATAACGTTCCATGCAGCAGGCTCGGAAGATGTTTCCCCGCTACCCCTCAGACTTTGGGATCCTTGGCGCGTCGCATGTGCCTGATCCTCCCTCCTCCTTCTCATCCTTTCCTCTTTGATCCATCCTCTTCCCGTTTTTCTGCCTGGATTTTTGCTTGGCTACTTGATTTTGATTGATACCTCGGCCTGGTTCATTAGACTGTTTAATGTGGTTTTTCTTTTTTTATTCCCACTTTTAGTGACCTTATTTTGTGCCCTGTTTAGGCTTCTATGCTCTAGAACTAGTGGGGCCAAACTTTTTATTTTTTTCCCCTTTTCTTTATTTTTCTTTGATCTAAAATTTTTGTGTCCGAAAGCAATGTTTTTTGATTCTCTGTTATTTGTTCTTCTTGTTTTTCTTTGTTTTGGATTTGTTAGCCCGATAGACTTCACTTCTTTTATTATCTACCAGATTTAGTTATTATTAAACATATTCACGCGTCAGAATATCAACAAAAACATAACAATACGAATAAATACAATTTTGATCAATAAGTAGTTAAACCAAAACTCAAAATGTAAGTAAATGTTGCTCGGATGTACCCTGTACACCATATATATATTTTATTGTATGCAGCCTCATCGAACACACCTACTTACCCCACCATCCATTCATCAACACCCGGGAAGCGGGGACCAAACATTTTTTCACAGTAGTAAGTACTTAGTAGTAAGTTGCCACTAGTATCTACTCACCTCTTTGAAAAACAAATGCTGCATCTACTATTGCATAACCGGTAGGAATAATACATGTTAAGGTATCAGTGAAGCATCAAGGAAATGAGACGAAATTGGGCTCGAGTCAGGAAACTACTACTAAAGAACAACCGCCAATCAGTAATCTACTAGAAGCACCTATCAGTACTTAGGTAGTAGTAGTATTCATCGGCGAAATACAAGTTAGGAAAATGGTCGTGCTACTAGTATTTACCCAGGAATGGCAGAATGAAAGTCGGTTGGTTATATATATATATCAACCTGGTGATTTCTGCCTGTACAACTACTAGTAGTTGTACAGCTCCGCACCAATAAGGAAGATGCAGCTAAGTAATAGTTATAAACGTCATGATCATCATCTTACATTGATTACATTGATTAATACCCAGTTATAGTATTAGTAGTACACCTTGATCATATCCAGAAAGTGGACAGGAAAAGGGGAGGAAAGGAAGGAAGAAAGACGGCTTTGAAAATGATATAATATATGATGGGATTATTTTGGCACTTCACTTCGGTTCACTTCACTTCACTTGATTCGACTCGACATGACTCTCTGGATGCTGCTTGCATGCAAGAAATTGAAGATGATAAAAGAAAATAAAAAAAAGAAAATACACGAGACTCCAGCGCCCAGGACTAGAACAGAACAGAACAAAAAATAATCGAAGTGAGTTTGGGTTGCATTGCTATACGTGAAGGAGGGGGAGGGGGAAGCGATGAAATTCGGGAACCAGTGGGGCGGACAAATCACCGCAGAATATCATCGATTCTCGTCCTCAATTCTTGTGCCAGCTGGACTTGTTCCGGAGTGATACCACCCTGCTGGAGGAGAAGGAGGGTTTCGAGGATGCGCTCAGCGACAAGGTCGCTTCCGAAGACGACGCCGCCGAGACGGACCGTGTCGTGGAACCAGTGCTCAATTAGGTAGAGAAGATCCTTGGCGATATACTTCTTGTTGGAACCTTGGAAAGGAGCTTCGTCGGTGTAGTACATGGATTCGAGGACGGCGTAGAGAGTCTCGTGTGCGACGCCAAGATCGAGGAAGAGGTCAATGACCCATGTTGCAGGACCGACTCCACGCTGGTGTTCGAGGGCGTAGCGCTCGAGCATGGGTAGGAGAATGGGGATCGGGAACACAGATTCGGACATGCGCAGACGGCTGCCCAAACTGCGGACCTTGTCGATTACAGCCTCATAAGGGATGGGCTCACCCCGTTCGAGGACCTCATCGTGCAGGTCCTGAAGGAGGTGTTGCCAGGTCGAACGGATATCGGCTGGGTTACGATGGTCGGCCAGGAAAAATATCTGGAGACAGATGTCATAGTAGCTTGCAGGGTCGGCGTATTGGTTGAAGAGCTGCAGGAAGATGTTAGCCAAGAAGAAAAGAAAATAGGGAATGACTAGGGGAGGTTGGGCTGATGACGTACAGTGCTAATGTCCTTGATGGGTCCGTCCACATCCTTGAGAACTTCCACCCGGCGTTCCGGCGCAATGCGTCTGTCGTCCTTTAGGCGTTGCAGGAGATCGTCCTGGATGTTCGCAATGTCAATAAGGTTGGAAGTTTCCTGCACCAGTCGCTGTCGGGCTTGTCGGCTAGTGTCGGGCGTGAATGTGGAGGCGTTGGCCCTGGCTCGGCCCAAGTACTCAATGCGACGGCTGAGAGGAAGGGTGAACGCGCTCTGAGCCAGATCCAGTTGTACCTTGGCTGCCTCAAAGAACCGCTGCGACTGAGCAAAGTACCGCCAAAGCAGATCCGCGTGAGCAAGGTCGTCTGCTGATTTACGCTCAAGATATGTCACAACGAAGGGCGAGTTGGTTTGCAGCAGTCGATCGCTCCAGCCTTGCTCCAGATACCAATCGTACAAACTCGTCAAAAATACTTCATCGGTTGAGTCGGAAACGACACCATATGCCTCATTCTTGCGCTTGGCGATTATCGTCAATTGTCCATCAACAACGCCAGGATCGTGAGCGGCGAGGCTGTCAACGGCGAGGATAACCTTGAAGATGAGGTCATAACATTGCTTGCGG
Organism: Aspergillus vadensis CBS 113365; assembly: GCF_003184925.1. Lineage (NCBI taxonomy): Eukaryota > Fungi > Ascomycota > Eurotiomycetes > Eurotiales > Aspergillaceae > Aspergillus > Aspergillus vadensis. Next base: position 484,931 of record NW_020292055.1, on the reverse strand, counting down.
TAGTAGAAGTAGTCCTTGCGGGTGTCCTATGAGACAAAATATGTTAAGATTTGCGAGATTGTAGAATCAGGACGATCGCGTGACCTACCTCCTCTGGTCGCCCATCGACGATCCATGAAAGTGCCATGTTGGCCTTGTCTGAGCGAGCAGCAACATTGAGAGCAAGCTGGATCGCGCCTATGAAAACTCATTAGTAAAGTAACGTAAAGTGGGCCTGGTTGAAAATACCGGCAAAGAACTGGTTAGAAATGTAGCTTTCCACCGCAGAAATCAGGTAATCCATGGGCAAGTTGTCAGAGACCTGCTGGAACAAATGAAGGCTTTCATTGAGTAGATTGCGACCAAGTTCCGAGTTGTAACCGGCTTCCGTAGCTCTCTTCAGAAGCTCCTGGGCCTTGAAGATCACTACATCTTCAGCGCTGCAGAAGCTGCCACAACGGCGTCGGAGAGCGTCGGCCACAGTTTCCACATTAGAACCCTTTGCAATGTTGCGGTTGACGATTCCCTTCACGAGCTCCTTGGCCATGTCATGGCCCTTGTTGGTACTGAAGAGCTCCTCGAAGGTAAGCTTCAGGAAGCGCTCTTTCGATTCGGCCGGCAGAGATGCCACGATTTCATCCACTCGCTCGTCGAAAAGAACCAGGACAAACGAGATACCCTCGATCGTGTGGGATACAAGTTGGACCAAAGAATGGAGGGCGCGGTGCTCCGCCTGCAGCGCAGTTTCCTCCTGCTTCGTGGAGACCCGCGTCAAAGCTTCAGGGCCGCTCAATCCTTCGATGAAGCTCTTGTTCGATTTGAAGAACTCCTGCAGAGCCAGAAGATCTCTCTGCACCGCCTGCAATTTGGAAGCAGAAACGGAAGATGCGACCGTCTGAGCACCGTTGGGGGCAATGCCAGCCTTCGCGATCTCCTTCTTCCAGATCGACCGCAACAGCCTAGAGATGTAGAGAGCAATGCCCGCATGACGAGGGGACGGAACGACTGCGTCGATAGCGAGCGTGGTGCTATCGGCGACGGCATTCTCATTCATCGTGGGTCGGCCACCGTACTCGATGAAGACCTTGCGCGCAAACTCCAGGACATCGGGGTCGTTAATCTGCGTTAGTCGTGAGTCAGATGAGATCTCAACACCCTGTCCGCAAGCGACCGCAAGAGCAGTGGCAAGCGTTTCGCTCCGGCCATAGGTGCGAATGAAGTTCTTGACTTCGCCCTCCAATCCCTCATCGCCGGTACCACCACTACGCACCAACGCTGCGAAGACATCAACAAGACGCCTTCTCCGAATAACGTGGATGCCAGTGTTGGTCAGAATGGCGATCTCGGCCGCCGGATTATCAAATTGCACGGCCAGTTCGTTTCCGAATCCACCAGGAGTGCTCGTGGCCGGGGTAGTAGGAGAGCAGAGACCCACGTCTTCAGCCCTGCTGCCCAAAGAGAGCCAGACAGCAGTTTCACCAGCCTTTCCAGGAATAACGCTTTCCTGAGAACGAGCAACGCGCCCCGAATCCGGAGCCGAAATGAAGAGTGTGTCCGACTTGTTCGTGGAGTCCTTACATGTGAAGCAGAGGAAATAACCTGGGGGGTATCGAACAGTAAATCTGGTAGGCTGCAGGGTGTTGATCGGCACTCTGGCCGTAATTGTGGTTTGGAAACGCGGTTGGTTTTGAAGGCTCGGGGGAAGTTGAGCAGCGGAAGCACCGTCATACGGCGGCGTCTTGACATGATGGGCCTGCATACTTGTAGGTGCGTTGGTGCCGTTCGGTGCAGAAGACCAGGTGAAGGAGCCGGTGGCGCTAAGATAAATGCGATAGCCTGTTGCAGTTGTGGCCATCAGATGGTACCGAGAGGCTTCGGCGGCTGGGATGGGACTGATGGAAACAATCGGAACTTTGGGGTTAAGGGTCTCGTTAGACGCGATTATGTGTCCGATATTGGCATAGATATCGAGGGCTGGCTTCGTGATCACCAAAGCAAGGCTGCCGTCTGGCTTCATGTGGAAGACGCGAATGGTGGAGGAAGATGATAGCGTGTACAGTAGCTTTCTTGTGTCGTCGATTTCCATCTGCTCCACATTTTCGAATGACTTTTGCGTAAAGCTCAGGCTCGGCGTGAATGCAGATAGACGAGAGCTAGTGTGATTGACCTTCGAGCAACGACCTTGGAACCATTTCTCCTCCTGCTGATAGATGAGTTCATAAACGTCATTGTCCGAAGTGCCACCGAAGAAGACGCGACCGGTCGAGTCCGAGGAGGCGATGACATGGATATCCAAGCCACGAATGGAAGTTGACATGCCCGTCTGGTATAATGTGACTTGCCGCGCGCCTCCAGCCGTAGTCTCACAACCCATACCAAGCAAAATGACGTCTGCCGTTGTCGATACTACGAGGATGTGCGTGATTGAAGGCAAGAACACACCAGCTCGGGGTTTCGCCAGCTTGACCGTGTTGATGCTGTTCGGTTGGTCTTCAAAACCAACTAACTGAGGGTTAGGATGCGTATAATCCCAGATGTAGAGTGCATTGTCAATGGCAACCCAGGCGTGGTTCAACTCGGCGAAGAGTCCCATGCTTGTTGACACCTGCGCTCGATTGTATTGGTCGAAGATCTGATCTGGGATGTTGTACATCTTCACTTTCTGAAAGGGAGCCCATGATGGTGAGGCGGGTATATCGTAGTCAGACGAGATACCTTCTACACAAGCGTGTTAGATCTGATCCCCCTCGTCAAGACGGACGGGGGGTATACTCACGGGAGAGATAGCTATCCAAGTCAGGATAACGGGCTTCTTGAGCGAGAGTGTCGTTAACTGTTCCTGCAGCACGTTCCTCTGTGCTCAACGCCTGAGACTTGGGCTTGAACGTGGCTGGGGGGAGTCTGGGAAGCGCAACCGGTGAAGCTGCATGTTGCTCCGCGGGGGCCGCGACAGGCTTTGGCGAGAAACTAGGCGCGGCCGCAGCCACGGTGGGTGCAGGAGTCTGAAAGTAAGCACCGGGTAAGGGCTTTTGAGGGGTGAGGGTCGGCGTGAGGTCTGGATAAGACATGATGCCGGTTGAGAAGCCCGTGGGAAGCTTTGGCGATTCGTCGCGCTCCCCGGCGAGGTGAAGATTCGGTCGGCGCAAGGGCGCGAAGAGGACGATCAATTCACGATGGTATAGAGAGGGCGGAGGGAAGAGACGGAGGACGGAAAGGTTTGAGAAAGCAACATCAATGAACAGAGGCGGGAATAGCCGGAGTGGTTGAGGGCGAGTTGTTGATCAGACCGAATAATGACAGGCCTGAGCCGTAAAACGAGCAGGAAGAGAAACAAAATTGTGCACGGGCCCGGAGGTGAGGTCCTGCCCAAGCTCTCTCCGCCTTTGCGTTGCTTTTCCTCCGCCCATGATTTCATGCCCGCAACAAACACCGCAAAGCCCATTCATTCATCCATTGTGCCATTGAAGAGTGTTACTGCTATTCTCTTGCTCACCATGCTTCCCTCAATGCGTCTCACATCCCGTCTGGGTCTGCGCCTGGTGCGCTGGAACTCCACTGCTGGTCCGACTCTGCCGCCTTTGATGACCGCATTGAGAACCGATCTCAAGACTGCCATGCGAGCTAAGGATACGCCTAGGTACTTCTAATGCTCCCTTACAACCCCAAGTGCTATTTGCGCATCAATGCTGACGGATTTTGTTCCAATTATCAGGCTGAATGTCCTTCGCGCTCTCATCTCCGAAACCAACAACGCCGCCAAAACCAACTCGCCCATCCAGACTGACCTTCAACTCCTGTCTCTGATTCGCAAGCGCATATCTGCTTCAAAGGATGCCGCTAAAGAATTCGAGTCTGAGAACCGCCCCGACTTGAAGGAGACTGAGGATCGACACATTGCGATATTGGAAGAATATGGCGCCCAGGTGGAAACCATGAGCGTGGACGATATCAAGACGATCGTCGCTGAGGAACTCGCCAAGTTGAAGGAGACGGGCAAGAAGGTCGAGGTTGGATTCCTGCTCAAGTCCCTCTTCTCCTCTGGAGGAGCCCTGGATGGCAAGCCCGCCGAGAGATCCGAAGTTGCCCGAATTGCCAAAGAAGCAGTTTCTTCCGCTTAACGGTTGACACGAGAAAATGTATAATAACTACTTGTATAATACGCATACCTAGACCAGTTGCCTGGCTCCCCGCTCAATGAAATGTATACGACGGATGAAAAGTCAACAATTGTTCATTAGGCGGAACTTCGGGTCGCCATAAAGTTGCATAGAAAAAACAAGCAGAACTCGCGTGTCTTGAAACGATAGGCCATGCAGACGTGCTGTGCCAAAACAAAAAGACGAAATTTCCCAGCGCCATATTGTATGTCATCCCAAGAATTACCGACCTTATTTATCCATCCCGATTTGTCCTTCCAGTAATGTTCCGAACTCCATATCCATTTATATCCAGCCGTCCATCGTACTTGCTCGGCGGTAACGCGCAAGTTTTGTGGTCATCTAAGAGCGAAGTAAAGTGATCCCTCCGAGTGTGGTCATAAATATACCGAGCCACAGCCAGTTATTCGGGTCACCAACTTTCTCCCTGCTGACCAAGTTCTTTATGCTGAAGCGACCTCCAGTATCCCCCTCGACCTGGCGTTTACTCTTGTTGGAGGAAATTGGATTGAGCGTCTGCGTGGGTAACATCTGTGGCGGTTTGTATATAAGATACATTGGATGCATCGGCGATCCGTCGAAGTTCTTGACGTCAAGGCGTTGGACACCATGGTATGAGTCTACCGAGACAGAAAACGACTATACCTGTCAGTAGCTTTCACATAGTTAACGGGAAGGACTCAAGTACCTCAAAGTGCTCAGTTTGGTTGTATCTGGTATATGTCCCCGTAGAGGACTGACAAGGATCTGATAAGAGCTGGCGTCCATCGACAGCGATCGGAGTCAGGTCCACCGATCCATCACTGTTTACGGTATAGGTACCGTGCTGCCATTGCATAATCCCCTTTGGGCAGGAAGGATCCTGGGCTATTAATTGATGATGACATGTCAGAATCGGGGAAATGCACGCGATATCATGGTTCTAAGGATCCTGGGACTAACGGTTGGCAATGGCACGATAGTAGGCTTCTTCATAATGTCCATCGGCGTTGAACGAGTACGAGATACCAGTGAGGTTGGGTTCGAGGAATTTATCATCAATAGGATTATAAAAGCCCTGTGAATGTCCGGACGTTGAACGGTTAGCGAACAGGTACAGCTGGCCCATTGAAATTGGTAAACAATCAACACGGCGCAAAACATACCGGACCTGTCACAACTTGGCGCGACTTGGTTGACCATGTTCCTTCTAGATCCGATGCGCTGTGGCTGCTGGCCCCAACAGCGGTTAATAGAAGGCCAAATAAGAAGCACGTTGCCATCATGTTGTGATCATACCCACGAGAAGAGATTCAATACAGAAGAAAGGGAGAGACCGATGGTAGAGAGCGAGAGGAATGCGTCGAAAGGCGCAACGCAGGAGGCCCTTGAAGGGTGGAGTACACAAGAGCTCCCCCCGGTACGTGCCACTGGCCCTGCCGATCAAACAAATGAACCGCCATGCAAATCATCCGCCAAAACATGTTCGCCTGCCAAGCCACGCCCGCTTCGGCTACCAGACTAACCTGGTGAAGCACCTTGGGCAGACCGCGTAGACAAACATTGGTCGCTGGTCTACGTACACCGCGTTCTCATCGTGCAAGCAAGGACCAAGATGATGGCTGGGTTGCAAGTCGCAAAGAGGGACCTTCGCCGGAGGATGCGGGATGCTCTCCAGCAGATCCCCCCCGACTCCATTGCCAATCAATGTCAGGGATCTCGATTCGCTTCTGCCCAATATGGTCGTGGCATGTGCTGACCTGCCACAGCCAGGATCGCTACGAATCAATTACTCGCTCTCCAGGAATATCGGGATGCGAAGAGGATCGGGGTCTATCTGTCCATGCCAGCGGGTGAACTCTCTACAACTGCGATAGTGCAGGATGCCCTGGCCAATGGCAAAGAAGTCTTCGTACCTTACATACACAATCTCGAGTTGTCGTCTCAGCCAAAGACATCAGTCATGGATATGTTGCTGCTTGAGTCGATGGATGAGTTCAGATCGCTCGAGCCGGACAAGTGGGGAATCCCATCGCTCTCGCAAGCAAGTGTGCTTAACAAGAGGAACTGCTTCGGAGGCAAGGGAGTCTCACCCCAGCCCGAAGATTCTACGCAGGGACCGTACGGGTTGGATTTGATTGTCATGCCAGGAATGGCGTTTGATGAGGGATTCAGAAGATTAGGCCATGGCAAAGGTTACTATGATCATTTCCTGACAAGGTACTCCAAAGGTCCCGAGAGCACAACAACGGCACCGAAGCTGCCTCTACTAGGTAAGGCATAGTTGTTCCAGACGACAGCAGTCAACCCGAACATATTCCGTCACTAACCCCTCGTATAGTCGCGCTGGCTCTCAAAGAACAAGTGCTTGCTCCGACCGAAAAGATCCCGGTTGCGGATCACGACTGGCTAGTAGACGTCCTCATGGTCGGCGATGACCGGTGCCTCGTGCGCCAACGCTGATAGGATATCCAGAAAAGAAGCGAGCCCTTCATGTCCATGTTTTCATCTAATGCGACAATAATGTGCAGATAATTGTACTCCAGCGAGAACCCGTAAAAAAGTGTTTAGAAAATGCAAACGATATCGTATCACGGCACGAAGTCGGAGATGAATGATTAATTTTCCCTTTCCTGGCTTCCGAAATCCTTAAACGCCCCTTTAAATTCACTGCACGGCCTGAATGAGAGACACGTTATCGCCCTTGAGCAGTATTTGGCCTAGGTTGTTCAAATTGTTATCAGCATTGCAGCACCAACGGGGAGAACACAAGAGCTAAACTGCCGCATACCTAGAGGTCTCCGCTTCTCTTCCTCGGACTTTGTAGCCATGCGAACCTCCACCGCATCGTCAATGACGAGGTTCATGAACTCGTCAAAACCCTACACGAGTCGATTAGTCAAATGCCACGCAAACAGGTCGCCAGAATCCATTTACCCTAATCTTTCCCTCTATGCGGAAAGCAAGCTGCTCGTAAAGCCAGATAGAGACTGTAGACCGTTGCTGAAGAAGCTTGAAGATGAAATGAATCGGCGCAAGCAGGGTCTTGCGAGCGCCTCCACCGCCTCCACGACCGGTCATTGTGATGGATGGATGGAAGGAATGTGTAGGGTATCAAAAGGCGAAGGCAGCGACAGGAGACAACAGACGGGAATGCCGTTCGGTTGATCGAGAAAACGACGCGTGGTGGTGGTTGTTAGGCGGGTGGTGCTGAGAGAGAAGATCGAGAAAGATCGGGAAAGTGGTAAAGCAAGCTTCCATCGTTCTTGCCGCCTCGGGGACGATTGCGGCTCACCAACTTTTCCCTTTGGGTCGATCGTCACCACATCCCACCTCCACTAACCAGTCACTTTACCCCCCGATCTCTCTCTCCGCCACTGTGCTGAAGATTTAGCGCTGATTCCATCGAGGCGGCTTGTTCTTTAATGTTTGTTTAATGACTGTTCATGATCGCACTGCATAGGTGTTGAGCCTCCCGGCCTGGCTGAACCCCTCTTCTCCCATTCCCAAATCGAACAATCCCAAAACATCCCACTTCTCGTCCAAGATGGCCAGCAAGGAGGGGACCGCAGGGCAGTCCTTTGGTGCTGTCCTTGCGGCAGTCACGACTATGTCAGGAAATGTCTCGCGATCGGAGAAAGAACACGCCCATGAGTTCCTGGAGAAGTTCCAGAAATCAGTCCGTTCATCCCTACCCCTCATTCTTCCTCCTCAGGGCCGATTGTTCCACGCCGCCCATAACATTGCATGCTAATCATGATTCGGCTTCTATCTAGGTTGAAGCATGGACTATTACCCACGAAATGCTACAGTCCCCCGATGTCCCTGTCGAGGCCAAGTTGTTCGCAGCGACCACGTTGAAAGGAAAGGTGAAGCGACCCCATCACCTACATGACGCGGTACTGGCATCCCGTACTGACCGTCCCAGATTATCTTCGACCTTGACCAGCTACCCGCGGAATCGATACTCGCCCTCCGAGACTCCGTTCTGAACCTGCTTGTGGCTTATGCTGCAGGCCCTCGGCCGATCCAGACACAGCTTTGCGTCTGTCTGGCGAGCCTGGCCATCCAAATGCTGGATTGGAAGGACGTCCTACCCACAGTTGGCGCGGCTCTGGGTAGCAGCGCGGGGGATTGTGTATTGGAGTTTCTCAAGATTCTCCCAGAAGAAGTGACCGAGGGTCGTAAAATCAATCTCAGTGTATGTTCGGCGGCATCAGCACCTCACCTGTTTACAATCCGTTCCTACGCGATAGGCGACGACCTTTTAGACCGCGACAAACGAGACTCTAACCTGCTGGCTTGACTTAGGAAGAGGACCTTGATTCCAGGACGAAAGAACTATTGGAAGACAACGCCGAACAGGTCATGCACCTTCTGATTCAATATGCTCAGTCATCCCGTATGTGCCCAGCCGTCGAGTCAGCTTCTTTATATCTTGATATGCTGATTATAACTCTGGTTTAGCTTCTGCGTCTACTAACCCCCGTCTCCTCGACTGTATCACCTCATGGATGCGCGAGATCCCGGCGTCGAAGATTGTTGACTCACCCTTAATGGATGTGATTCTCAAGGCTCTGGATGACGACCGATCATTCGAGTCTGCGGTCGACAGCATGTGCACATTGTATAGAGACACTCGGGAGGTCGATGATTCACTGCCAATCATTCAGGCCCTGTATCCGCGATTAATGTCCCTGCGCCCGAAGATTGCCGAATTCGCCGAAGCGGAAGACACAGATGCTTATAGGGGTATCACGAGGCTGTTTGCCGAAGCTGGCGAGGCTTGGGTGGTTTTGATGGCACGCCTGCCGACTGACTTCCGCGGGCTGGTCGAAGCGGTCCTAGAATGTTGCGCTCGCGACTGGGAGCGAGATGCGATTTCCCTTACTTTCGTCTTCTGGTACGAGTTGAAGCAATATGTTACTTTGGAGCGATATGCGGATGCACGGACTGGCTATAGTGATATCTTCTCTAGCCTCGTGGACATCATGGTCAAGCACCTCGAGTACCCGCGGCCGGAGGAGGGTGAGACGGACCTTTTCGGTGGCGATCGGGAGCAGGAAGAGAAATTCCGGCATTTCCGGCACGCTATGGGAGATGTGCTTAAGGATTGCTGTGCGGTCATTGGGGTCAATGAGTGCTTGACCAAGGCTTATCAGCTGATCCAACAATGGGTCTCCAAATATGCCTCCCAGTCCAGCGACGACCATGTTCCCAACTGGCAAGAGCTTGAAGCGCCCCTGTTTAGTTTGCGCGCCATGGGCCGTATGGTCGATCCTGAGGAGAATGTTGTCCTGACCCAGGTCATTCCCCTCATCGTGCAGATTCCGAACCAAGAAAAAGTGCGGTTCCAGGCCATCATGGCGTTAGCGCGTTACACCGAGTGGACTGCACAGCATCCCGAGACATTGGAGGCGCAACTAAACTATGTCATTTCCGGCTTCCAGCACAGCTCTCCGGAGGTGGTTCAGGCTGCAGCCTTGGCCTTCAAGTTCTTGGGCACGGACTGCCAGAAGTTGCTTGGAGGTCACATTGCCCAACTGCACTCGTTTTACGAGTCGGTCCTTGACAAGCTGAAACCGGCCAGTCAGGAAGAGATAACCGAGGGTGTCGCGGCTGTGGTTGCAGTGCAGCCACTGGAGAAGATCTACGAGACGATGAAGTTGTTCTGTGACCCTATTATGGCACGCATCATGAACTTAGCGAACAACGCTAAAGATGAAGAGGGCCAGCGGGCTGTTGCTGGTAGGTATACTTCAAAATTAAAAGGCACTCTGCATACTAACTGCATGGTAGATCACCTTCAGTTGATTACGATCTTCATCTTGGTCGTGAACCCATATGTCTCACCCCGGGAAGAGAACCCCGCAGTCAAGTATTGCGGCGAAATCTTGCCAATCATGACGACAATCGTGATGAACTTTACCTCGTCCACGCCGATTTTAGAGCGCGTCTGCCGTTGCTGGAGAAACATGATTATTTCTTACCGCACGGCTATGACTCCGCTCCTACCCACGCTAGCGCAGAGTCTTGCAAGCGGATTCGAGGCATCACGAGAAGGATGCTTCCTGTGGGCCACTGACGCTGTCGTGCGCGAGTTCTCCGAGGGTGCTGAATTCGTCGATCCCTCCACCAGCCATGCTGTCTTCCAATTTTACGAGCAGCAAGCGGTCGCATTCCTCCGGACCTTAAATGATCTGCCCCCCGAGAATCTCCCAGATGGTAGGTGCTCCCCCAGCTGGAAATTGGATGCTCGTTGCGCCTCAAGCTAACCAGATACAACCAGTTATCGAGGATTTCTATCGTCTGTCTTCCGATGCCGTCCGGTATTACCCCAAGGAGTGTGTCACTTCGTCGCTGTCCGTGCCGATCTTCTCCGCCGCACTCAGCGCTCTCACCCTGCAGCAGATTGACCCACTCATGGCCACCCTTCATTATTACCACGACCTCTTTAGCTTCGCTTTCGATAAGCCGACGGTATCTGAGTTCACCACTGCCGATGGAAGTTCCTACACCAACCCGCCCGAGATTCGCGAGGCCGTCAAGCAGCTGATTGCGTCGCAAGGCCAGCTACTCACGCAGCATATCCTGACGGGTATGATGTTCTCGTTCCCGGGAGAGTGCTTCCCCGACGCATCCAGCGTGATGATGATGCTGTTCGAACTTATGCCCGAAGAGGCAGGAACCTGGCTTCAGGCTACGCTGCAGATGCTTCCCGCCGGCACCATGAAGCCGGGTGAGGCGGAGAGGTTGCTGAAGGGCATCTTCGACAAGGTCCACTCGGGTGAGGTGCGGAAGATCCGGGTCCTTCTTCAAGGTATGGTGAAACTAGCATTTTCTCGCAAGCTTTACATTGGCTGACAAGCACGCATAGACTTCACCAACTCATACCGGCGACGAAACGTGGCACCTAGAGAAGGGTTGGGCCGACTGGAGGCGACCCGGTTCCGGTTTAGCGGATAGATTGTACCATGGGAGAATGGAGGCCAGGACTGAGCAAGTCAGGAACCGCTCAGCGCAAAGGATGCTGGGAGAAAGATTCTCATCAGTTGCCGACGACGCTCAGCCCTTGGAAGGCGGCAATAGTCCTTGGAAGATTAGCGCACGTCATGCGACCCGGCCGAAGATCATCAAGCGCTCGCACGCGTTGAGAATCAAGTTAAAAATATTTGCCCAATCATGTATTCCTTTATGCCCTCCCTTCCCTTTTCCCTCCCTCCCGCGCCCACCCATTATCTCCCAGCGTCACCCGTATACGACATGATGCGGTTGTTTCAGAATCCGAGGCACTCTTGCCTGAGGGAGGGCGATCCCGCGCATGAGACCAGCGGGGTCCCTCCTGCGCATCGGAGGGTGGAGATTCAAGCCCGCTCGCATGATTTCTTGCTTGCCACTACTTTTACTACCCCTTAACACCCGCCTTGTAAATCGAAAGTACTTTCTAAGTGTAGCAATTTAGACCAATGCTTCCCGGCAACCGCGGCCCTACCTAGTATTCCAGCGCGTATCTTCGTATATCAAGTCTTGGAAGTCATGCACCGTAGGATCCCAAACCTGTAAACCAGTATGCATGTGGAGTAGCTGTAAGATAAAAAAACTTGATGAGCCAATAACCTACCACCATGTCTCCAGTATACCTCCCTACCAATATTACAACCATCATCATCATCATCATCATATCATATGACATGCAGAGATTTCATCCTGAGAACCGAACTTACCCTTCACGAGAAGCCCCGGGATAGTAAGTACTAAAATAGGATACCCACATACACACACACACATACGCACACAACACAAGGACACACACGCGCGCTGCCGCGCTACAATGGTTACCCAACGACTCCACCCGGCACCTACTAAGCAATTGATATACACCCAGCACTAAACAAATATATACTAGTTTGGTAGTGTAGTAGTAGTAAATGGGGGACCCATACTGTAGATCCTTATGTTCAGCACAAACAAGTCCAAAACACACATGAAAAATAAGAAGCATGAATAGCCGAGAGAGATGATCGCCCATCCCATCCGAACCCATTGTTTCAGAATCGTTATCAATCAGCCAATGGGTATCCACAATCCACAATTAATCCACAACTAAAAACTAAGTAAGTAAAGACCCGGAGATAAAAAAATTTTGCTATTTCTATTTCAGAGCTGATCATCTCGGATGAAGAGATAAAAAAGAAGGAGAATTTTTCTTGGTTTTTTTTTTTTTTTTTGGCCCCATGTTGGGGGTTTGGGTGGCCAGTTATGTTCGGGTTTGATGGTTAGGTAGGTAGGTAGGTAGGTATCCACTTTCAGGTGCAGGCTGAGATGGCGGGGTTCGGTGATGATGATAATGTTGATCTGAATATGGGTCCTTGATTGATTGATTGATTATCTAGAGTTACGGAAGAGGTTTCAGGGTAGGGTGGGGACTACCTACTTACCAGGTACCGTAGGTCTTAGGTAACGATTTAGGAGGTGTTCGGGGGAGGGTCAGTGATCCATGTAGGTACCTACCTTAGTACCTACAGTAGCTGGCTTATGATGTTGGGGCTCGCTTGTTATGTACTATTTGGGTAGGCAGGGGGGGATCAGAGATTGGTGGTTGGTGGATGAGGGATGATGGGGAAGGAGCGGTCAGCTACATGGATACTACCTACATGGATACTACTCTGACTACTACTACGTAGTTACTTACTTGGTTTAGATCATAGATGGGTGTGAGTGAGTGAGTGAGTGAGTGAGTGTGTGCGTGTGTGTGTGGTCCCGGTGTGTTGATCAGGTGGTTGTTTCTTGGTACACTGTAGGTCATATTTACTTACTTTGGTTAGACAAGGTAGGGGACCATAGTTGACGTTGTCGATCTTGTTGATTTGACTCCATGTCCGCGAAGTGGCTGGTCGTGGTTGATGATATTATTGGTTTTGTTGTTGGAGAGAGGGTTCCGATGTAGGATGGCAGGTATCCCGCTATGTGAAGATTGGTGGCCGGCTATGTGAAGGTTCCGGTGGTGGTCGTGATCACGCCATGGGTTGAGTTGTTCTTGCTTACATTTGGGGATGCCTTCTTCCTCTGCTGCTGCTGTAATGGGTGGCCGCTTATTGGTGGTGGTAGTAGTAGTAATAGGAGTAGTAATATAGTAGTAGATGCGCGCGGTGTACTCCGTAGGGCAGACAGGCAACCTGCGGCTAGTTGGCAGTATACTGGCATAGGACAGGGGTAGTGGTGTGTGAGGAAAAGAAAATGCACGCGGCAATGGCGAGAGAGAGATTTTATTGATCCAATGGAAGGAGAGGCATTCAACTATTATACTCGAGATCATTGGGCCGTGATCTTATGAAGCTTTTGGGGGCTGAACCCATGATGTCAAAGATATATTTCTCGGCCGGTGGATCCTGCTAGTACTAAGCACTTTGTGGAATATGTATCCACCTGGAATTATTTACAGACATAATCCAGGGTCGTGTTAGACGCATGCTCGGGGATCTAGATCCGATGTTCGGACGAGAACGAGTATTTTTGTTGGGGATAATTGCTTTTTTTGTTGTTCCTCTCGGGTTGTCAGCGATACTTGCTTCTTCGGGATGGGTGAGGTGGTGCGGAAATATCAGCACCGGTATCGCTGCTGTAGTGCAATTCTATATTGGGGATCACTCCACTAGGACTCTCTCGGTTTCGGCTCAGGTAGATCCCTTGGCATCTTTGGCGCAGGAACAGGTCTGAGTCAAGACTTCGTAGCCAGATGGCGGCTCAGCCACTTGGAGTAGCCGATCACCATAGCTATACGGGCCACAATGCACTCTGGTGATCGTTATTCCAGTGCGAAATTAGTACGGTTTGCTATTATTGTGGCAAATGTGGCTGTGTGGTTTGTTTAGGGTGTGGTTTACTCATTATTATTATTGCTGGTACCGGTGCGCTGGTACCGCATCGGAGACTTCCGCGCTGGCGGAATGCGTAGGGGGGCACCGATATGGCATAAGACATCTGTCATAGAATCAAATCAGTCGATGTTCTTATCATATCAGTATCTTAAGTTTACGTTCCTGGACCAACGATCCTTCTCCGCGGTCATTGATCCGGGGAGAAGGTACGGAGCACGCCATCCGCCGAGTGTCAGGAGACTCTCGTCTGACGACACTTGGACGGCGGCCGTTCGAGAACTCGATGTTTTCTTTTTCTGCAGGCGGCGCATGATGCGTCTATGGGAATACCCTAGGCGGAATAGAGTCTGTAAGCTGCCTCTTTCCGAGAGACTGAAACCACGCTTAATTAGGTAGACACTGCCACTAGGCTGCCTTTTTGGACCCGTAGTTCCAAAGCCAAACGAAGCTGGTTGGGCTGAAAAGATGGGTCAGGAAAAGGGAAACGGAGATCAAACCTGCCAATCAAGGTACCAATTGAGTCTAATGTACCAAAGGGTAGACGAGACGGAGCAGCAGGTCGTGCGTCACGGCTGCTCCTGATTGACCGTCGCGACTGCACGGTTGTATCATGTATGTCTATGCGTTGATGACGCTTCGAACTCGATCGTGCCCACCCAGAGCCTGCAAATCCCTTTTTCTCCGCACTGCAAAGTTTCAGTTGACAGCGACACTGACACATGAACCGTGATGATTGGCCGGGGACAATCCCATACGAATCGGGAATTAGAGGCATGGAGGATCGCCCGATTGCCTCTGCCGCGAACAAGGCCATCCAGTGTGAAGCTCACCATCCATCTTCCTGGGGGGAAGTAACCGCTGCTGCCGCAATGCATAATCGCCTGCACCGTTTTGGCCTGGGCTGCATCAACTGGGGAAGGGGTGGAGCGTGTTTGTCTGGTCCTTTTCGCTTTTGATTCTATTTCTCCGGGTTGGCATTATTTTCCAAGCTGACCAATTCATTTTTTCTTGGGACCACTAGCGTCAGGGACTATGTAATCCATAGGGTGATTTTCCACATCAATGTCACCTGCGATGTGATGAGACGGCCCAGGAATAGGGCTTCTCGGACGAGTGGTATAACGGGATCAACCTAGATAGTAGGTACTACTAGTAGTATAGACGGAACATGTTTAGAGGAGTGCAGGATGGCACGGGACGCCCAGGATGCAGGAAGAGAGGGGAAAGACTGACCGTGGTCAGTTTCTGGTTCTAGGTGGCTTCTGCGAGTGTTCGGTGCAGAACCAATGATATTGAATCCAGTACCTTAAGTTCTTGGAAGCCAATGAAGATGGATTCTGGCTGGTTTTCCATCGCTGTCCCGCCCGCATCCCCTCCCTTACAACTTCCGGCCATTCTCTTCTCAGCAAAAGATGACCAAGACCCAGTTAGCCTTCAATTTGCTTCTTTTCCGAGCGGTCGTATTTTCGTTTTTCGCGTTTCTTTTTCGTCTCAAATCCGGGAACCACTTGCGCGGCTGTGAGTGGATTCTGTGGCGATGGGTTACCTCTCACCGGGTGGAGTGACCATACAAAAAGGAGGTGAAGGAGCAGGAGCTGAGGGGAGGAAAGAGAGAAAGAGAGAGATGGAAGAGAAGACAAAAAAAATAAAAATAAAAGAAATTCTCTATACAAGTTGGGAAACATCCAAGTGGTACATCCATAATCATTTTTGACTTGAAGCTCTAAAAAGCATCGGCTGCCCCACCTCCGAACGAGCAACCAGAATATTAAGGGACCTCCATTCCCGGTGTCTCTGGTTCCTTTTGCTCCTCCCCGGTCTTCCTTTCTTTGACTTTGGCGGTGACTGCTTCTCTTCTCTTTTACCTTGGATCACAGACTCTTCGTCTCTTGGTTCCACCATCCAGCATTCAGCATCCATTGTGCACCCTCGTGTGCTTGCAGTCTGGCACTTGGGGTTTTGTGTTGGGGGGCCCTTGCTCACTCGGCCCTTTTCCCCTCTTCCACCGTTTCCCCCCCATCACCAGTCATCGTACGACCTTTCTCCTCCGACCTGCTATCTCCTTCATACCTACACCAAATCAATCTCTGGCATACAGAGAATTTGTCTTTCCATCCAAACCTTCCTTGAATTTATCTTAGGACTTGTTCCTTTGCTATCGGAGTCCCCCCAACCCATCGGGAATCGCTGACTCTTCCCGCCCGCCGAGTTTTCCCCACGGGGTTCCCCGTGCGTCACGAATCGGCCCAGAAAGCGGCGACCGTCCACCGTTTACGAGACAACATCCTGCCCGCTCCTTTTTTGCCTTATGCCAGTATACAATCGGGATCACGTTTCATTCTGAGCCCTTTGGACCGGCATCAGTCTGCCGATGAGAAGCAGTCCATCTCAGGTCTGATGAACGTTTCTCTTCCAAGCAACATTTTTGCGGGTGATCTTCGGGGTGTCGGCTAAGGCGCAACAATCCACTCGTGGTATCAAGGAAAGAAAAAGACAAGGTTTCGAAACAATTGATTGATTATTGCCTGCATCTTCTGGCCAAGATGACCATGGCTCTCGCTGCAATGACCCCGCTGGGTTCGGGGCCGAAACGCGATCATACATCGAGTGCAGAGATCGACATGATGACGGAAGCTGATGCGCTCCATGCGGCTCTTAATGGACCCCCACGCAAGAGGAAAAGAACCCGAAAGGTTCAGACGGATCGCAAGTTTGAATGCACATTTGAAGGGTGCGGCAAGAGTTACTCGCGAGCGGAGCATTTGTACCGCCACCAACTGAACCGTACGCATGCAGTCCTTCCAAGAGCTTGTGAGCAAGTACTAACTGGCTGTCGGTCTAGATACTCCCAAGCAGATTTATCGATGCGACTTTCCGGATTGCTACCGCTCCTTCGTTCGACAAGACCTATGTATCCGTCATAGAGAACGCCACACCACCCAGGGATCGCAGCTACAGAAGCGTGATCACTTTGCGCAGACGGCAGCAACCGGCAGCAACCTGAAAAAGCCGCAAGTCTCTCAAGTCATGTCACAGGTGAACGCGAACCACGCGCCTACACTCATTCCGCTACCCTCCAATTATTCGCCCGTACAAGCCCCCTCGGAGGGTCCTACAATGACAGTGCCTGCGATGAGTGCATCGAATCAGCACGTACACATGCCATCGCCCTCGGGATCTGTGGGCATCGGACAGGGGTTCAATTATCAGACTCTGGTCTCCCATCATGCGGTGGACCTGTCTGACCCTACGTTCTCCCGATCGAACAGTTCCAGTAATCATACCCTCAGCTCTCCTCCAGGTCCATCAAGCACAACAACGTTTAGTCCTCCGGAGATCCCGGCGGTGCCTCATACTGCGCCCAATGGTCACTCTGCTGGCAAGTCTTCGCCCAATTCGGGAGACTTGAGCCACGAGGTTCGGTCGCATCACTCCGTAGTCGAAACAACCTCCATAACACACGATATCGACGGCCCTTCGTTGGCTCATCCCCCAACCTACTCAGGTCTACAAATCCCTCCCGGGGGATACACAGAAATATCGATGGCTCCAGCGACGTCGGCTTCGACGGCTCTGGACAACGGAACACTGGAGTCGATGTCAGAGATGATGACATCCGGCCCGTCAGTAGGAGATGCCGGCTTCGACGCGCTGGCTTCTTGTGTCTACCCGGTGTTTGGCGGCGAAGCCCACAACCGTTCACCCTTCGCCATGGCAGATGATTTCACAGCGTGGCTGTTCAACGATCCCGTGACAGGCTCTCCGTCCATGGGGTATCCTGCCCCAACTAACGTGGTGCCAAATTACTTGGACGCCGTCCAACTACAGAACCAATTCTTCATGAATGATCCTGCCTATGGCAGCTTTCTCAGCGGTGTGATTCCGCATCATCCCATGAGTGTTACAAGCATTCTGGATCCGGGATCACCGCGCGCCATCATGTCAGAGGAGAAGAGACAAGAACTCCTGGCCCTCATGAGCTCACGGTTCAATGAGGCCTTCTACGCAGTGTCTGCGAAGCGCAAGGATGCTCTGATGGACGGCGACATTGACGACGACGACCATGTGCTGAGTCTACGCATGATGCAGATGTACATCGGCTCGTATTGGTACCACTTCCACTCTCAGTTGCCCATTCTACATCGTCCAACCTTCGAGGCAGACAAAGCGCCTAATCTTCTTCTGCTCGCAGTGATGGCCATTGGCGCATCCACGCTGGATGGAATCCACGGGTCGGAAGTAACCGAGGCAGCAGCTGAGCTGGCAAACTTTATCGCCTGGCATCTGCGAACGGAGCTTTTCATGGATGCAGACTTTCGCCCGCCAGCTAAGCTGTGGATCTTTCAAGCACTTCTGCTGCTGGAGGTATACGAAAAGATGTACTCCACGCGTGCGCTCCATGAGCGGGCGCATATCCACCACGACACCACACTCACACTGATGCGGCGGGGTAGCTCATTGATTGGTCGCTCTGCATTAGACTCTCCTGCAAGCTTCCGAGACGACCGGCAGGCCCGGTCAGCTTCTGGATCGACAATGGCGCCAGACTTTGTGGCTGAAGAGTCATGGACTCACTGGATCAAGGCGGAGGCCACGAGACGAGTGGCTTTTGCGGCTTTTGTTTTGGACTCTACCCACGCAACCATGTTCGGGCACTCGGCTAAGATGGTGGCTCATGAGCTTCGGTTACCATTGCCCTGCGATGAGGCGCTGTGGTCTGCGACTAGCGCCTCTGAGGTAGCCCGCGTGCAATCGAGCCTGCACGCTAATGGAGTCAAGCCTGTCATGTTCTTGGACGGCCTTAAGAAGACGCTTAACGGACAGCGGGTCCGGACAAATGCTTTTGGACGAACCATCCTCATGGCGGGTTTGCTTAGTGTCAGCTGGCACATGAACCAACGAGACCTCCAGGTGAGCTCACTGGGTGGGCCACCGGCATTGGGAGGCCGGGACAAATGGCGGTCAGCACTGTTGCGAGCCTTTGATAATTGGCGACGAGACTTTGATGAAGCGTTGGGTCAGTCACCATCAGGGCCTTTTCATAGTGGTTACCGTACCCGACACCCTCTGGACGACGACAACGTCTTTGAGTCGCGCGACGTGCTCCATGGACTGGCGCACATGGCTTCTCACGTTGATATCGTCGACTGCCAGATCTTCGCTGGAGCGAATCGGCTCATGGGACGGTCTATCACCCCCAGAGACTACAAGGCGGCGCGCGAAAAGATGGTTGTCTGGGCCACCAAGGCTACAGCCCGCGACGCCACGTTCTATGCTTTAAAGTTCTTATCGGAGTGCCTCCTGGATGAGAGACGAGCACTGAACGAGGATGGGGAACTGTATTCGGGTCGTGACGACTACCTCTTGAACCGGCCGTGGGTGCTGTATGTTGCGGCTCTCGTGGTCTGGTGCTATGGATTTGCACTTGAAGGGCCCTTTAAGACGCCTGTCAAGTTGAGCACTCCTGCTGCGCAGCGGCAGGACATGCAGGAATTCCTGCGCCGGATGGGCAGTGTTCGTGAGCCCAGCGACTTGGAAGGCATGCAAGGGCGCAACCGCTGTCTGGGCTTGTTGTTGGTCCTCCGTGACGGATTCACCAATACGCGCTGGGAGTTGTTGGCCGAAGCTGCCAACCTGCTCACCAGTTGTATCGACAAGCTGAACGGAGCAGCCTTCTGATTCACATGTTTCCTCCAAAATTTATAATTCCTTTGTTAATTCTTCTACATATTTTCTGTGTATATAGCGTTTGAGGGAGGTTTTTGTTATCTTGTACATGGTTGTACTTGTTTTTGATAAGCACCTGCTGCCTTGTTTGCTGTATTCTTCTGCGTGACTTGTGTTGTTGGCTGTCTGAATACTTTGCGCATGTGTTATGACTTGGATACCATTGGGATGGATAGCGTTGCATGTTTGTATTATTGCAATATTAGTATCTACTGTGTGTATCTTCACAGACGCCAGTCATGTTCCATGATCAATGCTAGTAGGAACTAGTGTAGGCTGATGTTGTCATCGTGTCAGACAAAGCGCAGATCGATAGGGGGGTTGTCGTGCCTGAGGTGTCCGGTTACCACAACAACAACCGGGCAAACAGTGCAGCCGGACTCTCCTCCATCCCGCCCTTCTCCTTTCCCTGTTCCCTCATTCTGCCCTCCTCCTTCATTCCAAACCATACGTGGTACTCCTGCCATTGCCGTTCCGTTTGTTTAGATCGTCATCTACATCCCCCTGTCGCTATCCCTCGCAGCCCGCTGCCGCATACTCCTCACGCAATTACCGCAATCAACACAATAAACAGTCATGGTACGTGGCCGTCTCGCAGTTTCGCAATGTCAATTAAAAGCATCATCATCCCTCGCTGGCGGGAGAAGAATTGCCCGGATGGCATCAGGAACGAGCAGTGCTCTGTATCCCTTGTTTGTTGACTGTCGTGGTGAACCTCGGGGATAACTCGTGTGGTTGGATCCATTGAATTCCGGCCCCTCGTCGGCCCATCCAATCCCTTTGCTCGTTTCCATGGTTCACTAGTAGTCGTGGCTGCTTGTTCGTCATCGGCACTCTTCAACTCCCTGTCTTCTTTCCATCCTCATTTCATCTCTGATCACTACTCTTCATCTCGGATTTCTGCCCCTGTGATTTCGTTTTCAAGATGTCCCGCTCACCAGATATGCACCATGACCAGGCCTCGACCAACTACAAGGAAGCCTTTTCTCTCTTCGATAAGCGCGGTACCGGCAAGGTCGCGCTCGAGTCGCTGGGCGACCTCCTGCGCGCATGCGGTCAGAATCCCACTTTGGCGGAGATCGCAGATCTGGAGAAGTCCGTCGGTGGAGACTGTACGTATGCCCTGATTTGAGATGGCTGATACGGATCTAACATGCTTTCGCAGTTGACTTCGAGTCGTTCTTGAAGGTCCTCAACCGCCCTGGAGGTTTCCGTGACCCCGGCGAGCCCGAAGAATACTGCCGCGGATTCCAGGTGTTTGACAAGGACCTGACCGGGTTTATCGGCGTGGGACAGCTCCGTTACAGTATGTGAAGCAGGATAGGATGACTAGAGTGATACTGATGATGGCTACAGTCCTGACGAATCTCGGAGAGAAGATGTCGGATGAGGAGGTCGACGAGCTGCTCAAGGCCGTCGACACCAGCTCCGGCGAGATCAACTACACCGGTAGGCTACCAACTTTGTTCACCACGCATTTGTTTTGCGTCAAGCTAACAGCAGCAGATCTCGTCCGCACCATCCTGGCCAACTAAACGACCCACGACACCGATACCCTCCTGACGTTCCTGATGATTTCTGTTACGACGCGAACCTCCTACCAGCCGTGCCGGAGTTGAAGGCTTGAGCATAGTTTAGTTATAGTGCATTGTATATGGGATATTGCGCGATTCAGCATCGGATAAATAAGACATAAATAAACATGGCATAAATATGGTAAATGATACATGGTATATGAAGTAAAGTATAGCACAAACAACTCCAACTTATATCACTTCCCTCAATACATCGCCCCATCCATAGACTATGCTATGCGCACAGCACAGCATCCAAGACAGACAGACAGACAGAGAGATAGAATAGATAGATAAATCTATCCCTCCAACCACCCCACCCACTCCCTATCCAACCCCTTAACCACCTTCTCCAACTCCTCATCCCGCATCATCACCCCCGTCTCGACTAAAGCCCCAGGCAACAAATACACCACTCTCGCCTTCTCCCCCTCCCCCTCCCCATCTCCATCTCCTTCCCCAACCGACCTCATCCCCCCAAAATGTACCTCATCCAAAAAATACCCCATCACAACTCTACACCGTCCACACCGTAGGAACAACCTCTTCTCGAACCCATCTTCCCTGCGCACGAGCGTGTGTTTGCGATCGGGGATAGTGGTTGAGAGGAGAATGGTGTAGTGTTTTTGTTGTTGTTGTTGCGATTGTTCAGCGTCGTCGGTGCTGTTGTCGCGCGGAAGAGGGAGGATTATCGCCCCGTCTTTTGCGGGGGATTTGCGCCGTGGTAGCGATGGGATTGAGCGGGTCGTTGCGAGGAGGAGGTGGTTGCAAAAGCGGCAGTGGTGGGTTTGGACGGGGAGGCGGGGGGGAGATGATTGTTGTCGGTGTTGTGAGGGGGTGGTTGTGGTTGTGGTTGTGGTTGTGGTGGTTGTTGGGTCGTCTGGGGTTGGGGTTGACATTGTCGGAGTAAGTGTTGAGTAGGTGGGTAGGTCGTTGGTTATTTCGTGGAAGTGTGGTAAATATGGTATGTAGGTCTGTTGCAAACAATTGTTGTGTGGTTGATTGCTGGGATTGGTGTTGATGGTGGAGGGAGCTGGTGGTGACGACGGTGATGTGAAGTTCAATGTTGGGTGTGAGGTTTTCGGCTTATCGATAACGGAGATGGTTGGTTCCTCTGGCTAAAGGCAAACAATCCACTTGGTACTGCGTCCTGAAGAGGCAACCAAAGGGTTCATACAAGAATTCTCAATGCTTGCCAATTCATTATCCTCAAAGAGAAATTTCTTTTCTTTTCCTTTTTTTTTTTTTTTTTTTTTTTTTTTTTTTTTTTTTTTTTTTTTTTTTTATCTTTTGGGAGGTATTCCTGCATGAAGTCAGATTAAGTGCGAACTAGCAAATTCAATAATTTTGTTAACTCTCTACTTCGATTATCTGATGGGCCATTTGCTACAATTACTACTGAAGTACTACTAGTAGTTACGACTTCGATAATCGAGCAGTGATCACAGAGGTTGTGGCAGTAGTACTAGTAGTATAAGCTACAGCATGATATCGGGATAAAGATGATAGAATGCAGCCTGAGATCCCACTAGCCATACGTAGCAGGTCACATGTACACATCGGCATTTGAATGTTTGATGGACAGCAGAAGTCACTTTTGCGCATTCCGAAGTAATGAATTCGTGCTTCTGCAACACAACTACTTTCTTTTTGCTTATAGTATCTTTGGGCGCTACACTCTATGTTTGCTTTTTGGGAAGTGTTACCCGAGCCAATCAACTGACCTGTTGATCGTTCTCCATCCCAGCCTACACTTTGTCCATTACTACTTATCTCTGTGGATGGCCGGCCCCATTAGCCAACAGTGTGATGAACCTGCAACATTACCCTGGTACCAGCCAGCATTGACGATCGGGCCTTGCCTGAGATGCACGATACTAGTTCATCCTGTCGTCCAATGGGAGTGTTCTTCCCACTCCCCGAATCGCTAATGCGATCTCTAGTTCGGGACTCTCTATGATACCTTATCCGGCCGATGAAGAACTCTCTCCCCTTCATCAATTAGTTTTCGTGGAAGCTGAGCGCAGCGCAGTATCTGCTTCACACCAGACTTTCCATTACCAGTTCAAACGAAATTCTAAGACTATTTCTCGGATTCTAAGTCCGTTAGAGAGGCATTCTTGTCCGACTCTAAGTGCCTCTCATCTTCCCTACCATTCCCTCAGAATTCCCACATTCCTAGCAAACAAGACCGAAAAGTGTCTTTTGATGCCTGGCATATGTGGAATCCCTAGTGTGGTACCCTAAGCCACCGTAAATTGTCTGTCGCAAGCTATTTTATGGATCCTCGGGTAATGCGGCTGTGAACCGGAACAGGAGCGTCAGGCACCGCTACAGGAATCTCGGCCAGCACGAAGATTTTCTGGCACTGTACTCGTAGTGCGGCTCGGATATCATTGCTTCCATTGTTAGCTGAAGCAGTCACATCCGCTCTTGTGGCGCTTCGGCACCTATCGCGGCCCTTCCACTAGCCACTACTTACACGTATTCCGCGCTAATCCAAGAAATCGATGAACAGTGGGGCCTTCGTCACGTAGCTGAACTTTCTCAGCCTGAATCATAACATAGCCGAGTCATTGAGGTTGGTTTTTTTTATGTGGCTGGCTGGGATTTTGTTGAAGGGATCTGCTCTACAGTAGTTGTCGCACAACGCATAGCTCGCATGCTTTAGATCGTAGACATATTGAGTCAGTGTCTCCATATCCTCGGTCTACACTGACCCCTCAGATTGGAGACAACATCGATAAGGGCCGAGATAACCGCATACGGCCTACGGAGATTAATGGCGCCGTAGTGCCAGCTGAGGGTGGAAGATCTTGACAATCAAGTGGAGACCAGAACGAGTCAGGGCTAAAAAAAAATATTACCCCGTATTGCTCTAGGCGATGACCCTCTGGGCATCAAATCATTCGCTTCAGCTGAGCAAGCTGCGGTGAACTAGCCGATCTGATGGTAGCTGGGCCTGAACTAGTCGGACACATCAGATATGAGGGGTATATAAATGGCACGTTTCCGGTCAGTGGCCATTCAGCAGGATCTTCTACTAATAAACCCTTCGAGCCACAAAATGGAGTCTTCCCCGTTCAATATCACAGAACATGTTGTTGATTGCCAGCATATCCGAGAGTATGCCCGCGCGACTCGAGATAGCAACGATGCACTAAAGATTGCGGTCAAGCAATACACACCAAAGTCAAATCCAAATCCCCAACCTGGTGATGTGACCATCATTGGGGCTACTTCTGTTGGATCACCTAAGGTGAGTCGGGACGTATCTTCTGCACAGTACAGTGCACTTAAAATGTGATGCCAGAAAATGTAAAATCTAAATCAATGCAATGGCACAGGAACTAAAAGAGCCGCTATGGGAGGAGATATATGAAAGGTTAAGCCGCCAGGGACTTCGCATTCGCTCTATCTGGATTGCAGATTCAGCCCCACAGGCTGAGAGCGCGGCCATCAATGCGGAATACTTAGGGTTTGAGCGTACGCTTTCAAAATGCCTACCAGCCCATTCTCCCCAGATTAACACTATCATAGCATCATGGTTCGACCACAGTCGAGACCTGCTCTACATGATCAACCAATTCAAAGACGATATGCCGAAACCTATTATTGGTGTTGGGCATAGCATCGGAGTCGGGCAACTGTAGGTTTCTCTCACTCTCTCTATACCTGTACTATAGATACACTAACGCGATCCACCAGATTGGGCCTAACGCAGATGCACCCTCGGCTTTTCACTTCCCTTATCCTCATAGAACCAGTGATAGTAAAGGAATTCATTTCTGGAAGAGGCCCAGGCTTTGCCAAAGCAGCGCTGATGAAGAAGGATACGTGGAAGTCCCGTGCCGAAGCAGAGTCGTACTTCAGAGAGACACTCAACGGATGGGATCCACGATGTCTTGATCTCTGGCTCAAATATGGCCTTCGAGACAACACCGCTAAAACCGAGAACTCCGAGTCGTCAGTCGGTCTAGCCACCACAAAAGATCAAGAGATTGCACAGAGCTTACGCCCCAATTTCATCGACTTGCAACCCGGCAGCAACCAATCGGATTACTTACACGATCCTACATTTTGGACCGATGTGACCGGTCATTCGGAAACACTTCCGTTTTACCGCTATGAACCGATTGTGTTATGGAAACTACTCAAATACGTCCGGCCATCGGTACTATGGATCTATGGTGGGAAGAGTATCATGGCAACACCGGATCAGCGTGCAGAGAAGCTCCAGCGGACTGGAACAGGGGTGGGGGGTAGTGGTGGCTACGAGAAGGGCCGCGTCAAGGAGATAGTGATACCGAATGGTGGACACTTCGTTCCGTTCGAGGATGTGGCAGGAGTCGCTGGACCTGCTGCTGAATGGATCAAACAAGAGACGGACAGATGGCATGACGAAGAAGAACGGATCAAGAAGGGCTGGCTGGAATTGACCGCGAAACAGAGGTCGTCAATCCCCAACGAGTGGCTTGCACAGATGGACAAATATTTCATGAAGGGGAAGACGCGTAAAGCGCAAGCGAGCGCAAAGCTGTGAGCAGAGTTAAGAAATTACAATCATATTGTTAACTGTTAACTGTTCAAGTTGTGGGTGGACAAACCCCGACAGACCTTGGCTAATTCTAAATCAAGCCGACTATCTACCCACATACATATATGAGTTCCACTAGTTGATGCGCTTTGCAAGCAGTGTAACAAAGACCCTCCAATCATGTTGCGATCGAATAACAATTAGTACTAAGTAGATGATCTCCCACCTGCAGGAAACAAGGCTACGGTCACCTGACATAAGAAGTAGTAAATTGGAAGCGATTCTCCACACGACCGGGAAGCCGATCATCGCCTCAAGCTCTTACATGGAATGAGACCTATCAACGAAATGCCACCAACACCAGAGCAAAGGGCTTCCACGCCCACCTCTTCACGACTAGCTGGAAGATCACCACGGGTGCTTGCATGCGTGCTGTGCCAGCAGCGCAAGGTCAAATGCGACCGCAAGTTCCCCTGCGCCAACTGCGTCCGGGCCGGCGCGCAGTGTGTGCCCACTCTTGGCCCGCGCCCGCGGCGTCGCAGGTTCCCCGAACGAGAGCTGTTGGATCGCGTTCGGAGGTATGAAGACTTGCTGCGCCAGAATAATATACCTTTTGAGCCTTTGCATGCTCCTGTAGCGGAAGATAGTAGGGTCGTGGTGTCTGGAGATCATGTTCGTTCTGAAGAGCCTAATGTGGGGGATCAGAGGGACGTGGCTGTCAAGGCTGAGCCAGTATACGCGGCTAAGTTGTGCTTCCGCAGTAAGGTTTGTTGAGGTTGCGCTAATTGTTGTGTAGGAATTACTGGAAGGTTCTCAATTCAGTGGTATGTACCTCTTTCTTTGAGTTGGGCTGAACTACGCTCACAGTGGACGTCAGTCCCAAGATACTGAGGAGGCCGATTCCGAGGATGACAGTGAGGATGGCAATGACCTCAGTCACTTTCAATTCACTCTGGGTGGAAATGCCATAAACAAGATGTTTGATGAGGCATACAAGAATAACGACGAGGGGTTTATATTTGGATCACGCAAAGCCAGTGTGGATCTGTCGACATTGCACCCTGATCAAGTCCAGATATTCAAGCTCTGGCAAATTTACTTGGACAATGTCGATCCGCTGCTCAAAGTCACGCATACCCCGACGCTGCAAGCACGTATTATTGGTGCTCTTAGTGATCTGACTCGTATAAGCTCGGAATTGGAAGCACTCCTGTTCAGTGTGTATAGTGTCGCTATCATGAGTCTCGACGATGAAGAGTGCCGAACGTCGTTCGGGTCTCCGAGGAAAGAGCTTTTGCGGGGATATCAATTTGGGTGTCAACAAGCCTTGCTCAATTGTAACGTGCTACGCACCGGGGATCGCGAGTGCCTCACTGCATTGTTTCTATATCTGGTTAGTCCGTCGAGTGACTTTGTCGTTTGTGTCTCTAACCATGTCAGGTATCTGTGAGGTATGAGACGGATCCGAGGTCTTCGTCCTCGATGCTTGGAGTTGCTATTCGGATTGCTCAACGCATGAGCATCCATGACGAAAAGGCAAATTCTAGGTGTAGTGCGCTGGAGGGCGAGATGCGCCGGAGGTTATGGTGGTCGTTGATCATGTTTGACAACCGCATTGGCGAGATGTCGGATCACAAGACTTCAATGTTGATACCGACCTGGGATTGCAGCATGCCTCGCAATTTGGCTGACAATGATTTGCAACCGGAGATGAAAGACTTACCGGCTGCTCAAGCAGGTCCGACCGAAGCGTTGTTCATAACTGCGCGCAGTGAACTGGGAGAGTTTCTGCGACACAGCGCCTTCCACCTAGATTATATCAACCCATCCTTGAAGGCAATCGCCAGAGACACGAAAAGTGATGGCATGACTGATCTAGAAAGGAGGATAGAGGACCAGTATCTCCGACTCTGCAATCCAGATAATCCGCTTCACTATCTCACGATCTGGACGATACGTGGCTTCCTTGCAAAACACCATCTGCTTGAAGAATACTCGAACTTCTCGCCCGCGCAGCACTCAGAAGCGCAGCGCAACAGCGCCAGCTCCTGTGCAATGCGGATTCTCGAGTCCGATACCAAGCTGATGAAATCCCCCCTTACCAAACGGTACCGTTGGCATATACATATGTACTTTCCGTTTCCTGCACATCTACATTTGATTCAAGATCTGAAGAAGCGGCCCACGCAAGAGCACGCTCATGAGATGTGGAAGGCCATGAGCGAAAACGCCGAGATACGCTTCGAAGACATGCATAGATTCCATCCGCTTTCTGAAATCGTGTCGCGAGATATTCTCCAGGCCTGGGAGGCGTATCGAGCAGCATTAGGGGTATTTGGAGAAACAGTAACGCCTCCATGGATTGTGCAGAGTGCTAGAACAAATTTCGACTACCCGATTAAGGATACGGAAAGTTGCAGCGCAGAGCAGCCGAATGACCTGGAGGTCGCCCCTTCACTCTCCATGCCCACGGAGCATGGCATTCCTAATCTGCTATCCGGCATGGAAGGATTTGGCAGCGCAGCTTCCGGGTTTGGTGGATATTCCGACATATTCGAACAGGCTGTCCTGGAAGGTGACGCGTATCAGGCAGGCTGGCCCACGATGAGCTTCTACCCAATGTGGTAGGGGTGACGAAGACTAAGCCTCGTTATTGCGTGCCCTGTACGGCTGCTACCAACCACCGATCAAGCGGACTGAATACAATAGTTCGACTGACGAGAAATTGCGATAGAGTTGTCATTCCGCAGTTCACCCTTATTCTTGAGAACAAATTTCATACGGTGAAAGTATGTTATTCCACCAGTGAAGAAGGGTTTAACGAAGGCTCGGCCGGGAAGAGTGTCCAATGTACATGTGAGTATACTCGCTCAATGTTGCTTGGCTAATGCAATCAAGGAAGGCGCTGATGATACTCTCCACATTTCAAGTATAGCAAATGTAGCTACGAGCGATGCCTCGCGCACAGAATAAGTTTAAGGCACCAATAATACGAAGATGCAGAAGTAATACAAATATTCGATCTAGTTTCACATGATCTTGGGGGCGCAAATGGTGCCTGGCGCCACTCCGGGGCTCCGGCCCGGAGCGGAGCATGGAGCAGCCTCCGTTCACTGCATCCCCGGTTGCAACAATCTGAAGTGGGCGACCTGCCTTCCTGTCACATATTTAAGCCATATTAATTGGGCATTTGGGTGTCTCGTTTGCCTATTGGGCTCATCAGTGGATCGAATCCCTCCGCTTTACCCGGATGGTCCCCTTGCCCTGTGGGCCGTCGACGCGATGGCAGTGCTGCTCTGCTCTGCTCCGTCCCACCTATTGCAAGGCTAACAAGACCGGAAGACTCACTAGCAACCACTAACCCGCCATGGCTGCAGTTCTCAAGTCCACTATTGGTCAAGCCAGAACTTGGGGTTCGTCAGCCTAGTGTCCCGCAGCTACAACCCCAAGCCCCCTCACGGATTGCACATGTCTCAGGTCCTCTTCAAAACCCTTCTTCCATTTCTTGATTCCAAAACTACAACATCTTGTCGCGCAGCCATGTCGCGAAAGCCCACCACATCAGAGCCGCCGAAGCGGAGAAGAGCAGACGGCACAAGGTCGCGAAATGGGTGCCGCACCTGTCGGTAAGTCACTACCATCCAGTCCTCTCCCAGCTGCCGCGGCCGCTAATTCCTTTATCGCATGCAACAGCGCCCGCCGTATTAAGTGCGATGAAACTCCAAACCAATGTAAAAACTGCACATCAACCGGGCGCTCCTGCACCTATGACATCCACCGTCTCCCGCGCGCAGCAAATAACACGCACCGTCATCCCCAAAACCTACTGACTCAAGTAACGGATGGCTTTCGCTGGGCGATAACATCCGACGAGCGGCGCTGCTTCTCGCACTTTCAACACTTCACAATCCCAGGATTACTGGAACTATTCGACTCGGAACTATGGAAACAGCTCGTCCTTCAGATCAGTTACACGGAGCCGGCGGTCTACCACGCTGCGGTAGCCTTGAGCGCCATACACCAGGACGTTGAGGTATCGGGGATGCCATTGCCGGGCCAAACTCGGCAGAATATCTGGCAGAAGTTTGCACTTGAACAGTCCGCACGCTCGTTCGGGATTCTGAGTCGACGGCATGCGAGTGATCCACGCCTACGAGAAGTCATGCTGCTATGTTGTCTTCTGTACTCGCTCCTAGAGCTCCTACAAGGCCAATACGAGCGAGCCTGCCACCACCTGCAAGGCGGCCTACGCATCCTCCGAGAGCTGAAGGTCCAGGAACCTCTAGCAGACGAGACCGAGTCACCAGTGGAGAAGTGCTTAGTGGCAGCATTCGTACAGCTAGACATCCAGTCGACATACTACGGCGTCGACGGGCCAGTTCTCTGCGTGGACAACGAACTAGGCAAATACCAATGGCAACTGAAGAATGCCGACTCCTTCACAAGCCTGATCGAAGCCCGTCAAGCCATCGAGCCCCTAGTCAGTGGCGTGTTTCGATTCACATCGCAATCCTGGCCACTATCTCCCGCCGACGTGGCGAGAGATTACAACTCTTTGCTTCCGCGGCAATACCAACTCCTCTCTCAACTAACCCACTACGCCGAACTATTCACTCCATTCTACAGCCACGCATACCCCGCGCTCACACGAAAAGAGCAACGCGGCTCCGACATCATCTACATCCTCCACCGGACCCTCACATTATCCGTCAAAACCTGCCTCCTAGCCAAGAACCCCGCCGTGCTCGACCTCTACACACCGGAGTACCAAGAAGCATTATACCTCGTCGAGGCACTCTTACAGCGGTACCCGGAACGACCAGCATTCACACTCGACGTGGGCATCCTACCCAGTCTGTACCTGATTTCCTTCGGCTGCTACGATATTCGGGTACGACTACGCGCCATCGAAGTGCTACAGCAATGGCCACATCGCGAGGGACTGTTCGAGTCGAAGTGGGCGTCGTTCCTCCTACTGGAGTTTGTGAAGGCGGATATCAAGAAAGATGCGGAGAACGTGCCAGTAGGAACAATGGATGAGAAGTCGGATGCTGGGTCAAGTTCCGCTGCGAGCTCGCCATCCGCTACGGTGGATCAGTATATGTCTACCGTGGGGCATATTGAGCGCATTCAGCAGCAGATTATGAGCGGTCAGGATTTTGTCTTGCAGGATGCCCTGCAGAGCGCGGATTATTTGACGTCGTGGTCGTGTGTGAAGGCGATTGCGCCGAAGAGGGGGCGTATGGCTTAACTGAATTCATCATACTGTGCCACCCTATATAATATATCAGAAATATATCTTAAAACGTGGACAAAATCTCTGAACCCCACTCAAGAACCACAATGATCCATCTCCTCCCACCCCCGCCTCAACCGCGTATAACACTTCTGCATCGGCCACGAATGCAAATCCCTCGTCCGATCAATAATCCCCAGCAGCGCCTCACGCTCCTCCAACTCAGTAAAATACTCCCCGTAGAGAGTAATAGCTATCACAGCAGTGACTAACGCCGGATGACAGTGGGCGTGGTGCACCGCAATGCCGCATATTCTGAGCACGATGGATCGGACTTCTGCTTCTGCTTTGCGATGCGCGGCTCGAGTGGAGTTTCTGATACGCTAGTTAGGACTTTGGATTTTGGATTATGGATAGGGGGGTTGTGGAACGTACGATAGGTATGGGTTCTGGGCTGTCAAGATCATATTGGCTATCTCGAGGTGCTGCACTGCAGTCACTTGCTCGTCGGAGCTGTACCAGATTGTCGGGAAGAGTTCGCCGCGAGATCGATCTGCTTTGTTTTCGAAGAGGGGTGCGAGGTCGTGCCGGTAGTCGTGTTGGAGTTTGCGGTGGCGGAGCATGAGGCGGTCTGTGAGGACAGGTTAGCGATGCAGGTGATGGATGGATAGATAGTTGGTGAAAAGGGAGGTAACGAACTCCATTCCTCACGCGTACCGTCGCCCCAGCGCCATTTAGTCACTTCACTAGCGAGCATTACCAACGTGTTTGCAGCAGACGCCTTCCGCCAGTCTTCAGGACTGAATCGCATCTTTGGTGCACGCTGTCTCGTGAGCGCGTAGTATACCTCCTGTCGGACAACGATCCAATACGCTGCCGTAGCGAGAGACTGTTCCAGTCGGTGGGATATCATAGCGTCGATGATTCTCTGCGTTATGGCTAAGAAGTTCACTCTGTCTTGCGTGGACATGTCGTGGTCCTCGACATCCTCTTCCATTTCTTCGTATTGGCGGAGAATAACCGTGGCGACCATTATGTTTTCTTGCTCAGTAGGGTCGGTTATTTCGGGGAATTTGAGGAGCTCGGGGATGCATTTGAGGGTGTATTCCACCGCTGTGCATTTCTGTAGATTGGGGAGAAGTTGTCCGCGATAGCATATTCCATTGGGTGTCGCGTATTGTGGGAGCCGTGATAGGTGGCGTGCTGAAACTGCGAATAGAGCGTTGCGTATGATGGAGCAGTGTTGGGCTCGGCGAGGGACTACTAGTTGGAAGTGTCGACGGTCGTCGCAGTGGTCGAACTGAGGTGGTTTAGTTGAGTAGGTTTTGTAAGGCATTGGTTGGCTTACCCATGGTGATATTTCTTCGATGAAATGGCGTAGGAGGCATGCCTCCTGCACGGTGGTCTGCGCGGGTTCGGAGGTAGAGAGAGTATTATCCGGTTCGATTGGTGTTCTTGACCGTGGCATGCCATCGATCAAGCGATTTCTTTCAGTGTTGTCCACGCTGTTCCATCTATGGGTAACATTGGACAGTCTGTTGGCGTTGCCTGTGTCCCCGAAAACGAAGGGGTGAAAGCCATTCGGGGACGGATCATAAGGTGAGCTTTGAACGTCAAGGTGACTGCCATCATCGCGAGCCCAAACGAGACCATCTGGTGCGCCGGATGCTGGGGTGGGCTCCTGGTATGGTGATGGCCTCTGAGCCACATCCATGGACTCTGGGAGTGAAGAGTCTCCGGAGAACAGCTTCCATTTTTTTGGTTGGCTGCTCATCCAAGATTGGTCTTTCGAGAAACTCCCATCAAGCTTGGCCGTTGATCCTTGACGAAAAACAGACTTTCGCTGAACTGGCCTACAGACCAAGTCTTTCTCCTTACATCGGGTGCATGTCGGTTGTTGTTTATCACCTGTACTCGAGTTGAGCAGACATTGGGCATGTTCAATTTCCGAAGCAGACCTACATCTCACGTGTTTCTCTGGGATCAATTAGTATTAGTGTACATCAAGTAGATGAGGACTACTTCTAATTCCTACCGCGGCAGTTAGAGCAAGGCGTCCGTGCCAGTGTAGACTGCGAGGATGGTGGCATTGTTGGATGTGAAGCAATTGGCGGTAACGGCAATTCGACGGCGCGGCCTACTCTTTTGGGCCAAAGCCGCCTTGAGGGGAAGTTCCCCACATCCCCGCATTCCTTGCATTCTCCCACTAAACATAATTTCATCAAGATAAGCGTTTCATTTGACTAACAGTTCTATGAGGTTAGGAGTTTACAGGATCAATGTAAATCATTGCAGTTCAGTCGCTCGCCATTCTCGTTAAACCGGACTACCTCCCCAGACAGCAGAGCACGTTGCAGAGCTTGTCCAATCTTCATCACCATGATTCCTCGCTCTAGCGGCAGCGGAACTTCGGTATCCTTGAGCACTGCATTCACAAACTCGTTGGCTTCCACGGCAAATGCATTCTCGAATCGCTCCCAGTATTCCGGCTGCACTTCGTGTCGCATACCCAGTTTATCGGCAAGGACAACGTTGTTCTGTTGCGGGATCACGTTGACCATCACCTTGCCCTCGGTTCCGGTGATCTCGGTGCACACATCATGTCCATGTGCCTGGGTCCGCGAGCAGTAGAAGTATGCAATCTTGCCGCCCCAGAACTCAACAACACCTACCGCATTGTCGACGTCTGCCAGGTCTTTCAGCTCAGGGTGATGCTGAAGCGTTCCGGCTGCCCAACAAGCTTTGGGCGTCGGGTTATCCAAGAACCAGAGAGACAAGTCAATGTCGTGGATGGCACAATCGACGAAGATACCTCCGTTGCGAGATGCGTATCGGACGAAGAAGCCCGTCTCATCCTTCAGGTCGCAGGTGTTTGACCGGACGAGAAATGGCGATCCAATGGCCTTTTTATCGAAGATCTTGTGGCTTGCGTCCCGGTAGGAGGCATCAAACCTGCGCGAGAAGCCAGCCATCACTTTAAGTGAAGGCTTGGCCTTTGCTGCGTCAACCACAGACTGGGCCTAGGGTCGAAATGTCAGCGTGGGTACATCAGTTACGCCAGTAATAGCATACCTCAGCCAAGTCTGTACTCAGGGGCTTTTCACAAAGGACATGTAGATCCTTGTTGATAGCAGCCAGAGATTGGCTTGCATGCACGTCGGTGCTGCTTGAAATCCAGACTGCCTGAAGTCCGGGGTGAGCCAGCATGTTGTTATAGTTGTCATAGACAGTGATGCCGAAGTCTTTATACTCCTGGTTGCTCGTGGCCCATTCAATCTCGCTAGCATCAGTGCTGCAGACTGCCACCACTCTCGCCCGTGGGACTCGGTAGAGCAATGTATGCACATGGCGCTTTCCCTGGGTGTATATTAGCATTGTGGTACGAGACTCTGAATGCAAAAGATGCGTACCATCCGGCCAAGGCCAACAACTGCAATTTGGACGGAACTCATGGTAGTGTTTCTGGTATTGAACGAGTACTTGAGAAATTGTTTGCTCTAGTATGCTTTCCGGTGAGATTTAGAAGTGCATTCTGGGAGGAATGAGCTCTATTTATGCCTTTTGGTGTTCAGTATACAGAAGCTGGTCACCTTACAATTGTATGAACAGCCGCCGACACTTGCCTAATACAGTAAACGGCTGTTGGCGGCCTTGGCCGCAGCCTCGCCGGGACATACCGGAATAGGCAAAATAGAGTAATATCATGCATTTTTCAAAGCGTTGCAAATCAGCCCCTGACTCCAATAACGGGGAATAAATCTGATATTGACTGCTCTCAAATCGAACATTTGACATCGTTGAGTTCATAGAAATGCTGTCGTAGAAGGAAATAATGCCCGTTGTCCTGAATGTGGAAGATCATGTGACCCACTCAGCGATAACCATCCGTTTGATGCTATCAATTTGTTATCCACTCATCCATCCCCGAACATGGCAATGATAGGAATCCATCTTGCAGTTTCATGCCACGACACAAGTCGCTAAGGCCTTCAAGTACCACCTAATCTTGGTATCAGCTTTACATATGCTTGTCGCCGGGGTATATTCCCCAACCGGCTTACACGATGAAGAATGTTCGGAATGATTTTCTCCCTGCCGATCGGAAAATTGCAACCCGAGGTACGGAGATCGATCACAACTCATTGCAAACCCTGCTGACACTTCAGACTGCCGTTTATGCACCAAAAGACGCATAAAATGTGATCGGACTATTCCACAGTGCCGTAAGTGCACTATTCGGGGGCTCGGTTGTCCTGGGTTCGACGCAGTTCAATTGAATTGGAACCATGCCATGGCACGTCGAGGGAACCAGTCTTTATCTCAACCTGGATTCAGTCCGCAAGATCGAGAAACGGAAGGCTATATCGTCAAGCATGGTACTTCTATCCTCCATACATTTGTTGTGGAGGCCAGTCCGCCGATCCCTCACCCTTTGACAGATGATGGTCTCGGTCGCCGCCAGTCATCGACGGTTCTAGGTGAACGACTGATCAATCATTTTAGCCGCCACGTTGTAAGCATATTCTCGTGGATCGACAGTCACAAGAATCCTTGGAGAAAGATCGTGCTGCCTCTGGCGCAAGGGTCTATAAGTGTCCGCCTGTCTATACTGAACCTCGCTGCCGCTCACTTAGCAGCCACATCTACTGGTACCATTGCATTACGTATGAAACAGGTCAATTTTAGCCTAAGAGATATTGCCTTACGCAGCCTAAACCAAGAGATCCAGCGCCAACTAGACTGCCATGCCGTGAAGCCCCCTGACCAGCTATGTCTGACTAGAATTCTCATTGCTGCGATTACACTTTGCCATGCGGAATTGGTGACTCGCGATTCGACTGACTGGACAACTCATCTACAAGCCTGCCGTGCAATCGTAAGCAGGTATGGAGTGTGCGCTCGCAACGAGACTCTCGATCCCATGACACAATTTGCGATCAAAGAGATCAGGGACGTTGAGGTATTCAATAATGTCTTCTCCTTCTCAAGCAGCAGTAAAGTAGCGACTACAGCAATCGAGTTCCAGCCATGGACATTTACAGACCTGATTAATGACATTACTGCCATGGAAAGGCATCGTTATGGGCATCTCATTGAAGGCCGACAGCCACCTGATGTCAACTTCAATATCTGGCAAGCAAAGCTAGAGCAGGCCTCCACACAAATGAGTCTGTCGGATATCACATGTCTTTTGTCCCAGGGGAAGACTACGCGAGAAGGCTTTGAAGCGCTCATAGACACACATTATTACGCGACGCTTATATACTTTCATCAGGCTTTTGCATCTCCAACCGCAATGATGAAAACCATCTCCTCTACCGTACCCATACTGCTTGATAGAATCCAAAAGGTTGTCTTGGCTTCCGGTGATGCATTCTCACAGGACCTCTTCTTTCCTCTTTTCATTGCTGGTACAGAGTGTTGGGGAGACGAGGTTAAGCAACGAATAGTTGAACAGATTCTGCTAAAGCTACTTGTGACGACTGGGTTGTGGTGCAACCATAGGGCACTGGACTTTCTGCGTGCATTCTGGTCAAGCTCGAAGCATCATGGCACCGGGAAGTGGATACAGTATGGTCGAGATTCCAAACAACAGCTGGGTCATCTTCTTGTGTTCTGAAAAGGATGAGCTCGGAGAATGTCCTCCGTATCTATCACAATATTGAATATCATTCATTGGATCCTGATAATGCATGAAGCCAACACCTGGCTCGCAGACCCCATACCCTAGAAGTCTCTGGGCTTGGGGCTTCATGCTCTTGACTCGTTCCTTTGGAACGACCAAGAACTGGTTCTCGGCCGGACGCAGCGTTGGCTTGCAGAGGAAGATTCCCACCGTTTCGCGGTAATCGTTTCTATGTGTCGGATCGGTCACCAAAGTGCAACATAAGATACGAGGAAAGGAGCAACATACTCAGTGACATTCGCACCACCAGCATGATACAGATTACCCAAGAAAATAAACGCATCACCGGGCTCCAGTTCCGCAGGAACGGCTTCCTCATCTAATGGTTGCCGCTCCGAGCCCCAGAGATGTGAACCTGGAATGGCAACGGTCGCTCCATTCTCCTTGGTTGTCTTCGTCAATGCAGTCACACAACCAATCATCACTGGCAATTGAGCGTCATGTGGATGATAGTCACTGCTATCCTGTCAGCCTACTAGCCAGGCATAGGTCCCTGCAGACATACTTATCATCACGATGAAGCACCTGCTGCTTGCTTCCGGGTGTCACCCGGAACCCAGCCGTGCTAGAGATGATCGGCTTTCCGGACACCGTCACCTTATGATCGCCCCTCCAGAAGGAATAGCTGGATGAGGCAAGTGCATTGGCGACGCTGATATAGGTTGGATTGCAAGCCAAGTCGACGCAGGCATCTGAGATGCCTAGCAGGCCGGTAGCACGCTGGGTGGTTGGAGGGAATAAGCCATACTTGTCTGGTATATCTTTATCAAAGTGTGGCTTCAGATCTTGTTTGATCTGTCCGGCTGCATCACGAGTGATGAGATTTTCCACGATTACGCCTCCGTCTCGACGGATTGCCTCGATGATGACATCAGTAGAGGTAGCGGTAGCATTGAAGCGTGCGAAGGAAGCCTTCTTATCGTCGGAGGTAGCAGGAGCAATCATTGTGACCAATAGATGGATTTCCAGATGAATGAATATGATAGAGGCAATCAAGAGACGATGCTTCTGTCTCGAAAAACATAGTGGATATACTCGACCTTATATAGCCTATCGAGCCTGATACAGAAACTGTATCTACAACCCCTTATTACTACTAGTATTACCAGCTACCCCTCTCAAATGCAACACAACACCCCTCGACAAACCATCCCATAAACCTTCTCCTCCCGAACCTCGTATAGACAAGTAAAACCCAACCCCAATCCGGCAATATACGTGAGAAAGCTTATCCCCGCAAAGGATTCTCTTACCCACCCGCTCATAGAAATCGAAAACTGTGGGGTAAAGGGAGAGCCAATCATGCACTGACACCCATTCGGCATTTGACTACTAGTAAGAATTGAAAACTGCATCCGTAGTGCTTGCATTCTATTTGTTAAGGAATCATGTATTACTATGGGCCGAGTACGTATTTTCTGACTAGAAGAAGACCGACTACGGGCTTACGTTAGTGGTTATTTAGTTTCGAGACATGAACGTCGTCCCCTTCCGGGCGGAATATTTTACTAGCACTTGTACTTAGTACTTATGCTCTAATGGCTGCGTTACCGACTGTTGGTGAGCAACTCTACTATGATGGTGTGTGTGTGTGTGTGTGTGTGTGTGTGCCTGTCTCTGGACTCTTGGGTTATTACGTATAACTTACTAGTTTGGCTGGAAAGAAAGTGATACCAGGGTAGTAACTGACCATGGCGTTCCTAGGTCTAGGTGATACTATAAGACGAATGATGGAAGCACAGCCCATGTTGGAATCTGCAATTAAATCATGTGCTATGAAACCATACTCAGCCACACACGAGGCATTAAAATGCAACTAATAATAACGCCCATGATGCAGGCGACATCTACATGAATATGTTATGGCGACTAGTACTACGATCTAAGCATGTCTGAGCAGGGATCGAACATTATTGAGACAATTTGACCTGACCAATGGAATTAAATTCCATTGATATTCTTATACCTGATTATGCCCACTAATATATCCTGGCCAACAGGATATGTTGTGTAAGCGCCGTGGTTAGTGGTAGTTACCGCCAACCCAACTAACTAAGCAATTGTGATCAGCGGCTCCGGCCGAAAGGAGCCGCTTTTGGGTGGGGAGGTGTACACTTTTCTCCACGCACTGTGGTTATGAGCACGCGTTGGGAGTAGATCAGTTTGTCTACATAGTTGGGTGGTCGTTGGTTGGTAGTATGACATATGGGACCATGGAGGAGTATTGGAGATATGATAACTTCAAAAAGTCTGCATTGAGATGTGGTATCATGGGGTTTGTTAGAGCAAAAGCAACGATAACCCCCTCAGGAACAGTGGATTAGTCGTACAATCATGGTGTTTGTTGTCACAAAACATTGTCGCCTTCACAAATGTGCCAGCACTAGATGAGCGATATTTGCGACAAGAAGCCAAACGGTTCATTTTGTATACAGAAAATGTGAATTTCTGGGACCAGCCCGATCAAGCAAGGTTGTCGGACGACTCTGGTGTATCCCCAAATAACAACTCATGTCTGTCCCGCCAAAAGTTGGTTATCTCTTTCATATATCCCGTCTTCTGAAGAGGTAATTCCCATTCTGGGGTATGCGCTTCGGCTACCTTGAGGTAGGGGTCCATGATCTCGTCAAACCGATCTGGCGGTGCTCCGGGGAAGTGAACCAGAAGGTCGCCATGATGTACTTGGGAGTCCACGGGGCGATCGGGGTTGAGGTCAACAGCATCGGCGTTTCGCGGGTAGGCATTGAACCATCGCAAGGGGTAAAAAACGATAGAACGGCGGAAGTATTCGTGCTCAAGGATAACGTTATCCATGGCGGACTGGTCGGCAAATAATAGGCTAACCTCGGGATGTGCTGTTGGGTAGGCAAGTGTAGCAGAGAGCAATTCTACGGCCCACTGATTGACGCGGATAAAGAAAACTCCGTTATTCATGCCGTTCCAGTCGCTTGTCATGAGGAGATGAGTATCGTCGAATTGAGGAGGTGGGAGGAAGATGTCGAGGGGAATGTTGGGGTTCATAAGGATAGTGTCTCCATCAAACCAACTATTTGTTGGGAAACTTGGTTAGTTCACGGTAGTGATAACCGAGTCTCCTTACATGCTGGTTTGGCAAACTCACAATAACCATTTGGCTTGATCTTCCTCTGGCTTTTCCATTTCCTCTACGAGGGCTGATAAGAGAATGGCGGGTTTACTCCAGTATCCCCCAAGGATGGGTTTGCGCAGCACGGTCATAGGATATCCGAATTTGAGTGAATGATCCTCATGGGTCTTTAAACCTCGATAATAAGAGGTTCTGTTACCATAGACCATAGTGACCTTGCGGATTACAGGTTGAGACTCTGATGTTTGTGCCTCGTGAGGGCTTTCTGGGAAGGTCAGCCTTATACGAATTACAACGTAACTTAGAATGAAGTAAACTCACGGAATTGGGAGAACATCTTCATCAGGCCAATAACGACCATGAAAGCCATCACCACATTAGATAACGACCTGAGCCAGAATCGCTGGCTCCGGCCCATCGTGAAGTATGCACGGTGCATGGTGGGCTCTTTCATTCTGATTCCATTCCTGGTGGGCGAGATCGCAATAGAAGGGTGAAAGCATGGTGCGCAATTTAGGGCGGAGAGGGCACCCATATAACCAAGCCAATTTACAGCCTACCCTGAGCAAGTAGCAGGGTAGACACTACAACCCCAACGGATAGCATGGGTATTTGGGGTCCTGGCCATTGATTGATCGCTGGATGACGGCGCCGGTCCTGCAGCTAACCTATGGCCATTGTCGAATGTGGTAAGAATCTGCGGGATGTTGGTTGCGCGCCGCTCGCCTCCATCTGTTGATTGACAGACAACAATGGGCCGCGAATGCCCTTTTGGGGTTAGAGATTGCTTAGGTAGGGGATCCGGCCTGCTCGGATAGCGACTAGGCCAAGCACTAAACAGCGGCTGAGCCGAACTAAGGGGTGCACGAATGTTAGAGGCCTATCAAGTCAGCTGGGATGACTGTGCAGGGGTCCATTGATGTAGGGATCTTGTAACACCGAATGAGATTGTTCGACGTAGCGCGGAGGCAGTGTGATAGCACCGCTTGTTCTTAGTGCCACCCATAAATTAGACTAAGGGTCCCATCCTAATATAACGATTACCCCTCGCGCCTTTGCTAACCGAAATGCAACCGGAAGATCGCCGAGGGCGCCTGACCACAGGAGAGAAAAGCAAAAAGGGGATATGTCAGCCTTACCATTTGCAGGATCATGCACATGCATGAAAGATGACAAAAGCTGACACTTATATGAAGAAATTGAATAGAATCGCAGGATCATGTTGAGCCGATCGTCCGAGTGAGAAGGAAGAAGAGGAGCAAGTGACTTCCGCGCGCTAAGCTGGCAGCTCGGAATAGCTTCCCTCCCCGGAACTGCCCGGGGCCTAGTTGGTCCGTGGTCGTAGGCCAGTGCTCTCCATTCTCCTGTTAAGGACTCGCTTGAGTTTAGCTTAGCTCCAGGACGGGCCGGAATCCACGCGGGATTCGGGCGGATTCATGATGCGTCTGTTTTTCGGAGGTACATGAACATGTTCGATTTACATTCACAAGAATGCTCAACGATGAATTTATAGGTGTGAAAGTAACACATTGACTGAGATCACAATTTATTGAGTTGCTGCTCCAAGTTATTCCTCGACTAACTCTATGAGGCAGGTAGTTATCTGGTGTGTGTCCCTAAGAAAAGACTAAGGCTGCACGTGCAAGGTACCGTTGACCCCGGGGCCAGTTGCCCTGGCCATTAAGCGCATAGACCACGGTGGACGGCTAAATAAATGGTGTATGAATGGTGTGATAAATATTACTGCGTAGGGTGTAGGTGGTATACTAAAGTTGGCGGCGCATGTTAGTTTGTTATGAGCGTAGTCTAGTTTCTAGATAGTTGCGACGGCCTAATGCAGCCATTAGTGCGGTCCTGGACCCAACGTTCATTCCTCCGTGATAATGAACCATGACAGGGTTGTGTTTCATCTTAATTCTGGGCTGTGTGCTCTGATAAGCCAGTGAAAAGATCTGGTCGTTATATCTTGTTTTCGAGATAATATTCTTAGCACGCTTTATGTTGTAGGGGAATGTGGCCATTTCCGGCCCTTGCCAGATTTGATTGAGAGCTATATGTAGTCTCATTAACAATGGTATTCTTCCTTGAAATTAAATATACTCTGTAGACGCCATTATCATGCACCCAGAAAATATAGGTGATAAATATGTACAAATATAGAAAGAGACAAGAACGTGCGAAATTTCAGTTCAAAGTTTTTATATTCACCTCTCGCCCATTTCCACAGGTGATGAAGCCCACGCATCACCGGGCATACCCCTATACCCTGGTAACTCAGCGGGCTTCGTATTTCTTGCAAATGGCGGATAGTATGCGTAGGCAGCGACCGGCTGTTGACTGTTTACGGCGAGACGTTTCCGCTGGTTGAAAAGTAATAAAGCCAGGATCAAAGCAATTATGCCCACTGCGCCCACCCCAACACCAATGCCAATTCCAGCTTTGGCACCAGTGCTCAGGGTATTCCCAGAAGTTGAAGTATTGTCCTGTGCTGTTGATGGAACCGAAGTTAAAGTGGATGAGGAGGTGGACGCGGTCGCCGTTGACGTAGATGTGGCTGTTGCTGTGGCCGTGACGGGATACTTTATTTCCCAGCCAACTATATCGATTGCCCCAACGGTCGAATCCGTTGTCAATGTCGTTGTCGCTATTGACCATGCTGTATGGTCACTTAATGGCGTTGATCCATATGTTAAAGTCTGCCCGGAATAAACGCTTGACATGCACCTTCCTGTTACCTGCCCGACTGTTCCCTGAGACAGGAAGTAACCTCTGTTTGTGTGTGGTCAGTATGTTGTTTGTAGAATGGAATGTAAATCCTTGTAGATGGAGTGCACTTACGATGGGCAACACATCCATAGCGTGCTGTATTCATTCTTAATCGATGATGCGACCGTTGGCCACGACTCCGGTCCAGTGAACGGCCCAATCTCCATCTGTGTGTGATATTGACCTCCAACACCGAGCAGAGCTTGTTCCCACCAAGTGACCATTTGAGGTGGACAACATCGAGCATTGGTGTCTATGTCAAGCATATATCCAGGATCCCAGGCCATGAGACTCGGCCCGTCAAGGCGAAACTTGCTTTCGCATCCCGAGGAAGCCGTCCATACCGAGGTGAGTGGCATGTAGGATGTGACGGTACCGCTACTATCCGTCTCGGGAGGATAGTTGGATTCAGTCGTGTCCATGCTGACACTCATTCTGACGATATATGGTGACTTTTCGTCACGATACCCGTATTATCGCGTCGGAGGGTCTGTCCAAATCCGTTTGACGACCTGCTCATGCAGACAGAAGGTGCTTGAAGTCGGTCGCAATATCGAGAGAAAGAGAGAGATGTCACGGCAGCCGCAGTATAGCGATGGTAAGTTTCAGACTCCTAAAGTCCTCGCAGAAGACCCAGTAGCAAATGTCGGGTCGCCAACCTCATATAGGCAGTGCTTTAAGCGCCCAATACCTTTCCGGGAGCGTCTTGGATCCATATTTACACTAAATAAGCCTAATGATGCAGCTTCCAGCCCGATCGACATTGCGAGGGGTACTCGATAACGAGTGCCAATCGCTAAGCGCCATAGCCACAAAGAAGGCATGCACCACTATACCTTTTCAGCCGTTGGAGCTATGAGATGGTGACCTGTAGCCATCACAAACAGCGGCGCCAATCTAGCGTTGCTGCTAACGGATAGTACCCTTACCCCCGCCCACTCCATTGACATAGCCAATGGGGGAGCTGTGAACATGTCCGAGCTGTTAGATATGCTAGGAGTGGGGATGGCGGGTGCTGCTCGCAAATTGGAGCCATCCTGTAGCCGCCAGCACGTCCATGTGTGCGCCGCATTTTCCTGCTCAGTGCATGGGATCTGGGTAAGCTTTCTTTATTCAGGGAGTGTTGTTAAACATCACACCTGGCATGGTTTCCGATCAGTTATCGACGTGTGACTTCCATACCCACCACTGATTCCATGGCTTGTAGCGACACAGATAGTCGAGGGAATAAGCGCCGACTGTATGCACCAACTCCGGACACTGGCACTTGGCGCTATTTGTTTCCATCCCCTTCAAAAGCTTCAGCGTCCCTAGTCGCAATATTGGCTTTCATTGTGGGATGGTGCTTCCACTTCTTGAGCCTAGATACACTGCTCGGACCATCTCCTTCAGTCCACAACGACACCTACTGGGAAAGCCATAGAGAGGAGGTTCGAACAGCCTTCATCACAAGCTGGGATGCATACGCAAAATACGCTTGGGGTGAGTGACGAACGGCATTGCATCAAACCTAAGAAATAGAAAATTCAACCTTCGAGCAGGACAAGACCGATTCCATCCGTTGTCAAAAAGGGGCTCTCAGATGAGCCCCAATGGCCTGGGATGGATAATCGTAGACAGCCTGGATACGCTGATGATCATGAACCTCACAACTCGCCTATCAGACGCTCGACAATGGCTTGAAAAGAATTTGACATATGATCAAGACCAAGACGTGAATACATTCGAGACCACAATACGTATGCTCGGGGGCCTGCTGTCTGCTCATTACCTATCCACTCAGCTTCCAGATGCTTCCTTCGGGCGGGATTCCGTTTACCTGTCCAAGGCAGTCGACTTAGCAGACCGACTGCTCGCAGCATATGACTCGGGATCGGGGATCCCTTATGCTAGCGTCAACCTAGCAAAACGAGAAGGAATCCGCTCGCATGCTGATGGCGGGGCTTCATCTACCGCCGAAGCAGCTACCGTGCAGTTGGAGATGAAGTACCTATCCCATCTAACGGGAGACACTGTGTATTGGAAT
This sequence comes from Aspergillus vadensis CBS 113365, assembly GCF_003184925.1. Taxonomy (NCBI): domain Eukaryota; kingdom Fungi; phylum Ascomycota; class Eurotiomycetes; order Eurotiales; family Aspergillaceae; genus Aspergillus; species Aspergillus vadensis. The sequence goes on along the minus strand of NW_020292055.1, from coordinate 440,280 downwards.
AAAGCTGAAAAGGTTATGGAGGTACTCGATAGCCGCGGTGTGAAAGATGGTCTTGTACCTATCTTTGTGAATCCAGATACTGGAAGGTTCCGGCATAAGACAATTCGGCTCGGAAGCCGTGGCGATTCGTACTATGGTAAGTCCGCATGTCCATTCCCACACGTTGAATACAGGCTCATATAGACATAGAATATTTAGTAAAGCAATACCTGCAGACCAACGAATCTATCTACGGGGAGATGTGGGAAGAGGCACTCGCAGGGATTCAGAAGAATCTTGTTACCTTCACCAAGCACTCCAACCTCCAATACATAGCAGAGCTTCCAGGCGGCATTGGTGGTCGTCTTTCCCCGAAGATGGACCACCTCGTTTGCTTTCTCCCAGGATCCATCGCAATCGGGGCTACGGGCGGGTTGACTGAAGCCGAGGCCCGCAGAACTGGACACTGGAATGCTCAAAAAGAGGAGCAGATGCGTCTCGCTAGGGGGCTAACGAAGACATGCTGGGCGCAATACGCAGTCACAGAGACGGGGCTAGCACCGGAAATTGTATGGTTCGAGACAGATGATTCCGACCTTGAGCCATCTTCCAATTCAAATATGTCTCGACCCTCAAGCAGAGACGACATTAACTCCTGGATTAAGGATATCAACATCCGACTAATAGATGCCGATAACTTACAACGCCCAGAGACTGTCGAGAGCCTCTTCTTAATGTATCGTGTTACGAAAGATCCGATATATCGACAATGGGGATGGGAGATCTTCAAGGCATTCCAAAAGCACACGCGGGTTAAGGACGGGGAAGGTTATACATCTCTTAGTGATGTCACGATAGTTCCTCCGAAGAGACGTGATAAACCTTGAAATACCTCTATCTCCTCTTCTCACCAAGTGATTTTCTCCCATTGACTGACGTGGTGTTCAACACCGAAGCTCATGTGTTTCCACGTCTACATCAGGCAGAGTACAAGACTGGCTGGACCAGAAAGCGGAGGTTATGAGACTGGCAAGTTTCCATGACATTGTGAGAGGAATTTTTATCAAGACTGGGGTGTGAGTATGAACATCTGAGCTTCAATTTAGGTATATAAGGGGACAGAGCCACCGAAATATATATCCACCTGACACATGTATGCTATGGCAGCGATCGGTGTAGAAGAAATAATCGTCCTTTTTTCCGTCCGCATTCAACAAGCGTTTCCGACGTAAAGGGTCAATGCCTGGCAGTTTTGACTTGTAATCGGCCAAACCCACCCAAGATCCAAAAGGTATCACACTGTACATGTGCAGAACCCGCATTCAAATTTCTGCCAATGTATCGGGAGACTAGACCAGCGCCGCCCACAACCCGAGATAACAAGCTCAATACAGAATAAGACCATACCGTATTGCCGAGCTCAACTCAAACGGCATCTTCAGCATATGCAACAAACACCGTTCCAATACCTCGGTTTCGCTAGATGACTTGAGCATGTAGCGCTTTGCATACATGGCCAGAAAGGTGCGAAGATTATTGGTATCTCCCGACGGGACCATCATATAGCCGGCAACCTCATGCGACAGATTCAGTGCATCACCGGGGAGGTATACGTCGCTCATGCGGGATATGGCCCGACCGAATCGGGGAACGAATAGATGAAGCATAGATTTCAGATACTCATAGTCCTGGAAGGAGGCTTGCTCAACACCAGTTCGGCCGAGGATTAATAGGGTGCTGACGCGGGACATTAGAGAGGAGAAACCTTGGTAATATTTGACAGCAAGCAGATTTTCGATAGGAAAGAAAAAGGCTTAGGTACACATACACGTAAGATACATTCTCGCTGCTTGGGGTATCTGCATGGTCACTGTATTTGTTCAGTCATTCTCGTTCCGACGGAGATGTCAAGGTCGGGTAAAGACCCACCGTGGTATTTCGGCGAACAGTAATGTAGGGATAGAAACATTCATCAGCATCTTTTCTACAAAGAGCTGCTTTGGTATGTACGCATCTTCCTTCCCATCGACGGATTTCAAGGTGCGATTAATGAACTGGTACTGTGAGGTGGGTTGATCTGGGCTGTCGTCGAAAATGCTAGTAAGAAGTCAGTGTTTCGGCCGACAGGGGCGCGTAATCGAAGGTAAGCGCATTGTCGGGATAAAGTCTGCTTTGCTTGCTTACATCTCTCCATGAGTATTTTGTACTAGCACTTTCGCCTCCACCGAGAAGTTGTCAGGGGGAGGTAGTTGGGAATGACCTCCATGAAGGAATAAATACCGCATGGAGCCCTTCCCGCCCGATGCGTACAACGCATCGTCCGAGCAACACATATCAGGCATAATGGAAGTCGTAATGCTCACAGATATGGGTGAATTAGACAGTCGGACAGGTGCAGGTACCTGTTTCGTGGTCACCGTATCGTTCGCGGCATTCCCATGCGGAAGCGTGATGATCACGGGTATTTTGAAGAGCTGACAAACAGATACACACGTGGCCCCATCCCACTATTCTATTTATAAAACAATGAGGAGAGTCCCGTAGTACTAAACATCATTAGCTCAATTATTCTTCTCGACTGGGGAGCACGATTCACCGCAGGCTCGGAAGCTCGGATGGCTCGGGGCGTCGCCACAAAAGGATTGAATCGCCTCCTTTAACGTTAACTCACTCAGCGTTGGTCTGTAACTTCTATCGTAACCCCACCTAACTGAGTATCAAAATATCTACCCCAGACTCATCTAGTGATCTGAGTCACCGGCTGGCTATGCCAAAATGCGCTAATGACCCGCAATGATTGTTCAAGCTCTGTCGCAGCCGAGGAGAAACAAGAATCAAGCCACAAATCAGAACACACAGACGTCGCAAGGATGTCTTATCGAGATAGTTTGAGACCTGCTCAGAACCAGGGGACCAACGACATATCAGTTCTTGATATTAATCTTTATGTTAACTTCGTTATGATATGCGTAAGGGAAAAAGAGTGGCCGTCAAGCCAGACCACTTCATGTCGGAACATTTAGTGGAGGTAAATGAGTTCTTCATATCATGTTTCCGGGACCAAACATACCAGCTCGGATGGCCAGCATCATGCAGAAGCCAGTCAGCCAGAATTGCATGCAGGAACAGTGCAGCGCCTGCCACACTATTGCCCTGCGACAGCTTCTCCTTGTGATTGATCGCGTAGTCACGCACCTTCGTGATAACAACAGTATGGAATGCATTCGAGTACCCGCTGGCTTCTGCCCAAACTCAGCCACGCGATATCCCTGAGCGGATGGGAATAGGGGCTCACAGGTTGGCTTAGTGTCAAATCAGACCCGCGTGGTCTGTAGGGCCTTGGCATGATGTTAGCTTTGCAGGGGTGTCGGTCATCACTCTCCAACATTTAGTAATCGCACTCCGTCGGCAAACGCCCAAGTGGATGGTCCTGCGTTTCACTGTAATTCATTCTTACTGTTATCATGTGATGACCGGTGTTTACTTTCTTCTCAGCTGTCAATGAGCACAGGCGTTGAACGAAGCTGAACCACTGACGACGTAACCTCGGACACGCTATGAGCTTAGACCCGAGTTGATAACCTTTAGTCAAGACGACTAACGCAGGCTTTCCCGCTATGAATATATAATCCCACAAGTGTCGCTTAGGATTACCACATCCACTTTTCATTCACTTGCTCGCCACATATCCTTGCAAATGTGGCGCAGCTTCCGCCTCAGCTGCTGGAAGAACACCCTGAACATGAGGGGTACAGTGCCCACTACCCAGTATACATCTGCAACTGGGTCGCACCAACCGACTTCACTCTTTTATACGTCTTTTTAATACTCTCCATCACTGTCACCCATATGGCCCTGCACTTAGAGCCCAACGGTCTCTACCTCCTCCTAGCAGATCGAGAGTCCAGCTCGACATTCCACTGGGGTCTCTGCCTTGCCAAATCCCCGACCGATGGCACCATTTTCAATATCATCAACTTCCCCAACCGAAATGTCTACAGCTATGAGATCAAGTTGGACCAAAAGGTCATCACTTCGAGGCAATACCTTCTGGCGCTGAAGGTGGGAGATCTGCACCCCGCACTGCACGGCCCGTTGGAGACCCGCTTGTCGCAGATCCCCATCCAGTACTCGACGCGCTTTCATGAAGCTATGACTTGTCGTGTTTGGGTGAAAGAGGCCCTCTTCGCATTGGATGATGAGGGCTACATTAAACTTGTTGAGAACATCAATGGTATTGAAGCGGAGGCTAGGTTTGCTGCGATGTTGAATAAAGCCAATGGAAAGAGAACTGTGAGCAAAAGTCGTGGATATGTCTTGTGATGCAGGAGTTGAGCAGTAATGGTTGGTCATTCAGTGTTGATATGTGGATACTAGTGATTTGCTGATTGGTAGTGCTTGATAGTACAGTTCTTGGAAGCGATGTTCATATCTTAACTGCCTGATCTGACCCTACCCTGTCTCCTTGACTATTGCGACCTTCATTCTCCTCTCAGCCGGAATAGAGGGGATAAAAGTCCATAGTAACTCAGGGTACTGGAGCACTGACTAGATCCAAGTCCTCAAGTGAATGGGGGTATAGTAATCAACAAGTCGTGCATAGGGAGGGAGAGGGTGGTCTCGTGATCAAATTTCCCCGCATTGGAACGGGCTTTTCTGCATCCTGCGGCGTTCTGAATTGATAAACCAACTCATCCCATATCGTCCCATCACATAAATAGATCTTTAAGTGCTACTTGGCCTTGAAAGTGTAACCGAACCTGCATCACATTCACTTTTTCTGCGTTGTTATTCGCTGAACGATTGTGTTGACAATAAGGGATAAGGCTGAAACTTCCAAGCCGATGCCAGAGCCAGTGGTGCAGATGTTAGTCCAAACCTTGCCCAGCCGGACCCTTCGGAAAATGCAGCGCTAGATGGGAAAATAACACGTTGGACTAGCCAGCATATGCCAGCACATCCGGATCTGTGATATCATATTTCCGGCTCTCCTTCGGTGCATCAACCGCCTTAGGTACTCAGCCTTATAGCACGCATAGATTATCCGTGACGAGAAAACCTGACGAAAACGAGCTTGAATGAAGAAGTTAGTAGATCAAGAAAGTCTCAGAATTACCTTGTGTCCTGACCTTGAACCCTATCGCGAGTCTGATACACACAAGGCTTTTGCTGCAAAGGTCATCGCGGGGGAAATTATGCGCCTGTCCTAACGTGCTTATTGGTTAGTAAGTCGACACCGGAATTTTAAGCACAACAGACTTTTCTTTTGTAAAAGACCCCAAGTCATGTGTGATCTTGGCCAGTATTGATAAACCCATTACTAGAGTCGGGACCTAAGTTAGCTTACTTAATACCTTATAGAGTATGTCCCTCTTTTGCTGCTCATTCATTTTGTGTAGTGAGCTACAGCGTTTTCGAGTTCGAGGTCGCATCGCTGAACTGCGTGCAGGCTTGGATGTTTACTGTGTAACGCATTGTTCCCCTCAAGTCTATGCCTCCTTGCTTGGACACCTTTCAAGGCAAATCATGCGTGCCCACAACATCCTTTCAATCAGCCTCACTACTACCCAACCCTCAGCTCAGCCGGCATACACAGTTCGTGTATGCCATCGAAGGATGATCTTTTGAACAATTACCAAGTCCAGTTTAGTGATTTCTAGTCTGTTTTCTATGTTGCGGTGTCGTCAAGCTAAGCCCCTTCTGAGAACAATGCCCGATATCTTATTCTCGCAACTGAAACAATGTGCCTCAATAGGCACCAGTACGAGGTTATGTCTCATCTGTCCTGTAGACATGGGCAGATCGAGTCACTAATCGGAGTTTGCGGGGCACCACGCGGCTCGTATAGTGCCGATCGGGCTTGATCTGAGTCAGACACGATCTGAACCCAAAATATCCAACTAATGAATGCCTTGAACATGTCTCGCTCTCGAACCAGTCAATTCTCGCTACGAGTGTCGTGGTGGGTTCAATAGTCACGGGTGGCTTGCCTGACAGCGGCGATCTTTCCGTGGCACCCAGTCCTATGACATCGATGCATCAGACCTGTAGATGCCTATTTTTGGTCTACCCAATTCGGAAACCACGAACACATCTAGAAGGAGAACATCATGGGGATCAAGCGGTGTGGGATTTTACTGAGCGAGTAGGAGCGACTGAAAACATATAAATGTCCCCGTCTCTCCATGTCACTTGAGAAGGAACATATCCCTCTAACCAGCATCTTCTCATCTCTTCAAAAACATCTCATACCAATTCATCCAAAGCACTTTTTCAAAATGAAGACCTCTTTCATCACCGCGGCTTGCTCTACCTTCGCTGCTCTGTCCAGCGCCGCTCCCACTGATAGCTCAACCTTCGAAGTCGCCATCACCTTCTGGGGCGCCGACGGTTCCTCGTTCTTTCAAACCTTCCCAGCTGACGATACCACTCATGCAATCAGTATGTCTTTGACTTAGTTACTCTTACTCCCGGACTTGAAGGACATGTATCTAACATTTTTCATCTACAGCCAACCAACTGTCAATTACCAAAATTTCCTCTGTCGGAGGCGGATTCTGCTCCTTCCAGGGAGTTGATGGTAGCACCACTGTGGTGGCTGGTGAGGTGACTGTGCCTGTCAGTCCCCCACAGACACAGGTGTCTGGAACCTGCGATATTCTGTAAATGTTGAGCAAGGACTTCCTATCGAGACGCGAAAGAACTTTCGACGATGATGAGTGCCTGTCGGTCTGGGCATGATTACCACCAGAGGACACGAATGGACGAATGGATCAATGACTCTATGTGATTAGCTTGACTGTATATGTTGGTTCTGCATTGGCTTGAAGTTTTGTTCGTATTGGGTGTGACTAGCAATGCAAATGATGACCTGAAATCCTTCAGCGCCAGCATGAATTTGACACTTGGAATTTTGTACACTGTAGGCCTGTTTTGCTCTTCATCCTTCGTCTCGTTCGCTCTTATCGCTTCTGTCTGAAATCGGTCGGTTGTGTAAGGCAATGTAGTGTGCAACAATGCTACTGTGCATTACGCAAAGACAATATCCTATAGTAGATTGATCGGTTTCCCCAGATCAACCTTGCCATTGCCCAACCACTGTAGTAAGCTCTGATCAATAGCACTGAATTAGCTAATGTCCATTTGGCCAATGTGCAATGGATGTGTCTAGAGGATTATGGCTCCGGAGTTACTGACTTATATCCTATACCCGAGGAATGACATCACGGTACAGCGTAAGCCGTTGTCTCATAGCTAGAATGTCCTACTATATATATCCCACTGACACAGGTCATTAACTGAACAACCCACGATCGACTAGTTCATGGAACCATCTTATTCTCCTCGTAAATAATGGATACATCGTCGTTTGAGTTTACTCTCCCACTTCATGGCAAGCTCGCCATCGTGACGGGCGCATCCCGCGGCATCGGCGCCAGCATCGCGTGGGAACTTGCACGTCGCGGTGCAAATGTAAGTAAGCCAATATACATACACAACCCCTTCCCTACATCATACCAAATAAACTAAAACCCTCCAGGTCTGCATGACTTACGTCTCCCCCAACAGCGCCCAATCCATCACCGACCTCCGCACCAAAATCAGCCAACTCCCTCACAACCCCAAAACATGGACCATCCAAGCGGACCTCTCCACACCCACCGGCGCCTCAGATCTAATCTCCGAACTCAAATCCCATCCCACCACCCCAACTCCTCTCAAAATAGACATTTTAGTCAACAACGCCGGCATCGAAATCGTCAACCCCCTCACCGAAATCACCATAGACGACTACAACACCATCTTCAACCTCAACGTCCGCGGCACCATGCTCATGACTCAGGCCGTGCTGCCGTACCTCCCACCCGAGGGTCACGGCCGAATCATCAACTTGAGTTCGGTGGGTGCAAGGTACGGTTTCAAGGGGATCAGTCTGTATATTGCGTCGAAGGCGGCGATTGAGGGGTTCACGCGCGCTTGGGCGGCCGAGTTGGGTGGGAATGGGACGACGGTTAATGCTGTTGCGCCGGGGCCGGTGCCGAGTGATTTGCTGGATAGGATTCCGAGGGAGATTGTGGAGGCGCAGATGGCTAGCACGCCGGTGGAGCAGAGGTTGGGAACGACGGGGGAGATTGGTAGTGTGGTGGCTTGGTTGGCGGGGAGGGATGCTTCGTGGGTTACTGGGCAGGTTGTCAGTGCGAGTGGGGGGTGGGCGATGTATTGATGGGATTTGAGGTGAGGCTGGGGGTGTAAGAAGTGTGGAAGCAGTATGTTTCTTGGGAGGAGATGGTGTCGAGGCACTAAGTAACCGCTAGACCAAAAACAATATAGATCAAAAACAATATATATATCGCGTCTAGTCAACCAAGCGATGGAGATATTATATTTGTCCCAACAGATGATGTTGTGCAGTTGCAATAATGGGTGGTTTGATTGTGCATGCGATGGGCAATGATTGGTCTTGTCAGATGAGAAGGCGGGGAGCTGAGAATGTCACCGCATGACTTCGATATGATTCTCTGGAGCATATAGGTGACTTGCAGGACAAACTATGGGAGAGAAATCTTTGTTGTAGCTAACTCCTCTCCATTATCCTACTCAATCATATCTGTGCTACGTTAATTTTCCCGTCGGTATACATGAAGAAGACAAAAGGTCAATGCCTAGTGAAACAAAAAGTGCATTACTCTAATACTTTGCAACGCAAATGCCACCTACCTACTGAGTGACTCCATACTTCTATTCTGTCTCATGTATCCTAGGATGCCCTAGTATCAGGCGACTTTGATACCCCGTCCCAGTCGATACGAACCGATCAAAGAACAATTGAAGCACCCTGAGAAGCTTTACGCGACTTGGAGGCTGGTTTTCACGATTGACTCGGCGCCTCCTTGTGTGACCCTTTGAGCGGATAATTATAGCTGAGACTGGCTGGTGGCCGATGCACTTTGTGTTCCAGCCAAGGGTCCGAAGTCTGAAATGGCGTCACAACAGACTCGGAATGGCAAGTCTTAAAGTGCAGAAAATTGAGCGAACCGCTTTTCAATTGACGAACTTTGGTCAGCTACCCGCTATTTCTCTTGGTACTTTCCCTCCTATTCGCTCATAATCCGAGGAGACATTTGTTGAGATGCTGCCGAACCATCTTGTCTCTCTGATTGGTGCTATAGAAGATTCCGCGCCGATCTCGTTCGGCTGACAGCTTAGTTCATGAAAAGGTGGACCCTCAATGCGCTAAATCGCCGCTCAGCATCCCCTGCCCCTCGATACAATCAACAATGGATCTATCTGCTTCCCTGCATCTATCATCCAAGAACCCCACACATTATCGGCCTACAAGCTTGAATAATATTTGATACACCCCCTTCGCAGGAATTAATCTATTATTTACCCCTATGCTGAGGATATGACTGTGGTGACCCGTCCTCCTCCCGATCGTCATGGTTTCAAGATCGCCATTGTCTGTGCTCTTCCCCGGGAAGCAGATGCAGTGATCGCGCTTCTTGACCATCACTGGGAGGATACCGAAGAGGTATACAGCAAAGTTCCTGGTGATCCCAATGCCTACACTACTGGTGTTATGGGCACGCACAATGTGGTGGTCGCGCATATGCCGCATACGGGCAAGGTCAGTGCGGCTGGGGTAGCTATGGGTTTGCGCACTACCTTTCCCAGTATTGATCTCGCTCTGCTTGTAGGAATCTGTGGTGGCGTTCCATCGGATCCAAACCGACAACGGGATATCTTCCTTGGAGACGTGATCTTCAGTCAAGCAATGGCGGAGTACGATTCTGGGCGACAGTATCAAAGTGGCAAGCAAGCCGATGGTGAGGAGGTTGGAGGTGGCATACCTTCCTTGTCTATCCAATCTATCTTGCGAAAACTGGAGACCGATCGCCATCTACAACACCTCGAGGAAGAAGCAAAGATCTGGCTTCAGACCCTGCAGCACCGACCAAAATACCAGTACCCTGGTCGTGAGTCCGACCGGCTCTTCCAACCATCATATCTTCATCGTCACCGTGAACCATCCACTTGTGGCGAGTGCTCTGACGAGAATGTATGCGCTGATGCATTCAAGGCTTCCTGTAGTGACTTGGGATGCGATGAGGATAACATAGTGCGTAGGGAAAGGACTGTTATGTGTCCGCAAACCCCAGACGGTTCAGAACGAACCGAAACAGGGCCATGGCCAGCTATTCACGTGGGTCGCATGGGCTTAAGCAGTGCCGCCATGGAGTCTGGTAAGCAGCGTGACGAACTTGCTCAGCGCGAAGGCATCATTGGTCTGGAAATAGAAGGCGCCGGCGTCTGTAGCTTATTTCCCAGCTTGGTCATCAAGGGAGTGTGTGACTATGCAGATTCACACAGAAACGAGGATTGGCAGGATTACGCAGCAGCCACGGCAGCTGCGTGCACAAAGGCCTTCTTACAGCATTGGGCAACAGATGCCATGAGTACAATCGTCGAGTTGGGTGATATTATGACCATGGTACAATCTGGGGACCTTCTGCAGGACCAGGGCAAGCCAGCCGCTGCTGCTGTTGTGTTTCGGAAAGCTCTAAAACGGATGCAAGATTCCGAGGCGACAGGTTCTCTCATGGAGATTGACATTATTATGGGATTGACACAAGCCTTGGTCACCCTAAACCGACATGCTGAAGCTGAGCCTCTCCTAGTTCAGTTGGTCAAGTCTTGCATCCGACAAGTGGGTGATCAAGAGTCAACCCTCGCCGCGATGAGGAATCTGGCCGAGTTTTATGAGGAATGGGATATGTGCCTGGCGGCGCAGCCTCTTCGGACAAAGGTCGCACAAATAAACCAACGCCGACTAGGCCGTGGGAGTGTACCCGCTTGTCTAAGCCAGTACGAAGTCGGATTGAATCTCATCCGGCAAGGACGACATGCTGAAGCAAGGCCAAGCCTGTACACTAATCTCGAGTACCCTTTGGAGGCTGAGGATGTGAGCCACAAGGGCAACCTGGATCGCATGGTGAATATCGCAGGTAGACTTGCTGACTGCGGGATTGATCGGTGCGAATATCTCCACGTGGCAGAGCACATGGCACGCGATGCGGTGCGGCTGGTCAGACCACGAATCGAGATGCTACCGTATGTAGCTCTATCAGCCTTCCGGATACTTGGCTTCGTGTACAGACTGCTTGGAAAGGCTGCTGAGGCAGAAGAACAATATCTGGAGGCGCTGACTATTGTCAACGGGCGCAGCCAGATGGAGTGGCTGGAATCAGATATGATGGTCAGGTGTTCCTCAGTTTCTCTCGAGCAGGGGCGATATTCTCCCGCCTTGAGCATGGCTTCCGAGGCGCTAGGGAAGGTTCAGAGGCAGGAAGAGCCTCTTGAAGACACTTTGGCACGCTGCCGTACGAATCTTGCTTTGGCCTGTATAAACATGGGGCAATACCGCTCGGCAGGATCGCTTGTGGTTGACATTCTGAGCAAGGCGTATGAGGATGCGTGGGACATTGGGAAGTCCACTGTTTCCTCCCTCCTTGGAACAGTATCCATCATTGAAGATGTTGCCACTGTATTGAGCAGAGCAGGGTGTTGGCAACAATCTCAACACATTTACGAAAATACGCATTCGATCTTAGCTCAGTTGCTAGGGACGATGGACATGCGCACACTGCGGACCTCCTTGCGCCTCCGAGATACGCTTAGCTTACAGGGCAATTTTATGGATGCCTTGGTCCTCAGTCTTGAGTGTAAAGACCGCTACTTGCAGCGAGTGCGACAGGATACCGTGCCCGAGCGGATGATGATGGCTCAATTGGACATTGGGCTTGCTCGGGCATACGAGGGACTGGGGGACCATACGACGGCAGAAGCACTTGCACGCCAGGCGTTGAAGACGATTACCGAGAGTACTGACGAGAATAGTCCAGAATCACTCCGTGCAATGGCTATTCTGGGTAGCATCCTTGTATCGCAGGGCGGACCCAAGTTGATGAAGGGTAGTGCTATGCAGCGTCGTGTTGTGGAGACATGGGCTACATTGACAGAAGAGAATTCTTTACCAACACTCGAGGCCATAGAGGCGGTCGCTCGGACGTGTGAGATTCAAGGGGATAAGGAGCAGCTCAAGGTTTGGAGGGAAAGAGCCTCGTCGGTGAAAGAGACATTCGAGGAGAGTTTGAGTGAGGAGGAAGAGGACAGGATTGAGTATTTGGTAGGACAGGTATTTGAAAAGTGGGCCGAGAATGGCGAGAAGGTTATCCAAGAGATCGATCGACGGAGGACGAAGGTATTCACGATGATGTTGCCATAGATCAAATACTATGTATATTTAGCTTAGTTGCCTGTTATGGACGATGCCACATCACTTGTATTTATCCTAAAATGTTATAGGATTGCTGTCTATATACCCTGCGATAATTTGCAACATACTTTCTCATCCGAGACCCCGGGGGCGCCAGATATAATGATGGTTTCTATCGTTATTGATATTCTATTACCAATTTATATCTTCGCACGAGGCACCTCAATTACATCAGTAATCCCCACATCTCGCACGACCAAATGATCAAGATCCTGCGTATTAACCAAGGCCGAATTCGCCTGCGAAAGATCTGTAATTCCAACTAATTTCATGGCAGTCTCGAGCTCAGCTTGCAAAACTTCACAATGTCAGTACTACCATGCAGAATATAGAGTATAGATCTGACCCACTATCAACAAGATGCTTCGGGCCGTCCTCCCCATAGGCGAGAGAATACAGAAACGGCCTGCCGATAAGCACCGCCTTCGCTCCCAGACAAAGTGCCTTGAGTATATCAGTGCCACGACGGATTCCTCCATCGATATAGACTTCCAGTTGACTGAAGATAGAAGGAAGATGGCGTCGCAACTCGAGTAACGTTAGCAGTCCGGGCGGGGAAGTGTCGAGGTTGCGGCCGCCGTGGTTGCTTTGTACCCGTTAGTCCGTCATTGAACTCATTTCTGTATTCAAATAGAATAGGATAATAACTGACTAACCTCAAAATAATCCCACTGACACCAACTTCCACCGCCATCTGCGCATCCTCCACAGACTGTAACCCCTTGATGACGATCTTTCCGGGCCAATGTTTCTTCACCCAGCTGAGATCCTCCCAGCAAAATGAGCTATCGATAAACGACCCGGTTGTTCGGGTGAGTCCGCTTCCTGCTTCGTCATTCTTCGATCTTGTGCCTGTCATTGGCATTGATATCATCTCTTGTGCTTTGACTTTCTCGTCCGCTTCCCGTTTGCCCGCTACGGGCGCATCGATCGTCACGAATAGGGTGCGGATACCCAGCTTCCATACTCTGCGGAGAAGGGACTCGGAGGCTGTTCGGTCTTTGGCGACGTATAACTGGAAGAAAAAGACGGTAGAGGGGGATTGGATGTCGGATGTTATGTCTTCGATTGAAATGGAGGCTGTGATTGGTATCTGTCCTCTCGTGTCAGCATGTGGCAATATAAATTCAGACAGATACCATAAGAGAAGGGGAGAGATAGGAACAACATACACAATGAAAGATACCCCTACTAGCAGCAGCCCTAGCTAATCCCTTCTCGCCGATAGGATTCGCTAGACTTGCCAAAGCCACTGGCGCAACGATGACAGGCAAAGCGCAGTCAACACCCTGGACTGTACATTTGGTGCTTATGTCGCGCACATTGCGTAGTAATCGGGGCCGAAACCAGATGCGGTTGTAGAGCGATCGGTTCGCGTTATCGGATACCAGGTCTGTGGCGGCGGACGAGTAGAACGTCCACGCCTTTTTCGAGAAGGTGTCTTGCGCAACGCTTTCGAAGTCGTGGGCGCTTAGTATGGTGCTTAGAGGTGACTTGTTGGGTGGAGGAGCTGCCTCTCGAACAGAGTTGTTGTGGGGTTTCGTGGGGGAAGAAGATTGATCGAGGTGGCCGATGAGTTTGTCTGTAGTGAGGGTTTTGGATATAAGGTCGGGAGTGTGGACTTCGTTGTAGGCCTGGGAGGCATCCTGGCCTGCGTAGCGGAGGATGGCTGGGTTCGAATCATTAGCTTATAGGGTATCATGCATGATGTTGTTGATACTCACCGCCACTGCCACCTGGGTGTTCTGGGGCGAATTCAGTTACATCCCATATTTCATCATTGATCACGACCCAGCAATCACTGGCACTGCAATGTTGGGCAACTTCAGCCGCAGATATGCGCTTAGGGTCAGCCATCCGTAATTGGCAAGGAGAGCAGGGATGGTGGTGGGGACTGGGGAAAGCTCTGAGGGAGGGAGACTTTGCCTCATCTTATGAAGACAAGCCACTTATTCCCATGCAGCAGTGGTCACCTGCCATTCCTCCCCCGCTGAATCCCCCGAGCGCATTCTTCAGTTTTACGACTTGCGCATATTCCGTCATTTTCCAACAGCTCACCTGTGATCTATACCCTCGAGATCGGTGAGCACCGTCAATGCATCTAGTTTAGGGCCACGCATGATGACCACGTCCTCCGAGCCACATATCCGATCGCCGATCTTATCGCCACGTAGATCATAAGAACTAACAATATCTACTAGATGCGCATGCGTGACTAGCGATGATCGTCATTCGCGCATGCAACTTGCCACTTGTTTAGACTTTCAACAGGGTTATTTCGGGCTTTGCATATCATCTCATTGTCCTCCGTGATATATACAGTGACGCTCTAGTAGCCAATAGCATATAAATGTGGAGGAGATAACCTAAGAAAGATCGTGGATCCTTGCAAATGGTTGCAGGGCTCTCTTCGGACTTCCTACACTTTTCTGGTTGGTTTGCCCTCGGTAACCGGTGATTCTTCTCAGCTGAGGCTGTGGATTGACCTTCTGGAGAGTGATTCATTTATTCATCACTTCATGCTACGGGGCAGGCACTATGTAATATTGTTGCAACGGTATCTTGCATCTCCTGTATTCGTTACCTTCATCAGCTCTTAGCCGATTCGTCACTGATACTTTGTAGGTCTGTTGCGCAGATCTCCTGGCATTTACAGATCAGTCTGGGAGGAGGTTATGATGTAATGAATAGTTAACTAAACGGGTACTCTACATAGACCGCTTATTCTAGGTTGTTTTCCATGATGTATGGCCTTGTCTACAACCTTGCCGACACAGTATCGTGCTCATTTCCTGGCACGATCGCCTCGAAATATCTATTAAAAGTCGAGGCAGTCGTTCTCCCCTCACTTAGATCAAGGATACATCCCACATACCCATCGGGACGCACGACGACGATACCACCCTTTTCTGCGTCGAAGCCCATTTTGACATGAGCGTTGCCTTCTGTAGCTTCACCTCTCTGCGACAATTTGCGATTATCCGCGTAAATGTGGTACCTATAGCAGGCAAAATAGTCCGGAAGACATTCCTGGATTTCAATCGTCGATCGCGGTGCGTGGAAAACCAGCGAAAAGGTGAAGAATGTGGAGTGAGGGTTATGTCGTCCTTCATACGAAGTATCAACGTTCCGCTGATATCGGCGAAATATGCTGCTCTTGGCCTGTAGATTTTCGGCGAGATCGAAAATCGCCTTTGAGGTAATTGCAGGTTTTCCCGCAAAGATGTAAATGCGATAGCTACCGTTAAAGGGGATCTCCTGCTCCAGGTAGACGGGACGGGCATCGATGACTCTTGTAACAGTTGCGGTGGGAAAGCTGCGACCAGGACGCAGAGCGGTCGAGTTAGATGGTGTAGAAGTTGAAGGCCAAGTTAAACTATTAACGGGATACTCGACCCCGTAGCCACTCGTCAAGAACGTGTTCTGCTTGAATACCTGGACAAACTCCGAGCTCGGCGCAGCCTTATTCGCGCCAGCGGGCTGGCGAGAACTGAACAAGTTCGCGTATGTCGCATCAAACTCGAGGAGCTTTGCTGCTACAAGCTTACGTTCCCCTTCGTAGGTCTTTAGAAGGGAGCGCCGGAGAAAGCCACATTCGACCAGGTGTAGTTTCCATGCGAGATTGTGTGCATCTAGGAAGCCGTAATTCATTCCCTGGCCGGCTTTGGGCTGTAGGAAAGCGCTCTGTTAGCTTAAAGATTACTTTTATCCTCTGGAGTCTGTCATGTGCTTACACTGTGCGTATGGCATGCATCTCCTCCGATGAAAACTCGCTCATCGAGAGTATATCTTGAGGCGAGCCCTTGTCCGATTCGATATGCAGAGTGCCACTCCACTTTTTCCCACTTCACTTTATACGGAGCAAGAACCTCATTGACTGCCTGCTGGATTTTCGGTACTGTCGCGAACGTGAGGGGCTCTTGTCCCTTCTCCGGAAACATCTGAGCGTAAATACGGACAACGTTGTTGCCGTGGGGAATTATCATGGCGGACCCTTTGGAGGAATGGACGGTAGATTTGATCTAGTAAGTTGTATTGCGGTTAGTGGGTTCAAGGAGCCAAAGCTTGTCGAAAGAAGAATGGATATGTACCTGAATACCCGGAAAGTCGCTTTTTACCACCCCGTCAATGACACTCCACACATGCATTGTTGGATCTTTCGACAACATCGGCACCCCGAGAAGATCCCTGACCCGGCTTCGCGCCCCATCTGCACCAAATAAATATTTTGTTCGCACAGTTGAACCTTCTCTCCCGTCCACGCTGACGATGTCCACTACCAGTGGGTGATCGGGATACTCTCTGCACGGCTCATTCCTAAACCCTGCAATGGTCCAGGTTCTCTGGATTTCAAGCCCTCGCTCCCTCAAATCATCCAGGAATATTTTCTCGATCCGGCCTTGGTGGAGAATGGTAGAGAACGGATGTCTCGTATCGATGTAATCAGGATAAGTTTTCGCTGTCCCCGTTCGTCGAATCCCCGGCTCGTCCTTGGAAGTGTCCCAGAAGGCAACCTCGTAGATTCGGCCTGGGTTATATGACATGATGCCACGTTTGAGGTCCAGATTCTGCAACACATCGAGAGAACGCGCCTGGATCCCAGCAGCGCGCCCAGTCTTTGTCGGGAAGGGCCGCTGGTCAATTTGTTTAATTTTGTAAGGCCCCAAGCGCAAGAGGCATGTTGACAGCATGAGCCCTACCGGGCCAGCGCCTACAACGACGACATCATAGCATTCGGTCATGACTTGGTGTCCCTTTGTGGTTCTCATTCACGTTTCAAAGCTTTGCCAAATGGGTAGCTTCCGTAGGAGACCCAAGGACATCAAGGGGAATTGGAATCGTCCACCTCCCAGAAGAGAAGCGGTTCTTTGGCTTGCTCTAATGCGGAAAGACACCAAAAAAGCAACAACATGGTACAAGTCATCAGGTAAAATAGTGCGCAAACCTTTGCTTACCATTAACCCCGCCAACATATGTGTGCCACGTGCCCCACGAAAAGCCTCCGATTGAAGCTGCAGCATTGCCACCATGATAGCTCACAGAGTGTGCATGCTAATCTCACCCCAGCCACTAAACCTGCACAAGTGTGACTCGAGATGCAGGACAAACCCGTTGTATGACGCGTCAACCAATTCAGCTGTGATCTGTGATCTACGACCCGAGGAGGGCCGCATTAACCTAATCTACCGCAGTTGACGCCCCGGCACAACATTGATTATCTCTTAAAGCTAATGTTAATGTGGGACGTCTACAATGACACAGCTAGAACCCACCCCCTCATTTTAGGTCTACAATTAACCCCTTCATCTGACCTTGTCAGCTCACCGGCGCCGTATCAAGTAAGTATCGAGCTCAATGATGATATTCGACTTTTCTCGGCAAAAGAAGCCTGCCCTATTCTTTCTCTCCCTTGCTGACGCGAGGGGAAAGCGCTCCGAAACCCTCGGAAAGGGCGTCAGTGGCGCTGAATAACCAATCTCGACATGATCTGAAATAGGTTAAGAAGCAGGGTTCGGGGCAGTGGTAACATCAGTGTCAAATTTTAGCACTACAGTCGGCCAGAGTTCACCGATACATTATGCTACTCTTCTTCCACTTCTTGAGAGATATCCTCTAAGGGAGTCGTACAGCTGGCAATACCGGTTCTTCGTTTCCTATCTTTCGGGCGAGATACAGATCAATCAACATCAAACACAACAATCAGATTACAAAAGGAGGCTTGTGACCTGCCACTGCCATGAAACTGATATATGTGGCAAATTGCCAAGCGCCATTCGATTTGTGTACTAGCTTCTGATTACACAATGCCAAGGAAGATTCGGTGTTTGCTTTTTCTTCAGCCCTTCTACCCTTACCCACAGCCATGCATGATGCATGATGTATGATGCATCAGCTGAGATGTAAGATGGCGAATCTCTTCTATCTACACTGTTTTCCGAGAGATAGCTGGCATTGCATTTTCGACGATGGCTATAAATCTGGTCCAGGACAGTATGCCAGGCTCGATATCCCATGCCGTTGTTGAACTTCGGTGTTCCTGTCAAGTCGCTCGATCACCTCTGTATATATCTTGAATCTTACTATTTGCACAACATGCGTTCCACCGGTGTCGACGGCGAGCCATCCAAGGTCCCGCCCAACTTGGCCGTGATCAAAAGCATCAATCCCAACTACACCGGCTTTGACTACATCTCCTGGTATCTGGGCAATGCCCGTCAAGCTGCCACCTACTTCGTTGCCCACTTCGGCTTCCGGGTTATCGCATACAGCGGACCAGAAACCGGATCGCACCTGACAACCTCCTATGTCGTTGCCAACGGGAACGCTCGCTTCATGCTGACTGCCCCAATAACTGGGCCCCAGAACATCCCCTCCGACAAGGACGTGTCCGAAAAAGATCGCAGTCTGTTGACTGAGATCCAAGCACACTTGATCAAACACGGCGACGGAGTTAAGGATATTGCCTTCCAGGTCGACGACGTCAGAGGCGTGTGGGAGCATGCTATCCAAAACGGGGCAACTTCGATCCAGAAGCCAACTATACTTAGCGATGAGAAGGACGGGGAAGTACTCTGTGCAACAATCAAGACGTATGGAGATACAGCTCATACTCTGATCAATCGGTCGAATTATCGAGGAGTCTTCCTTCCTGGCTTCCGTTCTGTTAATGATATGAATGCTCTAAATGAGCTGCTGCCCAAGGTGGATTTGATCGAAATTGATCATTGCGTCGGGAACCAGCCTTGGGATGGTCTTGACGGGATTGTTAAATAGTAGGCATACCCTTTCCCTTATCTTGTCATTCCAATATCTGCAGAAGAACTTTGCTCACTATTGTGACTGTTAGTTACGAGGATGCTCTGAACTTCCACCGCTATTGGTCTGTGGACGACAAAGATATGTGTTCGGACTATTCGGCCATGCGATCAGTCGTTGTGGCATCTCCGAATAATGTGATCAAAATGCCGATGAACGAGCCAGCCACTGGTCTGAAGAAATCTCAGATCGAAGAGTAAGTCGCAACACCCCACCTTAGAAAGAGTCTTGGCGGTTAATCAATTCTTATGTATCTGTCTAGATTCGTGGACTACTACGGAGGGGCAGGCTGCCAGCACATCGCTTTCCGAACCAACAATATCATTGAAGCCGTGGAAAGCCTTAAAAAGCGCGGCGTTAGCTTTCTTTCAGTCCCTAGCAACTACTATGTCAAGATGCGTGAGAAGCTAGCTATGAAGAACGTCAATATTGCCGAAGACATTACCCTGTTACAGAAATACAACATTCTTATCGACTTCGACGAGGGGGGATATCTTTTGCAGATTTTCACGAAGCACGTGGGTGACCGTCCTACAGTCTTCATGGAAATCATTCAGAGGGAGAACTTTGATGGGTTTGGGGCTGGGAATTTCAAGAGTCTGTTTGAAGCTTTTGAGAGGGAGCAGGCGTTGCGCGGGAACCTTTGAGGTTTTTGAAGCACCCAGATGCTTTTGACGACGTATATCTTCAGAGCAGATAGCATGATTTTTTTGGTCAGATTTATATATGAGATTATGTATCAGATATCGCAGATGTCGCAGATAAGACACATATCCCAGAAATGCCTCCCTCCTTCCAATTTTGTCTTTCCTTCCTCCTTGTGTCTTCAAGGGGATCAAAATAGACTCGTGTAGTCATGGGACGCAGAATTGGGTAAGTAACCGATATATTATCGAACCAGCATTGCATTCTTGGTAGCCTGCGATTGCAGGCAAATCAGGTATATTTCAAGGCAGCTCCAAAGTGCCTGGTAAAGCTTGAACTCAAAGTTCATCCAGAAGACAAGCAGCCTTGGCCATGAGTGGACCCACCATCGGCATCTTCCGACACCGGCGACTGATAATCTGATAATCACTGCCGACGCCATATTCAGGAACAATTTTTCCATTTACACTGTCACCACCTATATCACCAACATCAACCAATTATCGTATCCTTTCACTCCTACATACGCATCATCAATGCTAGACTTACTCTCTAGCGTTCCTGCCACCATTCAACATGGTCTAAACTCTGTTCCTAATATCCTCCTCCTATCCATCACCCTCCCCATCCTCGTCTGCATTCTTATCCTTCTCCCTAACCTCAACCCCACACCCCCGCCCCCAAAAGGCTGCCGCAGACTGGGTCTCTCACCATCGCAGCGCTCCAACTTGCACGATGAATACTCACCCAAGTACACCCACGGTGTGCCCAGCACCGACACAGACCCCGACACCGGGCTACCAGCTTGGCGCATAAAAGCACTGTTCACGTACCCGATCAAGAGTTGCGCCGGGGTGGAGCTGGATACAGCAGATGTGATAGAGACGGGGTTGAAGTATGACCGGCTGTTCTGTTTTGCGGAGTTTTTCCCTTCACAACCTTCCAACGCTACCACCAACACATCAACCACAACACCAAATGAAAAAGAAAAGGAAGCAGAGAGCGGAACCTGGACAGCCCGCACCCTCCGAGACCGTGACTTCCGACAGCTCGCTCTCCTCCGACCAGAGATCTGGATCCCAGATCCGTCATCACCTACATATTCACCTACAAACCCAGAGACACTATCTAATGGCGTGCTACTGGTCCACTACCCCCTCCCACCATCTCGCAACCCCCTAATTACCCTGCTAAGAACCCTGCACATCCTCCCATCCCAATCGTCCTTCACCATCCCCCTCGACCCCCCGCCAAACTCATCAACGCAATTCCCCCTCACCCCCGTCAAGATCTGGAAAGACATCCCCCTCGCACACAACTACTCCCACCTCCTCCCCGCATCCCTGAAAGATCTCCTAACATATGACACCACCCTCCCACCGCACCAACGGAGAAAGCTGTCTCTCTTTCGCGCAAGCCACACCCACAGAAGGGAAATCTACCGCAATGCCCCAAGGAAGCAAGAAATAGGCTTCCAGCCCGTGACTGGCTTCGCAGACGCATATCCCATTCATCTACTCAATATGGCGAGCGTGAGAGATATTGCGGCCAACTGTGCGGATGAGATTCCCGAGTTGAGTGTGAGGCGGTTTAGGGCGAATGTGATTGTTCAGGGGCCGGGGAAGTTTATGGAGGATGGGTGGAAGAGGATCTTTATCGGAGGTTCCTCTGGGGATGGTGTCGAAATCTACACAGCATGCCGCACTATCCGGTGCAAGCTGCCCAATGTGGATCCTGATACCGGGGTACGACATCCCCGGGAGCCGGATAGGACGTTGAAGAAATATAGACGCATAGATGTGGGGGACTTGACGAATGCGTGCTTGGGGATGCAGTGTGTTCCTGCTATCAAAGGTATTGTCTTCCTCCTGTTGCTTTGTTTGTGTAGTTTGGTATAACTAACTGATGGTGTAGAATTCACCTTGCGTGTCAATGATCCTATTACGGTGTTGGAGACAGGCGAGCATTGCTATATCAAGATGTTGGCGCCGGGGGAGGAGGTTGAGGGCGTATAATTACGCATTGTGCTAGTCGTGGAGTTGTGATAATCTTGTAACATTATTGTATTAGTAGATTCTTCTACGTGAAGCTTCAGTTTATATCCTCCTATACGTACTGGCTCTCCCAAAAAGATCGTAGCTTCCCTCTTCTGGGTACCGCCGCTTTATCAAGGGTACTCGGGGTTCTGCTCAGTGAGTGTTCTACACTACGAATAACCTCTCAGCGAATGCTCAAGGCCTGATCAGGGAGCAGTCACATCCTCTCTGATCTACTCATCCGTCCCTGCGTTTGCAGCCTTGTGAGACAATTTCACGTGATGTCCCATGTATGGACTAGTTTATCTCAAATATGGGTCGTGCCCCTCCACTAGCTCGTACTTCAAATGCTATCTTCAAGGCTGTGGCCTCCTGCCGTGGAATGGTGCCTCAAGCAGCCTGGATTCTGATTTGCATGCTCGTGCGCACTTGATATGGCTGAACCAATTGGCCTTGTAGGCACTCTCATCGGCATCGTCCAAGTATGTGGTAAGTTGGTATCGGTATGCTATGACTACCGCATGGGCGTCCGAGATGCGCCCCAAGCTATCTCTCGGATTGTGGACGAGGTCGCCAGTGTTGGGTACATCGCACAGCAACTAGTGAAGGCAGTTGATTCCGACGATGCCTCTTCTTTGCCTTCTTTGCCGTCTTTGCAGGCGATGGATGGGGATGGTTGTACTCTCCGCAGTTGCTTGGTCGAATTGCAGGACCTGAAAGCAAGTTTGAAACTAGGGAAGACCTCCAGTTCGAATCGTGCTCTGGTGTGGCCCTTACAACCTGTAGATGCGGAAAAAGTATTGCAGACCCTTGCGACGACCAAGAGCAAGCTGCAATTGGCATTGGCGGCTGATAATACGTGGGTAGTTTGTGACAGAATATGCAACCGTGGCTTTTCTGACGGTTCGTCTAGCCAGAACATGGAGGTTATAAGCCACACCCGGTCGTTGCCGAGCGTTGAGAAGAAGGTTACTGGACTATCAAATAGTGTGGCTCAATCTGACGAGGGTAAGCTGGGGTTCAGAGTCAATAAGACCGCTAATAACAGTTTTAGGCCGTGAATTAGCTGAACTTCTCAGCCAGCTTGGTGGACGCTGTCAATCAGCCAAGCAAGATGAAGAGTACCAAAAGTGTGCCCCAGCTACTGGTGACTGGCTATTAAATACAGAGCAATACATGAAATGGAAGATCAACCGCAACCATCTCTTGTGGGTCAAGGGAGCCGGTAAGTGGCGCCCTCTGTACTGAGCTTAACCGACTACTGATCACCCTGCTTTAGCTGGATGTGGTAAGACCGTCCTATGGTACGTATGCTTCCTATTGGATCCAGTCGACGAGTGTCTCTGCGCCCATTTGAATTATGGAGGTCTGACAACTAGCAGTTCGAGGATCATTAAAGATCTTCAGGACCACTGTGGTGGGGATCAAAGTAGCAGCCTATGCTATTTCTTCATGGATGCATCGGAAGAAAGAGGAGTCGACATCAACCGCGTGTATGGATCCTTCGTCAGGCAGCTGATTCATCAAGGAGCAACCATTCCTCGCTATCTCCCGAGGCCGTGGAGGAATTATAACAGCCCATCCGACGACCAGCATTCAGTTTCATGGAAGAGGTTACTGAATGACCTTTTATTGCAGTTCGAGCATAACTACATTGTTATCGATGGTCTCGACGAATGCGAAGAATACCTCCAGAATGGAGTTCCCGAGCTTGCGAATTTCGTCACGGAGATGATGGAACAGACCAAAGGACAACAGCATTTGATTGTGTTCAGCCGAAACTTGGAGCAACTTCGACCCGCTTTCGAAGGCCTCAAGATCTCCACCGTTACAATTGATGACTCAACAGTGAATGTTGATATGCAGACAGCACTACGACACCAGTTCTCGCGTCAGGGCAAACTTGCCCGGTGGCCAATATCGTTGAAGAAGATGATTGAAGAGAGCCTGCTGGCCCAAGCCAATGGCTCGTGCGTATCCAGCCTTGACCTACAGAACTGTTGAGTGGCTGACATCTTTTGCAGATTTCGTTGGATGGACTGCCAACTGCAGACACTGCGACGGTGTGCCACACCACAGGCGGTACAAAAAGCTCTCAGAGACCTACCAAAGTCATTAGACGAACACTACACCATGACAATCGACAGAATTGATGAGAGCAACCGCATTGCCGTGAAGAACCTTCTACGCTGGGTAGCCTTTGCTCTTCGGCCAGTGAGTAGTCATCACGATAGGAAATCAAGAATCATTCCCGCTCTGACGCATTTGCAGCTATCTCTGCATGAGATCACAAGCGCCATAGCTATCAATGTTGATAATGGAGACATTCCTTTCTGTGACGAAAACTTAGAGCCTCTCGACCCAGAAAGCTTCATTGATTCCTGCTCCAGTCTTGTCTCGACTTATTACCTTGGGGACGAACCGAGTGGCACCCAGTGTGTATATGTCAAGCTAGCCCATTTCACCGTTCGAGAGTTCCTCACTTCTGCCGCAATCTTACGAGACTCATGCTCCGACTTCTTCATGGATGCGAGATTGTGCCATGCGGTCCTGGCTAACTGTAGCCTTGCGTACTTTCACCATGCGGTTCAGTCTGCCGCCGGCGACCCCTGGACTTATCCCCTGGCATGCTATGCAGGGCACTTTTGGAACGAGCATAAAGATCGTTCTCAAGGCGCTTGGCAATACCTTGAACTAGAGACTATCTTACTGGATCTCTTTAACGACAATGGGCCCTATTTTGGGCTAGTATGGAGCAAAGTGGCAAAGGTTGACCGACCGTGGCTGCGGGATGAACCGAGCGACACCAATGACTATACAGCATTATATAACTCTTCCTACTGTGGTCTGACACGAGTGGTAAAAGCAATTCTAAACAAGGGTGCGTCGCCAAATGTCTCCGGCGGGTTGTACCACCGTCCATTACAAGCAGCCGCATTCATGGGCCACCTGGAAATAGTCCAGTCGCTGATAGAGGCAAAGGCCGAAGTCAATGCAAAAGGGGGTGCACTAAGTACGGCGCTTGGTGCAGCAGCTGCTCAAGGTCATTCAGATGTCGCCATCACGCTGCTAGAAGCTGGTGCCAATGTCAACTTCCCGAATCCACGGACTTTTGGCGGCCAAAGGTCGGATCCTCTATTTCTCGCTGTCGCGAGAGGCCATCTACCTGTCTGTGAGACTCTGCTCAATTACGGCGCTGAGGACTACCACGACATGAAAGGGCACCCTGCATCCGCCCTAGTGACTGCAGTTTGTAGTGGTCGCCTTGATATTGTGAAGGCATTGCTAAGGTGCGAGCGCATCACGAATGCAAGGAGCATGAAGCACAGAACCACAGCAGTCATTAGGCCCGTCCAATGTGGCATCACTGCCGCCCAGTATCAGGCCGCGGCTGGCGGCCACGTCGACATATTACGCGAGCTGATAGCCTATGAAATTACACCAGACGAAGCATTGAGATACGCAGCTCGTGCAGGTGACGAGACGCTCGTGCGACAGTATCTAGACGAGGGTCTCAACGTCGATAGCCACGCGGAAGTCTCAGATCACCCAATAGCTCTGCAGTCGGCGATAAAAGGCGGCCATACTGCGATTGTGCATGAGCTGCTATCACGCGGAGCAGATCCCAACCTGGAGTCAAGCTTTTCGACGCCTTTGAGAACTGCGGTGGACGCGGGGAGTTTCGAACTCGCTCAGGTCTTGATCAATGCAGGCGCAAGAGTGGATTCTCACCGGGCTCTACAAAGCGCTCTATCTCAGAAGAGAAAAGATCTTGTTGATCTCCTCCTGCAGAACGGAGCAGATACACACCGAAGCTTACGAGATGCTGTTCGGAGTGCCGATCTTTGGGCTTTCCAATTGCTTATCGATAGAGGAGCGAATATTCATCGCCAAGAGCCAGATGATGAGACATCCATATTGGGAACGGCCGCATGGGGTGGTTCAGTCTCAATGTTAACATATCTACTCGACAACGGACTGCAGGATCAGCTCAATCCGGGGCCTGAAGACACCCCGCCGCTACTTGATGCTGTTGCCGCCACTCGGCCACTCATTGTGGAGCTGCTGATCCAGCGTGGAGCTGATGTTAATGCCTACCCCAAGGCAGCCGACGAGTGTCGTTTCACGGGAACCTACACTTTATATGACGGTCATCGCCGCTGGCCACCTGAATCAATATGTGAAACGGCACTGACACTAGCAGTCAAGGCAAACAATCGAGATATGGCTGAACTCCTGATGCGACATGGCCCGATGGTCACACCGAGTTCACCCGACACCGTCGGCACACCTCTTTTGTACGCGGTAAGAGATCAAAATACTGAACTTATCAGTACACTGCTAGAGAGAGGTGCCGATCCAAACCAGAGAGGCACAATCGTAGAGGAGGGAAAGCCATCATTTCCCCTCCTCATTGCAGCGGAGAATGGTAACCCCGAAATTATCGACTTGCTCTTGAAGGCGGGTTCAAAATTAGATGATCAGGACTCGGAAGGCTTCAGTGCTTTGCATACTGCGGCTGCCTGTGGCACGTCGGATGGGCTCAGGTCACTTCTCCACAAACACGGTGCGAACATGAATGCGAGACTCTTGAACGGCAGTCTACCAATCCATTCAGCTGCATCGAGGGGCACCCCAGAGAACCTTGGAATATTACTCGAAGCTGGAGCGGAGATCAACGCCATGGACGACAATGGTCGCACACCCCTGCATTGGGCAGCAGCTAATGGCAACTGGGAGACGATCGAAGCTCTCCTGAACCGGGGAGCCCTGGCAAATATTAAATCTCAGGACGAAGGAGCCAATACCCCGGTGGACATGGCTTGTTTTGCAAGGGATGAAGCCATATCGGATTGTAGGCCCTTCTCGGAGGACTGGGACGATGAGAGGATAGAGAGGCTATTGCAGAGACTGAAAGAAGCGTCGGATTGAGTGAGGACTTGATTATCCGGTGAGTTGATGATAACTCAACGAGACTAAAACGCCCTTCGAACTACCCAGGAAATCAACTCAATATCTTGTTCTAGCTGTGTATAATATCGTAACGGCAAATACAGCTTGCGATATGCGGTCTGCTAATTGCTACTCCCACCCGGATACTAGGATATATTTGAAGCATACCCTTAAACGTTTTTCTAGTGTGAATATTTACAGCAACATCCACTCCTATATAATCACTGCCTTGGAACCGATTTTTTCGTGGTTATTGGAGATTATCGGACCCGTGTTGAAAGGAGTTTCTCGAATCCTCGGCGTGTCAGCGGAAGTACGTCTGTCAATGCGCCACAGTTTAAGGATTAACTGGCGGATGGAAGTACGAAGCAGGGAAGAAGTGATAGTTGTAGGTAAGGTCTACTACAACAGTCAGGGTAACAACGAAATAAAAAAAAAAAAAAAAGAAAATTACATACAACAGAAGGGATTCGCTGGTGGTCACCCACCCAACTACTAACCTCCCGGCGTGTGGCTTGAGTACGGCTGAGCGGACGGGAAGCCCTATTTTCCACACCCTGTGGTCGTATGTGCTAGATGAAAAGGAAGGGCATAATATATTCACAGATAGTACCAATAAAAATAAGTAAGTTATGTTGGATAACAGTGAGGAGAGTTTTAAGGTGTGGTTGGAACCGAGGGTTTGTTGTATAAGCATGATCGCTGTCAGCCCTAGGAGACTGGTTCAGTGGAAAAGTTTCCACACATGCATCACTCAATTACAGACTTGTATTTGCACGCATCCCACAAAAGTATTAGAGACAATTGACGCAATCTTTAGTAGATTTCTAGCACTAGGTGAGAGGGTAAAAGGGTATCATCAATAGTTATCTCCTTCGTGATGTTGGAATAATTCTTCAATAGTTGTATTAGTAGTGTTCTGCTCGAACTTCAGTATCAATTGTTCTGGACATGCATATCATACCAACGGCAAATACAGTTGGCATACGCTCTACTAACTGTTGCTCCTACCCAAATACCAGGCACATCTCAATCAGCAGAACATAAATGTCACCAGCGCCACTCCCATGCAGGCAGCACCTGGAGTACACATAATTAGTCCCTGCACATATAAATAATATCTTCAAGGCAAGACCTACCCAGAGCAATATTCATATAAAAGTATCCTGCACTCTCAAACAGGAACCCAGTGACGACCGGGCCCAGCATCAAACCAACATTAAACGAAATAGACACCAGCGCGAAGCACCTCGCGCGCCCACCATTGGGCCCAAACAAGGTGGGGGTATCTTTCTCAACTTCCTCTAGGAGGACTAATCATCGTCAGCATTCAACAAGCAAATTGCGTCTCACACTTATTATACATAACCATCGGAATGAGTGGACTTACACCTCATATGAAACGACCCAGCACCTTGAACCGACGACATCACTAACCCGATACCACATATACATACAATAAAAGCGACTTCTGCATCTGTCCGACTGCCACTAGCCTGGGAAATGTCCCTACCAGGTACGCCTAAGTAACACATCAACGGGCATAGAAGAGCCCAACCGACTGCCGTTGGGTATCGTGTACCGACGCGATCTCGGAGGTGGCCAAATAAGGGAGGCAAAAAGATGACAGGGACTTGGAGGGCAAAAAATATCGCCCCGACTGACGATGGGCCCCAGTTAAATGTATCTCGAAGATACACGGGTAGAGTGGCGTTGAATGCTGCCCGGACTGCAGCTTGGGACATTGTGTTCAGAACGGCTGCCCACATTCCTGCGTCTTGGAGCATTACAGTGTAGTAATTGCGATATTCTGTGGTTGCAGTGCTGTCGGGCTCCGCTTTCGTATTGGTGTCTTGGTCGAATGAAGCTGATTGTGGTAGGAAGGGGGACGCTTCGGGGACATTTTGACATAGCTTGCTGCGGTTGGCAAGTCTGGTTGAAGACTGCGTATCAAGTAGAAAATGGTCTGGCTGAATCATGACAAAACGCGCAATCATGTCAAGGATCAACAGAGCCATCGGCAGACACCAAGCTGGCCAGTATCCGAACCAGCCTAACAAAACGCCCCCGAACATCGGTCCGCTGACCGTTCCCAACGTTGAAAAAGACATGCTCAGTCCCAACATTGCCCCAGCTCGTGCACTACCTGCGATCTCGGTGAGCATGGTCGTGCACGCAAGCCATGCAGCCGAGGCAGCAACTGCCTGTAGAATCCTGCCCAGGTATAGCACCCATGCTGGGTCATTAACTCTATTAGCGTTCAGAGCGGGAACGATGTATGGCTAGGGTGACGGGTACATGTGGTGGTTATTGCAAACAGGGCAGTTCCAGCCAGACAGAGCACCAGGGCCGAATAAAGCGGGATTTTCTGGTTCGAGATCGTATCGAATAAAGTCGCGCAAGAGGGGGCAGCGAGAATTGACGCCAGGCCGTGTAGACTGAGCAGGCTGTTGATGGTGGCAGTGGTTTGGGAGGGATCGTTGTGCAGACGCTCTTCTAGCATATACGGAAGCATCGGGACGGGGAAACCGGCTAGAAGCGATTCTGCTCACTGGCGTGGTTAGTGGATGTGAGACAGTTGTCGGCGGGAGGAGGCAGGTATGTGTGTGTTCGTACCAGTAAACATGGCCAGGCACGCGGTGGCGATGATGAACTGGCTCGAAGATCTCCATCGCCGGGTGGTTGAGAGTTTTGTGGATGCATCCATATTGCCGGTATAGGTTTTGGCAGGCTGCTGTTAGTTCAAGACATCCTGTCTCTTTTGAAGAGATGAACGATACATGGAGGTTACGTTGATCGAGTTGATTCAGGGTGGGTGCGCGCCACAATCCACGCAGAGGAATGCAGGGCACCCATGATCAATGTGCCCTGCGATGATCGGCAGGCGCAGGAACAACATCGCGCGTGAGATCTCCCAAAGACAGGAGGGGGTCGGGGTATCTATTTGTGATCGGCCTGGCCAATTTAAATGCAATTCTTCCGGTCCATGGGCGGGGAAGACAGTGTTTGTTATCTTTTCCAAATTCGGATTGTTTCAAATTTCTGTCCAGATTCGGCTAAGTCCGTGTCTGCTCATTGACTAGCATCCCAGCTGGAAAGCAAGCACCAATCATGTTGAGCGGGAATGCTGTGCTGCAACTTGAATACCACGTGGACACTGAAGAAAGTCCGGCAGGACATAGAATCTCGGGACTCGGGTAGATGGAAATAGCACTACTGCTTGGCCCTTCGCCTTGCTTCTACTAGGTACGAAAATGTCTCGATAATAAAATTGTCGTATTAATTCAAATGACCATCTAGGTCAGGGTATCCAAATATAACCATATCGCCAATCAAAACAAACAGAATAGAAAACATGATTAAACACTCGAGGGCTCGCCCTTCGTGTATTGCGTGCTCTCCCTCGAAGTCATCACCTCCTCGCTTCGTCGGTAATCACCCCGTGCCTCCAGAATAGCTGCCTCCTCCTCTGGGTCCTCCGGAAGAATCAGGTTGAGGATCAGCCCGATCAGAGCGGTAATGGCGAACCCGTTCTCCATCACCAGATCAATAGCATCCAGCAATCCTGTCAAGCCGCGGTTGTTGCCGCTGTAGGTAAAGACGTAGTCGAACCAGTCGGATACCAAGGTGGCGCCCATACCAACAGCGAACGAAGCGGTCAGGATGAATCGGTTACGACGCGTAAATGGCACACTGGTGATAATGCGGACACCGGAGATAGCCACAGAGGAGAAAAGGAACGTGGTCATGCCACCAAGAACGCTATCGGGAATGGCAACCAGTGCAGCGGCGAACTTGGCGAAGATACCCATGATGATGAGGAAGAAACAGCAGCAGTAACCAGCTGTGCGGTTGGCGCACTTGGTCAGCGCGATGACACCGTTGTTCTGGGCAAACACCGACATCGGAGTCATGGTCATGAGGCCGGCCAGCACACTGGTGAGACCGTTGCCCAGAACACCACCCTGAATACGTGAGTCGAAGGTGGGACCTTCAACTTCAACCTGAGATACATCGCAAGTGGCGGTAATGTCACCAATCGATTCCATCATGACCACAATATACACTGCCAGCAGTGGAAGGATCATGGGCGGGTAGATGGTCAACGGGAATGTCTTCACCCAGATAAATGAGGCCACCGGCGCAGCATCAATACCCGATCGATCGAAGTATCCGCAGGCAGCCGCCACGATACATCCTACCAACAATCCCACCACGACCGAGCAGGATCGCATGATAGGCGCACCAAACCGCTCACAGAGAATGATCGATACATACACCAGAAATCCGAGACCGATAAACTCCGCACTTCCCCAAGGCAGAGCATGCGGTGCGTCCGCACTAGGACACAAGGCACCGTTTCCAGGATTCTCAGAGCAGGTTCCAGAGCCACCTGCCCAGTCCTGGAAAGCGGATTCGATAAGACTGGCTCCAATCAGGAGAACAGTGGGTCCAGTGACGAGGGGAGGAAAGACACGTCTCAGGATCTTAGGGCTCATGAAGGAAAGGCCAATCTCGAGAAGAGCACACAAACACGATGTTCCCAGTAGAGCGCCATAACCCTTAGGGCAGGGCAGCTTGGTTCCATCCTCAGCGGTCGGGCAATATCCACTGGAGTACATTTGTTCGAAACCACCAGTTGCGACGGTGATTGTAGCAAAGGAGATGCCCACCACTGAAGTCAAGCCAGTACCAATATAGTATTTCGTTCCGTAGATATGGAAACGGAACATCTGAATGGCGGACAAGATACCGGAAGCGATGAGAGATGTTGAGACGAGGTATTGGTAGTCTTCTGTTCCGAAGTTGGCACCAGATGTGCCTCCTATCATGATAGGAGGTGAAATAACTGACGGGTCAGCACGCTTCAAGTATCAGAGAGAATCTAACTCACTGCCACCCAGCATTGCCAGCGCATGTTGTAGTCCAAGCAGCATAGCCAATACGATAGGTACATTGTCTTCGAGCCCGAAGAATGGTGCAGAGCTTCGTTTCTTTGTGATGAAGGGAATATTCGGGGTGAACAAGTAAGCGTAATCATAGTCTCCAATGAGGCCCTCTCTGCGACATATTAGCACATCGACTGGTTTAACGAGCTTCCATGACCGACCTTGTGGTGAAGGTTTTGACAAAGCGGCGGCCGACGTCATTCCAAGTCCGCTTAGGCCGGTAGTCCGGGCCTATCTGATCAGGACCGTCCATAATGTGAGGCAATTTAATGTGTAAAGGATGTGGATGTAGAAGTGTAGATGAAACTCGATGAGTTACGGACGAATGGAAGATATCTCGATGTTAAAATCTGGACCCAGATGAAGTAGTCCGAGTGGAGTGAGGGGTCGGTTCTTAGCAATGGCTAGTTGGATCTGGGGAATAGACTAAGACCATTCCAAACATCGACGGGCGAGGTGTCTATATACATGAACCATCTTCCGTGAGCTCGAAGATGAATCGGGATGACTGAAGCTCGGACCGGGGCGTGGATGATACAGCTATCAGTGGCGAAGATGATGGATGAATCAATCGAATAATGGTAGGCAGTGGTTATCTCTAGGCGCCGGCGTGGCAGACACACGAGCTAATTTCCAAGCGAGCTGCAACCTGCAGCAGACCGGGGCAGCGCTAGCGATGACTGGTTCCTCTGGCGATTACGTTGTTCTCGTCCAGGCTTCAACTGTGGGCCCTCCGATAAGAACGGACGGCTGACACGCTGCCCTCATGTAACCTCCCCGGCCGCTTATCAGTCCCCAGATCGGGTTCCGCCGAAATCCATCTCTTGCGTCTCCCCCCTGATAGCCGGTGGCCGATGGGTCTTGCACTGACGAACCCGACGAGGCCGGAGTAGAACTCATCCAGAACGTGGGAGGACTGGGGGGGGGGGAGATGATCGGACTGATATAAGCTAAAGGCAGACATGCATAAGGGGAGAATCGAAGGGCCGACGATGCTTCTTTCGCCGGGTTGCAGTCCGGGGAACACCAGCCCCAATGCGGCAATCCATTAGTCATAGATTCAATCAGGCCCAACTTTATTGTAACCTTGACTGCTGCCCGTGACTAACAGCGTAGCAGTAGTCTATATAGTACCTGTAGATCTGTGAAGAGCATATATTCCACATAGGATTGATGTAGAGATGAATTGGACGATAAATATGAATGCTGGTGTCTTCAGGTAATATGAGCATCAAACCCTTCTCATCTTGTCTCCACAGTAGGACTGAAAGAAATGTTGGATCTGCGTTCGCTTTAAAACTATGGAGGATTGAATCCTTCGCATCTTCCGGGGTCTTGCATGATCCTATAATAAATACTTTATATGAATGTAACTCTACTATCGCTGTCAAGACGGACAATTCGTTTTGACTAATAGCTCTTACTAGTAGTATGTGAAACTGACTGCGATGAATGTAGCTAGCTAATAACTGTAAAGGAACGCTTTCAACCGCCTCCTAGACTCTTCTAGGGCAAGCCACGATGCACTGAATGCACGCCATACAGCTAGCTTGATAGTTCATAGTAAGTGCTAGACTGGTGGCATTCTTTGACACATCAGACTCCATAATCAGTGGAGCAAGTTCATGACCGTTGCTATAACTATTCTGACGCTTTCGCTAAGACCTGTCACATAATTGTCATATCCGGTATTCCCTCAAAGTCCAGATTTCATGTTACTGACTAGTTGGTATCGGCATGCTTTCTCATTTCCTTTGTTGGGATATTATATATTTGCATCATACATAACTGATAGAGACATTATTACGACCACGTAATATTAGCTTCGACAATTTTTCCTGGGTATCAAGGTTGATAGTCAACAAAATGTTTTGAACTCGTGCTTATAAGTCATGCACAGATGCAAGTTCAGATCTAACAGTCAATAGATAGTAGTTGTACAATCTGGACGCTATGGATAGTATCAATTCAAGGAAGATAACAATTTCGAACGGTTACGTCGTTCTTACAAATATCCTTCTCCCACTCACCAAGAATCTCGATGTAGAGTGAACTTCATGTTTATGTTCCTGAGATTCCCTGGTTGACAAATCTCCTATGAATCATAATGCTGTTGAAGTATATCATTAATACCAATCCCAAATCGACCAAATAGCTCTATACCGGTCACAGAAGACCACTATATCCAACCACCCCCGTAGTTGCCGAACGAAAAGTTGAACTGAATCTGTCACAATTACTTTCCAGCGGGGACAAAGTCCAGGAATTTATAGCGCATCCACACCATAGTCAGCATTAAGGCCTAAACTGTCTCTCAGCATAAATCCGACCTCCAGACTATACTCTCTTCCACTCATCACATCTCAGCATAAAACCCCCGGCATACGGAAATACCCACACTCCGCAACTATCAAGCGTAACCTTAAATAGTCTATATTCAGTGACAAATACCTCCACTAACACCCGTACTATGAACCGATAAAAACTATTCTCCGTTTCTCGGAATATTACTCTCCGACACGATCCCCGATCGGCAAGAGGCTGAGCATTGTCTAGTTCTATCTAGCCGTGGGGAAACGAAAGGGGCTAGAGCTACTAGTGGAGCCGGTCCGTCAGTCCGAACCACGTATTCTTGGCCGCTGCCAACCTCGGATCGGCAAGGGCCGGGAGAGGGGAGGCTTTTGATGCTACATTGCGGGTGATTTCGGAGGAGAGGAGTGTAGAGTTAGTGTGAGTGAGATGAGTGAGTAATGGGGTTGGATAATAGGTGGGTGTATATTTTGATGGCTTTTAGATTTGTCATGGGAATGTGAGGTTGATTGAAGGGTTAGGAAGCTGTAGATTGGACTATGGGATGGAGTGCTTCTGGTCCATAGTTATTTGCGATATTGTTTCTGAAGTGTGTAGGCAGAGGTAGACTTGGAATGGTCGACCACTCATGTTCAGGAAAGCTGCGATGCAATGCTAGAAAAGTCATTGGTGCAATATCTATATTATCGGGCTACCTGTGAGATTATAGTACAGGTACTAAGTATAGTATTTGAACAGATGTTTAGTCATTGCTCTTGAGCTTGATAGACGTGAGAGGATGAAGTAGAGGTTGTATATCAGTACTGATATGCGCCATATCATCATGGAACAAATATTGCTAGCAGTCTTAAGATGTGTAACAAGTACTAGACACGGGGTTTTGCCATCGAAGTATCAGTAGTTGTTGTTGTATAGTATATGGAAAATGGTATAGTATATATTCCTTTTGTGTCGGTCGGACAACTAGTAGTGTTCGAAATGTACCTCGTATGCACTGCAACTGTATTTTCTTTCCTGCAAAACCCCAGACTAGAATTAGTAGCATTCCTACTACTGTCATCTGCCACCGGCGAGGGAATTAAA
The DNA here is from genome assembly GCF_003184925.1 of Aspergillus vadensis CBS 113365. Lineage (NCBI taxonomy): Eukaryota > Fungi > Ascomycota > Eurotiomycetes > Eurotiales > Aspergillaceae > Aspergillus > Aspergillus vadensis. The sequence continues at coordinate 405,172 of NW_020292055.1, read as the reverse complement.
TCTAGCAGTTTGAAACGCATAGAATTGATCGGTAATGTACCTCACTATTTGGGATATCTTTGCATACTAGTCAATATATCCAACTAGAGTATACCCATATCGATTGAACAATATGTGACTATCAATAAACTATGATGATCATCAATGCCTGCTAATTGACCGCCATACTCGTGGTGTGGTTCTAATGGGCTGTGAAATAGTATCTCACCGGTCTAGATAAATACTTCGGTCTATCCATACTCCGGACCGAGTGAAGCGCAAGGGATCTACAGAGTCAAGTCTGGGAAAAGCAACAACCAGATTTTACGCAATGCGCTGTTTAACAACCTGCTGGACAAATCAGAGACTCTCCCAATTATTGATGATTTTATTGGCGGTTAGTGAAGGATGATTTCAAATTTTTCTCAAACCATAGGGTATGGACAAGATCTGTCCCAACCAGATGAAAGTGGCACGACGTGCTCAACGGAGCTGTAATGGCCCCGGTCCATAACTTTGATTTAATGCCACTGGGGCGATCTGATAACGTGGGGATCCAGTGAAAATGATCCCTTGTCTGGGGAATGATTTCAAGACTTGCGGTGTGTGGGACGCCTTGCTTGGATGGGGTGGCATGTCCCAACCAAGCTTGGATCATGTGGTTGCCTGAGGCGATAAGACTCTAGGGGAGGAATGTCACATGTGTCACGTGGTGCGCGGTTGCCAAATAATGAGAAGGAAAAAGTGTTGGGGAGAATGCATGCCTGAATCATGTGGCGACGATCATCAGATTTTCTACGGACTTTCAAGAGCATCAACTGAGCACCCGGGAAGAGTTTGTGCCGAGGAGCTTGCGGCTCGCAGTCATGCCAAAACTGAATTTGGCGTTTCAAACTCGGCCGGTGGCAATAATGTCCACTCATAGGGCTGCCTTCAGCGGAAAAGTCTGAGCTGAGTGGACCAATGAGTGATCCAATCATCCAAGACATGCTGATTATAGCACTAGATTGCGTTAGTGTGGCCACCGCATAAGCAAAGACTCCAATGTTTCAATGCTCCAGAACTAGGATCAGCTTTGAAAGAGATGGGGACAATTGCTCAACTCTGTAGTTAGACGGAGTTGTGCCACTCCGTGCAGGCGATACTTTTATGCGGAAAAAGAAACCGTCCCGAAATCCAAATCGGGATCGAGAGCCACGGGTCAAGCCACCCGAGGCATGACACCAGCCACACAGAGCGATCAAGGGGCAAAAAACGTTGGGGATTCAACGAATGGTTGAACCATCGTGATTGGTGGACCACTCCCGGCCTTACCAAAAATGGCAGTTTCTGGCCGGGCAGCGCCATCGAATCAGAAGTGGCCCAACAAGCTTAGTTGGAGGAACAGGCGGCGCTGTATGGTTGGAGATACTCCGGCCATTTGCCATCGCGGATACACTCTGCGATCCGGACACCTTCCAGACGTGCCTGGATAGTAGTATTGATCCTCTTCTCTCTCTTTCCTTGTGCCTGTTGAAACCCGTCGGCCACTTTGGGACCTCGGGATCTTATGATTACTTCACTGATCTACCAGTGAGCTTGCCGTCAAGCCACCCTTCTTTACTTATTCCACGCGTGTGTCCTCATAGTCGCATCATTATTATTGATTGTCCGCCTTGCTTTTCCCCAACCATCATCCGCCGGTGGACCCTGGTAGAGTTCAACTGCCTCCGAATTTTCCCTCCTTCACTGGCTCAGATCTGCCGCTTACTTCTTCGGCCTTTCGATTGCATTCCCCACCCTTTTTCTCCGTCTCTTTTTTATCTCTCGCCTCTGGCCCTTCTCTTTAAACCCACCCTCTCCCGCACGCATCCCTTCTCCTCCTCATCCGAACCATACTGCAGGGGTCGAGTCGATACACACCAAGGACATCACCATGTCTGCAAAGCCAGCAGACGCCTCCCGGCCTCGCGCCGCTGACCCCAAGAAGGTCCACATTGCCGATACTGTCATGACACGCGGCAACTGGTACAAGCATGTCAACTGGCTGAACGTCTTCCTCATCATCGGTATCCCCGTGTACGGCTGTGTCCAGGCCCTTTGGGTGCCCTTGCAGCTCAAGACTGCTATCTGGGCCGTCATCTATTACTTTTTCACTGGTCTCGGTATCACCGCAGGTTGGTTTGCCCCATCAAAAGGTAACACTGTCAAGACAGCATGCTGACAAAATCTGCCTCCAGGATACCATCGTCTCTGGGCTCACTGCTCCTACTCTGCTCGTCTTCCTCTCCGTATCTGGCTTGCCGCCGTTGGTGGTGGTGCCGTCGAAGGTTCCATCCGTTGGTGGGCGCGTGATCACCGGGCTCACCACCGTTATACCGATACCGACAAGGACCCCTACTCCGTTCGCAAGGGTCTGCTCTACTCTCACCTGGGATGGATGGTCATGAAGCAGAACCCCAAGCGTATCGGCCGCACCGATATCTCCGATCTCAACGAAGACCCTGTTGTCGTCTGGCAGCACCGCAACTACCTCAAGGTCGTTTTCACCATGGGTCTGATTGTTCCCATGCTCGTGTCCGGTCTTGGCTGGGGTGACTGGTGGGGTGGTTTCGTCTACGCCGGTATCCTGCGTATCTTCTTCGTCCAGCAGGCCACCTTCTGCGTCAACTCTCTGGCCCACTGGCTCGGTGACCAGCCTTTCGACGACCGCAACTCCCCCCGTGACCACGTCATCACTGCTCTTGTCACTCTCGGCGAGGGATACCACAACTTCCACCACGAGTTCCCCTCCGACTACCGTAACGCTATCGAGTGGCACCAGTACGACCCGACCAAGTGGAGCATCTGGGCCTGGAAGCAGCTTGGTCTGGCCTACGACCTGAAGAAGTTCCGTGCCAACGAAATCGAGAAGGGTCGTGTCCAGCAGCTCCAGAAGAAGCTTGACCAGAAGCGTTCCCGTCTCGACTGGGGTACCCCTCTCGACCAGCTGCCCGTTATGGAATGGGACGACTATGTCGAGCAGGCTAAGAACGGCCGTGGTCTCGTTGCTATTGCCGGTGTTGTTCACGATGTGACCGACTTCATCAAGGACCACCCCGGTGGTAAGGCCATGATCAACTCTGGTATTGGCAAGGACGCTACTGCCATGTTCAACGGTGGTGTCTACTACCACTCTAACGCTGCCCACAACCTTCTCTCGACCATGCGTGTGGGTGTGATTCGCGGTGGCTGTGAGGTTGAGATCTGGAAGCGGGCCCAGAAGGAGGGCGCCGGCTATGTTCGTGACGATGCCGGCCAGCGGGTGATCCGGGCTGGTGAGCAGGTCACCAAGATCCCCGAGCCCATCCCCACTGCCGACGCTGCGTGAGCGGTGCGATGTCCATGACCCTTTCGCCTTATATTCTGATGTACCATTTGCGAATACGCTGTGTTTCCCACTCCGACGATCCTTCGTCTTTTAATTTAGCACTCGGGGCGTTCATTCTTTCGTGTGTATGGCGTTGATGGAGTTGGCCTACTGTTTTATGTCGACGGAGCGAGTTTGAGTCGACGCGGGTTTACCTATTTTATTTGAAAAAAGCGACGAGATGTGACGAGGAACATCGATTGTTGAAATCCTGCATAGAATCCAGATATCCAAAGTGTGATATATGTTTATGAACAGTTGACTGTAGGGCTTTCAAGCTCTTGTAGCTACGTAATAGATCTGTCGAAGTGGACATGAAAACCCTGGACCCGGCAGTCGTAGAGTGGATCGGGTCGTCAAGCGGGCCATAGCTTGGTAATGAGAACATGATGGAAAGACAGGAATAGCAAACCAGACATGGAGGGAGTGTGGAGTCAAACAAACAGAGAGGAAAGAAGATGGGGGAAATGTTGGTGGTGCTGGAGGAGAACACATGATCGGCCGGACTGCAGGCTCCGCCGGGACCAGCTCAGCTGCACTTCTGCATCACCAAACAGCTTCTCCCCCCAAAGAGTGTCCACTGTCGAGCCACGTATTGATCCGCTTCTTCCATTGCAGTAGCTTGCTTAGCACCCCGCCTTTCCACCACCTGTGCCCCTCCTACCGTCACCATTCGCTCCCCTCTCTGTCGCACCTTTTATCTACCCGCCTTCCTCGTCCTTCTCGTGGGCGTCTTCCTCGTCACCGTGGCTCCCCCGCTTCGCCTTTCTTCTCCCGCCTTCAGACTTTCCTCGGTCTTGGGCCATTTCCGCGGCTCTCGACTTCCTTCAACCTCCCATTCAGCTCTGACAAACCTTCGCAAATCCCTCACAACTGCCAGCATGGCCCCCGAACACCTCCGTCGCCCTCCTCAGGCTCCCCCCGTCTTCACCGCAACTGCTCAATCCATTGTCGATGACGCCAAGCGACTCATTGAAGCCTCCCGCAAAGTTCAGGATGACGTCGTGGCTACCGTCAAGCCCGACACGGCTACTTTCAACGCCGTCGTGAAGCCCTTGGCCCAGGATGAGAACGTCATGTCCCTCGAATCACACATTCTCGGCTTCTACCAGGCCGTGTCCACTCAACAAGAGCTGCGGGATGCGTCATCCAAGGCGGAGGAGCTGATGGATGAGTTCTTCATTGAAGCTGCCATGCGCGAGGATGTGTTCCAGCTCGTCGACGCTGTGCTTAAGAAGAACGAGTCCCTTGACCCCGAGTCTCGCCGTCTGTTGGAGAAGGAACACAAGGATTTCATCCGCAATGGCTTGGGTCTTCCGGCTGGACCCAAGCGTGACCGGTTCAAGGAGATCAAGAAGCGTCTCAGTCAGATTAGCATTGAGTTCCAGAAGAACCTGAACGAGGAGAACGAAGGACTCTGGTTCACCCGCGAAGAGCTCGATGGTGTTCCGGAGGATGTCCTGGCTGGGCTGAAGAAGGGTGAGGGTGAGCACGAGGGCAAGCTCTGGCTGACCTTCAAGTACCCCGACCTCTTCCCGACCATGAAGTACGCCAAGAACCCCGAGACCCGTAAACAGGTCATGATCCAGAACGAGAACAAGTGCAACCAGAACGTGCCTCTTTTCCGAGAGGCCATCATCCTGCGTGATGAGGCCGCTCGTTTGCTCGGTTACCCCAACCACGCGGCATTCCGCATCGAGGATAAGATGGCCAAGACCCCTGAGACGGTCAACACCTTCCTGGGTGACCTGCGGTCTCGTCTGACGGCCGGTGGACAGAAGGAAATCAAGAGCCTCCTTGAGTTCAAGAAGTCCGATCTAGAGTCCCGTGGAGAGAAGTTCGATGGTCACTACTACCTGTGGGATCACAGATTCTATGATCGCCTGATGTTGGAGAAGGACTATTCTCTGGATCAGCAGCTCATTGCCGAATACTTCCCTCTTCAAACCACCATTGAGGGCATGCTGAAGATCTTCGAAGAGCTCTTCGGTCTCGTCTTTGTGGAGATTACAGGTGAGGACCGGGAGAAGGTGGCCCCCACCGGTAAGGGCAGCGACATTGTCTGGCACGAGGACGTCCAGATCTTCAGCGTCTGGAACGATGAGGGTGAGGGCAGCGGCTTCGTCGGCTATCTGTACTTGGATCTCTTCCCCCGGACCGGCAAGTACGGTCACGCTGCCAACTTCAACTTGCAGCCGGTAGGCACTCTACACAGCGCAAAATAACAACATTTGCTGACATCTATAGGGTTTCATCGACGCGGAGGGCAACCGCCGCTACCCGGCCACTGCGCTGGTGTGCAACTTCACCAAGCCGACTCCCAAGAAGCCCAGCTTGCTCAAGCACGATGAAGTCGTGACTCTGTTCCACGAGCTCGGTCACGGCATCCACGATCTGGTTGCCAAGACGATCTACTCCCGTTTCCACGGCACTAACACTGTCCGTGACTTCGTCGAAGCACCCAGTCAGATGCTCGAGAACTGGTGCTGGACCCCATCCCAGCTCAAGTCCCTCAGCAAGCACTACTCCACTCTCTCTCCTGACTACCTCGCCGCCTGGAAGGAGCAAGCCGGTAGCCAGGAAGCCCCCTCGGAGCAGATCCCTGACTCCGTCATCGAGAACCTCATCCGCACCAAGCACGTCAACGATGCCCTGTTCAACCTTCGCCAGCTGCACTTTGGTATCTTTGACATGACCGTCCACCAGCCCGAGAGCCACGAGAAGATCAAGGAGCTTCCTATCTCGGCTACATACAACTCCCTGCGCAAGCAGATCACACAGATGGAGGGCCCAGAGAGCTTGGGCCTGGGCGAGGAATGGGGCCATGGTGAAGCCACCTTTGGTCACTTGATCGGTGGCTATGATGCTGGATATTATGGTTACCTGAGGTACGTCCATTCCCATATTAGGTGTGGCTATTATATGTCATGTACTAATACTTTAACAACAGCTCGCAAGTCTACTCGACCGACATGTTCTACACCGTCTTCAAGGACGACCCCATGAACCCGACTGCTGGCCGTCGTTACCGGTACAAGGTGCTTGAGAAGGGAGGTAGCCAGGATGAGATGACGACGTTGACAGAGTTCTTGGGCCGTGAGCCCAAGACTGATGCCTTCTACAAGGACATGGGATTGGCTTAGACTTAGGAGGAATGATGAGATTCCGGTTGAATTGGATATGGCATGATATAGTATACGACCGGACTGGAAACAAAGATGGGATAGAAATATCGGATAGTCATTGGCTGTTGGTATCAATGAATCCCTTGTACATTCTAAGCAGCATAATTCTTCTAGCCCGCTAGTCCGCATAGTTCGTCCATCCATACCTGAAGCAGCACATGATCTCTGAACGTCAGCAAGCCCAATTCTACCGCAGGACATCTCGCTCCATTGTGTGCAACCTTTACAGTGGCGTTCTAGGACATTCCCCACTGGGCCTGGTGGATCAGTGTCTCTGGATGCTGAGGGGATGAGGTGGTCCGCTATGATCGACTTCCTCTTGCAGCCAGCCACTGAACAGCTACAGTGAGACTAGACCCTATGGGTTCTTCGTACATACAGTAGTCTCTATTAATCGGTGAGCAATCAACCATGATGCTCAATTGGAATTGATACTGGCCGGTTTTAACTCAAGTTATCTATAGGGCTCACCTATGGTTATAGAGCATCGCTAGTCATACTCAATAGTCGCTACTCATTCTGCATGGCGGATAATCTCTCTCTCCCTCTCTCCCCCATCACTCCAAGAAGAATGCAGAGAAATAATCCGACTGGATCCGGGGTTAAATATTCACGTAGTCCACATTGCGGGGGTTGAACCAATACATGTTCTCCACTTTCATTCAGTCCCTTGATAGCAAACTTTAATTTTCAAGTTCTCGGTTTTGTGGAGCAAAACATGTACGTAGATCTAATTGTCCCGATGTCAATTGTATTTCCTTTTCATTTAGAGCCAAACCACAACAAATTACTCAATAGCAATATATATTTCTCAACCCAGACCATTCATCGGCAAGTAATTTTCCACCATCTGACCTAGCTTTGTCTAAACACCCAATGTTCAATCCCAAGCAGACAAGAACCCAAGAGATCCCTACATCTACCTTCTGCTGTGATAGTACCTTCCCAAACCAAATCAATCCCCCGCAACAGCAGCATCATGTAATGCGACCGCCATCAACAAGACAACTAACCAACCACCACCGCAGCAATCCGTTCAGATCTCAAAGATTCCTTCTGCTTTGCAGCTTATGTAGATCATACATGAGTTCGGAAATGGATGTTCGGAGAACCCTCCATACAGAGCCTTGTTTTGTTGCCGGTATGCAACAACACACACACACAGAGATACCAACCAGGGCGGGCAGGGTGTAAGAGAAGCCGTGATTGGTATCCGGAGCAGCCACTTTGAAGTAGACGACGATAGCGATACGCCATATTGAAGGGCCTCCCATCATTCGGGGGTTGGATAGGAGGATTGTAAAACAAATTGGGAGTAGTGATGACGGCAGGTCTATTCTTCTCTCACCATCATGTATGTTCCTCGCAAGCCAGACCGGACCACATCACGCCGAGAAGAGAAACACTAATATCCTCATGAGATATCAACCAGAGCACGATTTTCATATCCATCTTGATCCTCTCAAACTGGAATATTCAGAAGCAAATTCGAGCGATGCATTGGCGACGTTGTTTTCCTTCTCGCTGATTTGTACAAACTCTGCATTGCTTGCTAAATGGTAAACAAGCGGATCATTTCTTGCACATGATCGCTAGTTTCTTTGTATTCTTCGTCTAGAGACGAATGAGACACCGCGTTAAGCCTATGTAACATAAACCTAGCAGTAAGCTTATGCTGCAACGGAGCTATGAGCTTTATGTCGCCATGGTATTGCTGTTCAGACGGTGGTAGTGGTAAGTCCCTCCTTCATCATGGGGTATATATAGAAGACATATGGATGGTCATATGGTGTCTATTCTTTGTCGAGCGTATAGTGTGTAGACCTTTCGTACTTGAAACCATCAAAGCATCACTGCTCGCTTAGAGAGCAGTATTTTTCTCTTCTTTCGTCAGTGATTATATATCGAGGACAACAGAATTGAGTTTTAGTTCAACCTGGATTGACAGAGGGAGACAAGCAGGCGATGAGGCAAGGAATCTCCAATCATGGGAGTTCTCGCTCTCCCGTTGTTACTTTATTCAACAAAAGCTTCCAGTAGACGTCTGTCAGCTTAGGGCAGTCAATCTTGCGGTGATACAGCCCTTCCCACAGCCGCTCTGCAGATACGCCTGGATCCAGTACATGTTCAGCGCCTTCTGCATCGTTTTGAGGTTGATCACACCCAGTCCCCCTTCTGCAAGTGGCCTCATCGCCTGGACATTCGCAATTGGCCGGGTCGCGAATCCCAGATATATTTGCACAGTACCTTCTGGATATGCATGAGCTCATTGACCGTCACCGGTAAGCAGTGGATATAGAACCACAGCTGGCTTTGTAGGCACGTGCGGGCTACGGTACTGGCCCAAGGAATGGGAAATTGGTCCATGACGCGCGGGCCACGGCTTCGTAGCCTTCTCGGGGGGTTACGATAAGTGTACGAGAGACCCCAAAGAGAGCTTCAGATCGGAAAGAGTGGAATTTAGTAACTTTCATGAAGTTGGAAGCAACAGAGGGCCACCCGCCCCTGACTTGGCAAATGGTGCTTCGAAACTTTTTGCGTTTTCTTGCCTGCTTCCGTAGGTCGAGACGTTGAGTCTGGCTTGTTCATTTTTTTTTGTCTGCTTTATCTTGTCAATGATGATTCCAGCTTCGAGAAGTTGCCTCGTTTTCTTCCATGATGTCAAGAGAGTGTATTGTAAGAGATGGTACTATAGCGCCAGACCCAGAAGACATGGATTACCAGGATCAACAAGTTGATGTTGATGTTGATATTGATGCTCAATGTCGAGGTATTTCTTTGGCTGTAATTAGACACTTCTTCTTGCGTCAATCACTCGTATTGAAGAAGAATTGGCCAGCTCTTTTCCGTGTACCCTGCTCATATGGAGGAACAAAACGGATTGATGGATGGCAGGGAAAGGTAATAGTGTCAATTGAGACTGATGATTCGTAACCGTCTCTGGTATGGACGCCAACTAGTCTATACCGACACCGTATCTCGAGCCTTTGCACAATGGCTTGACACTTCTCCTCTTCCATTAGTCATGAGTCAACAGAGTCTATCATCATCCAAAAAGCCAAACAAGGCAAAGTTCGCCAAGGTCATGGATCAGAAATTCTGATCTGAATCAGCCAGAGTAAGTCGAACCATGATCTTCTCCTTTCCTGAAAGTCTCTGTGTCTAGGTAGGTGTAGTATATATATAAATTCCGGACCAGCAAGCAGACCCTATTCTGTCCCAGTATTTCTTCCCCGCGCCATTCAAGGTGTCTTCACATACATATGAAAGCCTTAACTGGCATCATGTCGAGACTTGAAAATAGCCTGTCGTGCTCACCAGATCCGGGTTCCCGGTGGGGAATGTCAAAGTGCACCGACTCTGTACCGCTGATGGGTGAAACAAGGGACCAAGGTGCGAGTAAACATCTCCTCCGAGTACTCCTCATCTTCAGTAGGACCCACAGTCCGGAGGGGGCCTGTCGAGTTCATTGGATGACGTGCCACTTCATCAATGCTGTTTATTCCGAAGAGCCAGCCCCAAATCATGGACATTCATTGTTGTGTACTCGACAAGCTCTGATATACTTGGCTAAGCAACGCAGCAGTCGATGCTAAGGCAATACACGTCTTTCAGACAGTATCAATATCATCGATAGCTCAAGCCAGCCATGCGACGCAGCCTAAGATACACCTGCCACTAGCCTCCCGCTTGATGTAAAACTGCCCGGACTTCAGGGAAGATTAATATACTCATAATGCTCAATACTCCCATTAGTCGAGAGTGGGTATTCTTCCACAATCACTTGTTCTCCAGCTCTTGATATCAGATAGCAACTGACTGCAGAAAACCAACCGGAGAGGATGTTGTCTGAATAACAACGGACTTAGTATATAAGCTCTCGAGGGGCTATTCCCTGATATCAGAACAGCGCACATTGCACAAGTGATCTGAAGGTTAGGGCAACAAAGGATACGGGAGTCACAGAATTCAAGAAACCCGCATCTGCCATCACAATAGTCCGTCTCCCTGCCTTCTTATCTTATGTTTATTCTCTATGCTGACGTTCTTCAGAACAGGCCATCGCATGTGCAGAAGCACACCCACACCCAATCTTTGAGAGCATCATATTGTAGCGAGGCGAATCGTGGTGCAAATCGCATGTCGATACAGCGTCAGCTGTGGTATGGAAAGAAAAGATATCACGATCCACCCGCTCCGTAAAAGGCATCGCTCTGATGTCCTGTCTGCACCTTGAGAAGGATATTCCAAAAAAGGTAGCTGGACTGTGTTGCTGACGTAATGGAGTATTCTGGGATGAGCTTGTACTCTCGCGAGAACAGAAGCATTTTTCGAGAAGAAAAGCATCTCGTGGTGTTGCAGGGGCTTTCCCTCAAGGTCGGAGAATCGCGTGGAAGTACTCAAGCATGGCTCGGACGTCTCGCGTCACGAGCATGGATGAAAGAAGTCATATGAAAGCGACACTCGAGGAGGTAGTGAATATTCTGGGTGGTAGCAGAATAAGAAATTGTTGTAGGAGAGACATTTGTAGCATGTTGCCTTCTAGTCATGGGGTCTGAGAAAGGTATCTCAGGGAGCTTCTCAACGACTGAACTCGCCGAGTTTCACACTGCCCTGGAGCTTCCCACCGCAATCACTAGTAGTTCCTTTTCGATTCTATTTTGTGGTTCATCCTATTCCTGGCTTTTCTGTAGGGGCGTCATGTTCTCTACCCATGACATTTCTCCGGCTAACCACGACGGTTGTATATGGGTCGGTTCGTTAGGCATTTCTTGCCATGCAAGATTGAGGCCCCGATTATCGACAAAGCAGTCAAATAGCTCCGCCCTCTTATTCTCTGTCTGCCTCTTTTGGCCTGGTAAGGGTTTATATATCCGTAATCCATTTTGCAGACCCCATGGCGTGTCAGTTTACGGCAAATAGCACCCACAAGAATTCGTACCTTCTTCGGTACTAGTTGCCACAGGCACTCATGTCTTGTATCGCCTTATAGATATCGAAGCGATTATTGGATACCACGTACGTGGCCTCTTGGAAAAGAAGATGGAAGATGCTATGAGGGATGTGTATGCGATCAATGTCCAGATCAAACCGGGCCAGGGCACCCCATCATTGGTCATCTCGCTATCATTAGTCGACTCATTATTCGTTTATATATACCAACAACTTCAAAGGGAAACGTTGAAGAGCAGCGCGATGTGCCGCAACTCCGCCACTCCACCCAGCGCAGACCCATATGTCCATCGAAGGTCAGTTCTCTGGTCACAGGCACCTGTATGTCTCTCTTCAGTCATCTTCGGTGTACATGGTGAAAAATATTCCATTGATGAGACGGCATCGAGACGACTGATGCAGCGACATGCCAGACACGGTGATTGAGCTCAAGCCGAAGAACCTTGAATTGGACAGAACAGAGCCAAGAGTCATTGCGGATCACCATGTCTTTTGGACTCTGTCCACGAAGCCACAGTGCCATTGATATGGGAATGGGCCGCTTTCTTTTTCGCTATTCTTCGTGCTGCTAAAGCAGTATGATGTATTGTGTATTATATAGACGGTTATATATGATGTTGAGGGGGCAAACGCCCCCTCTGTTGCTTGGTGATGGTTTATATATTAGAGACTCTGATCAGATTGTGTTTGCTGATGATGAAAGAAAGACTGGATGAGTAGCAGGGCAGTGGCTGTTTATATAGGAGTGGGTGGACCTTGGGCTACCAATCCAAGGGAGGAAATTCCCTGCATACAGCAGGGTAATTCCATGAGGGATCGGGACTTACCATGGTTCTGTCAGCCTTCTTGAACAGCTAGAAGCACTAAATTATTTGGAATTTCCCGGTAAATCTTCACAGAAGAAGTCATCACTTGTGTGGTGGAGATTCCAAATAGGTTTGGGAATCTGGACACCTGTATGACGAGGCATGATCCGATTGCGTCATCGTTTAATCTAGCAATTTTATGGACGTATTCATAAGTCAAACTTAATACTGGCTGTTTATTCAAATAACCCTGACATACTGTAGTTCCTAGGATATACAGTGCAATATCGTTTGTGAATGCTAATGCTTTTCGCATAAAATGTTATAGTAGACATACTATACAAGTGAACCTCGATGACAACTTCAGTTTGTGAAGAATTACTGGGAAGATCACAAACAATATTCCTACTACTATACACTTTCAAAAATCTAGTCTAAACCTTCTCCTCCGGTCCTTTTTAGTCATTGTAATAATATAAATGAAGTTTGACCCAATATGATGCCGAAAGCCTAGATAATCAAGATAAAGTGAACCACCGGGAAGGAAGAGCGGAACACCCACCCACTCACCCAATGGATGATGCATCAAACCACCACTTTAAATCCAACCTCAACTCCAAGCATACCCCAGTCAATCTAAGCAAAGCTTAAAATCACACCATCCATTTTCGCTCTACTTCAATTTCTCTGAAAGAAAAAGGATAATATCAATAACAATGCCCCGACCATGACCCCCGCCCATCATCATCTCCAACAATACACTCATCAATTACCACCAAAACGCGTGACGCGTGAACCCATCCACCATATCACCCCAACCCAACTCAACACAAGACAACACCAGAAATGAACCACCTAGGCCTTCCTCTATCTACTCAGGATCCTCGTATTTTTACCTTTTGATTCCTTTCATTATGAGAGAATTCGGGCTAACTACTCACCAGACCGCGTAATCTCCTTCCCGGCCTCGCAGTCCCTACACGCGTCCACCGCGTTCCCAGATGCTGCCTCAGGCAGCAAGGCCATCCCGACTGGGCTGGTCGCGCTGGATGAGGCGATCTCTGCCCCGGTGATATCGACGACGTCAAATGAGCGAATACGTGAGTTTACTGAGGGAAAAGGAGAACAGCCAAAGGGGTTGCCGGTTGGTCATGTTACGGAGGTGTTTGGGCCGCCGGGGGCGGGGAAGACGATGTTGGGGTGAGTCTGAGTTTATTTCTCTATATTGATTTATAGGTGGTTTGAGTGGAGTGGGTCGGTAGTATTATCTGATGTGGTGCTGATGAATGGTGGTTAGGTTGAATGCTGCTGCTGGTGCGCTGGGGAGGGGGGAGGGAGTGGTTTGGATAGGTAGGTTTCTTCCTATTGCTTGTGTTTGATATGAGTTAACAGTTGTTCTTTGGGGTGATTGAAGATACGGCATCGCCACTTCCTAGGCCTCGACTGCGCAAACTGCTCGAGTTGCAGTCTTCCGCATCGCCGTCGTCTCCCAGGTCCGAGACTGAAAACCTAACGTATATTCGTGCCCCCACACTCCCTCATCTCCTCTCTCTCTTCCATCATCCACCTGCCTCTTTTCCACCCCCAAACACAACTCTCCTTGTTATAGACTCTGTCTCTGCCCCCTTTACTCCTTATTTCCCAAACCCTAGTGATATTAACCAACCGCAGCAAGCGCAGAGGGATGTACAGAAATGGCTCACAACGCGAAAGTGGAACGTCATTAGCGATCTTGCTGCTCAATTGGTGAAGTTCGCAAGCAGGGCGAACCTGGCTATCTTGGTTATCAACCAAACGCATACACGAATTCGGGGACAGGTGAGGGCAACGCTGTCTCCCATATTGAGTGGAAGGGGGTGGGAATCGTGCGTTCGTGCTCGGATCGGGGTTTATGGTGATTTTGGGTATGGTGGGGATGGCGGATGGGTAAGGGTTGCGGAGGTCATGAAGAGGGGTGGGAGGCTTGTCACTGTTAGGGACAAATCAACCGTAGTGCCTTTTCGGGTTGCAAATGTGGGTTCTTCTGATTTCCTTTGTTAATTCTTTGCTTGGCTGTAGGTGTGTTGACTTGTCGACTAGGATGGATTGTATGCTGTTGAAATGGGGCTCGAAGGTAATGAAGAAGATGGCGTCGCCGTACAAGTCAGGGAGAAGCAAGCACAGGATGAAGATGTGCTTGAACCGGAAGAACCATTGGAAGAGGAGCCGGTGGAGGAGGAAGAGCCAGAGCTTGAAGATTACCAAGCACAGGACGATTCCGCACAAGAGGAGCTTGCGCCCGAAGACCGTGCACCAGAAGAGCCTGTACCAGAAGAGCCCGCATCAGAAGAGTCTGCACAAGTGGAGTCTGCGCAAAAGCAACCTGCACCAGAAGAGCCCGTAAATGAAGCGTTGGTGCATAAAGAGCCTGTGCACGAAGGGCGCACACAAGAGGAGCACTTGGAGAAGATACAGACCCAGGAGGTTCAAGCACAGAAAGAGCAAGCACAAGATGTCCACTCCGACTCAGCTCCTGATACTGCAAGCCAGCGGAAGCGAAAGGCAGAGGAGATCGCGGACAGCCAGGATGAGGAAGATTCGGAAGGGGTATTTGAGTAGGTCAAAGGTGGAGAGGATCAAAGTATTATCTGCCTTAGTATAGAGTTCTATATATACCCATTGTTTTGGATAGGAAGCAGTCCATAGGTGCCAAAACCTGCTTTATGGCACCCGCACCAATCCTATGAATGAGCTAGTCGATACATCATCATCGGGAATGCGATTTGTGGGTTAGCAGTGATCGTCATTTGGCCGCTGAACCCAAGCTGAAAGCTCCCTCATTGTCACGAGTTTTCCGGTGTCGAGGTTGATGTTTCTATGGGTTCCATTAGCGTACCCTGTGCCTGGCACGCAAAACGGTGTGCGGCTGGATACACTTTCTCCAGCAGATGCTAGGCTCCGATCCGGAGCGCTGGTAGTTTCTCGGTCCAAAGAATAGAGATTGATGTCCCGGTCAATCGATATCGGCCGGCGATTCTGTACCACAGCAACGAGCCGGCCCAAAACAGCAAACTCAAGCTTCAGTTTGATACTGTATATCGCTCCTTTCAGCGTGATCTGCACAGCATAAAAGCTGGCATACTCAAGACCCAGTAATACGAGGTCCATAACCAGCATAGCGACGTTGATCCAAATCAACTGATACATGATTTTTTGGTTCTCACGGACAAGACATATCCGCAGCATTAACAAAGTCTCCCACATGTATAGTCCAGACAGAACGATCTCCTGGATGGTAAAGCC
This sequence comes from Aspergillus vadensis CBS 113365, assembly GCF_003184925.1. Classification (NCBI taxonomy): domain Eukaryota; kingdom Fungi; phylum Ascomycota; class Eurotiomycetes; order Eurotiales; family Aspergillaceae; genus Aspergillus; species Aspergillus vadensis. Next base: position 389,579 of record NW_020292055.1, on the reverse strand, counting down.
GGTCATCTGAACCTTCTCCATGATATTGTATCCAATCACCCAGGCTGGCTGCTCATCACCGACAGCATTGGATCCGTATGTCAAGACTGTCGTGGGTACATGTAGGAGGAATACATTCGCAATAATCATGTACAGCACTCGCTGTAGGATGCGCTCGTCGCAAATGACAAGGTGGAGTCGTGAGTACAGGACGACCGCCTGGCCCGTGACCATGACCCACCAGCCGATACTAAGTATAGTGACAGATAGATTCGAAGGGGCTTGCGTGAAGAACTTCATAATAAAGCCCAATGTGTATGGTAACACGCCTGCGCAGCCGGATAACAGCAGGCTCCAAAAGTATAGGCCCTTCCATCGTCGGAAGGTCGATAGGACCATGACAACTAGCTCAGCCACATTGTAGCAGGCAATGGCCATGAAGAATAACAAAGTGGCTTTGAAGGCACCACCACTGCTTGCGAGCTCGCCGCTGATGCCATCCAGCGGGTCTTTCGTAGATGATACGGACATAGTAGTTGATAAATGCGAAGTCAGGGAAACACAGAATTAGCATTCCGTGTGCACGAGCCGGGTATCGATAGCGCCGGCGTCACAGGCTATGTTTAAAAGCCAACCGAAGTGAAGACCACAACGCCAATGTCCACCTGAGTAGATTGCAGATTGAGATTCACACGCTCAGCTCTCAACTAATTGAATGAAGTCGTTGTAGGCAGTTCGCCGTCTCTGAGTACCCGCGCCATCAATGTCGATACCTGTGGTCAGAGTACCATCCACATGTTCTCAGCCTTGGAACAAACGAGTCGCAACCATCAATCAATCTCACGGTAGCGTCAGGCATCAATAGATATCTCAAGAAGGAAAGGTTGTTGAATTGGAGTCTGCACAACACACCGCATCCAGGGTCCTGACGTGGTACAACTATCCAGAGTAGTCGATAAAGTCCGGGCCACCTCGGACAGAGTTTCATCTAATGTCCTAGCGCCGTCAGATCTGGGGAAGTGGAAGGATGCGAAGCTAGTTGCCAGTGGTGGAGGGGCTTGGGGTAAGGGGGCAGATCAAGCTTGGGCCACGGCGAGGGTGGACGATGGTTAGAATGTCAACTCAGGGACGAGCGGACGATGTTTTGAGGAAGTCTTGTCCGATCGGCGAGCTGGATGACAGGTAAAATCGCCATTGTTGAGTCCCCGCTTAGGCTTGCTGGTCTTAGTCATTGCTTTTGCTGCGGAGAAATTGGTGGAAGGAATGGCGTCGGCGATCACTAGTCAAGATGGCTGGCGCTGATGGACGTGTGACTGCTGCAGTGACCCGCCCACTGACAATCAAAAGGTCCAACGCTGGAATTGCTTCTGTGTAAATGCCCAGGTTTCCTCCCGAGCTAGATTGGTCATTCCCATTTTGCAGAAAACAAAAAGGACGGACTGACTACGACGTTACAATGGGGGCTCTATGGGTCCAGTCCATCCTGCAGATGCTGTGTGGCCTGCAGGCCCAAAGCCCAGCAGCCCAATTACTGGGTCTAGGAAGACAGGTGCAGTCGTGCAATTTCATTGACAATAGCATTCATTTCCGATCAGGTTTTTGAAGTATTACTGGCGAGTCTAGAACCGCCCAAATATTCGTCAGGTTCCAGGGTCACTCCTGAAAACCCACCTTTCAGCTCCCCGGTTACTGCGTGGCCGGGACGCCCTGTCATATCGCGGAAACCTCGCAAGACTTGAGTCGTGTCTATTATACTACAAGGCTCGGTATGTCAAGATCTGTATCGATCTATGGGGTAGTTCATAGGTTGGTGAGATAGTCCTCAATCTCCTCCTTACTCAGCTTCCTGAAACGGGGTCCGCGCGATCCTTCGACACCCTCATAACCAAGCAGATGATCGGCGGGAGGACCAACAATGCCTGTTATCGTCAGCAAGACAGCAATAGAATCTGCCAGATGTGAAACTCACCAATTTCTATCGTATCACCGTTCATCTCTCCCTCGATGGTCTCCTTCAAAGTCAGGAGAGCAATGTGAATGGCATCTTCCAGCTCGAGACCCTCGGTGTAACGTTTCTCAAGGAATGTCTTTGCGCTCGTCGCATGTCTTCCAATGGCCGTGGCCTTCCACGGATAGTAACTGCCACTGGGGTCGACCTGGTACAGACTGGGGCCGCCCTTCAAGATACCACCCGTCTTGCCAGTTGCTTTCTTAGGCTCGTCCTCGCCATCACCCCGCTGGGCCTCTCCTGATTCAGGCTCAACGCCCTCGTCCCAGCCAGCAATCAACAAGCTGACACCGTACGGTCGGACACCACCAGATTGAGTCGCTTCTTGAACAACTCGGGCAACGTCCTGCACTAATATCCGGGTAGGGGGGTATTCGTTATAGATGCGCTTGTAGCCAGTGTGAGAAACCTTGCGGGCCCGGTCCACGAGCACACGGTAGTCTGGGCCCATTCCAGCGTAGACCATGCCGATGTCGGGTGTAATCAGGGAGATCTTGGAGAGGGAAGGCGGGTCAATGAGAGGTGAGTTGGCTTTCTTTTCGGTTGCCAGAACAATTCCGTTGGTAGCTGTTGAGTAGCGGTGGTCATCAGTAGCTATTCGAGCTAGGCCGGGTGGATCAGAGCTATGTCATACCTTTGATGCCCAGAGCAGTTACACCCTGGTTGACAGCGTTCAAGGCATATTCTAGAACTAGTCAGCACATTTGTTTAAACAGCTAAAGTAGGTAGCTGTCTTCATTACCAATCTGAACCAGCTTTCCGCTGAGCAATGTTAGCAAGGACCCTAGCTATCGAGCAGTGAGCTTCTCTTACCTGGGGGAAAACGTGGTCAGAGAAAAGGAGTAGCGATCAGCCATGAGTGCGTCTTTCCACAATTACAAGCTCCGGCGGGTATGAGAATGTGCAAAAGTGATGGATGAAAGGTGAACGGAGATGGGATGAGGTCGTGGGGGATCAAGAATGGAGCTACCCTCAAGGACAGCAGGCGGCAGGATGTTGACGCAGCAGCAGCAGCACCGCCGGCTGGTTCGGCGCCAAGCCGCGCCTCGGGCGGTGACGGTAGGCGAGCGGCTAGTGCGGTTACGGCACGACTTCTTCTCCACATCGCCTTTTTAAGCTGGCCTCTTTTTCCCTCACCCACTTTTCCCTCTTTTTTCTCCTCGTCCTCGCGCATCTCTCGACACAAACGCCTACCAGTTACCGCTAGAGGTTCTCAGATCGCTGGTAGGTCTGAGAATCATATTATGCCATTGGCTCTGAGACTGTTCAGGCAAAGGCAGAATGGACCTGCGCAATGAGCCGCTCTGGCAGTGGCCTTCGAGCTCTGCCTCCGCCTCAGCTTCGGACCCTGACTTTGATGTAAGGCAGAGTCCAGAAGATGTTGCTGGACCTGATGAACCTTCGCAATCTTCAGGCGAGACTACCAAAAAGCATTACCCTCCTCGTACATGTCGCATCTGCCTGGAGACCGTCTACCCTACCTTCCCTCCTCCATCCGAACACCTGCCTGGGTTTCTTCAGTCCAAGCAACGCGTGACATACCAGTCCTCAGACCCGGAGTCGGGTCGGTTGCTTCGCCCTTGCAAATGCAAAGGATCCTCGCGTTATGTGCATGAGGGATGCCTACAACTTTGGCGTCATGCGGACCCAGGCTATGGCAAGAGGAATTACTGGCACTGTCCGACATGTGGCTTCCGCTATCGCTTAGAGCGCCTCCGATGGGCACACTGGATCAGTAGCCCATTGATGCAGCTTGGACTTACTTTAATTATTCTAATGTTGACTGTATTTTTACTTGGTTTTATTGCTGACCCAATCATTAATCTATACGTGGACCCTATGGACCCCATTATCCGCTCGGATTACTGGGATACACGCCCTGTGTCGAGTATATTACCGGACAATGAAGAGGCTTCCTGGACTGAGCACTTCATCAAAGGGCTAGCCTCTTTGGGCTTTCTGTCTTTCATCAAGGCTGTGTTTGCACTTTCTTCACGGCATGGATTGACACTGCGCGGCACAGGGATGTTTGGTGGCGGAAGGAATTCTGGCCGCAACCGGGTCGCGTGGTTGGTCATCGTCATCGGTGTTGGTAGTTTCCTTTGGGTATGTTTACATCATGACTTCTCCTTTTATAGCAACTTCTGACCGCGAATACTAGGCCGTTTACAAAGGTGTAAGAACATGGAGCTGCAGGGCTCTAGAAAAAGCTGGAGAGCAAGTCATGGATGTTCCGTTGCCCGACGACGAGGATGAAGATGATAAAGCCTCTGCTGAAAAGTCCGAGGAAAGTAAGAAGGAAGACTGACCTTGGTCCGACGTATGTCATCTACAGTCATGAACCTTCGTATCTAAATTTGTTTTTGTTTCTTTAAGTGCTCTATTCGCTGGCGATATCCACGCACTACTTTGAGTTGTCACACTCCTTATCAATGAGGTGCCAATCAGTCACTGTGCGAAGAACGAGGCAGACCCTCGCTAACCTCACAGATCATGTTCTGTTTAAGTAGTGTGGCTGGCGAGGACGTTTTGTTCTTTCCTTTTCACCTGCTTAGTTTCCGCAGTCATGACTGGAGGGAGGGTCAAACTGCATCTCGATTAAACTAGACGCTCGATTTTTCTGTAAGCGTCATGGATTGAGATGCGGTACACTATACGTAGTTTCATATACCCTGAATGTTATTACCTTGTGCCTCTATTTAATTAATGTCATTCTTAAGTACATGTTAGTTTCTCGAGCCAAGCTGTGCTGGTGGGCAAATTGAATTGAGACTTGCTCAAATACGAAGATCGAGGCAACCCTGCTTTGACTTTATCTCACCACTACAAGCGGGGTAACAATGCCCACGAGTGAGTAGGGATGCCCAACTCTGACTATCCGGTAATGTTTCAAGGGTATCTGCCCACCGCAGATCGGCACCTATTTGTAGACCAAATATCGAAAAATTATTAGCAGCGATAGCAATCTCATCCAGGCAATCTTCTTTTTGTATAAACACTTTCTTGGTCCTTTGCCCATGCCATCATCACCAGTTTCAGTTCTCATAGTCAGTAGTGCTTGAGCCGAACCACGGGAAGGGCCGTTCCGCCAGTGGTTGATCCACTATACAACGCCCAACTATTTATTCATGAGACATGGAGTTATTTGCGACATTTCTCACATTTACAATGCAATCGACGATTCAGTATGAGTGGTGATTGAGGACACTAGGTTGGTCTGATACCAAGTGAGAAATTCCGTGTTTTATCCTCGATTCATGGCGTTGAGCCCTAGTAGTCTTCGTCTGTTCTTCATGTCAGTAAAAGCCAGAACCATTGGGTAAGCTCATAGCCCTACTTCTGCCAGAGGATGGAAGCAATTCATATAGACACGAACCACAAGTATGCCGGTATGGTTCGATATCGTGCGCGCGATTGCAACCTTCCAGACCAACTATCTCGAACGGTCAAAGATAGCCGTTATAGGAGATAGTCACATCAAGATAGTTTCCGTCCCTGTGCCCACAACCGCTGTTCCTGTGATCACAGCCGCACGGTCAAGTAGTTCAAGGCGTTGGCAGCAGTATACACAGTGAATCTTTCATTGCTTAGTCGTCGCCGAGATCGCATGGCCCGCTTTGATAAGTGTTCTCAGGAAGATGATCTCCCAGTGTTCTTCTTCTCTCGTCATTACTCTCATCCAACATCATCATATTCGATCTTTCTCAAGTTACTCAAGGCATTGTGATACTGTGTGTGGACTTTTTTCTGCAAGAGCAGTTGTGCATAGCTCTTTATCACACAGACAGTCGCTTCAAGATCTCTGGTGTTCATGAACACATCTGAGCAGTTGTGATATCCTTTTGCGGCGTTCTCTTCCCAGCTCCCAGTGCACTTTTTCACAGTCCTAGGACACGCGATCACTTGCCTATCATGGCATCTGCACTCACAAGCAGTGGATCTCTCTCCGCCAAGTCGAGCATAGAGTCCTGTATCCGTGACCTGTACCGCCACCACATCGCATATCTTGAGGGGTATCCCGAGCAAGCCCAGGATGAAGACAAGGGGATGGTCTCACCTATCAAAACCAACAACGAGAGTTCTGCTATAGAGACAATTATAGCAAACATGCCCGATAATAGAAGCGAGAGTATTGGGGAGCCCGGACCCTCAGTGAATGAGGAACCCATAGAGCCCACTCCGACCTTCCTCACTCAAAACAGACGCGATTCTGGTCTCCCACTTCCTCTACACGTTAACACAGAGCGTTTTCCCGAGTACTACAGGTCGTGTGAAAACCGTGACGCCTATCGAAACAAGCAGATCGAAGATTCATACAAACTAGCCGTCTCCAAGGTTTGCGAGGAAGTTATCAACTTCAGACAGATTGATTCGCTAGCAACTGCGCCTCTTTCCTTCACCATGGCGGGTGAAGAGGAAACCACCAACGCGAGCACTATGACCAATGCATCAGAGACCCCTAAGATCGAAAGCCCCCCTACCCCAGCCTCACAATTGAGCACCAACCAACACGCAGGAGTTGGCTCTGACTCGATTCCACTTGTGCCCGAGGAGCGCAAGAAGAGTACCCTCGAACAAATGAGGGCCATGACCAGCTCAGAGCATATGAGCCTGACTACCAAAACACGCTTCATCGATATGAGCAACACTGTTCTTCGACTTGAGCTCCTCCTCTTTCGCAGACACGCTACTCCCGTGGATCCAGTCCTCGGACTGACCAAAGACGAAGTCAAAGAGGTCATGCACCACTTAGAAGAGCTCAAAAAATGCATCGGCATTGTGGACCACATCTTGCAACAAGAGCTCACCTGGGCGCGCCGGGTGGAGTATTCGGTCAAGCAGATCGCAGAAGATACGCAGTACAACGTGGTGACTCGGTTCAGAAACATGACTGAACTGATTCTAAAGTATGTCTTTCCCCCCCTCCCATTCTCTCACTCAATACCACAAAGCAAGGCAAAGCAAAGCAAAGCAAACTCAACTAACGCCTACCCACTCCAGCCATCTCAACAAGCCTCGCCCATCTGAGCGTGACCTTCTCACCGTCTTCCTGGACTTCTTCGACGCGTACATCTACACCGACTTCATGAATGACTACCAGCGCCAGCTTCCCGTGAAGGAGAACTGGAACCCCGTGCGCGTGGAAATGACTCGTGCCCTCATCGCAGTCTGGGATCTGATCAACCGGGCTATCGAGAGTTACGATGCCATTATTAGAGTCACTGTGGACATCAAGGAACGGTACACGGAGCCTCACTACAGAGAGATGCAGGAGACTCCTCAGGCCTGGAGAAGCGCCATGCTCGCGCACCATATCGAGGGTGAGCGTGAGCGGCAGCGCCAGGCTGCTCAGCGGGCAGAGGCCAGGAAGGTTGCGTATGAGCAGGCGCAGGAGGAGAAGCGCCGCGAAGAAGAGAAGAAGAAGAAGGAGGAGGAAGCGAAGACAGTGGTGGGGGTTAAAGATTACGTTCCTTTCACTGCAGAGATGGATCCGACGGTTAAGGTCCGGGACTTTGCGTATGAGGCGCTGGCTAAGGCTGCGCAGCCTGCTGTGTCTGGCTCTAAGGATGATGAGGATTCGGATGATGGTTGGGTGTTCTGAAGGTGACTTTTAGGTTTGGATGAAGCTTATTTGACACTGGTTAGGTCATGAGGTGAATTGAGGATTGGTGTGAGAGAGGGGATTCTAGGGATCTGATACATATGCAAGAAGCAATGATTTCAAGATACCAATGAGAGAAGAGCGAAAGCAAGGTGACGGATGAAAAATGAAAACTCAAAAAAAGAAAGAAAAGAGAAATCGAAGGAAAAAAAAAAAATGAACAAGGATTAGGAGGTGGACTGACAGAAAGGAGCACATTTACATACTTACATACTTGATGTAGTAGAAGCTAGATAGATCTGAGATGTATTCTAGTGAAACTATCATAGCTCGTCAGCCAGCCGAATACTATAGTAACTCCAATCCAATAAAACCCACAAACGTAAAAAATCAATCTTATCTCATTTCGTTAATGATAATTCACATCTAATTCTTAATCTTCGCATCACAATCCCTAAACGCTCCCAACTTAAACAACCTCGCCGCATTATCCCTCCCAATCTTAACCTTATCCACAAGATTCAACTCAGCGCCATCAAACCAAACACACGCATCCTCAAACGTCTCAAAGGGATAATCAATAGAGAACAGAATGCGATCGACCCCGACCTCCGCCATACAGAAGTTCAAAGTGGTGGTGGAAAAGTGCCCTGACGTAGTAATCCAGATATTCTGAGCAAAATACTCCCGAATCGTCTTCTTACACGTCTCCGCCAACCCTAACAACTTCTTGCGATCCTCGAACCAATGATTAATGCGCCACATATCGAACGGAACATGTTCACCCAGATGGCCCATGATAAGCTGCAGGTTAGGGTGCCGATCAAACACCCCGTTGGTGACCATCCCTAGCACATGCAGACTGACGCCCTGGGCGAAGCTGAGCGGCGGACCCACGAGCCATTTCCGATCGGCCCAGAGCTTCTCGTAGATCGTGCCGGTGGGGTTGCGCGGGTGCAGGTAAAGGGGCACGTCGAGTTCCGTGCATGTTTGCCAGAAGATGTCCCAGGAGGCGTTGTCGTAGAAGATCATGTCGTCGCCGTCGGGCCCGGCGCGTTGGGTGTCGTTGACGAGGGCGCCTTTGAAGCCGTAGGTTTGGACGCAGCGGCGGAGTTCGGAGGCGGCTTCTTGGGGGTTGTGCATGGAGAGGGTCCTTCAGTTGGGAATTAGAGTTAGTGAGGTAAGGTAGTATGTGGGGTATGGGGGGAGGTTTACGCAAATGCGCCAAAGCGATCGGGTTTATCCCGGATCTGCTCTGCGATGTAGTCGTTGATTTCCACGGCTAGGGCTTGGGCTTCGACGGGATCCCAGATGTCTTGGACACCCGGGGCTGTGTAGGAGAGGATCTGGTATCCCACGCCGTATTTGTCGGCATGTTCGATGCGCAGCTTGTTGATGTCGGTGATCTCCTTGACGTGGGTTTCGGGGTCGGTGGAGAAGAGACTGGCCCACCAGCGCGTCTTCTCTTCGAAGCGGGGAAGCGCGAAGGCTTCTTCGAGGGCAATTTTGCCGAGCATATTGTGTATAGTGAGATAGGAGTAGACGAGGAATAAAAGTAAACTGGGGTATTGTACAATTTGCTGGGAAGAAGTGAGGAGTAAGGGCTACTTTATAAACCGGGTGATGCCATCATAGAGAGAGAGCAGAGGCGGGTCGGAAGCGGGTATGTTCCCCCTCTCGACCCTTTGCCGACCCATGGACTCTTTGGTCAAATAACATTAAAGTCTGTGGAGTATGGACTATGGATAGTGGAGATGGATAGATAGTACCTGGATCTATCTATCCGTCTGCTGTTCCGACAGCTAGCAGGGGTGTCTGCATCCGACTATGCGGATGGGCTATGGATTGACAGCGGAGTGGCATACAGTCGGCCAGAGTGGATGTCGTCACCATAGAGACTTGCAGACGTGCATTATCACCAGCTTATAGAAACATGTTCCCTTGTATTTTACAGCACGTTCTTTGACCAGTAATTGTCGGTACAGCTGGGATAACAGTCCAGATGTAGTCGGTTTAGGGAAACTGGTGCCATTGCGGAATGCGGGGTAAGACTGTGACGTTGAAGAGCTGTAAGGAGATCCGAACGGAAAAGCGGCATCAGAACCATCGGATGATCCAACACTATCTACTTATCCTGGGATAAGGATAGTAGCATCAATGGTATGGCTCCATCCGACGGGCCTGGCGCGATCCGACGGTGGAGTAAGAGTGACCCCGCACACCAGTCAATGTTCTAAGCGACGGCGATCCGGGGAATTGAAGATGCGAATTGAGTCTCGGTAATCTTTTCCATCCGTGCTTTGTCTGTCACCTTCATTTCCCAGAACATCCACGAGATTTAGATCTGGAATCGTAAATTGCCCCGATGTTGACGGATGCAGTCTAGATGGAAAAGAAAACTATGTTTGGCATCTGGGGTTGCATGGCCATGCGGATGTCAAACCCGCAATCCAACATGGAGGGTGGCCTCATTGCAGCAAACGAGGCTTGTACAACCTCACTGCTGCCCACTGATTGCCCAGAATGCCACTGCTGGCGACAGGGAACCACGTTTGTGATCACGACCAAAGGCCGTCTCTAAGCCTCAAGGACCAGCCAACCCCAGAGACTGGATGAGTCTCATTCCCTCCTTTGTCTTGCATGTGTCCACGGTGAATGAATCGTGTCTCTCCCTGTCGCTCGTTAGTCAGACTCCAGCCTCTCTCTCTCTTTTCTCTCCCATACACTCTCACCAAAGCATAAACAAGCAACGCGTCCGGCCTAAGCAATCAATTTGATTCGGTGGCCTGTAGATGTCTATGCCCCGGGATGTTGGCTGAAACGGTGAGTCGACAAATGTTCCAGTTGTGCAAGTGGTGATGCATCCCAAGACTCCACTTTTCTGCACGCATTTTCTTCCCTATCCCTGCATCACATCCTACGCGTTGAACAGTTCTTTGTATCATCCAGTTTATCGCTGGTAGACCTGCTTGGCTCGTCTGTTCACATCCGCTCTTCTCACACTACACTTCTTTGTCATTGCTTGCATCCTTTGTTGATGCACCTCGGAGTGGCGCCAACGGTCCAGCCAGGTTTGCGATCCATCCTTGTGCAATGGGCCATTCATGTTGATGTCTCGTCTCGGTCACTCATTTGTTTCTCCATTTATTCCTATTCAAATAACTCTTCGCGTTAGCGACGACCTGCTAATTCTTGCCGATCTTCACGCAGACTTTTGTTTCGACACCCCCCACAGTATCAGCTGCCATCATCGCGACCAGATCCCAATATCTGGAAATGTTTGGAAAAGAGGAGTGCCCGGTCATCGGGGAGCCCATCTTCGAAAACAAGCCCTCGAATGATGAATATGCATCTGACCATAGAGAAAACATTCGTCTCCAGCGTTCCTTTGGAACAGCTGCAGAGCGGGCGCGCCGAAACATGAACGCGAAGCTTGCCAATCCCCTGGCCGGATACACCCAGGAGGAACTACGCCGGCAGGGCATCAACTTCGCCATCACTCACCAGATGGGTGACGAAGAGGATGTGCGTGCCTTTGCAATGGGTGCCATGTTGGCGCAGGTCCCTGAAAGATATGCAGAGGTGCCCGGCCTGACGCCCCAGGAGTTGGCAGTTCTAGAGAATGAATACGCTCATCGCTGGTCCCAGCCGTGGACAATGTACCTGGTCATTTGCTTGTGTTCCCTGTCGGCTGCTGTCCAGGGAATGGGTAAGTCCAAGCCTTTTCTTCAACAGGCCTGATGTGGCACGACACAGGCTAAGGCAATCATGCACCTGCAGACGAAACTGTCGTCAATGGCGCCCAGATTTTCTATAAGCATCAGTTCGGTATTGATCGTGGCAGCGAATCGAGGTCGAACTGGCTGCTTGGCCTCGTAAACTGCGCACCCTACATGTGTTGTGCTCTGATCGGCTGCTGGTTAACCGTCCCGTTCAATGCTTGGTTCGGCCGACGAGGCACCATCTTCATTACCTGTTGTTTTTCGGCCATCACCTGTCTCTGGCAGGGGTTCGTCAACACCTGGTGGCACATGTTCATTGCGCGCTTTGCCCTGGGCTTTGGCATTGGTCCCAAGTCAGCCACCGTCCCGATCTACGCCGCAGAAACTGCCCCTCCGGTCATTCGTGGTGCCTTGGTCATGCAATGGCAGATGTGGACCGCGTTTGGCATCATGTTTGGCTACGTTGCCGACCTGGCCTTCTTCGAAATACAGGACCCTGCAGGGATTGTCGGTCTCAACTGGCGCTTGATGATGGCCTCAGCCTTGTTTCCAGCCCTTCTCGTCTGCTGCTTTGTGTTCACGTGTCCTGAGTCGCCTCGTTGGTACATGTCGCGCAACCGCTATGACAAGGCCTATGAGTCCATGTGCAGTTTACGTTTCAACAAGGTCCAGGCTGCGCGTGACTTGTACTACATGCACACGTTGCTGCAGGCAGAGACAGGCATGAAACTGGGACAAAACAAACTCATCGAGCTTATCGCCGTTCCCCGAAACCGGCGCGCGCTGATTGCGTCGGAGCTCGTCATGTTCATGCAACAGGTATGTCAACCACAACTGCAATTCCCAACTGAGCTGCTGCTAACCGATGCATTAGTTCTGCGGTATGATACCGAGTATCTCTAGTATGTAAATACTAACTCTGCTGCAGGTGTCAATGTTATTGCCTACTATTCATCTGAGATTTTCCTCGGGACTACGGGAAATTCACTGACGCAGTTGTCTGTATCAAACCAGCGGAAAGCACTGGCAGCCTCTTTTGGCTGGGGTATGATCAACTGGCTTTTCGCTATACCGGCTGTATACACAATTGATACCTTTGGCCGTCGCAACCTTCTTCTCACCACGTTTCCTCTAATGGCGCTGTCTATGTTCTTCACCGGTTTTAGCTTCTGGATACCGGAAGATACACACTCCTCAGCCCGGCTTGGATGCATTGCGTTAGGCACGTATCTATTCGCGATAGTGTATTCTGTCGGGGAGGGCCCAGTCCCATTCACCTATTCCGCCGAAGCCTACCCACTATACGTCCGTTCCCACGGCATGGCCTTGGCGACGGCAACAACATGGCTGTTCAACTGTCTGCTAGCCATTACCTGGCCCTCCCTGCGTGCGGCATTTACCCCGCAGGGGGCTTTCAGCTGGTACGCGGGGTGGTGCATCGTCGGGTGGTGGCTAATTCTGATGTTCATGCCTGAAACCAAGGGCAAGACGCTGGAAGAACTGGACCAAGTGTTTTCAGTCCCGACGCGCTTTCATGCCGCATACGGACTTCGCCAGATTCCTTACTTTTTCCGAAGGTACATTCTACGCCAGAAGATCCGCCCGGAGATTTTGTACGAGCGAGACGACGAGGTTCCCATGACCGAGGCTGGATACAACACTGCCTGACGATCACGCTGATCCTTCGCGGAGATCCTGGCGTGATCGATGGTCATATGTATGAAGGTCTACAAAATGGAGGATATGATATGATGACGTTGCTTAGCTTGAAGCAAAGTTACCGAGCAGTTGCTTTGTCAAATAATCCTAATTAGATCGTCAAAATATTTTCCTGGTCGAGTCATAACCCCAATCAGCAATGCACTATTTATACCGTACACAACCATTGCTCATTCTCAGATGCCTAAGATAATCTGTCTGTCGACAACCCCGCATCCACCCAATGGTAACAAAAAGCAATGTGTCCCCTCATCAAAAACCCCTCATTTCTTTCTCAGCTCATCCCCCGTATAGAAATCGAAAGATACAAAGATATTCCTGCCACGGAAATCCCCTCGTGTGTGTGTGTGTGTGTGTGTGTGTGGGGCAAGTGGCAAAGGCATCCGGGCACGTACGTACGTACTTCTTTCTACTAAACGCGGAGCTAGCAAGCTTGACCCCACTCCCACCTCAGCTGAGATGAGATGGGTTGGAAGGCTCGGAGCAGGTAGGCTGATGGATAAGATCTTGATTGAGTGAGCTTAAGCATACATACATGATACTAAGGAATATATTTTTTTCTTTCTCATTGCTAATGTGTTCAGAAGCATACTAGTAGGTACTACTAAGTGAGCAGCAAGTATTCCAATGGAGAGTTGTGGATTGATGGATAATAGTGAAGGAGATGTTGGCTCGAGATGATAGTTCTCCTTCTCTACTTAGGTCCTCGCGGTATGATTGGTAGTAGTTAGTAGTTAGTTAGTAGCTAGGAGTACTTATGGTTGAGAAAGGTGTGGTTTCAGCTTAGTGGGGAGTAGTACATCATATGCAGTCGGTCAGCTCGTCTATGCAGGAATATTCATTCGGGGTTAGGGCCGGAAATTGTTTCCTGGTTTGTGAGTAGTATGTTTTAATATTCTTACTTTGGAAATGATTTCATCATTCAAACAGAATACTACTACTACTACTACTACTACTACTACTACTACTACTACTACTACTACTACTAGTTAGAAAAATAAATACAGGGTTATAATACTAAGCTCGGCTGGGCTGGGATGATCTTGTGCCGCCTATCTACCTAGTTCTCTTACCAGTCCAATTCAATCTATTCTAGTGTAGACGCTGTACACTAGCTAGTAGTTAGGAGCAGGGATTGGTGGTATATCCTCGGAAATACGAGACGGTGCTTCATGTAGACTATCTATCTAGTAGCGGCAAGTGTCTGCCAAGGAGAGCAACTGCATAGTGTCAGTTACCGCTAGAGTAGCTCTTAGTAGGCTATTCGAAGGGCTAGAGCCAATAACACCCCGAGCTAGTTACTTGATTTTGAGCAAATGATGATGCGGGCCAAAGCTGTGCCGATCAGGTAGCATCACGAGTGTATACCTGCTGAAGTCCATCGAGACATTATTTCTTCTCCAGATTCAAGCTGCGCTGAATCTCTTACTAATGCCAATTGTGTAGTTTACTTCAACTGCATACTTGGCAACGATAGTATCACATTCATGCGGGCAGCCTAACGTTCAACTCACATCCAACCCTGACGTGGCAAATATCATACACAAGCCAACATGTAATCAATCAATCAACACCTCTTCTCTTCACCCTCTTCCCCTCCTTAGCAGCTCGAATAACATCCTTAATCCCCTGTGCCGTATACTCATCATAAGCAGCCCTCAAACCCCAGACCGCCGAACCCACCAACGCAACCAAACCCAAAAACACATGCGTGACAACCCACTGCACGCCAAACAACCCTCTACAAAACACAGGCCAATTATCCAACCCATGGCAAATCACCCACAGCTGCAGCGTCAACCACCACTCACTTCTCAGCGGTGTCTTCCCATCACTCGTCTCATCCAGAATGACACTATTCAAGTTACGGAAGAACGCAATCTTGAACGAATCCGCCGGCGCCGTCCATTCATCGACAATCAAATCACCCTCTTCTTGCTCGGGAGCTCGACCCCATTCGTGGACCGTGAATAATGGGATCGGCACGTTGCCGTCCGACGGCCGATAGACTTTGTATTCCCCGTTCAGGGTGAACCAGGCGGCGCCTTGCACGACGCGGAAGTATTCGACGCGCTTTTCGTGCCAGTGTGGGCCTGAGGTCCAGGTGCTGCCTGGAGGTAATGTGATGCGGACTTTGCAGGAGGCGGAGGTGTATTTGGGGAACTCGTAAACGACGTCGCCGGGGCGGGTGAAGGTGAATTTGTTGATGGTGTTGGTTCTTCTTCTTGGCGGGTTTGACATGGTTTTTTCTTATGGCACAAGGTGCAGGTTTTATTGATTGCGGAGATTAAGCGATAGCGAGTTATGGGTGTTTGGGTGAGTTGGCTGAAGGATTTTTCTGCATGGAGTGCAGTAAGTTAGAGGATATGTAAGTATGTTTATGTGGATTAAAGTATGTACACTTACTCCTTTCGATGGTCGTGGTGGATAGGTCATAAACGTCAGGCTCGTTCAGGTTGGACGTGCAGGTAAATAAAATAGGCTTTAGGTTAAGTCCCAAGGGGGCGGAATTGGGTCGCTGACCGTAACTATCTACTAACTAGTGATTTCTAATAAGATTGTAAGGCTGATTGGAGCTGAACGGTGTTTCAACTCGGTATGCAAGGAGGAGGGGTTACATCGTAAGGTGTCCAATCATAGGGTTTCCGTTTGCGCTCATACCTTTGCGCCAACGACAACGTGCATTTCAGCTGAGCACATCACCTCTGCATGATCGATCTGGTTAGTATGCAGTCGTGTTGCATTGTTGCCCGAGGTTAGATTAATATCAGCCAAGGATGGGATGGTGTTGAATATTGCGGTCCGTCGGGATTTAAGCATTACTGTCTACTAGTACTAGTCCTAGTATATACTAATGTCCCCACATGACTTGCATCCAAGTGTCGGTATTGTTACGGTATCTACTATGTTCTTCTCTTTCATGTCTTTGACTGATGCCTGGATGGTTGGAATTGACTTCAGCTCCTCACCTACGTCAATGCAGAATCGTCGTCACAGCTGCATACAACCGACTACCTGCCGCTCCAATGTGCTGCTCATTACCAACAATGTATTGCTGCTGTCATACTCGGAGCAAGATGTAAGTACGGCTGAGAGGTGGCCCACATGGTTGCTCTTGATGATGATCTCGTGGCCCTGCCTGCCTGATGACGGTAAAGTGTCGAGAATGAGACCAGTGCTACAGTTATTGCCAGTATAGGCTCTGCGCGAATCTTCTCATGGTTTATATCGCGTAATTTTGGTCGTGCCTCAGCTATATAAGCTGGCTCTTCTTCGCCTCTGTGGAGCTACCAGAAGACACCATTCGAGTCTCCAGAACAATTCGGAATATGACTACAATGGCTGCAGACGGAAAGATCGTCATCGTTGGTGGTGGGCCAGTGGGCTCCCTTGCGGCCCTCTACGCCAGCCATTACCATGACAATGTCGAAGTATACGAACTCCGTGGCGGTATGCCCTTCACAAGTATCCCTATACCCTTACATCTAGCTAATAGACTACCCTCTAGATGAGCGTCTCAATCCATCAGGCGCCTCTCCCTTGCTTCAGAAATCCATCAACTTCACTCTCTCCGAGCGGGGCATCAGAGCCCTCGAAAAGTCCGGTCGAACTGACCTCCTCCGCGCCATCATGCGGACTGCCATCCCCATGCACGGCAGAATGGTCCACGGAAGAAGCGTCTCAGGCAAACTCCAACAGACCTTCCACCAATACGACGTACACGGAAACTCCCTATACTCTCTAGACCGCAAAGCCCTCAACATCGCCCTCCGTCAAGAGCTCGACGCCACTCCCAACGTGAAGATGTTCTTCCACCACAAGCTCATCCGAGCAGACATGAAAACCCGCAAGGTGTGGTTTGAGCAACGAGAAGACCCCAACACATCACCATCCACAACGACACCACCTCCACCCAAAGAAGTCCCCTTCGACTTCCTCATCGGCGCCGACGGCGCCCACTCCACCACCAGACAACAAATCATGCGCCACACCCCACTCGACTACCAACAACAATACGCCGACACAGTATGGTGCGAACTACGCATCCCACCCACCGAAAAGACCAACTCCTTCCGCTTACCCCCCAACTACCTCCACATCTGGCCGGGAGGGCAATACATGTTCTGCGCCTTCCCCTGCCCGGACCAATCCTTCAACTGCATTCTCTTCGCGCCAGCATCCTGTCTCGACTCTCTCAAAACCTCCCCACCCACCACCCTCTTCGACTTCTTCGACACCCACTTCCCGGGCGTCTGCCCAGACCTAATCTCTCAATCCTCCCTCTCCCAACAATTCTACCAAAGCCCGCACCTCCCCCTCATCGGCATAAAATGCAGCCCGCACCATTACGGCTCCGCAGCCGTGATCATCGGCGACGCCGCGCACGCCATGTTCCCATTCTACGGCCAGGGACTGAACGCAGGGATGGAGGATGTTCGGATCCTCTTCGATTTACTCGATGAGCACCGCGTGTTCAGTCACGGCAAGTTGTTGGATAATAGTAATAAGGAGCATGCCCGCGCCGCTGCGTTGACGGAGTACTCGAATCAGCGTGTTCGTGATGCGCATGCTATTCATGACCTCTCCAGGAGGAATTATCTGGAGTTAAGGGGTGGGGTGAATTCGCCGGTTTATAAGGCGAGGAAGTATGTCGAGGAGGCCTTGCAGCGGTATGTGCCGTTGTTGGGGTGGAAGACGTTGTATTCGAGGGTGAGCTTTAGTGATCAGAGGTATTCGGAGGTTGTGGTGAAGAATCAGTTGCAGGGGTGGGTGTTGTTGCTGATGTCCGGGTTGGGGGTTCTCTTGCATATATTGGTGTTTGGGGTTATTGGGGGTGCGGTTTGGGGATTGAGGGGTGAGTACTAAGATAGTACGTAGTCTTTCTGGTTGGATCGTGGTGATATTCCTATATGTGCTGGGATATCAAAAAGGGATGATGATGGGGAAAGTGTAATTATTAGTATGATGTATACGAGTGACGAGCCGAGGTAGTGTTTCTTTTGAGTGAGTGAAAATTATATACCATGAGTTTACTGCTTATACTTGAAGCTCTATCTTCTATTTGTATTCATTCGGGTACGGTGTTCTATTCAAGTCCAAGTAGTATTTACTATCAAAGTACTTACTATCTAAGACCACACCATTCGATAGTATAATCAGAGTAGAAGTAGGGCTACTAGTATGTACCTTAGACAATGACGGTATCAATTGCCCTTGACTTATAGTATTGCCAGGGCAGATACGGAGTACTATACTATCGCCTTAGAGTATCCGTAGGATTATCATGTCCCTGATAGGCAGGGTATGCTATGCAAATACCGAGGGCCTTAGGATGAGTTCTATAATTGTATGAGAGGATAGGACATGTTTTCTACGACAATTGACTACATTGTGGTATCATTTCACGATGTTGGAAAATTCATTCTTTGATAAATCTATCTTAAGGGCAAGGGAATACAAGTCATCACATCGTCAGACAGCAGTTGGAACGATCGTGGATCCGCATGTTTTGTAAACTCGGAACAGGTCTGTGTGAAATCTTGCTTCATCATTGAAGGATGACTTGTATGTGTGGAACGCTGGTAACAGAAAAAGCAATAAACAAAGAGAAGGGAAAAGTATTGGTGATGGTTCTGCAGATCTGCAGAGCAAATAACGGAATGCATTAATTCCGTAGCTTTGAAGCTGCTGTCCATTAGACAGTCATCATGTTAGGCAGAGATCTGAATTGATTCAAAGGCTGCTGTCGAAATAGATATGGAAGTGAGTGAAGATGGAATGAGAAAAAACAAAGGGCGGCTTTATATGAAGAAAATCTCCCCCGGTTCGCTAACAGGCCAATCATCGGCAGCGCAGAGATTAATCCATCCCCAGCTGTTTGTTCTGTTTGCGGCATTTGCGCTGTTTGGTTTCATTTCGCATCAAAAAAATGTAGAGGGCAATTTTCTGACGCAGGCTACAGCGTCGACGTTTTTTCTGTGTTGGCATTCGCTTTTTTGTTGTCCGGGGGATTTTCTCTTGCCTTGGACATTTTCTGGAAGGCAATTGTTGGCTTTCTGTGACTCTTCTTTTGTCCTGTTCACGGTATGAATACCCTCTTTTGACTGCCATGATCGTCTGTCCGATTAGGAAATAAGTAAATTCTGTGTCAATCCATACTAACGAACCTTGAATCCATAGACTATACCCTCACCCTTCATTTCACATTCTACCGTCACAATGGTCGACGCTCCCGAGAGCCCGAGGCCCCAGGAACAAAGTGTGTAGGCGATCGCATTGGGCTGCTCATTGGGGCTGAATCCAATTTTTCACGGCCATATCCTAAATCGCTAATGCGTGCCTAGCTCCCCAAAAGAATGTCTTCCAGAATGGGGTCAGAACCACAGGCCGGGCCTTCCACTCCCCCAACTGGCGTGTGAAGCGCGATGAGAGCCCTAGTGGCCAGAGCGCCGCTGCCGGGTCCCCCGGTCCCAAGACCAGCACCTCGAGAATTGCATTCAGCAGACCCAGCCCGCATGTGCCCCAGGCTATTTCGGAGGGCCGCCGTCTCTACGTGGGCAACATGCCCTACACGGCCAAGTCGGAGGATGTGCAGGCTCTCTTCGATGCGGCTGAGTTCCGAATGTATGAATACTTTGAACAGAAGACACCCGTGGGAGTTTCAAACTGAGTGCTTAATAGCGAGCGTATCGACATCGCCATCGATCCTTTCACCGGCCGCAACCCCTCATACTGTTTTGTCGATCTGGAGACCAAGGAGCTGGCCGAGCGCGCCATGACGGAGTTGGACGGTCGGGACATGCTTGGTCGTCCCGTCAAGATCAAGCCTGGTGTCGTGAAGACCCAGAGCGAGCGGGCTCAGCAGCAGCAACAGCAACAGCCGCGCTCGGATGCCTCCCCTCGTGAGACTCGTTCTTCTCCGTTCAGCATGGACCGGTGGCGCCGCGGCGACGAGGCCCAGCCCCCGCGCACTCCGTCGAAGACCACTACCACCACCACTGCCAGTACCCCCTCCAACAGCGATCCCAGCCGTCGCCTCTATGTTGGCGGCCTCCCGAGGTTGACGGACCAGGAGGCCATTACCAGCAACATGACCAACTTCTTCAAGGATTACAAAGTGTATGGATCGGTCCCTGCGTGTATTGATTGTCCGGGATGCTAATTGGCTGCATAGTGAGAATGTCAGCAAGCTGTTCGCTCCTCACCCCGCGAAGAGATTCGAGCCCGGTGACCACTACTACCTGTTCGTCGACTTCAGCAGCGTCGAGGAGGCTGAGAATGCCATGAACGCGCTGAACCGCGCAGAGGGTCCCTGGGGTGCCGTTCTCCGGGTCCAGAGAGCCCGCGGAGAGAACAACTCGCAAGAGCGGAGACCCAAGTGGTCGTCCAGCCGGGACGAAGCCACCCCGGTTGCTGAGGAGGTTGCGGCCGCCGCATAGTCTCACTAGCGCGACACATCGGAGCAATCATCCATCATGGGAACCAGACTTCACCCCCAACACTAAAAATAGATGCCTGACGTTGTTACGATATGAATAAGGGGCTTCCACCCCAAAAAAAGAAGTTACGAACTACGCTCATCCGCCTCCGCCTCCGTTGATAAGCCGCGGACCGGGAGCCAATGGCACGCCATGGGTCTGCGGAAAGGGGCAATGCTTAGCAGGGCTGCTGAAGAACCCGCGCTGAAGCATCTATCGATGGCCTCGACGTTTGTATCCGTAGGGCTACGCATCTACCGTACGGATATGAGACGGAGACGGAGACTTAAAAAAGGGGGACACGGTTAAAAATATCGGCCCGATGGCCGGCAAAAGCATTGCATAGCAGGACGCCTGGAATTTACCTATCTATAATATCCACAAATGCACATAATCACTCATGAATATCCATCATCTCTTGTACGTTTTCCATTTTCGGGTATATCTCGCAGTCAATAGATAGTAGGTAGTAGTAGTTTGTATCGGTCACGCGCACTCGAGAAAACTTCAATTCCCGCAAACTAGACGGAATCGACCGGAGCATCACCCAATATTGGGCTCATTGGGTCCAGACTATGGCGAAAAATCGCTCATGTAAATCGACCCCAGGAGTACGGGGTAATGAGGAGTTCGGCTGATAGTCGTCCAAAGTCCCACCAGGGAGACATGCAAGGGACCCAATCGGCGTGGCTCCATTCGATATCAAATCGTTCAGGATGATAGTACAAAGGAAGTATCATATCATGCGATCCTCGACTATAAGAAGTGTCACCAGGGGAGCCTCTCAGGAACTTTGCACCAAGATTTTACGTCCAGATCCAGACTCCTCTTCATCCATCCCGACGCGCCCCTCTTCCATCCAGATTCGGACGCGATTTTACCCGACGAAAACGCAGGAGATCACGTGTGGACAGAAGGGAGGCAATATTACTATTACTAGTTCAATTCGGAGGGAAATTGTCGGGGGGCTAGACGATCAGGCAAAGACTGGGGAAATTTCCATCTCCCCGGATATTCTGCGACCGAAGTTTTCCAGAGGTGTTCTGAGCTGCTTCGATTTACCTTCAGGGAGTGAATGAATCACTTTTAAAGGACTGGATACTTCCTGCCTGGAACTCTCGGCCTTGTTGCGACTGCCCCGCGGCATGACGTCTGTGCTTCTTGTTCTTCACCGCATCGAATTGTTGGGTTTAATGGCATCCAACCAGAGCTGCTGTTGATCGATTGACTTACTTCCACTACTTTGTACTACTTGCTATTGCTACTCCCCCCTCCATACCAAAGACAGGCCGGATCTGTCCAAACTCAACTTTCTAGAACATTTTCTCATTTTCTTCCCTCCGACACGTCCCATTACTTGCAGATTCTAGCACACTTTCGCTACTCTCACGCTCTGTGCCTTTCTATCCGCTACTGACCTTATCCGTCCCTATATCCTTTCTTCCGGCTTGCGTCCGGTCGGGCACCCCTGGTGGCCGAGGTCTTGAGTTCGCCTCATCCCATTTCAAGTCGATCCCAGTCAGGAGTCGATTCCCTGCTCATTCCTTCCGCTCATTCATCATGTCGTCCGGTTCCATTCGGAGGGGCAATGGCCATAATTATTTTGCCAGCGTAAGTGAAACGGTTCTTTTGTCCTTGTCTGTTGATTGAGTGGCGCGGTAACCCAGTGTTGCCGGTGACGTTATGTACTGCCCTGGCCATGCGTCCGGTGAGGCTGTATACCCCTCCTTTTGGGAGGGGCAATTGCCCGGGTCTGCGATGACCCTGAACATAATGCGCTGCAACGCTGCTTGTTTATTATGTATCATGTCTATTTCGTCGCAAGTTGTTACTTTCAATTTGGGCATCTACGTCGTTTCGCAATGGCAGCACTCCAGAGACTTACTCTCCTTAGTCCGATGACTCGAAGATCTGTGTGGTCATGGTTGGCCTCCCAGCCAGAGGCAAGAGTCTCATAGCTGGAAAAGGTACGCTCTGGTGATTTTGGCTGTTGGACGTCAGGCACTAATTGATGCAGCTATGCGATATCTTGCCTGGGTTGGCATCCCCGCTCGGGTATTCAACGTCGGCAGCTACCGTCGTGCAGGCACGCCACAGCCCAATGCGAATTTCTTCGACCCTCATAATACCGAAGGCGAGAAAATGAGACGCGCGGCCGCCGAGGCTGCGGTGTCTGACATGCTCCAGTGGTTTCAGTCCGGGAAAGGCGTCGTAGCTATCTTGGATGCGACCAATTCTACGAAAGAGCGACGGCGCTGGATCCATGAACGCTGTCAGGAGGCAAACGTCGAAACACTATACGTCGAGTCAATATGTGATGATGAAGACTTGATCATGAACAACATCTTGGAAGTCAAGACAACGTCGCCGGACTACAAGGGGCAGGACCCGGAAGTTGCTGCTCTCGATTTCCGTAACCGCATTCGCAATTACGAGAAGGTCTATGAGACCATTGACGATAACGAGAAGCACTTCACCTACGTCAAACTCATCAATGTCGGGTCGACCGTCATCATTAATCAGATTAAGGATTACCTTTCCAGTCGGCTGGTCTACTACATCCAGAACCTTCACATCAAACCTCGCTCGATCTGGTTATCTCGAGTAAGTGCTCCTCCTCTTGGAAGTACGATTGATCTAACGTATGTAGCACGGCGAGTCAGAATATAATCTAACGGGGAAAATTGGCGGCGACTCCAACATTTCAGAGCGAGGAGAGGCATACGCCCGAGCGCTGCCCGGGTTATTAAAGAAGTCTGGGGTCCCACCCAACACCAAGATCGTTATTTGGACGTCAACTTTGAAACGTACGATTCAAACGGCTCGTCATCTCGCCGCGGAGACGGGCTTCGAGAAGCTAGAGTGGAAGGCGCTGGATGAGCTCGACTCCGGGGTCTGCGACGGACTCACGTACGAGCAGATTGCGGAGAAGTACCCGGAAGACTTTGCTGCGCGCGACGAGGACAAGTACAACTACCGCTACCGGGGTGGCGAGTCATACCGCGATGTGGTCATCCGGCTAGAGCCAATTATCATGGAGCTGGAGCGTAGCGAGAACGTCATCATTGTCACACACCAGGCCGTGCTGCGCTGCATCTATGCCTACTTCCTCAACACGCCGCAGGAGCAAAGTCCCTGGATGGAGGTGCCGCTCCATACGCTGATCAAGCTTACACCGCGCGCATACGGCACCGACGAGCAGCGCTTCAAGGCAGACATCCCCGCTGTTTCGACATGGCGGGCGAAGGGCACGTCGGCCAAACACCAGGAATATCCCACGGAGATCAAGGCATGATCTGAGAGGCATTCCGACGACTATTATTATATTTGAAGCTTGATACACATTAGACCTTCCGGTCTTATAGTTATCCTACCTATTGGTTTTGCCTTCTCTCATTCCCGATCGGAATCTGGCTTACCTTCACATTGTACATGCGCCGTGCGTTCACTCCATTCTTTGGTCTTGATATTTGCAAAAGTCCGGATTCCTTGTCGGTCGCGGTCCGTTGGGCTGTGTTATGGGTTTTGATCGGTCGGTTGGCAGTTATGGAATTGATTCATTGCATGGGATCGGAGCTTCAAGCCAGCGGATGGCACACCCATGGATGGGATAGTAGCGGTGTGTGCAGGACATCCATCCATCGGTTAGCTTAGCATAATAGACTAGATACTCAAGACAACGTTGACATAATCATTGCTACAAGTCTATCTTAAAATAAATGACACGCAAGGGATGCTGTCACGAGATAATCCAGAATATACATAGAGATAGTTGTAGTACAGACACAGCCAGCCGGGGAAACCCATCTTGGCACACGGCCCGGGGAGACAGGCAGGGCAGCTGTCCGGTCCAGCTGGACACTCACTCCTCCGTAGGAGCTCCGCCGCTATCAATCAACCTCCGCCCAACCACCGAACCGCACCACATCACTCACCTACATACATACAACGAACACCCAAACCATGACATCCACCTCCACCTTCTAATAACTCCGCCCTTCCCCCGAGAGAGACTAATTGCACATTTTCCACACCCACGACATGACATGAACCTAACTCCCGATCGATCGCGAACGGCGCATTACCTACCTACCTCCCGAGCATCCATCCTCCACAACTTACCGAGCTAGCTAGCCAGCCAGCCAGCCAGCACACCGCCCTACCGATAACTTTGAATATATACACAACACATACATACATACATACGCAGAAGAGCAGCAAAGACAAACAGGGGGTTAACGTTTTTCGTTGTCGACGATGTTATCCGCATTCACGGCCCGTCCGCTCGTGGAACTCAAACCGCGCGATCGATCACGCATCGAGTCTGTGCTGGCGTATGGGGATCGCGTCTTGGCGGGGTTGAATAATGGGAGTTTGAGGATATATCGGGTGAACGAGGAGGAAGAAGAAGGAGAAGGAGAGGTGGAGGCACAGCAGGATGGTGATGGGAAGGGGAAGGGGAAGAAAGATACTACTACCGAGCAACAACATGCAAACGGCAACGGCAACGGCAACGGAGAGACGGGGATAATCGCGAACGGGACTACGAACGGGAACCGGGAACAACAACAGCACAGCAAGAAACCCACGGAGCTACTCCGCGAAGTGGAAAAGTTCTCGCGGTACAAGATCGAGCAGTTGGCGTTGATTAAGGAGGCTAAGGTGCTTGTTTCTCTGTCCGGGGGATATGTGTCGTTGCATGATCTGGGGACGTATTCGTTGCAGGAGCAATTGGGGAAGACGAAGGGGGCGACGACGTTTGCGGTGACGTCGAATATCGAGAATGATTCTGAAACGGGAGTGCCTGCTATTGTGTCGAGGGTGGCGGTGGCGGTGAAGAGGAAGATAATGGTGTGGGTGTGGAGGGATATGGAGATGGAAGCGGGCGGGCCTATGGAGATGACGCTGGTGAGTGGGATTAAGACGTTGACGTGGGTGTCTGGGACGAGGTTGGTGGCTGGGTTGGGGTCAGGGTTTGTGATGGTTGATATTGAGGGGGATGCTGGTGGGACAGTGACGGATTTGACTGGTCCGTCTGGGATTGGGGGATTAGGGGGACAGGAGAGTACGGGGAGGTTGGCCGGTGTGGGAGTCGCCAGTATGAGTTATATGGGGCTTGGGGGCAGTGCGCCGAAGCCGTTGGCGACGAGGTTGAAGGAGGGTCAGGTGTTGCTGGCGAAGGATATCAATACACATTTTATTGATGTGCAGGGGAATTCGCTGGGGAGGAGGCAGATACCCTGGAGTCATGCGCCGGCGGATATAGGGTATTCGTATCCGTTTCTGTTGGCGCTGCATGATGCTTCGAAGGGGGTGTTGGAGGTGCGGAATCCGGAGACGTTGTCACTGTTGCAGTCGGTGCCGTTACCGTCTGCCAGTATTATGCATATCCCGCAGCCGACGATTAGTCTGGCGCATGCTGGGAAGGGGTTCTTGGTGGCGAGTGATCGGACGATATGGCGGATGGAGGCGCTGAGCTATGATACGCAGATTGACTCGCTGGTCGAGAAGGGGTATCTGGACGAGGCGATCAGTCTGGCTAGTATGCTGGAGGATGCGCTGTTGAGGGATAAGCAGGGCCGGCTGCGCCAGATCAAGCTGGAGAAGGCTGAAGGGCTGTTCAAGATGCGAAAGTATACGGATTCGATGGATCTGTTTACGGAGATATCTGCGCCCCCGGAGACGGTGATACGACTGTATCCGAAGATCATCGCGGGGGAGCTGTCGTCGATTGTCGAGGAGCCGGAGGGGTCCGAAGATGGGACGACAGATAGCCAGTCTAAGACGCAAGAGAACAATAGCCCAACCGACACGCCGGCTGCGGAGGAGCCGCCAGCGCCGAAGACACTCTCGCATGCTCCGTCGGTGATGTCTCTTCTGCGGACGCGGACAGATGATGCCAGCGATGCGGGCAGTATCCGGGGCAAGGTGGTCGAGGAGGCCAAGAGCGATAAGGCGCTGGAAGGGGCCGATCTCAAGCTGGCTGTTCGTGATCTGCAGAGGTATCTGGCGGACGTACGGAGACGGTTTCAGCGCTTCTTGAACCCGGACGGTACACTAAAGGTGATTGATGCGACGACGGACGGCGCGAACGATGCGTTGACGGACTCGGTCATGAAGCTGCTGAGCATTGATCCGGAGGGTGAGTATGATCTTGGGGAAAAGCTGCGAGAAAAGGCAAGACTCGTGGACACGACTCTCTTCCGGGCGTACATGTACGCTATTCCAGCTCTGGCAGGGTCATTGTTCCGCATTGCCAACTTTTGCGACCCGGATGTGGTGATGGAGAAGCTGGAGGAGACGGGACGTCACAACGATCTGATTGACTTCCTATACGGAAAGAAGCTGCATCGGCAGGCGTTGGAGCTACTCCAGAAGTTTGGACAAGCCGACGAGGAAGAAGAGACGGCGCCGCAGCTGCACGGGCCGAAGCGAACAGTCAATTATCTGCAGAATCTGTCTCCAGACCACATTGACTTGATCCTCGAGTTCGCTGAGTGGCCGGTACGACAGGATCCTGAGCTGGGGATGGAGGTTTTCCTGGCAGATACTGAGAACGCGGAGACGCTGCCAAGAGACCGCGTGCTAGACTTCCTGCAGGGCATTGACGTCAACCTGGCTGTCCGATACCTGGAACATATCATTGGGGAACTGAATGATATGACACCAGATTTGCATCAGAAACTGCTCGTCCTTTACTTGGAACGACTGAAGAAGCATCAAGCGAAAGAGTGGGAGTTTTCGAGTTTGGATGACTATGTTAATTGGCAGAGCAAGTTCCTGAATATGCTCAAGTCCAGCTCCCAGTACTCTCCGGCTAAGATTCTAGATCGATTGGACCGGGACGGTGAGTACCCTTCTTGCGCTTATATTGCATTGCTGACTTGCGACAGATCCCGAGTTCTTCGAGGCGCGAGCGATTGTCTTCAGCAAAATGGGACAACACCGGCAGGCACTGGAAATCTACGTGTTCAAGTTGGAAGACTACGTCAAGGCTGAAGAGTGAGTTGCATTTATCGATTTACGTGAGTTCTGCTGACCGTTCAGATACTGTAATCATCTCCATAAAGCGGAGGATACGACTGCTGCGGATGGAGCGGCTTCGCGCTGTGTAGCTCTACTGCCGTATGAGGATGACAAACCATCGATTTATTTGACTCTATTGTCTCTATATCTATCGCCGCCGCATGGCTACAAGCCACGGTACGGGCCCGCGCTTGAGATACTGGCCAAACACGGATCCCGGCTGCCACCCAATTCTGCTCTGGATCTGATCCCGGAATCGCTCCCGGTCAAAGAGCTCGAGTTTTATTTCAAGGGCCGTATGAGGGCCGCCAACACAATCCTCAACGAGAGCCGAATCGTGGCCAACCTGCAAAAGGCAGAAGACATCAAGACGCAGGCGCAATTGTTGGTAGGAGAGGGGACAGACGGGCGATCGACGCGCTCGCGACATGTCACCATTACCGAAGAACGGGTCTGCGGCATCTGCCACAAGCGGATCGGAGGCAGTGTGATTAATGTGTTTCCGGAGTGAGTATAACCAGATCTGTTGAATTGAGCCTGGCTAACTGAAGCAGTAACACGGTTGTCCATCTTGGCTGTGCCAATCGCATGCGATGAGCCTGACTTGTGTGTATATAGAGGTTTGTGGTTTATTGTGTATCGGTTATCGCGGTTTTTTGTGCGCTTTTCCTGGTTTCTTTACTTTTTCTCGCTTTGTTTGATCTTCCTTCCGCATTTCCTGGCCATGTCTTGTTCAACGAAAGCATACCGGAGTGGCGGACATTTCCTACACGATGATACCCCGGGATAGCGGTATTCAAGGATCCATGCATATGATTTATTTAGTCGTGATTCGTTCCTCGTCAGCCGTAGCATCCACACACTTTCTCTCGATTGTCTTAATTTCGGGTATGGCAGGATCACGCATCCTCTTCCACAACCTCCTCTCCGTAGTTCTCCTCCTCCTTGGCTTCCTTGTCAGAGACCTTTTGACCCTGGGCCTCGGCGGCCTTCTTGTCCTCTTCCATGCGCGCGGTCAGGAATACGTTGATGTCGTTCTGCAGAGTGGGTACGAGCTTGCGTAGTTCAGCGAGATAGGTCACCTTCTGAGGGACGGCGTCGGCGGAGGGAAGCGGGGAAGAAATGCTGTGCTCGAACGTGCGAGACTGGTCGGGAGCGACATAAGCAGCGTGAAGCTTGTTGGCAGACATTGTGAGAGGTTGCGTGGAGGATTGGAATGGAATAATGAAGGTATATGTCGCGGGGAAGGAATCAAGTGGGATGGATAAAGTTGGAGAAAGAAAGGACGTGCGGGCGGGAGGGGAAGACTTGCTTTGCGCTGGATTTGTTTCACGAGCGAAGATCGTCCGGCCGGGCGCCTTTTCGGTTGCTGATCCTCCCCAAGGCGGCTGAAAGCCAAACAAGCAAGCAATCAATCCAGGGGATCTAGACTGACTGGGTTTCGCCGCCAGCACGACTTTTCTCCTCCTCCCTTCATATCATGGGTTCGGGGTTTGTGTCTCGATAGCATTGTCTCCGAAGCCCTCTATTCGCTCACATCATGTTGCGCTCGCCGGTGTCGCCCGAGCGATCCTCGTCTCGCTCACCTCTTCCTCCTCATCATCCTCCTCCTCCTCCACTTTCACAGCCCCCTCGCCGCTCCTTCGACGACTTCTCCTACGCCCGCCCTGCTTCCTCAGGCAGTGATGCCTCGTCGATTACCTCCAATGTGACCACCATCTCGCCGCGTCACTCTGCCCTCAATCCCGGTGCCGTGTCGGTGACCTCCTCTCCTCGTCCTCCACGTACCTCATCCATCACCGCCAACACCACCGCTCCTCTTCCTCCCATCTCGACCGCCACCACAAATACTACCTCCTCTTCTTCTTCTACGATTAGATCCCCCGTCTCCTTCATGCCTCATGGTGAGATCCTGAGCAGGAAACCGTCGGGTCGTGGTGGCCCGCCGGAACTGCAGAGACGCTCTCGTCACCACTCGCAGGGCTTCTTCGAGCCATCCCTCCCCACCGCGTCCTCCTCCGAGGCTACCATCTCCGCTTCCAGAATCGCAGCCCAGGCGGCCATGCTCCAGCAACAGCAGACCGCTCCCCAGAATCCTCCTAAGCGTCCTCCGCCAGTGCGGGGTGTGTCAGAAGACGGTTCCCGGTCTCGACGAGGCGGGAGCGCTTCCCCTCCGCCCCCGCCGCCTCCAGCACCGTTGTTTGCGCCCCCAACAAGCGCGGGAAGTGCATCCGGGGCATCATATCAGAGTGGGTCTACAAATGGGAATACACATGCCGCAACGACGGCGGCAAATGTGGTGTTTCCCCGGAATCCCGCGCTGCAGCCGCCCGGCCTGGAGCCGCCCGTAGAGCGGGAGCATAAGCACAAGGGCGAGAAATCGAAGATGAAGCTATTCTCGAAACCGAAACATATAGGGATTAGTCGGGATAAAGACGGGATCAGCAAGGACCGGGGCCTGCCATCGCCGAGTAAGATGGGTTTTCCGAGCGGAGGATTATCACGGATCGTGAGTGCGTCGACGACGAGCTTGGCTGATACGTTTCCCTCGAATAACTCGTCACTCTACAACTTGTCGAATGCGTCGGCAAGTACGGTGGTTCCGGCCGATAAGCCGGTGGGGAGTGAGAAGGAGAAAGAGAAGGATAAGGATAAGCACAAGCATCACTTCTTGTCGCGGCAGAAGTTGAAGCTGAAAGACCGAGATGATCATTACAACCTGCCGCTGTCGTCGGCGTCGAGTAACTCGAAACCCTCGGATCCGAATGCCCCTCAGTCGCTGTATTCTTTTACCCCGGCTTCGCCAGGTGCGGTGACGACTACATTTGGGAAAAGCGTGAGTGGCCTGGATCTGCTCCACGGGTTACGAGATAAGAAGAAGGAAGAGAAGGCATTAGAGTCAGAACAGCTGGACTGGGTGGCCAACTCGTCGGGACCTGCGCCGGGGACGTTTGCGGGGCCATCGTCGCTGGGCAGCTCCACGGGAGTCCTTGCGGAAGCGGCTCTTCGAGAGACCCTCCAGGGCTTTGGACTGAATAACATGACACCGGAAGATGCTTGGGACTTTCTCAAGGCCAAGCTTATGGTCATCTTTGACGGAGAGGATGTTCGCATCGCCATCGAGGATCTCAATAAGCTGGTCCTCATCCATATCCAGCGTTGCGTCCAGAAACGCATGCCCACCGCAGTGGTAGACGACTTGCGCGAGCTGTTAGAGACAGGATGCGCCTCCCTCAACCATACACTGAACGGCATCCCCGATGAGAAGCTGGTCCCTCATCTGGTACAAGTGTGGATGCTCGTGTTTGGCACGATCCTGCCCTTCATCCAGGCTGTCTTTCTGCCCCTAGACCTTGAGTTCAAGGGATGCGGGTCCGTCATGAACCGCCGAGAAGCCAGTGAGTTCTGGTCATCCACGTTCAACGGCGAGTACCCCGGCTGCGATCTGGACGTGCGCAACCTCGTTCTGATTGCCTTCCGCGACATGGTCATCCTCTACCGGTACGACGTGCTAAAGGCAACCTTCTCCCGTTTGAGTCTAGACAGCATCAAGCTGGGCACGGCAGCGCTGAGCGTCACGACCAAGAGCAGCAGCAACAGCGCACGGCCGACGACATCGGCCTCGCTGGACGGCGGGTTCGGCAGCTACAGCTCGCAGTCGTCGACGCTCCTCAACGCCGCGAACAGCTACTCGTCTGAATCGCTAGACTGCAACCGCAGCCGGGCGGCGTCCAACACGTCCAACCCGGACCAGCTGATCTTCCAGTCTTTCTCGTCACCCACGCAACGGCCCAGTATCATCCACCGGTCCTCGCACACAGACACGTCACACATCATCACCGAGACCGTGGGACGGATGCTCCAGTGCGTCAGCGTGTTGGCCAGCGTGCAAACCGGCGATCGAGCACAGGAGCAGATCGAGCTCCTGAGCAAGGAGCTGAAGCATAACTGGCTAGGCCGCGGACGCACGGGACGAGACCGACGTGGGTTCGTAGGGACGAAGATCCGGCCGGCGATAGTAGCCCGCACAGACAGTGATGATTATATGAGGGATGGGATGGAGGATTACGGGCGTCGGGAATTAAGTGTGTTGTGATTTTCTTTTTCTCATTTTGATTATGATACCTCGAGTACAGAGAATTGGAGTAAACAAGCATTGATTGATTGTCCTTTTTTTTAAAAAAGAATGACATGCTGTTCACGGTGTAGCTGTATGTTTGTCTGTCACTTTATGACTTCCCAATACCCCCCAGCAAGCTCAGCAGCAGAAGACCCAAAGCCATAGCCATAGCCATAGCCATAGCCATAACGCACCTAATCCTCCTCAGCCTCCATCTTCACATCATCAACATCCTCCTCCTCACTCTCCTCACCATGATCTCCACCACCATTAGCAACAGCAGCAGTGGCAACCCCCTTCATCCCCTTCTCCATCTCCCTCACATACTTCCTCAAACACTCCCCGGGATAAGTTCCCCCACCAACCTTCCCCACCTCCTCAGCAATCAACTTCCACTTCTCCGTCTCCAATCGTCCCTCGATATCTTTCTTAGCTTGGAGGATCTTTGCTTCCTATCACATATACATACACATTAGCCACACACCCACATCACATCCCCCAAATGATACTTAAATAGAATGGAAATGAAAAAAAAGGGGGAGGGAGGAATACATCACCCGGATCGACCACCACAAAATTCTTCTTCATGGTATTGTACCTCGCTCGGAGGGTCGACCCGCCCACACTAATCCCCGTCAGATCCGTCCATGCCTGGTTGATGGCGGTCCAGGGGGTGGAGGACTCGTCCCGGAGACGGAGGATGAGGAGGTCAGAGGCGCTGGCGGAGGCGAGGGTCGTTGGGATGGGTGGGAGGGGAGTGCGAGCTTTAGTACGTTTGTTGTTG
The DNA here is from genome assembly GCF_003184925.1 of Aspergillus vadensis CBS 113365. Lineage (NCBI taxonomy): Eukaryota > Fungi > Ascomycota > Eurotiomycetes > Eurotiales > Aspergillaceae > Aspergillus > Aspergillus vadensis. The sequence continues at coordinate 357,141 of NW_020292055.1, read as the reverse complement.
TTGGGGCTGGTGGTGGTGCTGGTGGGGGAGGATGGGGTGAGGCGTTTTTTGTTGCTGTTGGTGTGGGTGTGGGTGTTTGTTGAGGCGGGAGTTGGGGTTTTAGGGGTCTAGTATGGGTTGGGGTATCTTTGTTAGTTCTGTGTATACTATATATGGTATGGTTGTGGGTAGTGTATGTGTGGTGGTGGTAGAGTATGGTACTTACCATTGCCACGCCGCCGGTCTTCTTGGTAGGGGTCTTCAGGGCAGTGCCGTTCTTGTGACCGGGGGTATTGTTGACAGGGGTGAAGGTGGGTGACATCTTGTTCATGTCTTGGTTTTCGTGGTAGTGGTAATAGGGTGATGTGATAGGATGGTATGTAGAAGGATGATGGAGGTGAGGTGGGAATGGGAATGGGAAGATGAGAGTGGCAGAAGGGGATGAACAACATAGAAGTGAGTTCTGTTCTGTCAGTGTTGCTATGTCAGTGAAGTGATTTGACTTCTCTTTTCTGTTCTTGTTCAGTGAATTTTAATTGTGGATTAGCTGGATAAGTTGGATTGCGTTGCTAGGGTGCTTGGTTACTATGCTTGTGTTTGGTAGGAACTACCCAGGGTTGGGGGGTGCTATGGTCTATACATTGGGGTAAGGGGGTGTATGCTTGAGATTAGGTGTAGTTGTATGGGTGTGATTGTTGGTAAGGATGGTCGACTCATTTAGTAGTCTATACTAGGAGTACCTGCGTTTAGATGATGTAGAGATGAGGGCAGTGTATATTGCTTTATCATAGGAACTGGGTGAGTGTGAAATGTATACTATGTATGGAGCACTACGCCTGAAAGCGATGATGCTAGCTAGGTATAGATGACAACTGATGTTGATTTGTGTAAATGTAATAACATCTAGTATACTGGTCTGTGTAGGCAGAAACCGGTTATCTCGAAATATAGGAATCTCCCAGAGATTGCTTAGTATGAATTCTGGTTACAGTCCCTACTAACCCAGTTATTGGCTGTAGAGTCTCTCTGTCTAATGATCTGAAATCTACCAAATTCTCAGTCAAATATATAGTTATTTGTGGAATGCGTGTAAGCATCTTAATTTGACATCTCAAATTCTACATTGGAAGACATGGATGTTGCTTAGGGTTGACGTACAAAAGTACGGAGCCGGGGTACTTTGCCGCGGAAGGAACATCCGGGGCATTGCAATGGAGTCGGGATTCTTCACCTGGTTCAGCTGCAGGCAGACAGGGATCTGGAACTGGAACGGAGAATATCAGTTGGTCAGAACTCGGACGAATACGAGCCAGGCTTGCCTGTCAGTGTTCGTGAAGGGTCAGTATGACTCCTCAGTCTAACTTTAGTAGTATGTCACTACTGCCTGCTTCTGCCTGTTATTCCGTGACTACTTACAAATACTAGTAGTACTCCATCTGGATGATCATCCCATCTAAATATTGGGTCAACTTTCCATCCCCAAGCGTGACTGAAAACTGCACTGACAGCGCATGTGAGACACACGCACGTTGGCAAAATGTCGGTGACCGGGGATGGCTCTCCCTCTAAGACTTCTGCGCATCCAGTTGATGATCCTGCGGCTGAATGGCTGTTTGGGTTTGGGGGTCGGAAGTCTGTGCCACTTTCTTTCTCCAAGCGCCTGGCAGGGTGACAATCCAATCCTGATGCATTTGCTGACCCGGTGAGATTTGCATATTGTTATTGGTACTGCCAGTTCTGAAGCTATCCCAGCCTCTTCCCCAATCCGGCGAGTTTCTTTCTTTTAGGTGTAGTAGTTTTACTGTATTTATTTATGCAGCAGGCAGAGAGCAACTGTGAACAGGCATCATTGCTCTTAAGTTGGAGTCAGTTAGTCAGTTAGTCACAATCAATCGCCTCACTCTTGGGGTTATTTATTTATTTAATTACTTTTGTTCGTCGATCTGCCTGTCATTTTTGTTTGCTCTTTTTCACTTCCTTTCTTTTCTCTTCCCTTCTTCTTCTTCTTCTTCTACTACTACTACTTCTGCTTCCTCACTCTCTCTCTCTCATCTTGGGTGGTCAGGCAGCACACACCGCCATCTGCTGGGCCAACACGCAAGGCGCTCTTGCAAGCGAGGATACTTTATTATTCTTAGGCATCCGAGTATGTGAGTCTGTCTCTCTCCTCATCCTCTCTCTCTTTCTCTCTCTTTCTCCCGTTTCCCCATCCACAGCATTTCCCACCAAACTTCTTCCCATCCACCAACTACCCTCATCCACTCTCTCCCATCTACCCCATATCACTACTCTTCATCATCCATTCATCCATCCTCACCTGTTTATTTTTCTTCCTTTCCTTCTTCTACATTCGTCTCATCATTCATATATTCCCAATCTCTCTGCTCACTGGCCATGGCCATCCCCACTGATTCCCAATCCTCCCAGCAAACTGAGCTCGAGACTCAGCGCGACCCAAGCTCCAACAACAGTGGGCCTGTGCCCGTTCCGGTCCCTGGCTCAGCTCCACTCCCTGCCACCACCAGCGACTCCAGCAGTACTACGACCGCTGTGACTGGTACCACCATGGCCGACGCTAGTGGCCCCGTCTCCTCCTCCCCCGAATCCAAGCTTGACGCCGACCCGCCCGTCGATACTCCCCCAGTCAAGTCCGACCCCAAAGCTCCCGTCTCTGTCTCCGATCCCGTCCCCAAAAAGTCCGTGTGTTCCAAGCATGCGACAAAAGACCAGGATCCCAACCGCTCGAAAAAGAAAAAGTCTCACCGCAAGGCCGCTTCCATTGTTACCCCCAGCGATGACAGCTCGTCGGAACTAAATTCCTCTTCCGAGGAATCCAGCGCGGAATCTACCTCCGACGACGAAGACGCTCAGTCGGCGTCAGAGTCCGACGCAGAGTCGGATCGCAAACAGCGTCGCCGCCGGGCCAAGAACAAGATCAAAAAATCGCTCAAAAGTGTGAGCCGTAAGAAGAAGAGCCGGTCGCACCAGACTGAATCGGAACCCGATTCCGATCTCGAGGATAGTAGCGACTCCGATTCGTCTCTTGACGAAAAGACCCTGAAGAAGCTGGTCGCCAAGCTCAAGGCGAAGAAGACCAAGAAGTCGCGCTCCAAGGATGACTCTTCCGAGGAGCAACAAGACGACGATGACGATGCCGACGAGGATGCCGACGCCGACGAGCTCGCCCTTCTGCTAGCCAAGCAAAAGTTGGCTTCCTTGCGTGTCAAGTTGGCCGATGGGCGTCGCAAAGGCCGAGGCAGACGTGGCTCGGGTGACGGTAACACTGACGGCCAGAAAGGAGGCTCGCAAAAGTCCAAGGGACGCAAGAAGGCTGCCTCGAAGATTGCTTTCAAGCGTGTAGATCAGCGTGCGTCATCCTTATCTCTCCTCTTGACCTAGCTAACACCAAAGTCTGCAGTATGGGACAATACGATTCACAACTTCAAGCTGACGGAGACGGTCGACGACCCCGATGCAAACGAGTGGGACCAATACCTCTTCACCGTGCGCCGCAAGTTCGACTGGGACAACAAGTACCTGGAGACTGTGGTAGACCTGAAGAGCAAGTACCTGCGCGATGCGCTGTCCAAGGTCATGGATGGAGTCAAGGGCGTCAGCTTGGTGCAGGAGACGGCGGTTGTCGATCCCAACATGCTCTTCCTCTACCTTGAGGAGACGCGGCAGTACATGAAAGATCTCCGGCAGCTGGCCAAGACCGAAAAGAAGAAGAAAGCCCGCAAGCTCGCCGAAATCAAGGCATCACATCTCAAGGTGCTCATCAAGTATCTGGACACCGACTATGCCGAGACCAAAAAGACCCTCTACCCTCTGTTGGACTCCAGCATGATCACGTTCGATCTCCTATGGGCCATCTTCAAGCCCAACACCGTCGCCTACTCCTCCACCTACGGAAACCAGGATGAGCCTCGTGCCTTCAAGATCGAGTACGCCACCAAGGAGTCCTCCTTCATGAAGGGTCAATGGTACAGCATCGAGGGTCGATACCTCGAGTATGATGGCAAGGCTTTCGGTATGGGAACCATGGCCGCCGAGGTGGAGTCCTTCAAGGGTGCCCGCAAAATCACCAGTCTGAGTTGCTATCCGCTCAAGTATCATCGCGAAGCTGAGAGTGTCAAGGCCAAGCTGATTGAGCGAGGTAAGAAATTCGTGGCGCTGCGAGGCATGAACTACCGGTATCACAAGGGTATGGCTTTCTACAAAAAGAAGCGGTCCGTCATCAAGGTCAACATCAACGGCCGTGTCATGGTTGATCCCGCCATCCACCGGCGCATCAATCCCAACTACCCTATCAGCACCGTCCGTCCCAAGGACCCAGACTACCTTGACGGCTCCGACGATGATGGCAGCAACAATGGGTGCTGCTGTATTCTGTCCGACTCAGAATCGGAACAGACCTACGGGCAACCGCGCGAATCAGACACCCCTCAACTCCTATTCAAGGTGGTACGGGACAAGGAGGGGAAGCCGCACGTCGTCGAGGTCGAGCTGGATGAGAACGGCAATGAAATCGTCAAGGAGAATATGGACGAAGTCGCGGACCCCTCCGACCGCGAATTCACTGAAGAGGAGCTCCTCATCGCAAGCCCCGTGGTACTCGGCTTCGCCTTCAGTGAGAAGCTGTGGCTTGAGTTCAGCATCTCGGGCATCAGTGAGATTGAATGGAACGAAGATGCCTTTGATTCGTTGGTCCTCCCCGACAACCAGAAGTCCATCGTCAAGGCATTGGTCGAATCGCACACTTTCCGCGCGGCCCAGAACATCGACGATGTCATCCAAGGCAAGGGCAAGGGTCTCGTGGCCGTGCTCCACGGACCTCCCGGTACTGGTAAAACCCTTACTGCCGAAGGCATCGCAGAGCTCCTTAAACGCCCGCTCTACATGGTGAGCGCGGGTGAGCTGGGTACCGATCCGCGCACCCTTGAAGCAGAGCTGAATAAGATCCTTGACATCGCACATTCCTGGGGCGCCGTTCTGCTGCTCGATGAAGCTGATATCTTCCTGGAGAAGCGCACCATCCAGGACATTCACCGCAATGCCCTAGTCAGCATCTTCCTGCGGTTGCTGGAATACTTCCAGGGTATTCTCTTCCTGACCACCAACCGCGTCGAGACATTTGATGACGCCTTCCAATCCCGCATCCACGTCGCTTTGCGCTACGGTGAACTCACCACGAAAGCGAAGCGCAGCGTCTGGAAGATGTTCTTGGAGCGAGTGCAGGCCAAGGAGGGTGTGGAGACCGCCACGTTCACAGAAAAGGACTTTGATCTATTAGCTCGTCATAACCTCAACGGACGTCAGGTAAGATCCCCCATACAGTCTACGGAACGTGCACGGATACTAACTAACCTGTTCTTAGATCAAAAACTCCGTCCGCACAGCCCAAGCATTGGCTGTTAACGAGCAAACCCCTCTATCCATGGAGCACATCCGACGTGTTCTGGAGGTCGCCGAAACCTTCGACCGCGACCTTCGCGGGGGGTCAGGATACCTCGATGCTATGAGAAGTTATACCTAGTCATTTTCTTCTGGCTTGCATTATCGTAACGCTGTATTCTTTCGAGCGAAGACTATGATCTCTCCCCATTCTTCCATTCTTCGTGTTTTCTGTTTGCAATTTGACCGAACTACCCCTTAGTATGAAGCAAGATTTTTATTTGCGTGTTGCCCACTGCCAAAGATCTGTCTTCTATGCGTTGTTTTATTCCTGTTGATGTTGATTTTTTGACACCTACACTTCACTGCACTAGCACCTGCGCTTGCTGCTGTTGACGATCTCCGTGATGATGATGACAAGGATGATGACAAGATAACAACTATTACTAGTTAACATTCTGGAATACAATGAGAAACGAAATACCCCACTCTTACTTGACTGACCTCATCTCTTTCTTACATACTAATCTAGTAGTTATTCCAGACGAGATCCTCAAGACTGTATAGTATTGAGTATACACCATCAAATACCTAACCGGCCGGTCAGAAGTGCATTACATTACCACTGCATTAAGCAATCTACCAAATATCACCTAATCACCGTAGTCTGAAAGTTCCAGTATAAGTATAAAATACAATGCACAATTCACAGCTCTGGCTGTTCTGCTACTACTACCACTACCTACTATTATTATATCCGTACTCCTCAAGCCACACTCAATTAAAACTAGTAAGTAGTCCATCGATATGAATCCCGTCTCAGTTGTCAGCAGTAGTACTTGCAACATTATCCCAAACTTAATAGTAACTCAAACCCAATCCCAGACAGTAGTAGTAATCACTGATGGGAATTCTCCTCATGGTAGGTGGATAGGCAGATACATGCATGCATAGTCCATTATCTACTATACTATACATAAAATATCGTGGTAAGTAATACAAGATAACTGGAAAGGGATACCAAGTTATTAGTAAGAAGTAAATGTTTGGTGCCATCATGGTATGTATAGTATCTGGAATAAGTTCCGACTTCATTCATTGGTTTCAATGATACTACTACTTCACTACTACTACTACTACTGAAGTTGAATAGTAGAAACTAGTACTAGTAATTGATGACTCCAAAGACGGGATGTTGTTGGTGCAGGAGTGGTAAGTAGACGTCAAGTATTATATATATTCACTAATAGTATGGAGAAAATGGGGGGGGTTTTTTTTTTCTCCTTTGTCGTTTATTAAACCTATATATCCTTGTCTTCCTGTTACTCTGTTTCTTTTGTTTTGTGATTGATTTGTTACGAGCCGGTATGGATTCATCATTGGGTTGGTTGGGACTGATTGAGTTTTAGCCACGGGTTCGATTTTCTAGGTGCAGCCGAGGCAATTGTAGGAGGTAGTAAATAAACCAACGTGCAGTTCTGAATCCTACAAATACCAATGGATGGCTACAATACTAGTCATTGAATCATTAGATTTTCTTATTTATAGGAAATACACGTTCATGTCCATCTCCCCTGGCAAACCCAGGCTCCTCCAAAAACTCATTGCTATGCGAGTTTCCGCAGCTACATTTCCTCCGATATAAAAGCCACATGCGAGATGGGGATGTGCATAGGGGGCGGGAAGTGGGTATGGATTATCACAAGACTGTTATACAGGGAGGAAAAGCGGCTGCAGAGAGGTATTGCAATTTTGTTCCTTCTTCAAGCAAGTCCAAAAAACATTTAAGGGTTGGCCTTGACGAAGTCAACACCCTTCTGGATGTTCTTCTTGAGGTCACCGAGAGCGGTCTGGATGAGACCCTGCTCGTACTCGTTGACGGGGCCAACCTCGTGGATCTTCTCAACACCGTTGGGGCCGAGCTCGACCTTGGAGGCGAAGAAGTCAACACCCTGGTCCTTGAAGAGAGGGCTCTCAACGAAGGTGGGCTCGACGATACCCTTCTCGCCGTTGGCGGCCTTGAGGAGGGAGTCGGCGAAGCGAGCACCGGCCATGGCCATGGAGAGGGTGGCGGAACCAGCACCGTCCTTGGCCTTGACGACCTCGTCACCACCGAACTGGATGCGGTTGACCAGCTCGTCACGGACGGTGCCGGAGATGTCGGGGTGGTTGGACTGGGAGAGGAGGGGAACGATGGTCACACCGGAGTGGCCACCGATGACGGTGACGTTCTCGTTGGCGGGGCTGGTGCCCTTGACCTGGGAGATGAAGCGGGAGGCACGGACAACGTCCAGGGTGGTGACACCGAAGAGGCGCTTGGGGTTGTAGACACCCTTGGACTTGTAGACCTCGGCGACGATGGGGACGGTAGAGTTGACCTGGGGGGTACCTAATTAGTACAAGGTTCGATCATTTTGGTGGTGATGGGAGAACAACGTACGGGGTTGGAGATGACGAGGATGTTAGCCTCGGGAGCAGCCTCAGCGGCGGCCTTGGCGAGGTCGCGGACAATGGAGGCGTTGGTGTTGAAGAGGTCTGTGACAGGCGTGATTAGTACTCTGACGCTCGCGCCTTGATAATTTTCAAGTGGTCCAGCGCATACCATCACGGGTCATGCCGGGCTTGCGGGGAACACCGGCAGGGATGAGGACAATCTCGGAGCCCTTGAGAGCATCGCGAAGGCCAGAGGGGGTAGGCTCGTAGCCCTTAACGGTGCTGTTGGTGTTGACGTGGCTGACATCGGCAGCGACACCTGTTTGGGGATTCTGTTAGTCGACTCCGATGATCGGATGGGCGTTTCAAACTGGAGGGAAGGGAGAAGCTGTGCGACGTACCAGGTCCACCGCGGATGTCGTAGAGGGCGAGGTCAGTGACCAGGGGGTTGAGCTTCATGAGCAGGGACAGGGGCTGGCCAATGCCACCGGCGGCACCGAGAACGGCAACCTTGGAGGCCTGAGATGGAAATTGCGATGGTTAGCAAGTGGACAAGAGAGCTCCGAGGCAATGTTTTTTATTTGGGCTACACACCTGGCTGGCAGAAGCGGAGAAGCTACGCTTCTGGAGGAGGTTGAGGGACTGACGAGCAGCGAACATCTTGGCTGTGAAGGATAGACTAAAGGTAGATCTATCTGGAAGAAGGATGGGGAGATGGGGAGGAAAGAAGAGAAACAATTGCGATGGAGAGGAAGGAGGAGAGAGAAGAAGGAGAAGAAGGGAGAAGCCGTCGGTGGCCGGTGAGCGCGAAGGATTTTGGGGCGGCTAAATGGCTCCGTTTCCGATCCCCACGGCAGCCATCGGATCATCTTGTCGTGCTTGCCATGTCTGTCCACTTGCCTGGCGACTTGCTCCGATTCCGTCCTACCGACCCTCATATATGCTGGTTGTCGATGATTCTCCGATGCCAATGGTAGTCTTTTTTACTTAATTCAAATTGAATTAACTTCCCTAGACAATTGCTTTCATTGCCACGTTGCTATGGGATCTGCTCCATGGTCCCTAAATTAACCGATGGCCACGTCCCCCCCAACCATTTCCATCCACCCGTCCGTCTTCCTTGTCTACGGCACACTACTTTTGGGTTACTCCACACTCAAACCAATTCCCATTGCGCACGGGGACAGCGAATCTAATCAGTCCTGCTGCAGGGACTACGTATAGACTACGAGCCATCACCACATCCACACACTCACAAGTACATACAATAATGCGCAATAAATTCTCCCCCCCTGCCAATGCGCTCCAAACGCCTGCGCTTGTAAGACAACCCAAGCACCAAATCACAATAGTCCCAGAAAGGTAAGGGGGTAAAAGCAAAAACAATATAAAGGGGAATGAAAAGAAATATGTACCGCAACTATCGCAAGAAGTGCAGGACAGCCCAGCAGAATAGGAAGAAGAGCACCACTCCGCCCCAGAAGATCCACTTGTCTTGTCTTGCGCGACGCTCAACCCTGCGGATTGTGTCGCCGCTGACGCCCAGTGTGTTCGCAACGCTGTAGAGTCGACGCTGCGTGCCTTTCAGCACTTCACGCTGCTGTCCCAAGTCCGCCAGCACAGCACGACCCCGATCAAGAAACTCGTCGATCTGGGTGTTGGTGCTCGCTAGGAAGCTTTGTTCGCGAAGCGCATGTGTTTCCCGGTTGTAGTCGGCCGGCGAAGCTCCAAAGCTGAGTCCTGATCGTGATGAGGAAGGAGCGAACGCAGAAGACTGAGGGAGGGATGGTTGGGCATATGGGTTCTCCGGTGTAGCTGTGTGATGAGGGCGTCGACCGAGGAGCTCGTTGCGGTTGGTGACGGATTGCTGTAGACAAACCATGGTCAGTAACAGTAACTCTCAACGCTGCTCGAAAATGGGAGTGGTATTCTTACAGCTTCCTCCCGTTCTTTCCGTAGTCGATCAAAATGTTGCCGGTAATCTGCCAGTTCTGAGCGGAAATTCTTGACTCGTTCGAATGCCTTCTCTTGCTTCTCCGGAATCAATTCCTTCTTGGACAGGGCAGAGTAGTCGTCAACGGTGCGTGATAGCGATGCTAGCGAAGCAGCGATTTGTCCTATAATTCACTTGAGCTTAGCTCCCTCTGTTGCGTAGTGGAGCCACTATAAGCACCAGTTCCGAAACATACCTTGTAGTGCGGCAGATGAGGTAGCTGGTGATTGGGAGAATGTATCCAGGTCACGGCGGATAGCAGATGACTGCTTGAGGGCGGAATTGAAGAGGGAATTCTAAACAAGAGACAATGTAAGCTCCCATCAGGCATAAACATGATCCCTCAAATTGGGGCTTCACATCTTGAGGTCGTAGACGACTTACCATTTTGTGCGGTGTACCCTATCGGGTGAATATGCTGTATACAATCCCGGCCGCAAAAGGGGAGGTATAGCTTGGGTTTGCAGGTGCTAATTTCTTCCAAGAGTACAAAAACCTTGAGTAAGTCTGCGAAATGTTTAGGAGTCGGCACCAAGAAATAGCGACGTGTCAGGAGAGACCTTCTATATCAGGCTAATAATGATGCTGGCCAAGGCCACATGTTCTTGCAGAGGCCACGATTCTGACGGCGCTGACCGCCCCTGCCACTGCAGCCATTCGTGCGGCCTGACCCGCTTCAGCTCGGTCCGAGCAAAAGTAAGTCCATGCAGGAAGCTAGAGATGTGACTAAAGGCTCTCGACTCTACAGTCTACGTCATTTGATTTTTCTTTTTCTTTTTCTTTTGCAATTGTCTACCCCGCGTGGGACATTGTCTTCGCCTTTGCGATCACCGCAGAATACTTCATGCCCTCATTCTTACGATGGCTGCTGTGCTAAAAAAAGATCAATCCATTAGGGATATACTAGCAACAAACACACTATGACGCCCAAAGACTGCACAAACGCCTCATGTACCCTAAAGGAGTACAACAAACAGTAAAAAGTGATAGACCGCGGAATTGACACTGGGATATCACGACTCCACGAAGTGCTCCGTTTCAACTTCAAGCCTTATTTCGGAGGGTACTTGTTCTGCAGAAGCCATCTAGAGGACGCCCCCACATTAGCAAACGCCATCAACGCACATGCACTTCAGACAGATACTCACTTGCTAACAAAGTAGTCCACGGCACCAAAAGCACCAATAGCGCCAGAGGCCCATCCAATCACTTCCCACGAAAGCTGCCCAGCAGCATGCTTCCGGTATGCTCCATACCCCAGACCAGCGCCAATCAAGGCCAGAATCACAGCATTTCCGAGGTAGACAGGGTTGTGCGCGTTGCTGCGCGCCGATTCAGCCTTCGCCTTGGCTTTAGCCTTAGCCTTGCTCTTCGCTTTCCGTTCTTCGTAGGCTTCCCGCTCCTCTTCTTCTCGCTCTATCCGCTCAGCCTGGGTGGTGGTCTGCACGTCCTGCTTCAGGAAGTCGGGATCCACGGCCTGGACATGCGGCGAGTCGACGTCGACCAGGGAAGCGGTGCTCTCGGCTTCGTCGCGGTACACTCCACCAACGCTGGGGGCACGACTACATGGCTGTTAGCTGTATGGAAGGGTCATTTGTTCTGTGTTGTTGTTGACTTACGCCTGTCCATAGTGTTAGCGATCTGCATAATCTAGATGATATAGCACCTGAACTGGACGCTAGGCGGTGGAGTGACTGTAGACATACCTCCTCTGCGGATTGCTTGGGACCTTTGGCAGCAGCTTCTGCGTAAGACATGATGAATAAATGAGTCGTGTGACTTGAGGGGAATATGTGATCTAGGACGTCATCAGTCGGCGCATCTAAGTTGGGAGTATGCCAAGACCAAGAGTACTTAGCAACCTCCAGGAAGGGCCAAACAAACGCACAGGTAGATTCAGATGCAAGTGACGATAAAATAAGATGTAATAGGCTGACGCACGGGAAAGTATCGAGGTAGGTTTCAGGGGATGAGAACCTCGAGTATTTATGGACACGAGAACCGTCCGAGAGGAATGACATCACGTCATAGATTCCCTGGCGAAGGTTGGCCCAGGCTATGAGCACCGCCAAGACTCTCGTGCCGGACGCAACGCACTGGCGGCTACGCAACCCTTTAGGTTGTTCCTGATGGATCTACCCAATTACTGCTTTGCAAGGCATAAATCTAGACAGGTTGTTGCATCTTTTGAAAGGGGCCGGTTCAATTATCAGGTACAACTTGTGCGACCAATAAAATGGTCCAAAACATGCTGCAAGGCTTAACATCATGGAGGTACGAAACATAGGAAATGCATTGAGAATATCTAGGCTGTACTTGACAGACCGTGACGGTCGTGAAAGGAGGAAACGTTTAATGATTTTAATACATATTACAACAACAAGGCCAAAAGAAACTCCGATCGTAGATAGCTAGTATACTGCGCCGGTCGGGGTTCCACAGTGTAGGGAAGAGCTTACAAAAGAAGCTCGAGGGGGTTCTCAACAACCTTCTTCAGCTCCTTGATCCACTCAGCACCGACAACACCATCGACGACACGGTGGTCGAAGCTACCAGTGACGATGATCTGGTCATCCCACTCAACGGAGGTGCCCTCCTCAGTCTCGACGGGGACGGCAACCTTGCGGATGGTGCCAACAGCCAGGATACCGGCCTGAGGGGGGTTGATGACGGCGGCGAAGCGCTCAACAGCAGGGTTCATACCCATGTTGCTGATGGTGAAAGTGCCACCCTGGTACTCCTCGGGCTTGAGCTTGTTGTCGCGGGCGCGCTTGCCCAGGTCCTTGATCTGGTTGGAGATGCTGGACAGACCACGGCCCTCAACGCTCTTGACGATGGGGGTGATGAGGCCATTGGGGGTAGAGACGGCAACACTGACGTCGACGGTCTTGTGCTGACGGATGACGGTCTGGCCGTTCTCCTCATGCCAGCTGGAGTTGACGGTGGGGACCTTCATGAGGGCGGCACCGCAGGCCTTGACGAGGAAGTCGTTGACGGAAAGCTTGTACTTGCCCTCGGAGGAAGCGTTCAGAGCCTGGCGAAGCTTGAGGAGCTTGCTCACAGACAAAGTGGTGGAGACGTAGAAGTGAGGGTTCTCGCGCACGGACTGCTGGAGGCGGCTAGCAATGGTCTTGCGCATGGAGGTCAGGGGGATGTCCTCGTAGGTAGGGCCGGCAGAAGCACTGGGCTTGTACTTCTCAACGTCCTCCTTAGTGATCTGGCCACCACGGCCGGTACCCTTGAGAGCCTTGATGGGCACACCCTTCTCCAAAGCCAGGGCCTTGGCGGCAGGGCTGATGGAAGGCTCACGGTCCAGACTGGGCTGGAGTTTCTCGCCGGAAGTCTCAGGCTCCACGGCAGCAGGGGCGGGCTCAGAAGCCGGGGCAGCCTCAGCGGCCTTGGACTCCTGCTTGCTCTCCTCAGCAGCAGGAGCAGCCTTCTCACCACCGGCATCCGCCAGGCTGAAAGCCTCGAAAGCGGCAACATCGACACCTTCCTCAACCAAAACAGCGATAGGCTAATGCAATAGCGGTCAGCAAAGGATTCGGTGGGGGCCAAGAACAGAGCAGAAGAGTTATCACATACAGAACCGACAGCGACGTCCTTCTCGCCAGTCTCCTTAAGAACCTTGGCCAGAACACCCTCTTCCTGGAACTCAAAGTCCATCTGGGCCTTATCGGTCTCGATCTCTACCAGGACATCACCGGGCTGCAGGGAATCACCGGCCTTCTTCTGCCAAGCTCCAATGTTTCCGGCGGACATGGTCGGCGACAAGGCCGGCATGCTGATGACAGTGTGGGGAGGGAAGGCTGCAGATCCAATATGTCAGAATCCGATCATCCACAAATCAAAGGTGACAAGAATAACGGCATACACTTGGAGGCATAAAAACGGGAAAGGGCGGACAGGGAAGGCAATTGAGATCTGAAAAAAAAAGTAAGAAGTATGATTAGCATGCTTCGCAGACAGTCAGGTAGACTTCATCGAGGTGGTGCGACATACTGAGCGATATCCTTGAATCTGTGAACAGTTTGCGGCCGCTTCAGGGAGAGGGCGCCTTTGGAGAGGAACATGGCGCTGGGAGCGCGCATCCGGACAGCAGAAGCAACCATGGCGCCCAAATGCTATATGTGATAGAGAAAAAGACCCGAGACGGGAATGAGGGGATTAAATGTGATGAAAGGGGGAGCCGGAGACGTATCTGGCGGAATGAAAGGGCCCGTATCAGAGGAGTTGAGAACTGCAGCTCCAGGAACTTTTCTGTTGAGCTTCCCGGTGAGCGATCGGAATAGACTCGCCGGGCGCCGCCGTGGCCTGATTATGTCAGCGCGGCGGGTGTGGCCCCTAGCGGCAGCCGTACATTCTCCCCGTCCGCGGAGTGAACACGCATCAGTTCCCCAGCGTCCAGGAGGCTAGAGGGCCCTTTCTCTCAGACCTGCATATACCCCTTTAGTTGCTTTTCAGTCCCATGTGGACCCCTCGTCTGCCCAATTCCCAACACTCCGGACGGAGTCTTGCATAAATGGCGGAAGTCGAGAATGGCTCTGTGAACGAGCCACCAACCCAAACATCTACAACCCTGCCGCCGGTAGACAACAAGGAGGATGTTGCCGGCGATGTCCTAGCGCATACGGCATCACCTGTCGACGGAGATAAACCCGCACTACCGGAGGTTTCGGATAGTCAAGGAATTGATGCTCAGAGATCAGAGGAGGCTCATTCATCACCAGAACAATTGGAAACTGCTGAAAACACAGAGTCGCCGGATCAAGCCCCAAGCTCTCCGGAGGGAGCCGTCGCATCATCAGAATCCAAGGCTGACACCGAGCCTGAGTCGACCTCGAAGCCCGATACACAGGACCAACCTGCGGATACATCACCGGTAGTTCCGGCTGTCAATGTTGGAGAGGAATCTTCGGCTGACAAGCAAGATGTTGCTTCCATCCCGCATCAAGATGAGATTCCCTCCGATTCACGCATGCGCTCCGATTCAAGATCGACGACAGCTACATTTGCAACACATCGCTCGGTCACGGTCAGCTCTACCGTTTTTATTGTGACGGCGTTGGATACAATCGGTGCGTCTAAGGAAGCGCGGAGAAGCAAAGAACTTGAGGATGCTGTGAAGAGTGCCCTCGCAAACGTCAAACAGTCGGATGGCCAGCCCATTGACCCTGAGCTTATATTCCGCCCTCTGCAGCTGGCCACGAAAACCTTCAGTATTCCTCTACAGGTCACGGCCCTCGATTGCATCGGAAAATTGATAACCTACTCATACTTCGCCTTCCCTTCATCTCAAGATGGGAAGACGCCAGAGTCGGAGGCCAACCCTGAACAGCCACCCCTGATTGAGCGAGCGATTGATGCGATCTGCGACTGCTTTGAAAACGAAGCCACACCCGTTGAGATTCAACAACAAATCATAAAATCACTCCTTGCGGCAGTTCTGAACGACAAGATCGTCGTGCATGGAGCAGGTCTCCTGAAGGCTGTCCGCCAGATTTACAACATCTTCATCTACTCCAAATCATCTCAGAATCAGCAAATTGCCCAAGGGTCCTTGACACAGATGGTCAGCACTGTATTTGATAGGGTCCAGGTACGGTTGGACTTGAAAGAGCTACGTTTGCGCGATGGCGAGAAAGGGCAGACGGGCTCTTCGGATGCTGTGACTCTAGAAACAGCCGAGACACCACAAGCAACGGAAGATGATCACGATTCAGATGCCCCTTCTGCCGTAGCCTCAGACCAGCCTGTCACGAAGGAGCCCACGGAGAAATTGACGTTGCAAAGTTTCGAGTCGAACAAGGATGTGACCTCGGTCAACGACAATGCCCCCACAATGGTTACTCGTGCCAGAGGCAATCAGAGGTCTGCTCGGTCAATGTCTGCAGCCTCAGCAGAGGACATTGACGGCACTTCCGACGATGATGAAGATGAAATATATGTCAAAGACGCATTTTTGGTTTTCAGGGCACTCTGCAAGCTGAGCCACAAAATACTGAGCCATGATCAACAGCAAGATCTCAAGTCGCAGAATATGAGATCAAAATTGCTCTCATTGCACCTTATTCATTACCTCATCAACAATCACGTTGTGACCTTTACATCTCCCCTCCTGACCATTAGAAATAGCTCCAACAGCCCGGATGCTATGACACTACTACAAGCTGTCCGGCCTCACTTGTGCTTAAGTTTGAGTCGGAATGGGTCTAGCTCGGTGCCTAGAGTGTTCGAAGTTTGCTGTGAGATATTCTGGCTAATGCTGAAGGATATGAGAGTGATGATGAAGGTTAGTATGCTTCATGGACTTATTCGCGCGAGTTGATCTAACAGCCAGCAGAAAGAACTTGAGGTTTTCCTAAAAGAGATATACTTGACTATTCTCGAAAAGCGCAATTCTCCCCTCTTTCAGAAACAGTACTTCATGGAAATTTTGGAGCGATTGGCAGGCGATCCGCGCGCCTTGGTGGAAATGTACCTCAACTATGACTGCGACAGAACCGCATTGGAAAATATTTTCCAAAAGTATGTCATACTTTCAATATTCTGCAGTCCAACTTCTGACTATTCTCCAGTGTTATTGAGCAGTTGTCACGGTATGCAAGTATACCAGTCACAGTCACCGCTTTCCAGCAACAACAGTATCAGGAACATCATGTCAAGGTTTCGACTATCGGTAACGATTGGCATCAACGGGGAACCCTACCGCCCAACCTCACCACAGCTAGCGTAGCCAATGTTCATCAGCCAAACCTACAGCATGTGCCCCCTGATTATATATTGAAGAATCAGGCGGTCGAGTGCCTGGTGGAAATCCTTCAGTCATTAGACAACTGGGCCTCCCAGCGTTTGGTCGATCAAGCGGCGCCGGTTCTCAACTCGTCTTCTCAGAAGTCAATCGACAATCCTAGGGATTCAATGGAAACAACTGCCGCTACCTATCTTTCTTCTCCTAGGATCGAAAGCAATGATGGCAGTACCACACCCGTGGCGGAGGACGACCCGAGCCAGATTGAGAAGGTCAAGCAAAGGAAGATCGCCTTCACCAACGCCATCCAACAGTTCAACTTCAAGGCCAAGCGGGGCATCAAGCTCTTCATCAAAGATGGCTTTGTACGTTCCAGCTCACCGGAGGACATTGCCGCGTTCTTGTTCCGGAATGAACGGTTGGATAAAGCCATGATTGGTGAGTATCTCGGTGAAGGAGAGGCTGAGAATATTGCCATCATGCATGCTTTCGTTGATATGATGGAATTCTCAAAGCGGCGCTTCGTCGATGCTCTGCGTCAATTCCTACAGCACTTCCGCTTGCCAGGAGAGGCACAGAAGATCGATCGCTTCATGCTCAAGTTTGCAGAGCGCTACGTAACGCAGAATCCGAACGCATTTGCAAACGCAGATACGGCCTACGTTCTTGCTTACTCTGTCATTATGCTCAATACTGATCAGCATAGTGCCAAGATCAAGGGCCGCCGCATGACGAAGGAGGATTTCATCAAGAACAACAGGGGTATCAACGATAACCAGGATTTGCCTGATGATTATCTTGGCTCCATCTACGACGAAATCGCAAACAACGAAATTGTGTTGGATACTGAGAGAGAACATGCTGCCAATCTTGGCATTCCGACGTCTGCACCCAGCGGTGGCCTCGCGTCCCGGGCTGGTCAAGTTTTTGCAACGGTGGGACGCGATATCCAAGGTGAAAAGTACGCGCAGGCTTCTGAGGAAATGGCAAACAAGACCGAGCAGCTTTATCGTAGTCTGATACGGGCTCAGCGGAAAACAGCTGTCAAGGAAGCTCTCTCGCGCTTCATCCCGGCAACCTCTGTCCAGCATGTTGGTTCCATGTTCAATGTCACCTGGATGTCTTTCCTTTCTGGCTTGTCTGCTCCGATGCAGGACACCCAGTACCTCGATATCATCCGGCTTTGCATGGGGGGTATGAAGCTGGCTATACGCATCAGTTGCGCGTTCGAACTTGAGACCCCGCGGGTTGCGTTTGTGACGGCCTTGGCCAAGTTTACCAATCTGGGCAACGTCAGGGAGATGGTAGCAAAGAACGTGGAGGCGTTGAAGGCCTTGCTTGACGTCGCTCTTACGGAAGGAAATCATCTCAAGGGCTCTTGGAGAGAGATTCTCACCTGCGTCAGTCAACTCGACCGTCTTCAGCTCCTCACCGATGGTGTGGATGAAGGTTCCCTGCCTGATGTCTCTCGAGCTCGCATTGTGACTCAACCATCCACGGACGGATCTCGGAAGTCGATGCAAGCATCAAGACGGCCTCGCCCCCGATCTATCAATGGACCTACATCTTTCCGTACCGAGGTTGCAATGGAGAGTCGATCTGCAGAAATGATAAGGGGAGTGGACCGCATCTTCACCAATACGGCCAATCTCTCCCACGAGGCCATCATCGATTTCATTAAGGCCCTCAGCGAGGTCAGCTGGCAAGAAATCCAATCGTCTGGGCAAACTGAATCTCCTCGGACGTACAGCCTGCAGAAATTGGTAGAAATCAGTTACTACAACATGACAAGAGTCAGGATTGAATGGTCAAAGATTTGGGAGGTCCTCGGGCAGCACTTCAATCATGTGGGTTGCCATTCGAATACCACAGTGGTCTTCTTCGCTCTTGATTCGCTTCGCCAACTATCGATGCGCTTTATGGAGATTGAGGAGCTGCCAGGTTTTAAGTTCCAAAAAGATTTCCTCAAGCCATTTGAGCATGTTATGGCGAACAGCAACGCTGTGACTGTCAAGGATATGATTCTTCGTTGTCTCATCCAGATGATTCAGGCACGTGGTGACAACATACGCTCAGGTTGGAAAACTATGTTTGGCGTCTTTACGGTTGCTGCTCGCGAGCCGTATGAAGGCATTGTCAATATGGCTTTCGAGCATGTGACCCAGATCTACAACACCCGCTTTGGAGTTGTTATAACACAGGGTGCCTTCCCTGACCTCATTGTCTGTCTCACTGAATTCTCCAAAAACTCAAAGTTCCAGAAGAAGTCGTTGCAGGCAATTGAGACCTTGAAGTCTACTGTTACGAAAATGCTAAGGACGCCAGAGTGCCCGCTGTCTCACCGTGGTGCATCACCGGAGGGCTTCCATGAAGATGCTACCAATCTCTCCCAGCAGCTCACCCGTCAGTCCAAGGAGGAGCAGTTTTGGTACCCGATCTTGATCGCATTCCAAGATGTTCTGATGACCGGTGACGATCTTGAAGTCCGGTCACAAGCGTTGACGTATCTCTTTGAGACCTTGATCCGTCATGGCGGTGAATTTCCGCAAGAATTCTGGGATGTACTTTGGAGGCAGCTCCTCTATCCTATCTTCGTGGTGCTACAGTCCAAATCGGAAATGTCTAAGGTGCCCAATCATGAAGAGCTTTCTGTGTGGCTGTCAACCACCATGATCCAGGCACTGCGGAATATGATTACACTGTTCACCCATTACTTCGATGCATTGGAGTACATGCTCGGTCGGATTCTTGAGCTTCTCACTTTGTGCATCTGTCAGGAGAATGATACGATTGCACGGATCGGTAGCAACTGTTTGCAGCAGCTGATCTTGCAAAATGTTACAAAGTTCCAGCTGGAACACTGGAAGAAGGTCGTTGGCGCTTTTGTCGAGCTATTCAGCAAGACTACGGCTTACGAGTTGTTCACTGCTGCTGCGTCCATCTCTTCAAAATCGCCTGGCTCGCTGAAACCTGCGAATGGAGAACCAGCCTCGAATGAAGAGTCAGGACAAGAGTCTTCCGAAACCGCATCCGATCAGGAACATGTTGCTGAAGCGCAAAAGGCCAATGGAACGCAGAATGTGACCTCTGAGCACGAGGAGGGTGACATGCCTGCGGCCTCAACTCCTGCATTGGAGGATTACAGACCTCAGGCAGACGCCCAGCAACAGCCGGCCGCAGTGACCGTGGCTCGACGCCGGTTCTTCAACCGTATCATAACCAACTGTGTGCTCCAGCTGCTCATGATTGAGACTGTCCATGAACTTTTTTCAAACGATAAAGTCTACGCCCAGATTCCCAGTCACGAGCTGCTTCGCCTGATGGGTTTGCTGAAGAAGAGCTATCAGTTCGCGAAGAAGTTCAACGAGGACAAGGAATTGCGGATGCAGCTTTGGCGTCAAGGGTTCATGAAGCAACCTCCCAACCTCCTCAAACAGGAGAGTGGAAGTGCCGCCACCTATGTCCACATCCTCTTCCGAATGTATCACGATGAAAGAGAGGAGCGGAGGAGCAGCCGTGCTGAAACAGAGGCGGCTTTGATTCCGTAAGTGTTACAAGCGAAGTTTTGTCAATATCAAGTGATCTAGGCCTTTTTACTAACCAGTCATCTTTGCACCAGACTCTGTGCGGATATAATTCGCAGCTTCGTCCGTCTTGACGAAGACTCTCAACATCGTAATGTGGTAGCCTGGCGTCCAGTTGTTGTGGACGTCCTCGAAGGCTACACCAACTTCCCTTCCGAGGGCTTCGACAAGCACATTGGGACTTTTTACCCACTGGCCGTTGATCTCTTGGCTCGTGACCTGAACCCCGAGATTCGGATTTCGCTCCAATCCTTGCTGCGCCGAATCGGTGAGGCGAAACTAGGTATACCTGCCGGTCAAACATCTCTGCAGTCTGGTCACAGGAACTCTGTGTCGAGTCAGTACTCCCGCAAACACAGCGGGGGACACTAGACGAGAAGACCAGTGCTTGAGTGTTTTGTGTTGATGTTGTTCTTTTCACTATTCGTTTTGCGCTTTTCTTGGATATCCTCCCCTACAGGACCGTAGGGCTTTTTATCAATCTGGAGGAGTATTGAATGTAGACCTAGCACAGCATTGCATCATTTTCAATTATCACCCTTCAAGGCTGTTCATTCCAATGGGCTTATATTCTATGTACAAAATAGCAATTATCATGAAAGCATTTCCGTTAATGATAGGTCTGAGTCACTGAGCGATCATCAATAAACTGGCATGTGTGAGCTGTCGTAGGTTTCACGAAGCCATCATCAGTTATAGTGCTACAAGGTCTCTACTGAGTGGTTTCGGTCAAGAGGACCGAACTTCATTCAGGGTCGGGATCTTCCCGGATGCGTAATGGGCTAAAAGACCGTCCATGTCACTGTCGTCCATCTGGACAAGATCCTCTAAGCTCCATGACTCGCAAACTCCAGACATCCTATATTATCGATCAGCGGGGGGGAGGCCATCGTACCGAGCGCATGGCGAGATTGGGAGAAGCGTACCACTTCATTCGTTTCGGGCCTTGGTCAGGATTTGGGGCGACATCCCTCAGCTTCCTCCGCAGCTTACCAACATTGTCTATAGCTGCGCCCATATTGTCGGGGAGGGTTTCCGCTATCTTCTTGCGAACAATGCTGGCCAATTTAGGTCCGTTTCCATTGGTACTGACCATGACCTGCAATGGCCCATCGCGATGGACGCTACCAAAGTAAAAATCACATTCCGACGGTACATCAGCTATGTTTGCAGGGATACGCTTCTCCTTGCAGAGCTTCCAGACCTGTGTCGAGGCTTCTGGGTCATCAATGGCACAGAGTACCATATCTGCGCCGTCCAGATCGGCAGCCTCAAAGTTCCTATCGATGTGATTAACTTGCCCCTCTGCTACCCTGAATGCCACTTCATCATTGAGGCCGGAGGTAGGACAGACAACGGTTACTTTGGCATCGGCATTGAGGGCGTGGAGGATGCGACCTGCAGCCACCTGGGGCGGAATCATCGGTAAGCAACAATTATATATTGTGAAAGAGTCAGGATAAACGGTCTAGGCAAGGGGAAGCTCACTTCTCCACCACCGACAACTAAAACATGTTTCGCTTTCGCCTGCCAGGCGACTATGAGGGAGCCTCCTCCTTGCACGGGAGGGAATTTGTGTGCCATGATCGAACAATGTCCAGGTCAACTCACTTGACCGCGGGGTTACAGGGGAGCTTATCGTTGGGCTCTGAGGGTTTGGAAGAAGTGGGGGGAGCTCTGCTACGGGGAGCCACAGGCACCCTAACTGCTTTCGTTTTCGAACCTCCACTTGAATTTTTTCCCGACGAGAAAACTCCGGACTAATTTTCTTTTTCTTTCATTTCCCTCCACTTCCCTCCACTTCCACTTCCCTTCCCTTTTTTTCTCACTTTTCCTTTCTTTTCCCTCCTTGCTTCCCTCCCTTCGGGCGCTTGAGATGATCTTGCTGCCTACCTTGTCTTCTCTTCCCTCTTTATCAATGGTCTATGTCTTTTAATTCATCTCAATCCTAAGATGCGGGGAGTACAGATCTTCTCGGGGACATCCCACCCCCTTCTGGCTGAAACGATTTGTGAACGCCTGGGGACCCAGCCGGCTCGTGCCGATCTTGGGAAATTCAGCAATGGCGAGACCAGCGTAAACATTGGGGTGTCGGTGCGTAACCAAGATGTTTACATCGTCCAGAGCGGCAGCGGAAAGATCAATGACAGTGCCATGGAACTCTTGATTATGATCTCCGCCTGCAAGGGCGGGTCCGCAAAATCTATCACAGGTATGCGCGGATATACTTCCCGCCAATCCATCGTCGTTGACTGACGCATACTTCTTACCTCCAGCGGTCATGCCGTATGCTTTTACTTGACTCCATGGCTGCACGTTTGATGCTGACACAAACGAGGTACTTCCCGTACTCCCGCCAGTCTAAGAAGAAGAGCCACCGTGGTGCCATCACTGCCCGCATGTTGGCTAACCTTCTCTCGATCGCTGGGGTGGACCATGTGATAACTTTGGATCTGCATGTGAGTCACAAGGCGATCTGTCTGTTGCGTGGTTTTGCAAATGCTTCATTGCGTGGCATGGATTGAGTTCTTATGAACGTGATCGCTAGGCATCCCAAATGCAGGGCTTCTTCGGAAAACCCGTGGATAACCTGTTCGCCGAGCCCTTCATCGCCCGCTGGATTCGTATGAACGTGCCGGGTTGGCGCGAGGCTGTTGTGGTCAGCAAGAATGCAGGAGGCACCAAGCGTGTCACCTCGCTAGCAGACACACTCAAACTCAACTTTGGCATCGTCACGACTGATAGGAGACGTCCGAAAGTACCCCTCGGTATGGCAGATAGTACTGTCTTTTTCGATTCGATCGAGGAAGAGAGCACTCCCGTCGCCAAGGACAAGGATCAAGACCCTTTCACTCTCCACCTACAAAGTGGAACTAGTGAGTGCAGTCAATCCGAAGATGCCCGGGGTGAGCCAAACAGCAACATGGAGTCTCTCGTAGCGGCAAATTACTTGCGCCCTGAAACCCCATCAGGCGCACGTCGTCCTTCGGAGTTGGAAGCTGCACATGAGTATACTGATGTGCGAGTGCGCGAGGTCATTACTGGGCGGCTCGTGCAAGGTCATCTTGTGGACGACGACTACCCGTCAACCGGTCCTACTTCACATCCCGCTTCAGGGGAAACAACTCCGGGGCAGAGTGCCAGCCGTGATGAGCCCGAGGTCCCAGACTCAATGGTGAACTCTCTCATATCCAACACTTCTTCCCTTCCAGGCGACCATGCTCTAGGTGGCTCTTTCGATGCTGCTGAATCTTCAGACGAAGAGGGCAGCAGCGGAAAGCACGTTGAGCAAGAAAAGACTATCACCTTGGTTGGCGACGTCCGTGATCGGACCGTGTTCCTTGTCGATGACATGATCGACAAGAGTAAATCCTGGACTGCCGCAGCAGAAACTGTAGTGAAGAAGGGCGGCGCCAAGAAGGTATACTGCATTGCCACCCACGGCCTCTTCACGGAGGAATCCCTCGAACAGATGGAAGCTTGTGAGTCGATTGACCACATTGTCGTCACGAACAGCTTCCCTGTTCCACCGCAGGTGGTGAAGAGGTCAAAGAAGTTGATTGTCATTGATATTTCGAGTCTTTTGGCCGAAAGCATTAGACGCCATCATTACGGTGAAAGGTTAGTCGCCTTCCGAATCTGGATACAGGATGATTGCTAATCTGCCCAAGTGTTTCGGCGTTGTTCCACCTTACTGACTGATTCGGGGTTGTCAATTGGCCTCACCTTCGGCTTCCGAAGGGTCCTGGCGCTCCTTGCCTTCCCTTCTCTTCCAACTTCCCTCCCGAGTATCCCTGGCAGCTCTATAACAAGCCCGGAGATCGGTAAGATGATGACTAAAGACAGTGACGAGTAAAATTGATGACTTCTTCCTTATTCCGTACAGCGCATGGCGACTTCCCTTGCTTCGATTTATGTGTCGCAAGCATCATCTTATGTGATGATAACATCAGGATACCTTTTCTCACTCACAACTCTTGACTGAAGCTAAATTCAACCATACGGTGTGGTCATGCGACGGCTGTACATTTCAGCCAGCTACACGTCGATTATGAAGACTAGCTCTACTGTCGAATCTATCAGGACGGGGCCCGGAACCCTAGTCTCATTAGCCCTTGCGATCAAGGCTGTCATTTTCCCTTGTCATTTCTGCTTTCTGCGTAGGTGCGCTCAGGCCGGTCTATTTACAATGGCACGGAAATTGAGGAACACGTCACAACTTTACACCAGCGATGCAGTCCACTCTGGGTACTGCAAGAGCATCTTGTTGGAAAGGAGATCTGTCTCCGGACCTAATTCACAAGATGTTCTTAACGGAGCGTTGGGAGATCAATTGTCCAATCTTGTCCGGCCCATTATCGTTTCATGCCATTCGGTGTGTGACGGTAGTGGTGCTGTACAAGGTTGGCCGAGGAATGAAGGCATCAGTTTCTTGGATCTACGTCCTGCGGCCTTGGCCAGTGGAATTGATGCAAGAGAACATCTCGGACATTACAGTATACGTTAAGTGTAGTCTTTTAGCATGTACAGGTTTTTGAATATTACAAATTTTGGCTTCCACATTCGTCATGAATCGATCTATTGTGGCGTGCTAGTTTCGACTGTCCGCCAGCTCAGCTCCAGCGCTTCCCAAGGATGGGATGTCTGTAGCCTCCGGGTGGAACTTACTCGAGGTTCGGCATCGGTCTGACAGGTTTGAGAGCGAAGAGAGATCCAGCCTATAGTTTTTGTAGTTTGGCTTGACAGGAGCCAGCTGAAGGACGCCTCGCACTTGTCTTCGTTCAATGGCTATCAAAGGTCGTACAGCGGAACCGCCGGACAGCTGCCCGGTTCCAGTCAGTGGATATGTTCCGTATCCTTGATCTGGTTTGATGACAACAATAGCGGTGTGCATGAGGCCGAGTACTGAGCGCACAACTTGTACATGTTGGTTGGCGGCAGCATTCACTCTCTGCTGCACTTGACATCGGAGTGCCTTCCGCTAGCTGAAATGGTGATGGATGGTATCCTATGCCGATGACACCTTCCGGAAGCATTGAGAGAGGCCCCGACATGCAAACTTTGACTAATTGGCAGTTGCGTGCAGACATTAGCTACGGCAGGTCAGTTAAACTCTCCCCGGTCCTTCGTACGTGATATCACAATCGTGGGAAAGAATGCCGTTGTTCTAGCCCGGTCGAACATGGGTCCAAAACAGCTCGTTTACAGGCGCCACCGCAGGACTACACATTTGGCAGGTCATCGAACAAATGGGAGTTTGGGAAAAACTCGATGGCTGTGGGGGCGGCGCTCTTCCGGCCCTGATTATAGGAAGGTAACAAAAAGACGTATCGAGAAGCCAAAAGTACCTTGCGTCACCGGAACCGGGCTACGCAGCTCGAAGCCCAGCACCATGGGAGACCAAGTGGTCCTAGGGGCAACACTAGTAGGGACCGAAGCGCACCGGACCAGAAATATGCCCGGGAGCCACTCCCGGTAGATCAGGGAAGCGTGCAGCCAAATGTTCGAGTTTCGACTAGGGACAAATTCAGCATTACCTGATTGAGAAGAAAAGCGGATGCTGTCCCCCTCTAGGCCCGTGAAACTAAGTCAACCATTCGGAGCACCAAGTCCAGTCCGGCGATACACCACCCTATTGCATTCTGCTGTTTATTGGTCCCCGACAGGGGTACCCATGGACCACGAACCGTGGAGCGCGACATGGACGACTCGGATGTTTTACACACGCCGCACCTGTCAACCCGCGGCGTGGCTCTTCAAACATCCCCCGGGAGTTAACAGCAGGGAGCCCAGTGCTTTCGACCCAGGCTTATGCCGTACGAAGGTTATGTAACAGTCACACATCTCACGACAGATGACAACTGCCAGCCATGTGCGTAAGAATTGGCCTGAGCGCCGGGCCGAGTTGCAAGCCAGTGTCATGCTTGAATAAGAGCATAAGAGGAGAAAGCTCGGGGCACTTGATGCACCGCGTGCCCATTGAGTTCATTGGCATTCAGACGCTTAGTGAATCTAGGTGCGAGCGCCCCGGAGATGTCAACTTGGAGCGACGAGCGCCTGTGATTTGCCGCGGCAATTTGAATTTACTCCTTAGCACCAGCCGGCTCTCCGACTAGATCCAGCGCCAAAGCATTTAGCTCCTCCAAATGGAGCGGACCCCTGGCATTCAGCGACTCAGTTGGAGGGATCGACGCGTCCGACTAATTTGGGTGAGCGGAAGATTTCCCGCAGGTCAACTATCCTCCGCTTGAAAGTGAGGAAATTAGCAAGCGATGACGGTTTGAGAAACAGGCCAGCCGCAACGGACAAAAGTACGTGCTTGCAGGATTGGCAGACCCGTTTCTGTCACACCAGACAGAGTTTTTCTTCTTTCCCTTTCCTTGTCTTTCTATACCTCAGCTTGCCATTTCCGAAATTCCTGTGGCACTTCGAAGGTTAGTGGGCTAGTGGCTGAAATAACCTCAGAGGTATCGCTGGATACTGGACAATCCCTTCAGCAAGCCACTCAAAAACGTACCTGGTTGGCGGGCCCGCGGGTCCTCTGCAAATGCCCGGAGCGATCGGCCACGGATCAGCAAGGAGCCCGAGAAGGTAGAGAGACTAAATCATTAAAGAATTTAGTTGGCTGGGAAGTCTTTACCTCCAACGCCCGGAACGTTCTTTGCATCGTACATTAAGAGGGGGTGCAGGTAGAGTCAAGGATATGCAGACGGAAGGACGGGTGCAGGAGTAGAAGGTACGAAGGGGGGTATGAATGAAAGGACGATGCGATGCAGATCTTGGCTTGAAGGCGAAAAGATGTGCCTGTGTACTTGTTGTTTGTCCGGTCGGGGAATCCCTGCTGGTGATGGTGGATCGACTGTAAGAGGATGCCGATGTGTGCTCCTGTCGTTGGCCGTGAGAGGAGTCGAAAAGACAGAAAAGACACTGTCAACTTGACGACCGGAGCAGCTCGGTGATGTTACAAGATCAAACAAGTTGGTGGAAGCTCAGCAGATGGGGCATCCTGATCAGATAGACTGGAGACGAGCTGGTCTTCATGAACGACACTAAGATAGCCCGGCTTTCCCAAATCGGCTGGGCATGACGTTTCCGAAAATCCAGAGTGACAAACAGGGATACTTTTTCTGACTGAAGTGACAGAGACTTGTCTATCATTCCCCAAATATTTACTTGGGACGTGCCCCATTCTCTATCAACCTGGTGGGAACTTGGAAGTCGTCCGCCTCTGTCTCTGTACAACTAGAGACTGGGCAAGATGGACATTTAGGGTGGAGATGAGGAGATTTGTCACAACGAAGATAACAAAATATCTTCAGAATGAGAACTTCCTTAATGCTCCATCAGGATGTCCGATGCTCTCGAGAACCAGGATAGACAGATTAAACAGCGTCGGGGCAGATCTGCACGCCAAAGTCGCAGCGCACCGCAGGGCTGGAACCAGCTCAGCCCCCAAACGGAAGCGCATGAATCGGGAATGGGGGTCCAGATCCAGAGTCCAGGCATTCCCGGGTCGAACCTCAGCTCCTCCCTGGGGAAATCCTAATTTTAGGGGCGAAAGCTTAAAGATGCGAGCGCAGAAGAGAGAAAAAGCAACACACCCCAGGGCAAATAAAAAGGGAAAAAGTAATTAAGGAATAAGCGGCTGTCGCCTACAGTTCCGCACCCACTTGGTTGGGTCCACTGGCGGCGATATATCACTTCCATCATCTCCTTCTAGACTAGGTTCCTGGATTAGCTTGTGTCGCGCTTCCTAGGACCCAGATTTGCGGTTTGACTAGGATAGGAGATGGGCTGTGATCGTGAGGATGATGTAGGTGGTCGTGTGCTTTCTTTTGCCTTTTCGGGGTCCGGTACTCACCCATGGATCTCTCTCTCTCTCTCTCTCTTTCACAGAAGAGTAAAAGAGAGGGCTGCTCTTTTTCCTACTATAATTTACTAACTACTTAATACCTTTTCTGACAGCTTATTCCCCGAACTCCCCTCATCTGCACACCCTCGTTCCTGCTACGTACCAACCTCCCCCATATTTCTGTTTTTGTCCATCACATTCTCCTTTTACATCGCTGGATCTTTTCCTTTCCTCACAACACCCTCTTCCCTGTCGCTTGTTATCCATCACTCAACTCTCTGTCGCTTTCTCCACTCAATTAATGACCCGTCGACAGCCTCGGGTACTTGCAGTTCGATTCCCTGCCGACGGAAAGAGCCATTCCATGCAGCAGACCTGCTTCTAGTCTGGACCTCGTACAGCTGCTGGGACCTTCTCTGAACAACGGTCAATTCGAAGCAATGCACCCATCGCATCACTGAAAAGGAGATGTCTCATGCGCTGGTCCGATTTGAAACCTCGTCCTCTATATAAAGCTATGGCGACGCATCCCAAACGTCCTTTGTCTTTCATCCATCATCAACAACTACATCCTTCTTCCCTTCATTCTTCTCTTCCTTGACTCTCAGACAACTCTTTCGTCGCCTTCCTCACTCAGGTCTTCCATTCTGTTCTTCAGTCTATACATTCAGGGACAAAACAGGCCGTCTACTTTACATTGCAAGTGAAGAAGCTCCAGGCGTTCCATCCCTTCAGCTCCAGTTCTTGACTATCGAGAGATATCTCGTATCACTGCAATCTTGCGCAGCTCACGCATAGTTCTACATCCACCATCTCTGAGACAGAAATTAGTATGTGAAGGATCCTCATTATAACTTCCAGTTCCTGGCAACGCGCAAATTGGAAGGATGTTAACGTGCTGCAAATAGCAACGAAATGGCCAACCAATGCTCGGGTCACGTTTTCGTCATCGTGCAGGCGACAAATGGGAATATCCTTACCTGGCGATGCTCTGACTGCAACTCCGGTCCGTTTGTCGCCATCTGGCGCTGCAAGATCTGTAACCACTGTCGCTGCAACTCCTGCCACACCGCCAAAGGCTAAGAAGAATCACGTCACGCATGCTTTTTTGCCTCTTAATCGGTAAGTGTGCAAGTGGCCTGACTGCGATAGTTTGTGGAAGGCTGTGTACCAGTTGTGAAACTATAAGCTAACCTCTGTTCCTAGTTTGATTCGTACATTTCCTGGAACTTCGAAAAAGCCTTCTGCAGCACTCCTCGCGCCATACCTGCCGAAATCCTATCAGCCTTTTCTTGCGCGACTTGACTTTAATTAATTTTCCCATTTCGTTTGCTTCTCCATTCGGTTCGGTTTCTCCTGCAACTCGTTGAAAAAAATTTTTTTCTCCATCTCTGCGGCATACTGCGCATTGTCCCCTCGGTTTGTTGGCGTCCCAGATCGGAGTAGGGTCGACGGAAGAGCGCCTCTGCTTTGTGGTCTGGCCCAATCGGATATCTTCCTATTCGGGCCAGATCTCAATCGATCAACATCAAAGCTGTGGCTACCTGATGATGATTTGATACCACTCGATGTCTCGCGACCAAAGGAGATGCACCTCGACTCGTAGCTGCAAATGCGATGCAAGCAGTGTTTTCCCCAATTCTCCACCACCAATACTGTCCTCTCCACTCGTTTTCCGCCCCCTTTCGTGCTTTTGCCATCGTTCCTTATGTTGCTTTCTCGACGAAAAGTCCCAAAAGTCCTTCTGATGCTGAGCCACGGCCGGATTTTCATATTTTCACGATCTACTTTGGCCACAAAAAGCAGCATCGCTCTGGTGTTCAGGGTTCGGAAACAAAACAGTCTGTTGGTGATTCAATTGCTATGCCGGCGCCTCCTTTCAGAGAGCCTTGCATCCCTTGTCTTATTACACTCGGCCCTTTTACTTTTTCTGTTTGTTTTTTCCAATAATTTTTTTCTGTGCGATAGAGATGACTTATAGATCCTTATCAGGAATACAATGCGGCAACGCAAATTTAATGGCATTTTGGAACCCCCACCACAATTCCGTAGACACATTCCCTTTCCCTTGGCAAATTCCAAATACGCTTAAAAAAGACATGACACACGAAGATCCCCAGACATAAAATAACTAACATACTTTACGATAAACAAACTATCTATCTATTTGACCCAAATTAAATTTTCATCCCCGTCAATAATTTCCCCACTCATAATAATGACAATTCCTTAATGACAAGCAAAAGTGGGCCGCCGCGCCCCGGCCTCCTTCCGACCCGCAAAAATAGGGAAAAATGAGCCACACCCACACCCCAAACACCACCAAACAGGAAATTTGCACTTTAGTCCAACCAACTCAACCATTACTTTACTTACCCCAGTCCGACAGCTTTACTTACCAAATTGGGTGAGTTGCATGATGTATCGGAAGTCAATTCAAAAAAAAAAGAAAATATAAGAGAAATAAATAAAAAAAAATAATAATATCTTGAGGATAGTATAGATGATTAGTTTGTTAGTAGTGTTGATTAGGTAGTGGAAATTGGGACTAGTTCATATTACTACCTAGTACCTAACCTACGGATAGTAGTAGTACTCTACAATTACTTAGATGAGTTTAGTTGAGTATAGTCGTGGCGTGTAAAAGGTCGTCTGCTTTTTCTCTTTTAGGTTTTGTTTTTATTTAGTTAGTATCACTAGTATTTTACTACTGAATCATCTACATACATAGTACACTAAGTAGATATTCATAACCAGGAAACATAAACGGGGCTACGTACTATCAATCTGTCTGTCTGTCTGTCTGTCATGCATGCGCAACATATGTATGAAATAAATATGCGTATGTAAATGTAAGTATGGAAGGGGTAATAAGTGAGGCTTGCTTACCTACCTACCTACCTACTGCACGGTAAGCCCTACACGAAAGTATGTGAGATATCAAATCCCGAAGACCAAAGTGGGCAATAGGACGAGATGCGTGTGTGGGGAGAGGGGTGGACCGGATAAAACATCCCTTGCAATTAGAGTTCAGGAATTTCTCTAGATAAATTGTGAGGCAGGTAGGTAGGTAGGTAGGTAGGTATGGATGATTTATCCACTTTTTACTTGATTCACGGGGGTAAGATACTTGGGATAGACATGCTTGGGGATGTATGTATGTATGTACCGTACTTGGTTACTGGTCTTAAGGTATGTATGTGTCTGTGTGTATCTCTTTCACTTCCTCAGTCTTTCGGTCTCTTTCTCTCTCTCCCCCTTCTCGTTCACCCACTACTACTACTACTACTACTACTACTACTACTACTACTACTACTACTACTACTACTACTACTACTACTACTACTACTACTACTACCCCTTACGTGGAAGGTTTATGTACTCCGCATCGCAGGTAAACTTTCTTGCGCTTAGTTTGCTTACTATTCCCGGAGGGGTGGGTTGAGTTGGGCACTATGGATCATTAGAATTTAAGTAAGATGGATTTAGGATTATGGAATGGATGGATGGACCATGGGCTTGGGATGGGATGGGAATGAGACGGGATGGGATGGGAATGAGACGGGATGGAATGGCAGGAGGGCTGGGTGATCCGTGGTGTGGGCACGGGCCCTTTCGGGGTGGAGTTTAGTCTAGTCTCTACGTAGGTAATCTTCTAGACGGTTCGTTTTTCTCCTTTTCTTTGCTCCTCTCGAGGTTTAGTCTGTGGCGTCGATGGCGGGTATGATATTGGTATGTACTATTAGGTACTAGGTATGTAAAGCAAGTACAACCTATCGATTGACAATCGGTACTCCGTACTGGAGGCGAAATTTTTCTAGGTGTAAATACTCTGTAGATGAGATTTGTGATACGTTAGCTTATGTTTCACATATTTATCGGTAGGTAGGTAGGTAGGTAGTATCACCTCTGTGATTTGATTCACCGCCAATCCAGGCTCGGCCATGTTGGCATCCTTCAAGAACTCCAGTGGCATCCAGACCAGATGGCCCTTGATTTTATCCAGCTTCTCGCGAATTTCATTGACCGGCTGGAAGGGATCAAACAAGTGACCTTGTTTGATGCCGCGAGGACAAATTCGGTCGTAGTCGTCGAATGTGTGGACGTTGTCGTCGGGGTCGGCGCGGAATAGCATGCGGTACATGTCGGTGTTGACGGTGGCGCGGCCGGTCCACATCTCCCAGAGCTCGTCGCTCATGGGATCGGTGACAAAGTCGTCTTCGGGCCCCTCGAGGACGTGGTTCATGCACATGTAGGGGGGCTTTGCGTTCGGGTCTTCAGAAGCGTCATAACTCTGAGCGGGCAGCAGGCCAAGGTGCTCCCGCCAGAGCTGGCGACGGAGGGTGGCAGCAACACGGGCGGCCTTGTACGGTTTACCATCCATGATGCTGCCGATGAAGTCTTGGTCTTCGACAACAATAGCAAGCTCGCTGTCATGGTAACCAAGTTGGGACTGCTATCGGTTAGTATCGCGTTTATGGAGGTTCAGATATTGGGGAATATACTCTGTCGTTGATGTTGGCACTTCCACAAATGACTACACGGTCATCGACAATGCACACCTTTCCATGCACGTAGAGCTCTTCCTGGATAAAGTTCTCCTTCTCGTCCTCGGGATTGCCCTCCCACGGCTCATCGGACATCTTACCGCCGTTGAGCATGGTGGTGTGGGCGACGGAGTCGCTACCCTTGAGGCCCTCCAGCTCCTTATGACGCTCATGCTGCTCCTCGTACTTGCGCAGCCGTGCGAGACGAACCTCCTTCTCCTGTTGTGCATTGTCATACCCCACTTCATGCTTGTCGCCCTCTTTGCCGATAGCCGGGTGGACACTGTCACTCATGATAGACTCGGCAATGCCACGCTGAACATCGTTGTATGTCACGCCCGCCTCGGACTCCAACTTGACCAGAGCAGGAGTCTTGTTGATGCGATCGAATGCGCGCAGGTTGAACAGGAAAACGTGTTCTAGCTACGTCAGCCTGCGTCTCGTACGGACGGAAGTTCACCTTACCTCTGGGATTCACGCCTTGGGCGGATATCTGGCCAAAGATCGAGTGTTCACCGCGCAAGATCGACTTGTACTGGTAGTCCATGATGGCACGGGTGCCTGTCGCTTCATTCTGGCGGAGGTCTCCCGCAAATCCAGGGATGGCGGGGATCACGATGATCACTCTGAACTTTCTTCCCTCCTTGGCAGCTCTGACAACGGCCTCGACGATGGACTGACCAATGGTGTTGAGAATGGGCGCCTGTTTGTCTCCCGTGGCAGTGACTTGGTGGAGTTAGTAGTTGGTGCAGTGCCCAGGGTGATCAATCTTACTGAAGAATTGATTTTCAATGTAGACATAGTGCTGAGCCTGGCTGATGATCTCCTTGTAAGCGTTTTGGATGCTATGTTCCGTCAAAATTCCACTGCTCCAGTCGGCGCTACTGCGCACGATCTGCGCCCGTGCAAAGCCTTGCTGGCCGAGCGGCTTCGTGTCGAGAGGCGTGAGAGGGTGCTGCAGGTACTCGCCGCACGGGAACTTCGGACGCTGAACGGCAACCAGATCTTCGTCGTCCCCAGTACGACCCTCCAGCATCAGCCAGTCCACACTGTCGTCCCGTTTGTACTTGTCCCGCTTGATGAAGTTCCACCGCAGGACGAAGTGCTCTGCGATGTCATACACACAGTCACCCATCACACCCATGGCGACGTCGTGCCAGGGCATTCGACCATACTCAGCTTTGCTAAGCTCGTTGGCCTGCCAGTCGCCCACGCTCTGGAAATCCATGATGCGGTTGTTGTTGAATTCCTGTCCGGGGAAGACCTCGTTCCGCAAATTAGAGGGGTGAACATCGGCTAGGGGATGCTGATGAGCGTCCCATCTTCCGAAACACAGATCAATACCTCCAATGAACGCCAATGCATAATCGATGACAATGAATTTCTCATGGTGCGCCTAATGAAATTAGCACGCGCTGCCGGAAGCTTCGGGAATTAAGCTCACCCAGTACAAGGTCATGTCAGCCGCATTCTCGAAGATGTTATGATCCGGGTGGCGCAAGACTTTGATGTTTCCGTAACCAGGGCTTCCTTCGGGACAGAGATTGCGAAGCGCGTGCTTGGTATGAGCGGAATTGCAAGTCAATGCTTGGTTGACCTAGTCCATATATTTTAGCAACCCATCAACGATGCGATTAACACCTAGACTAACCTCCTTGTACACAATCACGTAGATTTTGACGCCCGCCTCGGCGCGACGCTTGAGAATCTGATCCAATCGCCATTCCTGGGCCATGAAAGGGGGTCTCCGGAGGAACAATTCAGGAGACAACCACCAATCGGCAATGTAGATGGTCTCTTTGGCCTCCTCTAGAGCCATTGAGACGGCCCACAAGTAGTCCAGAGCATCGACGTACCACTTGACCTTGTTACCCTCACGGATGGGCGCGAACGACTTGAAGCGGTGGGATTCGGAGATCGCGGTGCGTTTGGCATCGGTAGCCTTCTCGTGCGCTTCATCATGGCGATGATTGGGGTTAACAATGTTGAAAAACTTGCCGACTTTGTGCTTGAGGTGGAAAGCCTTCTCCTCGATGTGGGTTTCTGTCGGAACGAAGGGCGGTTAGTGGGATTCAAAGCAGTGGATACAAGAATGACACCTTTGAACTGCTCCTCCAGGTTCTCGATCTTGTGCTTAAACTTGTCCATGACGGCGGGCGTAACCAGATCGACAGCCTCAGGGAGAGAATGAGGAACTTGGGGAGAAGAGGAGGGGAAGCAGAACAATTGTTGGAGCAGTCGCCCTGTAGGGACGGAAAATGAGGGGGAGGGAAAGAAAGCCGGGCTCCACCACACGAGGCCGATGGAGCTAGAAACTATCGGTTGCGATGCTGCCTGGAACCGCTGAATGAATTAATGTTTCAGATCGGCGGATCGGCGGGGTTCAGATCCAGAGGTCAGAGCAGCCGCCATGCAAGAAAAACCAGTTTCCACTTTCCAGAGATGCACTGGAGAGGAGGAAGACTAGATAAAGTGGCATTGATAGGAGTTTAGATCGAGCAATAGATTGGCAGATGAAATCCAACGCGAGCATGACATCACTGCCTGAGTGCCTGAGTGAATCCACCCCCTCTTCCCAGCCTTATCGCCTCAGGCACAAGAACGTCGTCACTCATTACGGAATACCAGCCATTCCATTCAGCCTTCCGTGATCTTGTCTCTGTCGCACCACCAGAATTTCCCTGTTTTCAGTCAACGCGGTCTCGGAGACTCCGTCTGGGCATTCTTCTCGAAAGCAAGCGATAGGTCGCCCAGCAATAGCGTGCCTCTACCGTATCGGGGGAGGATTTCCGGTACGCTCCACTCGCTGCCATTGGTTGTGTTCAGCACCACACAGTCCACTGTGCACGATGCCCGTCCCTGACCAGTGGCACAAGGCACTAACTTTCTCACCTCCAGTAGCACACAATGAGGGCCTCACGCAATATCTACAAGGACGAGGTCGATTTTACCGCCCTTGCCTTGCAATCTCCCGAGTTTGCAAAGTAGTCAGTCCATCCGGTGCAACCTATGTGTTCCTTTTCATCTCCAACTCACTAAAACTTCTCCAGCTTGAAATCCAATGGGCAGCTGGACTTTAGCGACCCGGACGCTGTTCGGTGGGTCAGAGACTAACCTGAATGGTAGCTGCAATTGCCACTGACACGTACTCAGTCAATTGACCAAGAGTCTGCTGCAACGCGACTTTGAGCTGAAAGTCGAGATTCCGGAGAATCGATTGTGTCCACCGGTACGTCTGCCAGCTGCCGATGTCCGTTCCTGCAGCTAACAAGGACACGTGCAGGTCCCGAATAGGTAAATGAATTGCCTGTCTATGGACTAGTTGCATGGTGTAATGCATCTAACCCCAGTATAGACTCAATTACATTCTGTGGCTGCAAGACTTGCTCGACACCACTGGCGATGAATACCGTGATAACTATGACCCTGACCGAGAAGTTATTGGACTTGACATGTAAATCACCACTCCACCTTCGGAGAACTCGGTCGCTAAGCCACTAGTGTAGTGGGACAGGATGTTGCAGCATCTACCCCCTGCTAGGTTGCTCCATGCGACCTCATTGGCGCTTCGTCGCAACAGGTATATTCACACACTATACTGTTTGCGCACCTACTCACATACGCAGACATCGACAATGACAATATCCGAACATCGCGAGATACAGTCTCTGCGAACAAACTCGATTCTCGCATTGAGATCATCCAGACAGACCCGAAGGATGAGCTGATTCCATTAGACACGAAGCTCAATGTCGACAGGTAACTACAAATACCACTCCTACTATCCTATACAACTAACCCACCACAGACTCGACTTCACCATGTGCAACCCCCCATTCTACGCTTCGCGCGATGAATTATTAGCTTCCGCAGAAGCCAAAGAGCGACCTCCCTTCACAGTAATACCTGTTCTCTCCCAGCTCCCTCTCCCTCATTAATACCAACAGGCCTGCACCGGCGCCGAAGTAGAAATGGTCACCACAGGCGGCGAAATCGCTTTCATCACACGCATGATCGAGGAAAGCCTGCACCTCCGCGAGCGAGTAATCTGGTACACCACCATGCTCGGCAAGCTAAGCAGCGTATCCGTCCTCATCGAAACGCTCCTCGAACACAAGAACAACAACTACGCCGTGACCGAATTCATACAAGGGAACAAGACCCGCAGATGGGCCATAGCCTGGTCATGGACGGATCTCCGTCCGACAGTCGTACGATCTACCCCTCTCCATCCTATTCCCTTAAACAATAAACCTAACAACCATTTAGTCCATAGCGCGAGGCACCACCGCCATCCCCAAACACCTCCTCCCCTTCCCCTCAGAATACATCTTCATGACACAGTCCGAGTCCATCGACGAAGTCAGCGGCAAAATAGACACTGAACTCTCCGCCCTGCATATCCAATGGCTCTGGCGCAAGAACCTCGCCACGGGAGTGGGGTTCGCCATGCAGAACGTGTGGTCTCGGCAGGCGCGTCGCAAGATGCAGAACCCGGATGCGATGGCTGAGATGGGGGAAATTGATGAGACGAAGGCAGCGCTGGGTTTCAAGGTGCAGGTGAAGAAGGATGCGATTGATGAGAAGGGGGTGAGGGTGATTGTGCGATGGCTGAAGGGGAAGGATACGGTGTTGTTTGAGAGTTTCTGTGGGATGTTGAAGAGGAAGGTTGAGAGCACTTAGTTGCCTACAAGTATAGATGCGTAATTGCACCCTGAGATTCTATTACAGATTAGACTCAACCGAATGAAACAAACAAATGAACTCTCACAAATGATCTATGTATATGCTGCTTCTGCTCTCGCAACCATAATCAAGAAGAACAGTATAATACTTTTCTTTCAAAACATCCGTCGCATAACCAACCAATCAACCATCACCATCTACTAATTACTTCCCACCTCACTCTGCAACTCCTTCAACCTAGCCCACCCCTCACTATCCTCCCAAAACTCCTTGCCCTTACCCAAGATACCCCTAACCGCACTCCTCGCCTTGAACCTCCAGTCCTTCGCGACCATCTCCTCCGTACCCTCCTTATCCATCGGACCAAACCGCGCATATCCATCGCGCACCAACCTCTCCGTCGCCCGCACAATCTCCATCCACCTCTTCTCATCAGCCATCTGGAACGCACCCTGCGATGCCGAAGCAACCGTCGCGCGCCACGCCTTCTCATGCGCCTCGAAGGCCATGCTCGGGCGTTCGCGGAACACCTCGACTCTTGCGACGAGGAGCCACAGCGGGGCGGAGTGGGTGATCAATGGCACGATACTGGTGTCGATGAGCGAGAGGATCTGGCCGGCGATGGTGCCGCTGCGGACGACCTTCGCAGTGGAGTCGTCGCCATCGATGGAGATGAGGAGGTCGGAGTAGTTGTATGCGGTGACGAGGTGGTCGACGAGTAGTCCTGTGATGGGTAGGTCGATGCACTTCTCGCCGTTCTTGGAGCCGTGGAGCTCGATGACGCGGCGTTGGGCCGTGATGACTTCGCGGAAGGGAGTGAAGGGTGGGGGGATGGAGGCTGCCACTGTGAGGACGTTGTCCCAGA
The DNA here is from genome assembly GCF_003184925.1 of Aspergillus vadensis CBS 113365. Lineage (NCBI taxonomy): Eukaryota > Fungi > Ascomycota > Eurotiomycetes > Eurotiales > Aspergillaceae > Aspergillus > Aspergillus vadensis. Next base: position 319,057 of record NW_020292055.1, on the reverse strand, counting down.
TGCGGACGTCGCTGTGTTTGAGCTGGGCGGCGCGTTGGAGGGCCGCTAGGGCTTCACGCTTGCGTTTGTAGGGGTCTTCGGGAGCGGGCTGGCTGGGGGTTTCTTCGTCTTCTTCGTCGTCGGCCTTGGTGGGGGCCTCGGTGATGGGGATGGGGAAGGGTTCGGTTGTCTCTGCGGGTTTGGGAGAGCGCAGGATCGCGGCAGCCAGGTTACTCCAGGCTTCGGCGTCGGTGTCTTCGAGTTGGACGGTGCGGGTGAAGGAGTCGATGGCGTCGTCCCATTTCTGGAGCTCTAGTTGCACGCAGCCGAGGGCGAACCAGGCGCCGTGGTTGAGACGGTTGATGTGGAGACTCTTGAGGTAGGCGTCTTCGGCTTTGTCGAGGGCTGGGGGCTTCAGGCTGAGGTAATGGCGGGCCAGGGAGCGCTGGGCGCGAGCGTATCTGTTGTTGGAGACTGCCCAGGCGCGCTCGTACATGGCTGGGTCGGTGTCGATGTCACCCAGGATGCAGAGGAGGCGGGGAGCATCGGCGGGGAGAGGGGAGAGTTCGGGTCCGTCGAACTTCTCGTTCTCGTCGTCGGGGTCCGCGCCGGTGGGTTGGTAGAGCTGTCTGCGGACGAGGTACTTGGCCTTGTCCTCTCGTTCAGTGGCGGCGTAGCAGAGAGCGGCCTCAGCCCACATCTGTAGACGCTCGTAGATGTCCAGGGCAGTGCGCAGACCTCCAAGGTTGACCCAGCGGGTGGCGAGCTCGGCCTCCAGGCTCCAGCGGGTGGAGAAGCTCAGGATCCAGATGTACTCCAGACGCTCGGCGGCGGAGGCGGATTCCGATTTTTCGGGTCGAGGAAGGAAAGTAGTGGGCTCGTCGACGGACGTGCCTGCTTGTTCATCGGAGGTGGCGGTGTCGGCGATGACCTGGTCGACGAGAGCTTGCATCTGCAGGACGGATCTCTCGACAGTTCTGGCTTTGTAGCCCTCGACTCGACTGCGTACCAGCAGAGCCTGAGTGTAGATCTGCCAATTCGAGCTGCCACCCTCGAGCACACGGGTCGCGTACGGCTGCGTCTCCTCTCGGGTGAGACCGTTCTCCGGTGCGGTGTTTGTGATGGCGGATGCGAAAGCGAGGAGGATAGCAGAGTCGACGGGGTCGAGCTTGGGCTGGTCGCCGGGATCGAGAGATGCCAGGGCAGGAGGGAGGTTCGACTCCTCCTGGACGGTCACTTGCGTATCGTCGGATTTCTGACCATCCGGCTTGGTAAAGGAGATAGACTCGAGAAGAGTGTCATCGTTGAGATCCAGCTTCTTCGGGACAGAGGGCTTGTCGTCCGATTCCGCGGCGGCATCGGCGCTCTTGGCCAGGATGACCAGCTGACTGATATCACGGTCCTGGAACTTGGTTCTCTTTCCGAGCTTACCAGTCAGGGCGAACTCGAATTTCCGTTCCGCGGCAGCCTGTTCGAGATCCTTTCTGGCCTTCGCATCAAAGCTGTGGTGGGTATGAATGGTAGCCCTTTCGAGAAGGAACCGACCCTTCTCCTGTGCAGTGCACTTGTCGCTCAGGACCAGCTTTTCGAGCTCCTCCAAATCGGCATAGATGGAATCTTGAAGCGCGCCAGTGACTTCCGACAGCATCTTCTGGTGAAGGAAGTTGACACGGACCCTCACAGTCCTAGCCACCAACGGACCGTTTGTCACCAAGGCATCAGCATCCACCAGCAGAGCCTTTGCCACAGCGAACAGTTCCACATTAGGAGTGAGCTTGTAAGCGGCCTCACCGTCCACCGAAAGGTCCCGGATGACATGATCACGGACGGCACGGAGGGCCGCTTTGTCCGACCGCAGAGCAGCAGGAATGACAACATCTGCAGGGCTAAACTCCAACGGAGGACCAGTGACATTCGACTGCAAGAAGCCGAACAGAGCGGCCAGACCGATATGGAGCAATTGAGAGCGCTGTTGCTCAGAGGTCAAGCCATCTACTGGTGTCTGGGCGACAGCCTTTGCCTTTTCCGTCAAGAAAGTAGTGTAGGAGATTTCTTTGCGAGAGACACGGCCGAGAGCCTCCGAATCTGCCGCATCATGTCCGAAGACTGCCATTGCGGAGGGCAGCTGCAGGAGGGGCACTATATCCGCATCTGCCAGGCGGATGGGGTCATATTGTTCCCGAAGCGCGGATGACTCGTCGAACAGGGTGTTCAGAGACGCGGGGTAAGTGACAGTAGCGTCGGCCATAATGATTGTCACGGGGTATCGTTGAATGCGTTAAGAGAAGAGCGAAAGTAGCTGTGATGCTGGAAATCAATGCGATTTTCCAATTAGGCTTCTATGCGACTGAATTAATGAGACGGCAAGAGACCCTCAAGTCGGGGTTACTGGATAAATTGACAGGAACGATAGTCTCAGTATAACATGTCCTGTGCGTCCCTATATGAGGATACTACCCCGCAGACCTGATGCCAGAGGAGAAACGTCCAAAGGAGCAACTGGGGAAGATAAAAGAAGGACTGAACGCGAGACCGCGAGAACCCCGCCATCCCGCTTGGTGCCTTTTTTGCACTTTTTTCTGCCGGTTTATCGATAAGCCATCTCCAGGCGGTGACGCTTTATACCGGGACGTGGCATTATGCTATCCCTGCAAGCAGCACCCTTCCCACCGCCATCGTTGCTATGGCCACGCACTTTTACACTCGCAAACGCACTATATGATCAATGGTCAATTTAGGCAGTAAGACCAGGAGATGATGATTGTATTCAATTGTACAGCTATTCATCTGTCGGGTATATCGCCATCCGACTAGCCGTCAAAATCCATTATATGTGCCCTGGGGGTATCTGCAAATACAGACGTCAACGCGTTAAACATCCAAGCAAACATGCTCAAACACCGCAGCCCTGCCGTATAAACAATGCTCCTTGATTTACAAGAGCCAACCGGTAGCAACAATAAACAAGAATCGCTGTATCGCTCCCAAAAGCCTCCACGAATCCGGGGATTCGGACCAGGCATATGTACCATAACATTCCCTCATATCACGCCTAACAGAATTCACCAGTCCTGGCCACGATCTTTCATCAAGATCTCGATAGCCTCATCTTCCGGGACAGGGTTTTCATTCAATTCTTTGACACATTGTGTCAGCCCCTCGGCAGCTTCATCCACCTGTTCGGCAGTCCATCCCGTACAGGCCATGACCATGCGCCGGTAGTTCTGGCCCAAAACCACGTTTTTAGACTTCAGGCGCTCGACCTCATTCAATATATCCTCATTAAACTTTTGATAACCCTCGACCTTTTGTTGTAGGGTTTCGGGTGTGGGGAGAGAGCGAAGGAAGGCCATCTGCTGCTCGGAAAATCCAGAGGCAGGGTCGAATGTTTCGGGGAAGATGGCCTCGAACTCGGCAATGTCGAGCCCGTGTTCTTTGTCGGCGTCCCCAATCGCGCACTTCTTCGACAAATCTAATGAATCGCCCTGGATCCCCTTCAAAATCACCAGCAGGTCGTCAGAGGACTTTTCCAGGTTTTTAAACCGTCTGCTAAGCTCTATACGGTCGGACGATTTGGACTTGAGTTCATCGAGCTGTTTTTGCTCGATCTGTCGTGCTTTGGCCGACTCTCGAATCTTCGAGTGCCAGTGGTCGAACTTTTCTTGCTTCTTAGCCAGGGTGGAGGCCAAATCTCTGTCAAGACCACTCAATGTCTCTTGGACAATTGATGTGATTTGAGACACAGTCGCTTTCTAAGTCAGTTTTGATGCGCAGCTTTCATCCAGGAGCACTTACAATCCAATATTTCTTTCTTCGTCTTCTCCAGCTGGTCCATGAAGGAGTCACCCCCGTTCCCAGCTTGCTGCGACTGAGCGTTACCGTCAACCATGTCTACACCAACACCGTAATCTGCTGGTCGAAGACCTGTGTGATTCGGTATATGAGGATCAGCCCCGACTTCTAATAGTTGGGGAACAAGCACAGAACGTGCACGCCCAGCCAAGTTGAGGGCTGTATCCCCTTGGTCATCTCGGAGATTTACTATTTCAGAGATGAAACGCCCGAGCGTCATGACTTCACCAGCCTGTGATAAACCTTGCCCATTTTCCGAGGCACCGTTCGGCGTTTGCCGGCTCAGCGACGTACCACCATGGCGGACTATGAATTCCAGCAATGCTTCCAGGTAGTGTTTAGCAGAAACGTGACCTCCACCACCGGTAGCAGCCATAACAGCGATGTGGTGAAGGATCGTTCTCCCGCTGTAATCGACCATGTCAATAGTTGGAGCCAGCACCTGCAGTAAACGCGGAAAACTCCTATAATCGAGATTATTTCTCGTTCCTACGGACTTTTGCAGTGCCGTTTCGCCTGCACCGTTCAAACGGAAGATGCTAACTCCTTTTTCGACAAGTGCATAGACAAGAGGCATCCGAGCGAGCATCGCCGCCCAGTGTAGCGCATTGTTCCGATATTCGTCCAACGGAATTTCCAAATCCTCCCCAGTCAATTGCATCAAAGCTGGATGGCTGGAAAAATCGCGGGTCTTTTTGTCGAGGAATAATGTCATGATGAGCTTCATCTTCTGAAACCTCTCCGGGGTGGTGGCGGGCGGCAAAGGCTCAAACCCGCGCTTGCTACCATCCACTATCGATGTTGAAACGTCCATATCTTGGTAAAAGGAGTCATTCGGCTCAGTTGGTGTTGGTTCAGCCATGGAAGCCGTCGAGTGCTCGTAAGGCATCCCAAACGACGGCGCCTGGTGAGATGTAGACCGAACGCGCTTCCGCGGAGGTTCATTTGCCTCCTCGTGGTCGAAGCTGGCACCGTCGTGCATAGCATAGCGGCCGTTGCTCTGGAAATTGTTCCCGAAACCGCTATCAGACGTCACACTATACATGCTTTGTTGACTGTTCAGAGGTATGTGGGTATCTTGGCTGCTCATCTGGTGCGAAGGCTTTCGTATAACACTTGATCGCCTTTGATCAATTCCGCGAGCGGCAGGCGAGTCAAAGCGAGCCTTGCTCATGGCATTCACCGCCGTCGCAGCCGTGCGAGAGATGTTTTGGAAGAATGTGCCTTGTTGAGGTTGGCTCATGCCGCGGTTATCCATCCCGCTGTACAGGCGTTTCCGTTGCGCAGCCATTGCTTGCTCCTTTGTTGGGGTGTCAAGTGAGTCCTGCGCCGTACCATTTGTGCCGCCCATGTCATATTCAAGAAGGGGTCGCAGCAATTCTTCGACGTGGTATTCACGACAGAGCTCCACACCCCTCTGATAGTTGACCCAGGTTCCTTGGTATTTACCATACCCTCCTTGAACCTTCTCATGCTCGCCAGCTGCAATCTCTTTCTCTAGTGTCTTTGTCCTCCTCGCCTTGACCACACCGGCAACCTTGAGAATCTGCGTAGCATTGAGCCACGAGTCGGAGCGACGTTTCATCACGGCGACTCCGTTCACTTCCATTTCGTAGACGGAGACGTTAGAGTACACAGCCTGTTGACACAGCAAAGCGAGTCAGTTATTTTTGAGGGAGTGAAGATGCGCAGATGACAATAAACTGACCCTGTAAATTTGAGGCTTGAACTCTTCATGATACATTATTGTTCCATACCCATTCATGTCCTCAAAACCTGCGAAACTTGACCGAGGGCCGTGCGAAAGGCCATTCGAGTAACCAAAGGACATCGACTGTTGCGACCCTTTCGGAGGAGGCGTAGCTCGAGGGGTGGAGGAGACGGACTGGGAGGCGTTGAAGGAGCCCATTTGCGATTGTGAAAATACCATGCCATTGGCGGAGCTCATGCTGCTCTGAGAGTAGGACATGGGTAAGCCTGGGCGAGCTGGGTGGTTGTTATTGGAGGCCATTGAAGGAACGGTGAATTAGCAGTGTTAGGGTGCCCGACCCAGACACCGACTCAAGGCTGGCTGCTCTGTCGAAGGAAAAATTAAAAAAAGGTTAATAAATACGAATTGCAGGTACCACAAGCCAATAGCAGGGCCAGTTCAACAAGTGAACAGCATCATGACAGAATGAGAGAATCGCGAAAGCATGTGGGGAACTGCACCTATCCTGGGATCTACTGCTCCAGTCTGACTTGACCGGCCAGGCAACTCGGAACGTCGCGCGAAAAGAGAGAGGCGCGTGGCTAGCGCACCGACCGCGAAGGGATGAGACAAGTCAATGAGACTGATTCTGGCGAGGCAGTCGGGTCCTGAACGGCCCGGAGTAATTTACAAGTAGTGCAAGAGCCACTCTATCTGCAGCTCTTTCAGGTAATCCTGTACAACATAGCCTTGCATGAAACAAATGGGGGAAAGGAACGAGATGAATGAGTTGATTGAAGTCGCGGGGGCGTTCGTTATTCGCTCCGGTCGCGTTCGCGGCTAACCCGATTTCGCGTATCGCTGCCTCGAAAACATCTATTGCCTGTTTGGGTGTTGTATCTTCACCGCCTGCTGCTTCTGTCTGATAGCCTCGCGGTGCTGCGGAATCAACTCCGGGCTTGCAGAGGAATTGATTAGAAGATAAAGAAAGGCATAACATCAGACACCATGTCTGCCATTCAGATCCCTCCCGAAACATGGCGGCATCTTCTACGCTCCTTACTCCGCGAATGCTCCTACCTCCCTGACCCTGTCGCCAGAGTTACATTTCATGCTCAGATCCTCCAACGATTCCGACGGTATACCCAGAAGAAAGAGACGGATCAACATCGACTTCTATTACTCCGGAAGTCGGCAACACACCAACTGTCTCTGCTCAGACGAGCCAATGAGGGATATACAAAGCCACTGGAAAAGGTCTTGCAGCAGGCTTATGGCCGCAGAGGGCGACGGAGACAAGAGCTCATACAAGCATTGGTCACACCAGCGGACGCAGTGGACGCATTGAATGCGGCGGATACGCAGACAGTGGCACCGGAAGCACCAGAGATGTTCGAGGATGGATGGCGGCCTCCCTCAGTCATGGTTGATCTTTTGAAAGCCCAGAACCGTAACTCGATGATCACGACGCTGAATGCCGGCTACTACACTAAGCAAGTCGAACCAGTTGTTCCCGCGGAGAATATCTGGGGGAAGCCGCTCGCTCCATCTCGCCGCAGGAACATTCGGAGGAAATGGTACAATCAGACGCTACATAATCTGTTTCCGCCACTGCCTGACTCGGAGCTCAAGGTGTTGGAGGGTCTTATGTCGGGGACTATACCATGGACGCCGCCCAAACGACGAAAGGCAGTTGGGACTTCTTTCGCCCCTGAGTCTACTCTAGATGCTGGCTTTCTGACAGAGGGACCGCAGAAGGGTGATACATTTGAGAATTATGTTGACGGACGACCCCATAACATCACCCGACGGTTCATGCAGAGGCTCTGGAAACGCATATCCTGTCTAGTTCCTCGCGTGAATTGGGATACTAGAAGCGGAAAGCCTGCATTCACCTGGGATGTACTCTACTCAGGACCTAAGCTGGCCCTGAAGTTGGACGAAAGCACAGCGTCTGAGCTCTTCGCAGGCATCGATGCCAATGGTCGAATGATCAAAGATCAACCAAAAGAAGCGTCAGGATGAATATTAACCACTCAACATAATCAATCATGGAGTATGTGACAAAGGACACAACACACAATTCTCGAACAATTCCAAACAAGATGGACCGTAAACGAGCCGCCAGTCACAGTCACGAAAAGTGCACCATCCCATATATGTCAACCCAGGGTCTCACATTGGGACCACACCACATCCTCCCGTTAGCTACATTCTCAAGCTCGAAGCCATTCGGCCAGAGCTTCTCCATCTCAAGTCTAAAGGCGTCCTTCGGCTCTCCATTTTTGATCCTCAACTTCTCAAAATACACATACGAGGCATAGAATACCGTCCCTGAGCTCCCAGCGGTAGGGCCCTTCTTCTTGAGAAACTCCCCGAACGAATTCGCATTCAGCCTCTTCGTACCCTGCGGGTACGCCGCCTTCGCAACATCTCTCATGAAGCCCGCCTGCGTCACTCCGGTCTTACGCAAATGCGCCCGGATTTTCCTCCTCACCACATCGCACGTCTCAAAGACCTGCACACTCCCATCCTCATCTCCATCCAAGTGAACACCCGAAAGATCAACCGCGGCCGGACTCGCTGGCTGATTCTTCTTCGGCCTCTTCGGGGCACTTCCTGCCGCAGTTGCCGCAGGCTGAGTCTCAGCCAACGGCACAACAGGTCCCCCGCTCCGGCTGTCAAAAAACTTCAGGGCGTTCTTATACGTCGCCGACCGGGCGCCCTTGACGCCCTCCTGGCTCAAAAACTCAGAATATGACCGCGGAGACACGTTAATTGCGCGCTGGAACTCGTTGGCGTTCATCTGTCCTGAAGCGATGAAATCGCGTATCTCCTGCCGAATCTCGTCGCAGCTTTTCTGCGTATTTCCAGACGGTGATGCTGTTCCTGCCGCTGGCTGATTCTCTTTATCATGGCCAGTAGCGATCGCAGGATCCATCATATCAGTGGAGGTCCTCTTTTGCGCAGGCATATTTAGTGGACAATCGTTCGACACGATCTAATAAGTCAATGAATATAACGCCTAGGTAATATATATAAGAGGCACAAGAAACCCAAAATGAAGGACGAATCCCAAGTAGTCAAAATAGTAAACAGAAATACGCGCCGACGCGTCCACTGCAGTTCAGTGAGCAAACGGACGGATCAAGCCCATGAATCCCTGTTCAATAGTAAGCGCTGTACTCCGTAGAAACATCATGGTAGTCCGACGGGCAGTGGCATGAGTGGAGCGATATGCTCGTTCATTATTGGTCCGTAAATGGAGATGATCAACAGTCAGTGTTGAGGTATCACATCTTCTGTGTCAGGGGATAGTGGTATCTATTGAATTGACACCTCTGTTATGAGAGGGGTTTGCTTGATTGTTTGACGGGGAGTGGTTGCTGGTTCAGATGTTTGCGAGGATTGAGGTTGAAAGTGACGGTGATGTCTTTTTCAGTATCTTGTGTAGCCTTCTGAGCATGATATACCTCTTGGTTTTCGTGGTGGGTAGGTAGGGGTCACTGGTGGCAATTTCTAAGCAAACATCGTCTAAAGCAGAGTGATTTATAACACATCTGAGCATACTCCGTAGCATTGAGCATGTTGATGTAGGAGACTACTTACTACTAACCAGAGAGCGAACCCGAAAACTACTACTAATAAGCAAGGATAAAGAACCATTCAACATAGAACATCGATTTGCAAGGCACACGCATACAATACTTAGCTCTGAACTCCCAAAACAATTGCGCCTTTTCCTACCTAGCGGATTGTAAATCGAATGTAAAAAGAAAAATCAGACCAGATCATAGTGCAAGCCATCCATCAATCCATCACACATCACTTTACTGCCATCTTGTCTGTTCCTGTCAGATACATCCTGACGGTTCATTCATCCCATCTTCTCCTTCACCACTCCTGTCCAGCCCTATGATATTGTACAATACAATGGATATTATTGAAAAAGCAACCCCGGTCGGCTCCTTCGTCCGGTCGTTAGAAATGAAAGGAAAGGGTTATTGAATTTCTCTCCAACTGTTGGAAAAAAGCATGTCATCATTGGCGAAACATTCCCTTTTCATAGGTACATTACAGGTCCAACGTCTTGTAGTCAGCGCCTGTTTCTGCACTCAGCGGCTGCACGCCTCTAACGTCACCTCCTGCCGGTTGGAAGTTATAGCGGTTGCCGATCCCGGTCGTAGCAGCATCGGCAAGCATGTTGTTGGTCTCCTCGCCAGGGCCCCGAAGACTGACGGCCTGCAGAGTGTCCTGGACCTCCTTGACGCGCTTCTTGAAGGCCATACGGTCGAGGAAGAGCTGCTGGCGAGCGAGCTCAAGTTCCCGGCGTTCGGCTTCGATGATCTCCTCCATCTCGTTAAACTGCTGCAGCTTGATCTCGAACTTCTGGAGGGTGACGTTGACAGCCGATGAAACCAGGCGGGTCATTTCACGTTCTTCGTGAGAAGCCAGGGCGCCAGCACGAGCGGCGGAGGCCGCAAGGGCCACGGTGGGAAGGGAAGCCTTGCCCTTGTCGGAGCCAGCAACCTCGACGGCTTGCTCGGTTGCTTCCTCGCGAGCAGAGTCCACTTCCATAGAATCCTCGGCCTTAACTGTGGCACTGCCTTCCTTCTCCTTGCCCTTGTCTTGGGCTCCAGAGCCCTTCTCGAGCTGCTTTCTCAATTCCTTGCGGATCTCCTCCACGGAGCGGCCGGCGGCAGCTGCGGCCACGGCAGGCTCGGCCATCTGTGCAAGGAACGCAACCACGGACAGGACAGGATTCTCGGTCTGGCTGATAGGCTCCCGCCCATTGCCTGCACGAACCTCGGGCATATCATCCAGATACTTGTCTTCGATCTCCAGCTGCAAGAACTTCATCACGCACTCCTCCTTTGTCCTAGAACCAACGTGAGTGGCAATTTGTTCCCAGTTGTCGTCGAAGTTTTCCAATCCCTCCAGCAACAGCACAAGCTCCGAATCCGACCACGGAGCATCCCGGTCGGGGGCAATCGAGTATGGGCTGTCTTCGAGCTTGACGAAGTCGGAAGCACTGTGGCTGGACGGCATCCGGCCCTGAAGGAAACAGTTGGGGCACAGGTCGTACTTCGTGTCAGGTGCAGCTGGGTTGGCGGTTGCCGGGGTCGCCTTTGCGTAGTGGAATCTGAGGCGAGTACAATCGATGCCACAGGAGAAGCAGTTGAACTTCTTTCTCGGTTCCTTGGAAGTGCTCTCCATTGCCTTGGTCGAATCGCCCGTCGTACCGTTCGTTGAGCCTTCGCCATTGGTCTGCTTGTCTTTGTCCTCCGTAGCAGGGGTGATCTCCTTGCCCTTGTCATCATACACATTGCGACGGATCTCGAGGTTCAGGTCCGCCTTGGCAGCCGGGGTGGCTGATGCTGCACGATCCGTGGCCGGCAAAGGCTTTCCGGGCTTGACGAAGTGGTTGGGTCCGGGCTGGAATGGCTGGAGGCCTCTGGGGGTATCGGCGACCACTCGGAAATGGCCAGTGAAAGGAGGGCCGATGTTGGACGGACGTGTTTGGGGATCCACCTGAGTCAAGGCATCAGCAACTCGGGTCTGAGGTCGGCACCGGGCGGATACTTACCTGGTAGTTGATGAGACCCCATTGCTCCAGGAAGGAGTGCACGCGCATGATCGCACAGACGTCTCCGGCAAGGTTGCGGCGGCAAGCAGTGACTGTGAGGTACTCGATAGGGTTCAAACGGTAGGTGTTGATCATGAAATCACGGTAATCTTTGTAAACTGCAGGGGTCTTGCTACGGTTTCTGCCGTTGAAGAACTCCGCCAGAGCCTTCTTCTCGATCGGGTGAATGAGGTGCATGTCGAACCAGGTGGAGTAGCTGGGGAGGATGATGGCGTGGGTTTGCGAAACAAGATGTGAGCGCGCGGAGGCTTCAATGGATGCCTTGGCCTGCGCCGGCTGTTCATCTGTAGCACCTTCAGCGCCGGACTGTGCGGCAACATCAGCGAGGTCCTCGCCTCCATCGGTCTCCTTCTTGGTCTCCGTCTCGGTGCCGCCCATCTCCTCATCCTCGGGTTCGCCATCGGCATTCTGGGGCTTGGGTGAAGCGGGGGCATCTAGCGGGTTATCAGTATCGGGGCCAGTCTCGGTCTTTTTCTCAGGAGATCCCTGATGCGATTGCGATCCTGGGTGTCACGATTGCGAATGTTGGCAAGTTCCAATCCCCTTAGGGGCGGAAAGAGGGAGAACGCACCGGAAGTGGTAATCACATCACCTGGGGCATCCTGTGCCATGTTAATAGCCTGAGCATCCTCAGTGGCGCCACCAGACATAACCTGGTTGTCCTCCATCTTGTTGGCACGATAGTCGACGACGGGAAGCTGAGGTCGCGGGTGGCAGAGAGCAAGGGACTTGGCTCTGCTCAGAAGAAAGGTAGGCGGGGCGCAGACGCGGCCCTCTATGTGATAGAGACGTGAAAGGAAAGGGTATTAGGGATATGCAAGATAGAATGGGGGTGGATGACTCCACCAGACAGCGACGAGAGATTGATGAATGGGTGGCTTGGAGGCAGAGCGACTGTCGCGACACGGACCGACGCTCCAAAAACTCGCGCCAAGACCCTCAGGTGCGCTAGCCGTATGTGGACTAGTCGTTACCGGGCTCTTCCCCATCGCGGATGGAGCTTCTTCTCTCCACAATATCGATCTATTCCCTACCAGCCCTACTCTGTTCTGACATTGCATCTATTCTACTGCTTCGGTTGCAGGATATCCAAGGTATGGGCAGCTTTATTGATTGTTTTCGAAATCTAATATACTACATACATGGTCCCCATATTCATGCTTCTCAAGTTCCCCTTAAGCCATTATTTTAAATGACACACCAAATCCAAATCCTCAGTGTGTTTCATTCGCGATTGCTTCCTTCTGTAGATTGGCCGTCTTAGAGATAGCCGGTCTTGCCTTGATTTTTTCCAGCCAGGCGTAAAGGTTCGGGTATTCCTTCTCCAGATCAACATCATTATCCGTAGCGGGTCCAAAATAATTGTACCACTGCACGAACGAGATGTCCGCGTAGCTATACCGTCCACCGACCAGATATTCCCTGTCTTTTAGGACGTTGTCCAGCACCCAGGACACCCGAAGAACCTCTTTCTTGTATCTCTCCTGCGCACTAGGAACCACTTCAGGGTGATGTCGTCGGAACCAAACAGCCTGACCGAAGTACGGGCCCTGCCCACTCATCTGGAAGTGTAGCCATTGTTTCGTTTCGAAGAACTCGGGGGTACCAGCCGGGAAACTGATTTTGTTGTCTTTGTCGTATGTTTCGGTCAGATATTCAATGATGGCGCCGGACTCCCATAGTGCGATTCCCGTGTTAGGGTCCTCAATGGCGGGGACGCGGCCGTTGGGGTTGACGAGGGTAAAAGGTTCTTTTTTGACGTCTCCAGAACCTACGTATCTCGTTTTGTAGGGGACTTCGAGTTCTTCGAGGACCATGGCCACTTTCCAGGGGTTGGGGCCCTGGGTGTGGCCCCATAGGGTGATGGGTTTCAGAGACATGCTGTCTGGGCGTTGGTAATTGTGGTGGATGCTGTATTGAGGGAATGCTGTGATTTCTGGTGTGTGAGGGTATTTTGGGTATGGGTATCTACTAGCAGATCTATGTATCCTTTTATATAAGATTCATCTACTCGTTCGATACCTTTCTACAGCTGTTGTCTCCGTCATAGACGATGTTGCTTAGAAACCATTTACTTCGGCCTCTGATCGTCAGCATATGTCGGTGTTTCGGCTCTTCGTATTCCTTGCTGACAAACCAATTGATAGCCAACAATGCCTCGCAATATCGCACCCAGAAAATTATATTGGGTCAGGGCTGCAAAATGTCAGAAGTATACGTTTCTGTGACGTATGCCTATATTGTTGACTGTTGATTTGTAAGACGGACAGGCAACTCCGTACATCAACTCCACCGGGTCAGGGACTTTCAAACCCCGGCAGATCTCATCCCCCTGGATCTGGTATTTCGGTTACTATTTTTGTTTCGCTTGCAATTGGTGGTTGTGTTCTTCAAGTAGTCGTGTCTGCTTATGTCTCTAATTGCATGGTATAGGTGGTGTATATGTCTGACGTAGTATACATTAAGGTGGACAAAAGTATCCCTTGTCAGCTCGTGCATAAGGTCACTACAAAGAGAGAGTCAAGCTATTAGGAATACGATTAATACCACTTCTTTCTGAGTCCTCTGATCCTCAGAGTACCTGTTTCTGTCCTATGCAAGGCGGGATAAGCTGACGGCCCCGCCTTGGCATATGGGTTCCAAATTGTATCTTATCGCAAGGTAATGGTGACATGTGAGGTCTTTCTGGTAGCTATATGCTTTTCACGATAGTGTTTAGGTTGCAGGAGTTACTGGCTTTCGGTACGAACATGGCTGTGAATCATTGAGGTGGTAGTACTTCAGATATTAAATTGCCGAGTCCAGTACCCTGAGCGGCCGAATATATATTAGTAGCCCTACTGCGTACTAGTATTCGAACCTGATAACGGCACGAAAGTGAAGAGTACAAGCAGGCCAACTCGCAGTGAAATCCGAAAAATTGCCCTTGGTATTAGAGCTAAATAGAGGCCAATATGATATGCGAAACCAACATATACAACCGAATGCGCCATGTAGACTTCGTACATACACAATCCCAGCTCAGTAGACTAACAGCGGAAGGATATGGCCCCGCTTGTAAAGCACAAGTTTTGCCACCTTGCCAAGCAAACGGGTCAATAGCTCAGTGGTACGAGCGAGAGATTGCAGATCTTTAGGTCGCGTGTTCGATCCACGCTTGGCCCTTGCTTTTTGCTTTTTGAACTTCATATACAGGTTGTCCTATATAAGAACCTATGGCCTGGGATTTTTTTTATTGCTACATCATACACAGCAAATACCTGAGCGGTAGCCCAATCTGCTGACACGTACCACTATGCATTGAAAGACGAGCTGAGAGACATATATACCCATGCGTAGAACTTCGCAGCCCTATTCAAGTAGTATACCACTTCGTGCACAACCTCACTCATCAGTTGGGAGAGATAAAACTTTCAAGGACTTATGAGAGTCTGTCACATGTGGTGTAGTCAATTGGAGGCTAAGGGAATTTGCAGACCTGAAAATTCCAAAGTCAGTAGTACTTGCTGGGTAACCCAGGGGAAGCCAAAACACACCCAGGAACCAGCGTAAATACAACAAATCCGAGGTTTTGCGTCATTTTGTCACTCAAAGCAATATAATACAAGAATACCATCGATTATTCAACAAGAAAGGGGCCGGTAGCTCAGGGGTAGAGCGTGGGACTGCAGATCTTAAGGTCACGCGTTCAAATCGCGTTCGGCCCTTTCTTTTTCTTTTTTGCCGCGCCGCTTTCTCCTCTTCTTCCTTGAAATCCCTTATGGCCAATTAAGATGAAGGGAATTCGACACCACTTTTTTCTTTTACTTTTTCTTTTTTTTTTTATTGCTAGTATGACTACTTCTACATTAGATACTATTCTAGTGAATGTGATACCACCCTAGTACTAGTTGAGTATCTTTGTAGGAGTACTACGGTTAGGGGATACAGCGGAAGTATATATCCGAGCGGGGCGATTCCGTTGGTCGAATGTTCTAAGTTCAATTTAATAGTGCTTACAAGGTAATTTCGAATTAGAGGGGTATTTTGCGAAATCAGTACTATGATGCCAATCAGTAAGTTAAGCAAGATGCAGTATATTCTGCTTTTCGTTCTGGAGGGGCTAGTTCAATGACTCGGCGTAGAGCATGCAGCGGACAGCTATCCCTTCCGCACATTAGTCCTTGGTACAACATAGTAACTTAATCAGTAGCATATGAGACCAGGTACAGAAATCTACAACTCAGAAAACACCGATCGCTACTACTTAGGAGAAAAAAATCATGCATCGTTGAAAATAGTCCATAACATTTTATCATTACTAGCGAGCCCATCACTACCCCCCTAATGAGCAGCAACAACACCCGCCTCATTAGCCTGAGAGCTAATCAACTTCTTATAAGCATTGACACTGCCATCAAACTTATGCACCGTACCGTTATCACAAACCCAGAGACTAGTGCACACATTCTGCAGCATGGTAACATCGTGAGAGACCATAACCACACCACCCTCGAAGTTCTGCAGCGCCTCGGACAGCGCATCCATACCCTCAATATCCAGATGGTTAGACGGTTCGTCCAGAACCAGGATGTGGGGGTTCGTCAACGACAGACAAGCAAAGGCAACACGGGACTTCTGACCTCCGGACAGGAGTTCCATGCGCTGGAGACCCGTCATACCAGTGATACCGAAGGCACCGAGGTGTCTGCGGTATTCTTCGTCTGTCTTTCCGGGGTAGGTCTTGGCCATGAAGCTGACGGCGCTAGTGGTCAGGTCCAGAGCGTCGACGTGGTGTTGGGCGAAGAACCCGACGCGCAGACGGGCGTGTTGCGAGAGGAGACCCTTCGTCGGTTGGAGTTGGCCGGTGAGGAGCTTCAGCACGGTAGTCTTACCGGCACCGTTGGGACCAACGATACCGATACGTGAATCGAGTTGTACGTCGAGGTCCACGTTGCGGAGGAGGGGGCGGTCGGGGGTGTATCCGAAGGCGATGTCGGACATTTGGACGATGGGGGGAGAGAGTTTCTCGACCTCGGGGAACTTGAAGTGCACAACGTAGTCGCTCTCGGGAGCTTCCAGGATGGGCATTCTCTCGAGCTTCTTGATACGGGATTGGGCTTCGGAGGACTTTGCGGCGTTGTAGCGGAACTTGTCGATGAAGGCTTGGAGATGGGCGCGCTCGGCCATTTGTTTTTCGTATTCGCGCTTGGCGTTCTTCTTGCGCTCTTCCTTGGTGGCGTAGAAGGAGTCGAAGTTGGCGCCCTTGTAGTAGTCGAGACGCTCGGAGTGTTGGTGGATGATGTCGGTGGCGACTTCGTTGAGGAATGCTCGATCGTGAGAAACGACCAGGATGGAACTGGGGTATGTTTGGAGGTAGTTAGAAAGGAAGGTAATGGATGGCACGTCCAACATGTTGGACGGTTCGTCCAGCAGGAGGAGATCGGGTTCGCAGAATAGGGCTCGGGCAAGAGCCAATCTCATACGCCAACCTCCGGAGAAGGTCTTCGTCGCGAATTGCTGTCTCTCGGGCGAGAAACCGAGACCAGCCAGGATACTGGCGGCGCGGGACTCGGCCTTGTCGGATTCCATCTCGGCGAGTTTGGAGTGGATGTCGTTCAGTGTGATGTCGAGACCCTCGCGCTCGTGGTCCAGACGGGCGGCATCCTTGGAGGTGTCTGCCATGGAGGATCGCTCTGCTTCAATGTCTGCCAGCTGCTTGGTGATCTTCTCCAGGTCGGCAAGGAGGCGCTTGCGCCATACGTCGGCGTCAAGGACGGCCTGGAGAGCGGGTGTGTCGTCTCCTGTGATTTCCTGCTCGACGTGAAGAATGGAGATATGGCTGGGAATGGCGACTTCTCTGCGACTGAGTGCACGCAACAGCGTAGACTTTCCGATACCGTTCTGACCGACAAGACCGTAGCGACGACCATACGCCAGGGTAAGGGAAGCGTCTGTCAAGATACGGTGACCACCAACAGAGATGTCGATGCTGTCCACCTTGATATCCTTGCTCTTGGACTGGGAGTCCGAGCCAAGTTGCAGAGGGTTGACAGCCATGAAGAACTCTTCGTAAGACATAGTACTGTCGGGCTGGTTGAGGAGACGGGATGATTCGTATTGCACCGTCTTCATCTGCTTCTTCTCCTGCTTGGCACGAATCTTGCGTTCGGCCTTCTCGAGCTTCTTGCGGTCGACCTTAGACTCGACCTTTCTGGCGTTAGCCGACTCCAAATCGACGTTACCACCGGCCAGACCCAGAGTCGAAGACATGTTGCGTTGGGAGCCGACATTGATGGCCTGGTCGAGCTTCTTGGCGGCAAAGGGCATCTGGCGACGCTCGGCGTCGACTCCATCAGCGGCACTCAATGAGGAGATGAACTTCTCGACCAAGTTGCGGATGGCCTGTTCATTCTCGGAGGTGAAGTCGCCCGATGCGGAGACGAGGAGCTCGGTGACCATATCGGCCGCTTCGGCCAGTGGTGACGGAGCGTTGGCATCTTCGACATAGGCCTTGGAGGCATGGGTCAGGTACCCCACGGAGTACTCTGATACCACGCGGTCGAGACCGGGGATCTGTGCTTGGAGTTCCGACTCCATTGTGGACAATCAGAGCGTGGATCACACTGGATTGAGCGGGGGGTGATGGACTCGGGATGGAACACTTGTCGCTGGGATGGGCGGGAAAGGTGCCAACTCCGTGCAGATACAGGGATCGAGAAGACGCAGGGATATAAGCAGCACTAGTACGTGTCCACTGCAATCCAGACGATATTTAATCGTGTTTCTACTGATATCTAAATGGATACCCACGGGCCTCCGTCATGTGTTGTAAAATTAGAGTTTTCCCGACCCCGGCGCCCCACGGGCACGTGATCATGGGGTATATACATTGTTTCATAGGGAGTGGCCACTGTCAGTTCACTCTCGTTGTATCAATGTATATGAGCTCGTAGAGACTTTCATGGACGAAATATTTACTCGGGCGCTATGAGCCCAGATTGGAAGCTCAGCAGCGGATGGTCAGCTAGACTCTCCCAAAACCCAATCTCAAAGTCTAAGGATTCCTGGTAAGGAAAGCTGGACCATTCGATAAGGTTCGGACTGCGGGGTGTCAAGTCTGATACAGGATGCATGGGCTCAGAAGTGACTGAATCCAGGAAGCTCTGAATTGTTTGCATGGCCTTGGACATTAGCTCATAGTTGGGTTCTTGGGGCCGAATGATCGATCCGGCTTGAATCTCCGCAGCGAGGATTGTCAGATGCTGCAGCGTTCTGGGTCGTGTTATACGGGGCATGCTGGGACTGGCCCGCTCGTTGAGCAGTGCGAGGAGGAGGATTCCTGCGGCGGGGGGACAATGATAGGCGACCTGCTCAAATTACAGTTACCTCAAGGCTACGGTACGAGCTGGGTAAAGAATTAGACACATACCTTCCACAAAAGACATGTTCCAGAGTTCGTGAGTTGGTCACGCAAGAGAACCATGTCCACTGTGACTGAGAGGATCTGTTCAGCAATGTCCACTAGGGTGGGATCTGGCTCAGTAGGAGTACTCAGTAGGAGGAGATTCAGCAGAAAGAGCGCGTGCAAGTGATTCAGCTGCACTGAGCCGATAAAGTCGCGTTCGAAGGTGCTCAGTGTACAGTCTCTGAGATTGTTGCGGAACTGGAAATGTGGGGGCAGTGAAGAGTAATTCTTTTCAGCTTGAGCTTTGATGTCGCTGGTATCGTTAGCACACACACAAACTCGTTCTATTGCAAAGTAAACTTACGCAACCCGTTGATAGAAAAGATCCATGTCACTTGGCCGGCTTCTCTGCAAGTTGAGTATGTCCTCTTTAACCCCAGCACACAATGCAGTCCACCGAGTCTCAGCCATATAGCTCGCTTTAGTCGACGGGTTCCAGCTGAAAGGATAATCGATCTCATTATCCGGCTTGTCAGAGGAGATAAACCAAACATCATCGGGCAGCGGGCTTGATGGAATCTGGAAATAGCAGAACTGTCTATTCATGCGAGGCGGTCGACCGACAAAGATGGCAACGTTTTTGTCCGCCGAATACACGCGGGCAAAGACAGCTTTGCGTAGCTCGGTCAAGAAACGAGGCGTGTCGGGCTTTTCATCGAGATTTTCATGGTAGCCTAGAGCATATATTGATGATATAACATCCCCGAGCTTTCGCCATGAATAGTAACCTGGACGTGGTAAGCGATGCATGAACGTAGAGCAACCACCTGCGAAACGTACTATGGTCCCCGTCTACATGGGAATGCACGATGAAGTTCTCATACTGTAAGCAGACTTGAAGGTCATTCAAACAGTCGAGAGAGATGGTAATCTCCAGAGCATAGTCTGCTAATCTCGTGCATAGCCTCCTAAGGCTATACTTTTTCTCCTCGGTCGTATACAGCGACGGGAAGAACTGAATATCCATAGTGGCTCGGACCACAGCTGACAAAAAGATCGCGAGTGTTTCCCATCGCATATTCTGATTAATGAACTGAGCACAGAACTCGGAAAAGGTAGAGTGCTGAGAGTATCCGAGCGGCTGGGAAGAGTTAGTGAGAAGAGATTTCGCATATAGCAGATGCCAATCTTCGTTTGTTGATGAGGGTGGTAGGGGAATGTTATCAACACATTGATCAACCATAGCCCCCATAATCGCAAGATTCGTTCCCCTTGCCCGCCACAGCTTTATTAGATCTTTCATAGCAGGCAAGGAAAACGTCGTCAAGAGCATTTTGAGGGCATCTGCACATCGCTGGACGACGAGATCATCGTCAGGTGGGAAGAGAGATGCTGTCCACGAAGCGGTGCTAGGACTCAGATGTGATGTAGCACTTTGACTTTCTGATGAAGTAATATGTTTGAATATGGCAACATGACTGGACGATCCAAGATACCCTGGGTTGGGATATCTATTTCCTCCTGTATGAGGTGGAGATGATGCTCGGGGTGATGGGTCTGGAGAGCTAAAAGTGGTGACGCCGAATAAAGTGGCATGGTCTTAGCCGATATATACTCGAACAGTACCAAGGATTAGGAACACCATACTGATGAGAAGGTTTATGCTCCATCACCGCATTGCTAGTCTTTCGTCTTTTGAACGGCGCACTTCTGTAGATACAAAGACCCGGTCGGTTGCCATCCCTACACCGATTGCAGACCGGCTGTTGATGATCACACGCAAGCTTGGACCTCCTGCAAGGCTCACATGCGGCTAATCTAGTTGCCATTGTAATCGCAGATATAATGGTGCAATCACAGTGTTGACGACCTTGAGGGTGGACCGGCGAGTACGGAGAGACGTGGGTAGCGTTGTCGGAGTCTCGGAGCGGGGTAAATGAGTAGGCCGAGACATACTATTTCCCGGACAGAAGAGACAATCAAACAGCCCAAGCTGATCTTGCCTGAGTAACTATTTTGGTCACTACGTAAGTGAGGCTCTGTAATTTTGCAATTGATACTAGTATTCTTTGGCAGGCTTGTTCGGACACTGCGAGTATATTACTATTTGAACTATAGAGTGGCCCTCATTGAACTCATACTAACTTACTTGCAGTGAGGCTCCTGAGAAGAACATACATCTAGCACTATAGTTAGTCGAACAAATCATAGACCGGCCAGAGTTATCCAAAGTAGATATAAAGAGGAAAGCGCGATAAGCGAAAGACAACGAGAAGCGGAGTACTCGGAGAGTTCGAGTACATCACTCCGATCTCTCCGGCATCAAGATAAGTGATGTCTTGTCCTGCCCAAACTATAAGAAAAGACTAGAACCCTTCACATCATGAAGTGCATCTTGCTGCAAACTCTCTAGCCCATAACTTAACCCCACAATGACACGCCTACAATCCACCGAGATCAAAGCCCTTCGAGCTGCGGCGCCTCCTCTCCCTCTCATCCCTGCCCCAGCCGTCTCCTCCGATGAGTACAAATCACCATACAACCGTACAAAACCACCAGCAAAGCACCTAAACCACCACTTCAGCCTCGAAAGCCGGAACTTTACCGGCTCAGCGTTGAAAAAGGGGTCCAGCCCAAGCGGTCCACGGAAGATCATCTCCTTAGGAACGGGACGACCAACAGCGGACTATTATCCGTGGAAATCTATAACCCTGAATGAGCCTACACTAAAAGCCAATCTAAAACTACCCAAAGATCAGGAACAATGCCACTCAGCGAACACCATAACCAAACATGACTTAACATACAACCTCTCAATCGCAATGAACTACTGCCTCGCAAACGGATCAGCACACTTACTCCGATTCATCACCGAGCACGTTGAACTCGTTCACAACCCCCCTTATGCAGATTGGGCAACGTTTCTCTCCTGTGGAGCGACTGCCGCGACGGAGGTGGCGTTTCGCATCTTCTGTAATCGCGGGGATACCGTTCTAGCGGAGCAATATACGTACCCCGGGACGCTGGAAAGTGCTGCGTTGAATGGGGTCCACGTCCAGGGGATTGAGATGGATGAGGATGGCTTGCGGGCTGATGCACTGGACGAGGTATTTTCCTCTTGGGATGATGCTCAGTCTCCCAGGCCGCGCGTGCTGTATACTATCCCGACGGGCCAGAATCCGACTGGAGTTAGCCAGCCGTTGGAAAGGCGCAGAGCTATCTATGATGTCGCAGAGAAGCATGATCTCATAATCATCGAGGATGATCCGTACTATTTCCTGAGGATGGGCCCTTACCACGGCCACGACCAAGACGCCTATAGGAAAAGTGGTACTGATACCAATCACTCTGCCTCAGAAGACGACAAAGCCGCTCAGATCTACCATTCCGAGTCCATCCCCTCCTACCTCACCCTAGACACATCAGGCCGCGTGGTACGTCTCGATTCGGCATCCAAAATCCTCGCTCCCGGGCTACGCGCCGGCTGGGTCACTGCACCCAGGCAAATCATCGATAAGTTCACCGCATACCAGGAAGTGAGTACTTTAGCTGTTAGCGGCCCCTCACAGCTAATGCTGTGGCACCTGCTCGATGAGAACTGGGGGCATGATGGGTTCACCGCATGGCTTGTTCATCTCTCGCGGGAGTATCGGTGGCGGCGGGATGTGCTCCTTGATGCTTGCAACAAGTACTTGCCCAGGGAGGTTATGCAGTGGAATACACCGGAGTTCGGCATGTTTTTGTGGGTTAAAGTTGACTGGAGACAGCATCCTCAGCTCAAGAGCTTGTCTGGATTGTCGATGGAGGAGGTTGGTGCGCAGATAGTCGGATTGGAGGAGAGGATTACAGCTAAGGCTTTGGAGAAGGGAGTGCTTGTGACCAGGGGGTCGCTGTTCGCTTCGAATCAGGAACGAATTGACCATCTGCATTTTCGGATGACGTTTGCGGCTGCGGAGGAGGGGGAACTGAAGGAGGGGGTGAGGTTGTTTGCGGAGGCTGTGAGTGAGGAGTTTGGACTACGCATCTAAGTAAATCAAAAGATACTTGAGAAGGCATTGTTAAACGTATTCTATCTGTCTTAAATATCGGTGCCTAGTTCGAGGGGGCGCTTCATGAGCTAGATGGCCTCGTCATGTAGTGTAGGGTTGGTACGCCTGGTGAGCGCCGGATGGCTAGTTTGGGGTTTGTATTCGGAGAGTTTATGTAGCAGCTAATAGTAGCAGGGTTGGAGAAGAGCATGATGGCCTTTTTATAAGAGCCTAATATACGAAATTGTAGAGAAGCATGTAGATTAACGGCCAAGGAGCTAGCTGAACGCGGCAAGATTGTCCCACTGTATGGCCGACGCGTTCTAGTGGTATCATCCAGAGCTTGTAGGAAATACTACCTAGAAATTCCTGTTTTTTCTAGGATCCAAATACTGAGACGCAAAGAGTTCGCCGTTTGTCGTGTCATGAGTGTCGTAGCAATCGTAAAGGTATCGGCCCTCCCACCCAGAAAGGAAAAGGCAGATTGGAGCGAATAGGTAGACATAAAGGAAGATCGTGTCGTGATGTGAGATGGTTTGGACAGAAGGTTCGAGTGTTGTCTGGCCGCGACAACGACCGAGAACCAAGGTAGCGCGCAGTTTCACATGAAGCAGGAGCGAGTTTATTCAAGCTACCAGAATTGGGAATCCTTAGAGCCCAATGACGGGAGATTATAGTCATCCAACCCAGTGAGGTCTTCCGGGAATTCCGGGGCCTGTATCTTGCTCTTTGCTCCAGATACATCACACTCAATAATGAGATTCGTTTCACCGGGTACATTCTTTGCTCCGATATATGTGCGTCTCATAAAGCCCATCAATGACGTGAGCGCCTTTATTTGCGTTGCCTCAGAAGCCTGTTGGGTGTGCCGGAGTAATTCTGCAAACAGTGCGGGCATGTAATAAAGAATTACAGCTTGTTCACCTTCCAGACCGCTCTGATTAAGCTCTTTGATGAGTTCAGCTCTATGATTATCTGGGAGGCTGAGAAGGGCCTTGCGGAAGCGTTCTGCCAAGTTGATATCTGCTACCCTGCCCATTGCATACAAACGCAAGAGGGCCCGATCTTGCTTATCATCTGTTGACAACTCTGGATAACCCTTGTCGGATAAGATACGGCCTCGATTTTTTAAGACTTCATTGTAGGCTTCCTGGATAGTGATCTCTTTGGATATGACACGCTTCAGGATCTTATAAGTAAGTAGGAATGATTGGCAGACCGGTTCAATCATCCGGACTGAGCCACAAGCATCAACATGCGCCCCTGCGCCAGCCACGTCGAACATGATCTCAAGATATTTCAAATCAAAGGCGCTTTCCTGGCCTCGAAGATCTTGAAGACATTGCAGGCTTCCTGGAACATTCTCACCTTGGGCTAGCTGTGGGATATTGAGCTTGGCGCCCAGCCTCACTCCTTGAATTACATCATCTCGTCGAGGAGGCGGCAGTAAATCCAATGGAGAGGGAGACTCGACGATATTCATTTCAAGAGCCCTTTCGAGGACCGTATCGTGATTCATTTCCTCGTCTGATGGAGTCTTGAGTTGGGCTCGCACCTCTCTAGCTAGATTATCGTCTTTACCCACGTCACCTATGACCAGAGCCACAATCAAGGCCATTAGCCAACCTGGCGTATCTCGGAACTGGTCAATGAATTTGCGAAATTCATTGAAGGTCTCGTTCTTTAATTTTATTGGTCCCTTTTGATGGCAAGTAAAGGTATGGTAATCTCTGACGAGCAGCCATCGCACTGCAAGAACATTGGTCAAGGTTCGATTCACCTCCGAGTAATCCTCGCCGTTGAAAAGATATCGGGAGGGGGTGAGGTTATGATCATTTTCATTGCTTTGTCCCTCGACGCCTGCCCTGGTTAGTAATCCTTGGGGATGCGCATCGTCTCCCTCAATATTTTGTTCGACATTTTTGAGTCTGTCGATTACCGGCTTGAATTGAAGATACACGAAATCAACAAGTTGTTCGTCACTAAGTGATTCGAACTTTCCCCTGTCGATCACTTCTTTCAACGATGTATAGGATGCCATATTTGTGCTGCAGATATTGCGAAGCCTGACGATGAGGCGCGCTAGGAACGGTAATGGCGATGAAGATTGTGAGTTTTTATTATTGCGAGGAGGCCGCACAGTTTGCTGAGGTGATGTTGGTGTTGGCATTGTGGATGGAAGTGGAACGCGCCCCAATTAAATAGTAGGCCTTGCCGTCCCTCGCAGCAGGATGTCCTCCACTCTTATATGGTTCCCGCCCGAGTGCACCGCCTCACACGCTAGGAGAGTTCCTCCTTGACTGGGGCCAGTTGTTTATGTCTTGGAAGATGCCGCGCAGTTCGTATTTGCTCCTCGGTGAGTAACTGCTTTGTGGGTAATGAAATATTCCTGTCTCAAAGTCGGTATCTCCCTAGCTTATGATGTCTGGATCGGATTCTTGGTGGGTATATGATCATGGGGCTCTGGCGGCAAATGGCCGCATGATAGGAACCAACTGACTGATTAACTAGTTATTTTAGATCGTCTAAGCAGGTAGACCTGGTGGGAAAACGCTGCCAGGAACAACAGATTTGATGTTCGATCTCCGCTGACCCACATCCACAAGCGTGAGGCTGGGGAGTGTTAAGCACGAGACACGAGGATGAACCGGGTGAAACGAACCAGGAGGTAGACTAGAACTAAAAAGCAAATGAACCGTCTGTCAAGGAGTTCAGCTGACGAGCCGCATCCCGCCCGATACCCGATTGGGAACTTGAGATATTCGGTCGCGGTGGCTGAAGCTGAGCGTATCGTTGTAGGACAGAGCAATTTGTTAGTAGGTGAAGAATTCCCCGAAGCCTTTAGTAGTACATAGTATGTAACAATCCACCTATGGAGCACTCCATCGGCTGTGGTGACAATTGACGATCTGTCAGATTCCTTCAGACAAATGGCTCAATACGTGTCACTGCATCTGCGATCAGCCAGTCAAGGATGTGTCGCTTTGGTATTTGTCCACCTTTGTTCAACTTGCTGTATTTCTTGTGTTTGGGAATCCCTAGATGGAATCGGCACGTGCCATGATCATTCTAGACTGACTGTTGTCTATTACCTGCTCACGGGATCAGAATGATAGACAATGGAACAGCCCGCCTTACCGTCTTAAGCCTCCCGTATTCTAGTAAGCTAGGCATCATTTTTATCTACTATCACAGACCCATCCAGATTATATAAGAAAGTAGACATCATATTCGCTCTAGAAGCTTATTTTTTTATCTCGCTATTTATACATCAAGAGTCATTTCCAACAACCCTTTACAGCCTCTTCAGGACATCATCCAGAACCTCCTGGGTAGTAGCCTTACCGCCCATGTCAGGAGAAAGGAACTTGGCCTCATCGAGGTTGGCATCAACAGCAGTGTAGATCTTGGCAGCGGCGGTCTCCTCGCCCAAGAACTCCAGCATCAGGGCAACACTGCGCAGAGTGGCAATGGGGTTGGCAATACCCTTGCCCTCAATGTCGGGGGCACTGCCGTGGCAGGGCTCACCGATAGCGAAGCCATCACCAACGTTAGCGCTAGGAACCAGTCCCAGACTGCCAACCAGGGCAGCGGCACCATCCGACAGAATGTCACCGTACAAGTTGGGGGCGACAATAACGTCGTAGTATTCAGGCTGACGGAAGAGCTTGTAAACCATGGAGTCGACAATCTGCTCCTCAACCTGGACGGAGGAGAAGCGGTCGGCGGAGAGGGCCTTGCGGGCGGTCTCACGGAAGAGACCGTCGGTCTGGGAGAGAACGTTGGACTTGTGGGTGATGGTCACCATGGGCTCGGTGCGGAGACCAGCGATACCAGCAACGCTGCGGATCTTCTGGCGACGGAGGGCAATTTCACCGGCAATGGTGGAGATGCGGGAGGAAGCATTTTCGGAGATACGCTTGATAGCCTCGGCAACCTTGCCATTGGGGGTCTCCTTGGTCTGCTCCTCCTTGACGTAGAGATCCTCAGTGTTCTCACGCACGATCACCAGGTCAATGGGCTTGCCGTCGGTGCTGCCGGCGGTAGTCTTGACGGGGCGGACGTTGGCGTACAGGTCGAGCTTCTTGCGGAGGGCGACGATGGGGGAGGAGTAGCCGGCGACCTTGGTGCTGGGGGAGCTGTGGAGGAAATGGTTAGAAGAAGATTGAGTGGTAGACGAGGACGAGGATATCAATGTAGCACCCACCTGACGGCTCCGAACAGGGCACCATCACACTCCTTCTTGAGGATCTCGACAGTCTTATCGGGGAGAGCGCTACCGGTGCGCTTGAAGGTGTCGAAACCCGCATCGAGATCGACGAAGCTGAACTTGAGGTTCAGGGAGGAGGGGAGAGACTCCAGAACCTTCCGGCCGGCCTGATGAAGGGAGTTTCATTAGAATTGGTGTTTCAAAAGTGAGCTATTCGCTGGGGTGACTCACCGGAATGACTTCTCGGCCGATGCCGTCACCGGGGATGAGACCTGCATGAGTGAAGATGTCAGCAACTAGACGGGCGCAGAGAGATCTTAAGAGGTATAGAGGAGCAATTGACCTATGCGAAGCGTCCTAGCAGCAGCAGCCATTGTGAATACCTTGCTAAAGGGGATGTAAGAAAGAGAGTTCCTGCTGGCTGAAGAAAAACATCCGCTTAACGGACGCCGTGATCGGAGGATTCCCGCTAGTTTAGCCCCATCCGCGGGGATGCACGTGATGCGCACCGACCACATATGCGCAAGTGGCGGGTCGGGTCTTCCGTACCACACTATATCGGAGTGTCCTCGGAGTACTCCGTAGAATGCTGCTATCGTCACACAATCTATATTATAGCGTTAAGCTGGACTTTCTGCTACTAAGGCCAATGTAAGTATGGCGGTAATTGGTCTTTGGTAGATTTCTTGAAACTGTCTTATTGTGACCTAATACAAGCCCATATAATTAAATATATCCTTAACTAGCATATCACTCCTAGGGAGACACTTCGAAATCGCATCGCTCCGAATTGTATGGAACAATATCACATCTTCGATGTAGCATACAGTACTAGAGAGCATTTACAGACGACTTCCTTTTGTCTTCCGCTTCGTATCAACCGGCAAATTGACATACTCCATCCATTTCTCCGACAACGCCAACCCACCCCTCCCCGACTTCTGACTATCATACTCCCCCCAGAACTTCTTCTCCTCCATGTACCTCTTCTCCTGCTCCATCAACCAGTCTGAAACTACTCTCGCCGTTTCACCCACCTCTTCAAGAGGAACCGTATGAGATGCCCCTTTCATAACCTCATCCCGAACCATCCCTGCCCGAACACCCCCACTACCCCCAAGCCCAGTGCCAACACGTAACAGTTTATCATCTCTGCGCGCACCGGGGGTATTGATATGACTTTTCTCTCCCCAAACAAATAGAACTGATGGCCGAATATAAGGCAAGAACTCGAACGCGAGACTTGTCCAAGGACAAGTCGTTACGTAGCTGGGATGGTTGTTGGTGCCATCTTTGGCTGATGTAGCTAGGTCAGGGCTGAGGAAGCGCTCAGCACTATCACTACTTATATCCTTTTTAGTAGTACCTTCATATGGCGTGATGTTAAAGCGCAGATATGTCCATGCTTCTTGAGCTTTGGTTGTCGTCAATGTCACTGAGTTTGATGTCACCTTTGCGCTTGACATCTCTCCGTTAGAAGACTGAGGATCAAACGGGTACAAAGCCGTCGGGACAGGCCGGAGACCATGTTCAATGTATTTTGCGACCGCACGAGAATCCCATCTGCGCCAGAAAGGGTTACTCCGGATGTGCTTTTCAGCTTCGGACTGGGACGGCCAGAGGTCGGGGCGGGTGCTGGCCCAGAGGGCAGGGCTGCGGCCACCTGGCTTGCTGGGGCTTTCGATTTGGATCATGGGCTCGAGGAAGATGAGGGTGTGGAAGAGACGGGGGTGGCTGAGGGATAAGTGGACGCTGGATTGTTGGTCAGACGGTCATTCTTTGGTAGTAGGGGAGTAAAAGGAAAGGTGCTTATGGTAGTGGGTGGGATGCGTACAATGACGAGCAGCTGAAACTGTGTGCTACTCCTACAATTGGAGGTTGGATTTGGTCTTGAGAATGAGTGACCATTGAGAGGAGGTCTCGGGAATGGTCGAACCAATTTGCTAGGAGAGAATCATTAGACTGGTTAAAAATTCGAGAACAGTGCCAGTAACTCACGGTCATCACCCAGTTTATCTTCATTCAAGACTCCACTGGCGCCTTGATTTGCGCAGTCTGCGAACCAAATGGCCTTGATCTTCACCTTGCTCGTTGCAAGAAGGTCGTCCCATAGAGGCTCGTAGCACTCCTGTAGTAGTATTAGTATGTCCTTTGCCCAGCACGAATGTAGTCTACTGATAGCACGCTTCCCGACCTTAGGAATCCCATTTGCATGTCCCGCGATAATTGTGATATCATCCGATCCAGGGTGGGGATTATTGAGAGGAACGTATTGTTTGATTGCTAACTGTAGTTTTTGACCACTTCTGACTCCATGGTGATATTCCCGGAGAGAGGGACACTGAATGGTGTGCTCAATAACTCGAAAGTGAGATGTGCTCATGGTCGCAACTCAGGCTTCACGCATGAAAATCAAACGAGGAATAACTCTCCGAAGGGATCAGAACATGAGTGGGAAGTTGGATTGGGTAGTGTAAGCATCGTTTCATGGCTGACCAACTTATAGTAGCTTACTGTATAGTGCTTATTCCAAGCCGCGCAGCTAGCCAGTACTAAGCAGTAGATAGGGCTCACGCCCGACGTGGTGTGGGCTGTTCGTATTTTAGTGTGTAACTAGCAGGCTACCTAACTGGCTAGTTCGTTTAACTGTTGGGCTAGTAATTACTATAGTAGGCCATTCAATGAAAATCTGAGAATGTGCTGGCCTTATCACAGCCGATTAACTAATACCTGTCAGCACAATATCGTTCTTTCCCGTACACCATGTGTTCATATGATCGGCCTGCAGAGGATTGGAATGGCCTAGTTATACGCAACCCAAACAGCAGACCTTGGATATAAAGGTGTACCTTATCATCAGTCAAGATATAAAGCTGACAGCCCAATTGACCTTATATAAGCCTATTACATTGCAGACCCATGGAAAAACTATATCCTTTACTCAATAAGACGCTTAACTGGCGTTAGAGCTTCTCTATGCTCAGATACAGCTCGATAGTAGGATTGGCCCCATCTTAATATATGAGTATCCTCTGTGAAGCACCCTCTTGACAATTTCTTCGTCTACTTAAGCAGACAAACTAGAGCCCCTGGACATTACAATGGAAATGGCTCATCTGTATTAACCACTGCATATTCTATCTGGTAGATGGCTAGTTGTATCCCAAAGGAAATCATCATTTCATCATAACGAGAGGAATTAGTTTTGACCAGTCGAGCGTACTCTCAGTGACGACCCAAACCGTCTATTCGGAATTATCCCATCCGTCTCTTGGCGCCCTCGCTGAGTTCGAATTGGTTGTAACCGTACAGTTTCCTTTGCTGCATGATTTATTAGTACACTGCTGTTTCGAGCTTGGAAGATTGATATAACTTGATGGCAGAAACTGACCAAATGAAATTCTTGACTGGCCACCAAATGAACCAAGGATCTTGCGTGGCTCGTCCTTCTAGTTGGCAACGTCGGCGACGTCAGCAACATCAGCAACATTGGCAACGCCAGCAACACCAGCGACGTCGGCAACATCATTACTGCGAGCACGGTTGATGCTGTTGGCGACATCAGCAACATCAGCGACATCGGTGAGATCAGTGAGGTCAGTGAGGTCAGTGAGGTCAGTGAGGTCGGTGAGGTCGGTGAGGTCGGTAAGATCAGTAAGATCAGCGACATCAGCAATATCGTTACTGCGAGCACGGTTGATGCTGTTGACGACATCAGCAACATCAGCGACATCAGCGACATCAGTGAGATCAGTGAGATCAGTGAGGTCGGTGAGATCGGTGAGGTCGGTAAGACCAGTGAGATCAGTGAGGTCGGTGAGATCGGTGAGGTCGGTAAGACCAGTGAGATCAGTGAGATCAGCGACATCAGCAACGTTCGCAACCTTAGCACCGTTGATGCTGTTCGCAACGTCCGCGACGCCTGCAACTCCGGTAACATACTCTTCTCTCTTGCGCATGGGGCCAGCCATTCCGAGCCCAGCAAGGAGGGGCACAAGGGCAATGGAAACCTTCATGTTGGGTGGATTGTAGTTGTTAGACGAAGGAGGCTGATGGAGAAGGGCTTGAGTGAGGTAGTATGGTAACAGGCGATGGGCCAGACGACAATGAGATAGCTTGAGTGAATACTTTTCTTCCACGGGAGCTATCGACCCTTTTATGGCCCCTGGCCGTTTAGAATAGTAGTATGTAATCTGCAATCCTGAGATATAATGTAGATTGCAGATCTTCGCTATGCTATGCAAGGCTGGAATTGACCGCCATGTAGTGTGACAGACAGTCACTATCTCCTTAGCTTAGGTCGTTAAGTGACGAGAGGGTATCTTGGTCTATCTGCAAGAAATTGATACCGTACTGATGGGTTGCATCAAGGTAGAATGCCTGTCTCATGCATTGACTATAGTTAGCATCTTAGGATGATCATCGGGGAAAAATAGAACTTATTGTTGCCCATTTACAGTATAAGCAGGAAGTAAGTTACGCAAGCATTCCAAGACTAGAAATGACGTGATGCGAATTAACTGGGGCTACTGTCAATTGTCGCCGCTAAGACCACTACACAGGACGTCTGAAGACCTCCCTTTATTATGGGAGTATGGTTGCTGACTTGAGAATGAGCTTCCAAGGGGTAGACCTACTTCTATTCCGCTTCATAATCATACGTATTATCCTCACTTTTCATCTCCTACTATGGTTCAGTTCTAGGATGATCGGTACACCTGCTTTTCATCGGCTACCGGAAGTCGCTCATTGCAGAGCTCTCTCTACACCCCATGCAAGGTTCACGCAAGCCACCGCCTGTCTTTGTAGCAGTGTGAGTCGAGTGATGTGGACATGCCGCATGGTGCATGATAGAGATAGGGTGAAGGGAATGGTGTGAGGATTCTATGTATGAATCCTAGAAAATGGCGGAATCGGAGCTTTTACTAGCAGGAAGCCACATAGAATGTGATTTATGGTTACTAGCCTTTTATGACTTGCAGCAGCACTTGGGGAACAAAATCTAAATTGACTGGAATCCTCTTGCTGAAGTCTTAATTCAACAAGATGTCATAGATTTGACGGTTAAATGTCTTGAATATGATAGTGACATATAGTATATCAAGGCTTGGAAATATGACGACGTCGCTAAGATTCCTTGGAAGACATCAAATAGTGGCAGCAGCAGCAGCAGCAGGAGTAGTAGAAACGATCAGCGAACCCTCTAGCATCTCCCGCAGATCCATCTCCTTAATCCATCTGCTATCAGCCAGAAAATTGATTATCTCGGGGGCCCTGTCCGATAACCCGAAAAGATGAATACATTGGTGATAGATAATAATTCTCCTTCAGACATCAAATACACCGCTACCTCCTCCGCATAACAGCCAACATCTCAAACTCCATCATCCCTACATCCTCAGGGATACACACTTCCGAGAACGACGAATTGCGAAAGCACGGCTCATAATCGACCCAATCTGCACGAGGTCCTAACCACAGAATCATCTGTACTGACGACTCAGGTCGATCGCCATACATCTCGATATACTTGCTGACCAGCTTCGGTTCACGAGGGTAAACAAACATCCATGCTGCCGCCTGCGGCGCACGCGCATACAGATCCCAAGTTCCGGTGACCACGTCGAAGTCCTCTTCTGCAAGGTAGCGGTTGACTGACGCGGAGACTTCTATTCCCGTGATTTGGACGTTGGGGTGGTTATGTAGTATCAGAGCTTCCAGGAGACCGGATCCACAACCTATTGATAGGGTGAACGAGGGCTTTTTAGGGAGGAGCCATGCTAGGTGGGCTATTAGGGTGCTGGAGATAGATAGACAACAATTTGGGAAGGGGGTTGGTGCTTCGGTGAGCTGGGTGGAGAGTTGAGGGATGTCCATTTCTTTTTCTCTTCGTTTATTCCCGTGTATATCTTTTTTTTTCTATTATTTGGTTTATTTTCGGGAAGGTTTGTGCTATAGGATATCCATAGCTGCGGTGACACAAGAGGGGAACAAGAAGCGGTGGAATTCGAATCCTGAATACATGAATGAAGCTTTCCGTTCGGGAGAGGGTCATCGGCCCGGATTTACTTTGTGGATGATGTTTGCTTGTTGGCCTATCAGGTCCTAAGGAAATGCCCCGCGGAATAATAAGTGGGTACTGTGGTAGGGGAAACAAGTATCAGGCATCGCATCCAAAGAAGCCCCTGGCATGTTCAGCAGTAAGGCACTATGGATCGGACCATGGGATTTCCTGTCAAAGTCATTCGGTGACATTGCTTGTTGTGCACAGGGCAGAAGCCCCACATCATTTGTAGACGGCACACACAATAGAACGAACTATTTTTCGTCCTTGTGCCGCGACTTTTCAGGTTAGGGCTAAGGTAAGAGAATACTAGGAGACAACCACCGCGATAGGTCTAGCATACTACGTATTCAACTAGTAACTTCCGCCTTGACGTCACTTCTCTTCTCTTTCTATCCATTATCAATTATTTATCCCCACCCACCATACTGCATGATTGAATGAACGCGCAACGTATGTATTCAAGGGACAGTGGTGGTGACAGCCCAAGTCACTGTAGAACATGACCAGTACATTCTCAGGCCGAGTGAAGGTTTCCGGCCTGTCATCTTTGATTCTATTTAGCCCCGCAGGTAATTTCTGTCACCGTTTCAATTCGCCAACCTTCCCTTTCCCAGCTTCCGCTCATATTCCGTAAGGACAATTAAACCACCAAAATTACCTGCATAACCCACTTAATATCCCCAATTGATCTTCTGATTGGTATTCGTCTTCATTTGCAGATCCCCACACATGTCACGATTATATTGTTCGAAGCTCTTCGAAGGATCCTCACCCCTTCCTCTTTTTCATCAAATTTTGTTCTATTAGTTGGTATATGACTGTGCTTTATGGTAGCTATGAAGGTGTCCAGTGAGATATATGACTAGCCGTACTTAACTAGAACAGCTGAGACTTGTATTGACAAGACAATATGAGGGTGGTTCAATATGTCTTAAGTCTGATTGAAAACGTTTCTTGATATTTAGATTTTCACAGCATAAACAAACGGTGACTTGAGTACCAAATAAGCTAACTAGTATATCCTGGACTTATGCGCCGGACCTGGAAGTCCCCAAGGCAAAGTACTGCTTCGTACAGAAGACCATAGCTTGAATTGCAAAATGCCTTTTTGTAGGACATGTATCTATTATTTTTCTAAAGTATAGTGCAAGGAAGGAAAGCAGCGACACATATGGGGTCACGTTCCCCACGAGTATTCTTTCCTATGCTCGCCCCATATAGAGGTATCGATATGTTGCTCTGTGAATCTATGAAATAAATCAACTCATTGGGGTATCTTGTGGTCTCTACACCATATACTCCAAGATAAGTCTATGTAGGTTCTTTTACTTTAGTAATCCACTTTGCATGATCATTTCCATACTTGGCCACGATACCTTCCAATATCCCAATGGATGATACGGGATAGTGTTCATCAGGTCTTCGCATAGGTGACAACTGAAGCAGGAAAACAGCTACTACTCTTACCAGCTCAGGCATCTAAAGTAGTAGGATGAAAGCATCCAAATGACATAATATATGATATCTAGCGAAAGGAGGGTAATGTTTTTCTCAACACTATTAACACACAATAATAAGATTATCTTCTAAAGCCGTGGCTTCTTCAGTACTCACCAACTCCAATCCATCGTGAGAGGCATAAGATCGTGATATGTTGTCATTACTGTATCCGAAAGACGACCAAGAATTCTGCCCATCCATTAAACGCCATAAGCCCGACCCATTCCTTGATTACACCAACCCAGACCAAAAGAACACCGACCCGTCATATGAACGCAAATACGGCAAAGATAACTGGTTCAACGAGAGGCAGGATCAGGGGAGTATTAAGCCTCTCTTACCCATTGATAGTATCCCCAACCGCAGACGAGCACCACCATCGCAGCAAAATCTTCATCTCGGGGATGTTCTGTTCCCAGAATGCAAAGCGTTTAGATTGACGGATCACCAGGTTGGTGCCATTATGATGGCCCAGGAGAATGCGAGCATGTCTTGGACCCACGAAGGAAATGAGTAGCACCTTTTGGGCAAGTTAGCCACAGGTATTGAGATGAGACAAAAGAAAGAAATCATAACACTTACCGGACTGACTTGATGGGCACGATACTTTTTGGAACGGAGGCAAGTAATCATGATTCGACACATACACAGGATCTCCCCACGGGTAATCTGATCGTCGTTCGCGTCCACGCTCTCGAGTAACAAGCATTTCATTCGGGGCCCACCCGGAATGCCAGTTATACCACCCGCGCACCATTCGAAGGGATTCTCAGTGTCAAGCTCGCAGAGGGAACATGGAAAGTCAATGGGCCTGGAGACGAATTAGTCATTTGTTCGCCGCAAATTACGTTGGGTCTGCCCTGTGGATGGGAATTGATCGTACTGTCTGGGACTGTGATACCAGTTATCACTGCCAAGACGTATGGCACTGGTAATATAATGCCCGAAGTAGTAGCTTAGGATGTGTGCCTCGTCCATTGGATCCGTGGCTTCCTCCGGACTGGAGGGCGAAAACTCCATCTCCTCATCAGGGTTCGGAAGGGGCTTCTTGTAGGGCCAGAAAAATTCAGAGTCGAATAATGGTTCTCCATCGGCGGACAGGGGCATGGGGAGGATCTGAATGGGGAGGTCATGCACGTCTTTGTGCTGATATCGATTTTCCCGACGTTCGGAGATGGCACGCGCGATCTCCTTGATAGTATTTCGACGAGATTGGTGTTCCTTGCTTTCCAGCATTTTAGCAAGGTATTCTCTTCTAGACTACCGAGAACGGACGCTAGGTAAGGTGGTGGGGGAACTCTAGGAAGAAGGAGGTAGTTGGAGGAAGGGAGGAGAAGGAGTAGGTCGATATGGCGGAGGATGTTGATTAGATAAAGGGCGGTCCCGGGGCAACCACCCTCTTCTTTACCGCCCGCAGTATTATGGGCGGTTCCAGACTATAGCCTACTCCAACCCTCAGAGAGACGCACGGACATCTTCCCCTCTTCGTGATGGACTCCAATCCATTCACTGGCGGGTATTCCAAAATGATACACTGTCTCCTTCCCACCTTCACAAGACCCCTGCCAGTGCTGCAGCGTAAGACTTCCACTGGCCAACACCACAAGTAGTGAAAGTCGCCAGCCTTGGTGGCTTCCCTTTAAATAGCAACTATGGACTAGCAGGCCCCCGTAGGCGCCTTCCTTCCCCTCACCCCTCTACAACTTCTGGATTCTTCGCCTTGAGTTTATTGTTAGCCTAGCGCTTTTGCCAAGTACCTCAAAAACGATCTCATGGCTACTACCCGGTGGTAGTCACTAGAAGTCATGAATAAACCAAACGGAGATGTTCCCGCGACAGCCGCTGAGTGGGCTGTTTTGGCAAAGAAGAATGGTGTCCTAAATAAACTCATCCACGCGGAAGAATTGGACTCTGCTTCGAAAATCAAATTGCGTCAGTATCTGCTTCTGCGTATCCTTCGCAAAAGATCACAGAGGACTAAGCTGGATCCCAAGCGGCTTGGCCTAGAACCGTGGATGAACCAGGCTAAGGGCATGCTTCAGTCTTATCCGTCCTGGAACATCTATCGCGAGAGCTTCAGGGGTAAACTTGAGGAAGGGAACTTTTTCTTGGTTAAAAACTCACAGGCCGAGGCAGCGAAGGTCAAAAGCAACGAAATCTCCAACAATGTCATCTTCTCCCCGGTTTCTAAGCGCACGCGCCAAAACACACGCAAAAGACGCGAAGAGCACACACCCGAAGAGCACGCAACGCCGACCAGATCAAACCTGCCTTCTGTTGAGACGCTCACCCTCAATGATGACACTACTTCAAAAGCGCCCGTAACCCCAGGAAACGAGGAAGACGAAGATATCTTCCCGGAACCGCCGTCCGTCTCTACGGGAGGCTCTCTAGGGCCCGAGGAGCTCCTGCGCGAGATGTACCCCGCAGTCGATGATGAGCAAATTGTAAATGTTGCTCTAGTCAACTTTCTCCAAGCTCTAACGGATTATTTCCCTTCGCTTAAGAGCTCCTGGACCATCCACCGCAAGCCGCTTAAAGCTAAGTTCAACGCTGCAGAGTATGAGGCAAGGACGGACGGTTATCTGCGAGGCAAAGTCGATGGGGAGGTGCGTGCTTTGATCGAAGTGAAAGCAGCACTTCGGGAAAATTCCCGGCTTGAGATCTGTATGCAGGAAGGTGCACAGATGGTCGCTTGGCTTAAGAATTATCCCAAAACACCTGGGAAGCTCCCGTTCCGGTAAGCAGGCCATTACTGACAATGTTGTATCGTGTTTTCAAGCTCAACTCGGATTAACAGTCGTTTTCACATCTCCCAAGATAGACATCAGATCTGGCTCAGCTTTGCCGAGTATGACGATGAGTACATCAGATACATTGAGCATGGATTTCAAGATCCAGGACGTCCTCGATCATTCCTGACGATTCATGAATTTGGTCCATTTAATACTCTCAAAGAGTCACATATGACTGAACTTGCAGTTCTTCTCCTTGCGCTTACTCTGCGTGCTGATCACGATCGTAAAGAAGAGCAGGAAAGCAATCCATTCGATAACTAAGGATTTGGTAGTTTGAGGATAGCTGGGGAAGGAGCTTGCAAGACTTCTGCATTTCGCCACGCAAACCGTCACTATGGCTAGACACATCAGGACAGGAGACACTTCCCCAACATTATGCATCATGCGGGGTGCATCAGAGTTCCTAGGTATCATTAGCCAATAGCATAGGTTTCACTACAATCAGTGGTGTTGTTAAAGAGGAATTGTGACTTGCGCGAGCCTTGCATAAGGCGGGGAAAGATTCCGCGGGAACTTTGGAAGAGAGAGGCCAATAAGAATCGAAAAGTATACTCTTCGTCGATGATGCGGGATAGTCAGGCAGCAGTAATCAATAATTCATAACATAAGGGATAGGGTTTAGTTCTAGCACCTAGCGGCAGACGATACCTAAGTAATGAGGAGCAGATTATCTATACCGAAAAAAAAGCTACTAGTGTGGTACAAGTAGGGTAACTTCAACGATGAGAGCCCATCATGAGAATAGCAAAAGACGCCAATACCCAATCATCTGCCTTTGATGAACAAGTCACAGAGTATTAATTGCAATGGCATGTCTTGTCACCATTACTGATAGTAATTACTTACCGCTTCTATTATATAGTCACATTGTGGATTACCTCTCCAGGGACATGCTTCGCTTTGAATGAAATGAGTATTTCGTTGACTACCTTGTTTGAATAACTGCCCGCGGTAGTATCTCACCACTATCCTGTGGCTCAGCTGAGAAAGAGAGAAAGACCTGTTACACTGATCTTGCGGTCAATACCATTCCTTGCGTAGCAAAAGGAAGGGCTCGAAAAGACTCAGATCCTTCTTAATCCATTAAATATTATTAATATCTTTTTGTCGAGGAACCATAGCCTCACCATCAGGTATAAGAGAGTCCACATCATCCAGACCTCACCAGCACAAACCAAAGTAGTCATATCCTCTCAAACAATCCATCAACCACCAAAAATCGTCGCTTTCTCTTGCTTATCCCCACGTGAACAATACTCCACCCACAACATGAAGCCTTCCATGATCCTCGTACCCCTCCTCGCCGGACTCGGCATGGCAGGTGTTGTCATGCAGAGAGAAGATTCCGTTGCAGATGTGGCCGATGTCGCGAATGTCGCCAACGGGGCCAATGTTGCCGACAGTATTGATGTTGCCAATGGGGAGAAAGTCGCGGATGGCGCCGAAGTATGCTGCAACACGACTCCCTGTTTTGGTGGGTGCTTCGTTAATGGCGAATGGGCGGTAAGTTTTTTTTTTTTTTTTTTTCCCTACCAGCTAGACCTTTTTGAAACACTTGCGGTATGCTGATAAGACTTGGGGAAACACCAGTTCTGCTGCTAGATATTGAGATTCCTAGGCGGCACTTGCGCTAAAGGATGGGTAGTTGGTTTGTCCAAGGGGGGAAATAGATAGCTTTGGCCGTTGTATGGAGTTCTCTACATGTACTAAGTAGGTGTGGAGTTTAAGCTCGGCCGGCCAAAAGTGGGTTCCGCTCGTTATTGAAGTTGTTTATGTCTCACGTGTCTACTTTGAGTGTTGTAGAACTCTCAGAAATAGATGCCATTCTGAAACCTAGCCTTCATCATTACAGGTAGAAGAGTGTATCAGTCCGAGAATAACAAAAGAAAAAAACGGACAAGGCCGACGACCGCAGTGATCGAATTGAGATTATATGCCATGCTTGGTTGTGATCATCAGCCCTAAGGTCCCACGGGCATCAGCAAGGAGTTGGCCCTTGACAGTAGCACATGTATAGGAAATGTACCCTACCTTCCACTTCTGAGCTGAGAGCGGATGTAAGTCTTGATATCATAGATCACCTTGTACCACCTGTGTGAATTCTTCACGTTTAACGTGCATCCTTGGGCATTTGAAGCGCTCTAGAAAACTTTAGAAGGTGAATCTGAGGATCGGTCGGTAGAGGTAGTGGAGAGGTAGAAGCATGCATGCAGGAATTTGTCGGGTTGATGTGGCCAATGGTGTGTGGATTGTGTAGGATTGAAGGGTTGGTGATATGTGGTCGAAGGCTGTAAGAAGGCTTGTTGATATAGTGTGAGAAATTAGTTATAGGGTCGGAGCAGCGTCTGTTGCTGCTTGTCGTTTGATAAGGGCCCGTAGGGTGTCTTCGTAGAGTCTACATAGAAGAACGACGATGTTGCGGACGAAACACAGTGGTGGCTTGATCTACTGCAGTTGAACGAATTATATACAGATGATAATTCAAACCTTTATCCATTCATTCACTTCATTCATCATCATCACATTACGCCAAACATAGCTCATCACGTATCCCAAACTCTACCTCCCCTACAAGCGATTCTTCAACGGCGTCTCAAACCCATCTTCACCCGTATCCTCCCGATGCAACCTACTCCCCCTGGGATCGACCAACGGATCGGCCGACACCGTTGCCTTAATCTGTCTCCCAAAATACTCTATCACAACCGCATCCCCCTCGCGAACCCTCCCGGGCAGCCACGCATACGCAGCGGGCTTCTTCGTCGTATAGCTAAACACCGCAGTAGTCACATAACCGACCGGCCTTCCTTCGAAATGAACAGGTTCCTTGCCCATAACCATAGAATGACCATCATCCACAGTCAAGCACCGCAGACGCCTCAGCGGAGGCTGTTTCCGCTGCGCCGCACTCTGAAGCGCAGCCTTGCCCACGAACTCCACCTTCTCGAGGTCAACAAGATGCGCAACTCCCGCTTCGAGCGGATCATGCTCCGTCGTCATGTCTACTCCGTATGTCCGGATTCCTTTCTCCAGCCGCAAAGCGTTCATAGCGCTGCGGCCTGCGGCGATAAGACCGTGCGGTTTACCAGCTTGCCAGAGTATATCCCACAGACGGGAACCGTATTCGGCGCTCGTTTGGATTTCCCAGCCGAGTTCGCCGACATAGGATTTGCGGAGTGCGGTTATGGGGATGCCGGCTACAGTAGCGCGTTTGACGGACATGTAGGGGAGTGCGGTGGTGGAGAAATCGTCGTTGGATACGGCGCGGATTACGGCCCTTGAGCGAGGACCCCAGAGGCCAATGCAGCAGGTGTTCCCGGTGATGTCGGAGACCTGGACCCATTGGGTCGGGGTGTGTTGTCCTTGACGACGGGCTTCGACGGATAGGTAGGCGACATCGGTTGCGGTGTTGGCGCCTATTTGGAAGAGGTTGGGTTCCAGACGTGCGACGAAGATGTCGCTGCGAATTTTACCCTGGGAGTTGAGTAGGAGGGTGTGTGTGATGGCGCCGGGAGGGGCAGTGATGTCGCTTGTGGTTAGGCGCTGCAGGAGGGTGGCTGCGCCGGGTCCAGATACTTGTACGCGGTGGAAGGAGGTTAAATCGTACATGGCGACGGCATTCCGGGTCTTCCACGCTTCCACGGCGGTAATAGGGGAAGTGTATCGAGATGACCAAGTGTCTCGGGGAGGTGGCTGCCATTGTGCTGGGAGGGCGTGGAGGAGTTGTGCGTTTGCTTCGTACCAGAATGGGCGTTCCCAGCCGCCGAGTTCGAGGAAGAAGGCCCCGAGTGCCCGTTGTTTCTCATAGAAGGGGCTCACTCGGAGCTGTCGGGGGGACTCTCTAGGTTGTAGGGGATGGAGAATGTCGTAGATCTCAACAAAGTTCTGTTGCGAGGTCTCGTTGACGTAGTCGCGGCTCAGTTGTACTTCCTCGAAGCGAGATAGCTCGCACTCTGTGAGGTCGATGGTGGATGCTCCGTCTGTGAGTATCTCTGCCATGCTTCGCGCAACTCCTGCGGAGTGAGTGACCCAGACGGCTTCTGCTACGTAGAAACCGTCGAGGCTTGACGCTTGTCCGACGAGGGGTCCTCCGTCTGGGGTGAAGGAGAAGATGCCGTTGAATCCGTCCTGCAACTGCGTATCACGGAGGACAGGCAGAAGCTCCTGTGAGGCTGTCCATGCGGGCGCAAAGTCTTGGGCCGTGAACTCGAGCCGCGAGGGCATATGCTTCTCGTCCACATGCTCCGGAGTCTGACCCAGAGTCGCCGCCACCACCGGCATTGGACGGTGTCCATAGTATCCTATTCCCACCTGGTCTCCATGCTCCCGGTAGTATAGATCCTGATCCTGATGCCGCAAGATAGGCATACTCGCGTTCATTCCGTTCGGACGGCTGTTGACGTCGCGGTTCGCTAGAGCGGGGACTGTGGTTGTCTTCGCATACTGATGGGCAAGTGGAAGGAGAGGGATGGAGACCCCGGCCATAGCACCGATTTCGACGCCCCAAAAGCCGGCGCAGGAGATGACAATATCGGCGGGAATTATACCCTGTGAAGTTTCCACACCCGTCACACGAGATCCTGTCTGTTCAATGCCTGTAACAAGCGTTGAGCCTCGGTAGCGGACCCCGGCCTGCTGGG
Organism: Aspergillus vadensis CBS 113365; assembly: GCF_003184925.1. Classification (NCBI taxonomy): domain Eukaryota; kingdom Fungi; phylum Ascomycota; class Eurotiomycetes; order Eurotiales; family Aspergillaceae; genus Aspergillus; species Aspergillus vadensis. Next base: position 277,259 of record NW_020292055.1, on the reverse strand, counting down.
TCCGGGCGATGAGCAGCTGGGTTGCGCGGGCAGCTAACGCGAGACCATCGGTCGGGGTGTGAAGACCAGCGAGTACGAGATCCTTGTTAAGCAGAGGATACTTCTCCAAACACTCTTCCTTTGTCAGAAGACGCGCTTCAACACCCCAGGATTTCGCATAGCCGTACTTGCGCTTCAGCTCTTCGACTCGGGCCGGTGTCGTGGCCACCTCGAGACCTCCTATTGAATTGAAGCACGGCATGCCATTCTCATCGCTTAGCGATCGCAGTTTTTCGACCGTATATTGCGCAAGACGAGTCATCGTCTTCGAACCGTTGGTTTGGAAGACCAGCCCGGGGGCGTGGGAGGTCGAGCCGCCCGGCAGGTTCAACGGGCCCTGCTCAACGACGGTGATATCCTGCCATCCCCGAGAGACCAATTCATCGGCGAGATTGGCGCCCACGATTCCAGCTCCTATGATGACCACACGTTGTGTCGCTGCCATCTTCTCTATCTTTTGGTAATCTGGGGGTTCATTCGTTGAAGTTGAACAGATAATCTGTTATACATATTGTGAGCAGTCCCTGGCGGAAGGTCAAGCTATTATTGACAGCTGGTGAGGGCAGTGGCCGGCCAGACTGGCCGGCCCAGCAACGGCAACAATTCCGTGGCCGAGCCGAACATGGATGATGGATACTCAAACAGGCCAACACAACCGTTGAGGTGCAGGAATGATAAGACAGTCAAGCAGATCGGATGGAAGGCGGGGATCGGGCCAGGGAACCGTCTCCACCCGGATTCATGCAGTAACGCTTCTTGGGCCATGGAAACATTGCCCTAATGGGGCAAGGCGGTGCTAAGCTGGACCTGGAAGCTTGGGCCACGTCTCTTGCAGTTGGCTCGCCTTGAAAGACAAGTAGATAGTATCCGTGGTCATCATCGCATGACCTGCAAGCTTTCCGACCGTGGATGCGAGGCGGGGAGAGAACCAGATGCAGCTGTGCGGGGTTAACAAGACAATCAATGCTGATTACTGAATGTATTTATTGGCTCAGATAAGATATTATGGTTAGCTCAATAGGGACAATTATCTTAACTACAGCTAGATCTCCATGCACATCAGTGTTCCCAGCCACGGCACATTGTTCGTCCTCATATGACTCCACTCCCCGACAGCCCGGAACCCTTGCTGCTCATAGTACCTATCAAAGAAATCCATGTTAACACCTTCAACTCTCATAATCTGCACAAAATGATGAAGATGAGGATGATATAGAAAATAGAGATAAACGAACCTGATCAATTTCCTCTCATTCCCCGCCCATCCATCCACCCACAACGCCCTCATCCCTTTGGCCTCTCCATACTCCCGAATCCCCCTGATAAGCGCCGCCCCGGCCCCGCGAGACAGCTCCCTCCGATCTTCCCGGTTATCTGTCACCATAACCTCGAGGTAAAGAAACCCTCCACCACCATATTTAACCTCTGGCATCGGGAGATGAGTCTGCGTCTTCACATAATTCGGCACCCAATTTTCGCGAACATACGCAACTCCAACGGGTAAGAAGCGCCGCCCGTCGGGTGTCACTCGTACGAACTCAGCTTGAAGCTGTCCTTCATCGTGCTGCTGCTGCTGCTGGTATAATTCTCGCTCGGCGATGAACATACGGAGATTACTATCCAATCCGCTAGTCCCTGTGAGGCGAAACTCTTCGGAGTAATTCAGTTCTTTTAGGGTTGCTTCGGCAAAGTCCCCTCGCTGGGAAAAAGGGGTCTTGCCCCATTGGTCAAGGCTGCCGATGGAGGTCAGGAAGGGGAGAGAGGAGTCGAAGGCGGACAGGATGAAGGCATGGTCAGCGGAAGTGGGTTTGGCGGGGCGGAGGTGGAAGGGAGAGGTTGAAGAGGTGGTCATTTTGAAGTCTATCGTTAAATGATTATTGCAGGATATGGGGGTAGTGATAGTGATGCTAGGCAGTAGGTAGAGCGCTCGGGATAGATGCCTGTTAGGTTTATGTTCAACCATGCTAGGGGGCTCAGTGGGAATAAAAGGGCTGTACGTTTACGCAGTTAATTTCTGTAATTAGTGATGTCTTTCTTATCAGGGAATAACTAACAGACTAGGCGCTAGTATTCATTGTCACCTAAGTGCACTGCTCTTCACTAGTGCCATATTCCCTCATACGCCATTAACATCACAACTAAGCCCACCTATCATGGCTTCGCAACCCCTGTCTTGGGAAGACACTAATACATCTCGATTTCCACCTTGATATCGCCTTAATACAAAAACACCCCAGGAGAGCCATTTTGGAGCTATACTAATCCGGTGAAGTCCACATTTCACTGAATGCAGTATGGATGTGTTAATTTCGCAGGCCCAATAATAAGAGCAAAATATGTAGCGTGCGAGTTTATCATTGTGAATTGATATGTCTGCGCTAATGTCTTCATAGGCGGCTGTATCCACTTATTGGCTACGTCTAAGGTTAATACTGCTCGAATTAGCCCCTGCTCAACTACTTATACGACATAGCTTCAAACTTAATTATCATTTCTTCTTCCGTTCAAGGTTATTCCCAGATTCCCTCAATGCAGCCAATTGAACCAAAGGCTCTTTCTGCACAGTCACCGCCCTATTCCATTTGTTTCATACAATAATTAGCTAGAAGAGAAAGCAAGAAGTTGAAGCTTGGTCCCTAATTGGTGACTAAGATCTATATATAACCAGCAAGTTCCCTTCAGAAATGATACTGAAAGCACGCAGATTCTCTCATCAAGATTGTCATACTAACACTGATCAAACTATCCCTGTTCATCACCACCCACTCACCCACCATGAGCTCTACCCCCTGTACAGCATGCAGCTGGACCCCCGAACGCCAAAACCACAGCAGCTACAAAAGCCACCTCAAACTACTTCACGAAGCAGGCGACCGAGGCATCTGGTCCCTCGGCTCCAAGGTAATCCTGAAAAACCACGGTCCCAACCATCCAACCTCCGAGGTCCCAAACATCCACTTCGTGCAAGAACGGACCTCTATCCCCGTCCCCACAATCATCGATTCCTGGGAGGAGGAGGAAGATAAACACACCCTCACCCTAATGCGACGCATCCCCGGCAAACCATTAAGCAAACTTTGGTCAAAACTAAACCCCAACGAAAAAGAAAACATAGCAAAGGAAGTCGCCGAGTATCTCCAACAACTACGAACTCTCCAGTCGGATAAAATCCAATGTCTCGGTGGTCGTCCAGTTTTCTCCAACTTCCTGTTCAAGAATAATTCTAGCTCTGCTGGTGAGATTGAAATTCCCCGCGGTCCTTTTGCATCTGCTGACGAGCTTTGGGCTGAGATGGAGCGTGGGTTGGATGAGAGGATCCCCGAGGCTGCGAGGGTACGGCTGAGGCAGCGCATGCCGGCTGCTGTACCGTATACGTTTACCCATGGTGATTTGACGATTGGGAATATTATGGTGGAGGATGGTGAACTTACTGGGATTAATGGTTGGGAGAGGGCTGGGTATTTTCCTGTGTGGTGGGAATATGTGGCCACTTCGGTTCCTGATGGTGAGGACGATAGGGAGTGGAAAGGGTTGTTGAGACGGTATTTGCCTGATTATAGTGCTGCGCGGGAGTTTTGGTTGGAGTTTTGGTATCTTTGTAGGGATTAGGAGGGTGGATGGGCAGGGAGGGCTGGGGGGAAGATGGGGGATGAGATGAGTGGGTGAGGGAGGTTGTGCTGTTGGTGTGTTGGTTGATTTGGACGGTTTTAATGAGATTTTGACTTGCGTCAATTGTGTACGTGAGTATATATTGCATCCGTAATTGGTAAGATATACAACTATCCTGTAGTAGAGGGTTCTAGTCCACCACGGGTCTCTGAACACTATTAATTCCACGTACCCCCTAAACTGCCCTCTGGAAGGAGTCTCATCACAGCCGCATCTCCTCCATGATACCGCCGCAAATACATCCAAATAGCAGGACACTCCACTCTTGCCCTAAGCCCAATCCACCAAATACAACGTCCAGCTTTCCTATACCACAGGTACAGCAACACCAACGCAACAGGATCCCTCTCCCTCAATAACCCCTCAAACCCGCCCTGAATACACCGCATAAACATCTGCACCGGACCCATCGTCACCTCACTATCCTCAACGTCCAAGATCTGCGCTACCGCATGAGCAGCATGGAAATATGGATTCGTTTCCGCCGTCGCATCATCCGTGATACCACACAGCATCGCTAAAGCAGGAGGTATACCCTCCGTACCCCCTTCCGGTAACGGCGAATGTACATAGGCAAACGTCCCCGCCATAACATGAAAGATACTATCCGAGCGCAGCGGATTGACTGTATTCCACAAGGACATTTTGCCCTTGTTCATATGTACCCAGTCCAGATGGGAGGAAGGGGAGGGGTTCAGAGGCCATGATTCTTTTGGTGTGCGTGCGTTGGGTGATGAGAAGGTTAGAATTACTAACGCGGCTGCTGTACCCCATATGGGATCCCTGTCGTTGGGTTCTATGGATTCGCGAAGCTTCTTGTTGAAGAGGATGGTGCTTTGCGACCAGTGATAGCATTCTTCTAGAGTGCGGTGGCTGTCGGAGGGGCTGTTTAGGTGACGGTCGTAGGTGAGTGATACTGCTAGGGAGGCGTGCATTAGGTAGGGGTGCTACAATTGGGTCATTAGTGTCTAAGCTTGGACTTTTGATGGATGGGGTCAACTTACGGTGAAGGCTAGTTCTAGCAGCTTGCGATTTACTTGTCCCATGTTTGGATCATCGGGGGTAATGAGGCTGCGCCCTAGATACCGGGTGATAAAGTCTTGGCATCTGGTGTTTAGTTGATAGAATGTTGAAGCGTCTGAGGTCCAGATGGCATTGGTGAGAGAGGGCTGCAGGCTTGCTGCTGATGCTGTACCTCGAACCATCCATGACCGTCGCGAGTCAGCGGAATTGGGGTGGAGGTCGGGGGTGGTGGATGACAGGAAGTTGCAGACTACCCCGAATGAACTACATCGCTTGCATTGTGGTTTGCTTTCGTCGCACTACTTGATATGGATCAGTGGGGATGGTTTATAAACGAGGTGCTAGGGGCAGCCACCTTCAGTTTCCGCAGCTTGCAATTGCGGCACCCGAATCGTGATCTTCGCCGTGTCTTTCCTTGACCTTCCCGTGCTTCTCGTGAGTCAGTCGATGTCATGGCAGCTGAGGGGATTGGATTCTGAAGATCTGGGATGAGTGGTAGTTATGGCCCCCAATACCTGCATTTAGTCATAAGCTAACCGTGTCTCGGATCTTGCATCTCAACGCTAAACCCGCACTCGGATGCAGACATCGCTGATTGGCTGTCGCTTGCCTCCACTAGGATCTACTACAGAATACATCTAGAGATGATTGAAATGCCATGATACATATTTTCGAATATAAAAAGGGAAGTGTTGCTCGGGATATCTCCCAGTAATTATATTCTTAAGTTTCTACCAAACATACAACTTGAAACTAGTTCGAGACACCAAGAAACCTGCCGTCCAGACCATATACACTACGACTTCTACCCATTAAAGGCTTCATACTTCACCACCACAGCAGTCATACAATACTACAACTATACAGAAAAGAAAATGCCCACCCACCTCGCCGCCCTCCTCCCCTCCAAATCCTCCCCCCTCATCCTAACCACCCGTCAAACGCCGACTCCAGGCCCCAACGACCTCCTCATCGCCGTCAAATCCATCGCCCTCAACCCAGCAGACGCCATCATTCGCAACACAGGCCTCTTCATCCCTTCATACCCTACCGTCATTGGCTTCGACCTATCAGGTCTAGTCCTCGAAGTTGGCGCCAACGTCCCCAAACATTTTCATCCAGGAATCACCCGCGTCGCCGCCTACTCCGCCTCCGTCTGGAAGGGCTGCGATCCAGACTATGGCGCTTTTCAGGAGAAGTGTATTGTTCCGTGGCAGCACGTTGTGCCGCTTCCGGATGAGGGGGTGATGATATCCTGGAACGAGGCGGCTATGTTGCCTGTTGCTGTGCAGGTAGCGCTTAATGCGTGGGAGATGATGGGGTTGCAGCTGGTGTGTGATACGCAGACCAATGATGGAATTAAGGGTCAGATGGGGAAGAAGAGAGAGATATTGTTGGTCTGGGGCGCATCCTCTAGCGTTGGATCGATGGGTGTGCAAGTTGCCCGAGTCCTTCGGGATCAGCCTGATTCTTCGTTTGCTGCTGTGTATGCTACTGCTGGGGCGGCGAATCATGAGTACGTGCGGTCCCTGGGTGCGGATCGTGTGTTTGATCATAGGGATCCGAGGGTCGTGGATGAGATTGTCAAGTCGGCTAGAGAGGATGGTTGTGTGATTCGGTATTGTTTCCTTGCGGTAGGTGATGTGCGGATGTGTCAGGCTGTGCTGGGGAGTTTTGTGGGAGATGTTGATGGGAATGGGGATGGGGATGTGAAGGCGAAGATTGCGTCCGCGCCGGTTGTTCCTTCTGACGTGGATGTGGTGGATGGCGTGGAAGTCATCTTTGTGGTGCCGGCGGTGGATGATGAGGAGAAGAGGTTGGATCAGTTTCGGTATTGGCTGGGGACGTGGGCGAGGGAGAATCTGAATAAGGGGAGCATTAGGCCGAGTCCGGAGCTGAGGGTTGTTGGGAGGGGGTTGCAGGCTGTTAATGATGGGTTGGATGAGTTGAGTCAGGGGGTGAGCTGTACGAAGTTGGTTGTTGAGGTCGCGGAGTGATGGAATTAGATTATTGCTTTGCTTGATGGAGTGACATGTTAATATAAATCAGATTTCGGGTAGTAGTCATAAAACGGGCGTTCTAGATGGGACGTTGCAGATCTAGTTTATAGTATATGGTAATTGCCAAAGAGAACACTAGCAGCATGCACAGTATATAAACGAGCTATTCAATTTAGATGATCGAAGGCGATAAGCCTTCGTGGGTCATAAGTATCTATGCGATTGAAACAACTTAGGGCACACTCAGAGAAAGTCACATTGATAACAAAATCAGACGAGCTGCCATGGAAAGCCAAGCTAGCCCAGTCTCGACTTCACATCTTCAACAGAAAGTACCGGCTGGGTTTCTGAATCCTCGTCCTGCAGCGGTGGAAACAAAACCGAATCCACAACATGACACACTCCGTCACTGGCTAAGCCATCCTGTACAGTCACGTTTGCAATTCCATTCACCTTCATTGAAATCAAGCCCCCACATCGGGTCACAGCAACCGTTAGATGTTGCCCATCTAAGCACGTAGGCAAGGGAAAGCGACGAACCCCCTTTAGTACACGCCACAAGCGATCCGCCTGATTCTCAGCAGTAGGAATCGTATGATCGGGTGTAGCTTCTGGCGTCTGTATGAAATGCTCTGGCGCAGAGTCCTGATCGTAGAGACGGTTGGAGTACAATGATTGATCCGCAATGACATGATATCTCAACAGAGTCTGAAGAGATGCAGCCCCTTCATCGCTAAAGAGGTATGTCAGGACATCCTCAGGCAGCTTGCGGAAAGCTTCGTTGGTGGGGATGAAGACGGTTCCACCGCGACGAGACTCATCCTGCAGAATATCCTGAATAGCTCCAGATTGTTTGACTGCAGATTGAAACAGGTCAAACTCGGATGACGGCAGAGCAGCGAGGAGAGCTGCAATGGTTGGTCGCGATGGGAGAACCCGGTCGATTACATGGACGAGACCGTTTGCCACGAGGTGGTCTTGTTCGATCACAGTTGCGTGGGAGCTCACGCGAAGGCCGTTGAGTGAAGGACGGACTGTTATCCTCTGGGTACCGTTTAATCGGTCAGGATAGAATAGTGTGTCGACGGTTGGGGCTGTCAGAAGGAAATATATTGGAAGAAATGATGGCGAGATGTGTCTTTGAAGGAGAGCCAGAACATCTTCCTTAGATAGCTCATTGCTCAGTTGCTGCAGTGCAGTGTTGCTTGGGACCCAGACAGTAGAGGAATAATCCTTGTTTTGCAATAAATGTTTGATCTGAGGGACTTGGTCCACAAGTCGGATAAATTCGGACGTGTTGGGTTTCGTTGCAAGGAACTCATAGAGGGTCACTGGGATCTTCTTTGCATCGGTCAAGTGTGGCATGAGTGCATGACTGTATCCAGCATACTGATGTTGAAGCTGCTCAAGGCTGCTTTCGGTTGGGGCAGCTGCGGCTATCCATTGCTTGAGCTCGGATGCAGCCATGATGAGCGATGATGGGAGGAGCAAATGGCTAGCTGAGAGGGTGTGAGGTGCTAGGCAGCATCATTTGTTGATATAGTCCCATTGACCCCCTTGTGTTCGCGCCATAGACATGGGTATATGGGTTGATAACAGCGCTAGTGCTAAGTATATTGACTAGCTAGGGGATGGTAACCAATGACCTGCATCGGCGTAGTCGCTGCTCAATATATTGTAGATAAGGAGATTCAAAGACAAGCTCTCCGAGCAGCAAGCCCGTTGCTTTCCGCGTGCATTAGTGCCTAATCTCGTATCTCTACTCCAATATTTTGATCCTACTGAAAGGCTCGATCACCAACCCCAATTGCAATGACTTCATCCTCATTCTGAATCCCCCATACTCCCATCAACCCTCTTCACCCCCTCACCCCCCAACCCATCCACCCACCCATCCTTCCGATGATAATATATCTCCATCTCCACCTCCGAGCACTTAACCCGATGCTCATCATCAAGCGTCCCGGACTTCACCGCGACAACATCCTCATCATCGCTCGATCGTGACGTGAACGGTGTTCCGCAATCAGGACAGAACTCGCGTAGTACCTGTACACCCCTCTTACTGCTGTCCGTATATAGCTTGGGTGTGCGCTTGGTGTACTCGAAACTAGCCTGTGGAATAATGATGTTGGCGGAGAAGCTCGAGCCCGTGTAGCGTTTACAGTGGGTGCAGTGGCAGATGATTAGCTGGTCTTTGTTAGTGGTGGACTTAATACATTGGCCGATTGTGAAAAGTTGAATTGGGGAATAGTACCTTTGGGTATGTCTCCGGGTCTGGCAAGGTAATGCAATATGTGATGTTCCTGCAGAGACAGGCGCCAGTCAACTTGTTCTGAGCCATGATGAGGGTTGGGGGGGTGTTGTGGCGAACAGAACAAACAGCTTTCGGGCTTTTATTATCAGAAGTTCAGCATGTCACTGGAAGGGCGTGGTTCTGGAATCACAGATATAGAGAGATGCTTCGGAGCCAGATTGCTTGGTATCTAGATTTGACCCACTAGGGTCCATACTAGCATAATTCTGAAGCTATTTTTATCCTGGGATAGTGGACAGCAACTGATGTCGAATACGAAGCCAAGAGAAAGTGAAACCGGGCTTGTATCTATAATTAGTCCACCCACAATGCAAAATACTGAGCCATGCGCGTAGTTGACTGTTCTTGACGGTCTCGGCGAGTCTACGCAGACTGTGTCTTTGAGAATATACTACCCTAGGAAAGATGATTGATTACAGAATTATACTCTAGGGTGCTCTTTAATGAAGTCTGCACTTTAATTCGGCAGGAATATCAATACAGACCCAATTGCAGCATAAGATCACAAGTAGTATACACAGTATTGAACATGGCAGCATGGGATATATACACAAGCACACAGCCGGAAATACAAACATAATACAACAATAGTGGAAGTGATATAGAACAAATGCCAACCCGAACTCACAGCAGATCATCAATTTCACGAATCTGCCCCAGACAGTGCTTCTCGCTCCATCGAAGCGCAATCGACTTCGGGTCAATGTCAATACGGCCCAGCACGGCCTCCAACTCATATTCCTCATCCCAACCCTCAATTGTTTCCTGAAGATGGGCCTTCTTGTACAGACGCCGTTCATCAAGAGGGCGCTTTAGTAGCCGGCGACCGGCCTTCTTCACCGTCGGGTTGGTTTTGAGCTGCCACAGCTGGGGATCGCCCTGGCTCTTCTTCTCCAGCAGTTCAACGGCATGCGTCAGATACTCGATCTTCTCCATGTCCCGTGACACATCCTTAGATCCTTCGGCCGAGCTTAGCTGACGATGCAGGTTTCCAGTGACCCGGCGGGCTTCGATGACAAAGTCACGATTGAGTGCGCTTCCTCGGGCCAGAGCGGTCAAGATGCACCACCGCATGCCATGCAAATTACCAGTGGCGGCAAACGCACGAATGAACATTTTCATGCAGACACCATCATATGCCAACGAGTGCCGGAAGCGGGACATGTAGACAGTGGCCAACAGATCAACAGCCAACTCGGGCTTCTTCACTGCGATCAGTCTTCTGCTGGTCGCTACCGTGATGTGGTGCTTGACTGTCATCTTCTTGTTTGACCAGCACAGCTCATAGAAGCGAAGCACGGCCATATTGATCAGCTGGCCTTCGGCTTCGGAATCGACCTCCATGATCTGGCGGAAGAACTGGGGGAAGAAGCGAACCAGGTGGCGAATATTCTTCCACTCGGAGTCGATCAAAGCACGAGCAGCACCGACACCCTCCTCAAGCAGAGTGCAGATAACTGCGAGTTCAACATGCAACTGTTTGAATTGGAACCGCGCGTTCTTGGCATTCTCAAAGCATTTCAACGCCTCCGTCAGCTTACCGACATGCATGTAATGAGACATCTGCTTGTGGAGCTTTTGGTATTGGTCAACCGGCCTCGAGGGAGTCATGTGTTGCAGCGTTCGTTGATACCACGGTAACGGGTCCTGCGTGTACGGCATCAGGTTGACTTCCGCAAGTGGGAAAGACCGCTGGTCATATCCAAGCACTTGTTGCGATGTGGCAGCTTGTCCATATTTCGCCCGAGCTGCCTGCAGCATCTGCCAGAACCCCACTGGTGCTTCCTCAAGAGCGTGACGACGCTTTCGAAGCATTTCCAAGAATTCCTGCTCATTGATGAAGTTCGGCCAACGGCGCTCACGTGCGAACCGCACAAATTCATCAACCATTTCCTTATTACCCTTTTCCACAAATGCCTCCAGTATGTGCTTGTAAAGAATTTTGTCGGGAACCATCTGGAACTTTTCGATATAACGATAGACAAAATCGCGGATCTCTTCACCGGAATGTGATACCCAGTATTCGAGGAAGATGCGGTCAAATATCGGCGTAAAATCATACTTCCTCGAGGTCAACTTAAGCTCATGCATCTGCTGTAACCCAGCGTCCACGCCCTCCCAATCACAGGCTAAAGCCCTTCCAAATACCAAAAGTCCCTTTGTTCGGCAGCGAAGTGGAATGCCGTATCTAGTCGTCATGTCTTTGACCAGTGCTTCCGCATCAGCCAGCCGACCGAATTCCACGTATGCTTTGATCACGGGGTTAAAGAGCTTGTCAGTGGGTTCCTTTCCCAAGCGTGGAAGGATAGTTAGGATCTTCTTCAATTGCCCGTTCAAAAGCTCGATACTCCTTGTCTTCTTCCAAAGCCCGGCGAGATAGGCGCCGCATAAGCCGCAGCCACGATCAACCTCGAGGTTTCGCAGAAGAAACCATTTGGCTGTAGTAAGTCGATGAGACTCTAGTAAACATCGGAGCACGATATCGACCATTTCCGGCGGCACTTTGAATTTGTGCATGTATCGGGTAAATATAGTGGCGACGGATTCGATGCTCCCCTTTCTCGCTAGCGCGAACATCAAAACTTTCCACATGCCAGGAGACACCTTGTCCACGTCTTCTAGGCGTTCAAAAATATTCCTCGCAACCATAACGTTCTCTTCTCTGCAATTCGCATAAAATGTCTTGACCGTAACTTCCCGTCTATCTGTAGATATGCCGTTCAACGTTGCGGGGTGGGCGTCCAAAAACAAGTGGGCGGCATCAATGGGCCGACCGTGGTCAAGAAATTTTTGCATGTCTTCTGTGACTGAATCATGCCATTGAGCTACATCTTCTGTTTGCTTCCCATGATCTTCGGTTGTTCTTTGGTTCGCATTGGCAAGGGCGGATTTTGCTCGGTCCAGTGCATCGGTCGATCGTGTTAGGTTCGGAGGGAGATCGGAAGCTGAGGTCGAATTGGCTGGTACTCGTCCGGGAGTAAAGGTGTCAATCAACTTTGAGCGTGCAGTATTCATATAAGTCTCCGTAGGGGCAGCAGGTTGGTCTTGCAGCTGGACATCCCAGCTCAAGTCGTCACCACGAACGTCCACCCCAGCCGGGACAGCTTGCGCTTCTCTGAACTTTCGGTCTTGCTCCTTTAGTGACTCCAAGCCCATAAACTCTCCCGCCTCAGCCGCCTCCATCATACGTGCTAGTCTCCTTGCTGCAGACGTTGCATCGTAGTTCGGGGCTGAGGTTTGCAAGGCCCGCTTGTTTTCGACAATTCGTTCCGCAACGCGCACCCGACGATGGACGTCGTAGGTAATGGCTGCAACCGTGCAAAAGCTTCCCACAGTCGATCCTGCAAGAGCCAATCGACGGAGGACTCGTAGGGCATTTCGTGATGGCACAGCTGGTGTGCCGCTGGTGGGTTTGGAGACCATGGTGGTTAACCTTGCGCACCGCTGACAGCGGGCTGGGTCGGATCACCACTAAATCATTAAGTGAAAAAGAAGGCTACGAGGATTCAATGACAGAGGGACCGTCAGGAACCCCGCGCCGGCTGGTCAATTGAGACAATTGGAGTTCTATGATGGAGTAGGAGGGATTCGGAGCTTGTCGGTCGGAAAGTTTGCACCAGCTTGGTCGAGTTGGTCGCTACCGCCCGCCGTACCGCATCCGGTCTTTTCCCGGTGTGCCCACTCGTCTTACTAACATCAGTACCCGGCCTTTTCTTAGACTACTATTCTATACTGTGACAACTACTCTATGGAATCATGCTACAATGGTCCTTGGGCAAATTCTATCGAAGGTATAAACTGGTACCCAATAATCACATATATAATTGAACATTTCTATACGCCAATCGTCACGAAGATCAGTCTAATCGTGACCCAGATCAGCGGTCCCGTGTAGCTGGGCTCCACTTCTAGCATCACTAGAGAATAGAATCCGCCACAAAGCCTTCGTCATTAGCCTCACCTCGAGGGCTATTTGGGTAAGAGTCGTCAAGAGTAACTGCCAAGCACAGAGTCGTTAGCAGACATTCCTAGACAATGAGGTAGGTAGGTCACATACCATGTGGTTTGATGAAAAAGCTGGTACAGAAGGTGAGCAAGAACAGGGCCCCCAGGACAACAAATATCGCTGGAGTGAACTTTCCAACCGTCAGGCTGTAAAGGAGGCTGCAAGCGGTTGGAGAGATCACTCGAGCCAAAGCATGCAAGAGTCCTTTCGTGCCAAGGATCTGACCTAACCGTTCACGAGGGACATGTTTCGTGAGAGATGATTGCATTGTCGGTATCCCCATGCCGCCAAGTGCCATGACGATCCCCGAGAATACCATGATGGAACCCTGATATGACATTGCAAAACCCATATAGCCAACCATGTCTAGGAAAAGCGAAAGTCGTATAATAACAATCTCGCAGGTGCTGGAGCCGGGAACGATGTGATCTGGTTTTGGTGGTTCACGGAAGATTGCGATGATGATCGGATATACAACAAAAAGGTTGACGACCCGGGCGATGCTTATAATCGATATGAAGAGGCTTGATTCCACATTGCCCCAGTCAAATTTGTACTCGGCATAAATGATGATCACTTGAGCGGTTCCCAACGCTACCCCAAATGCAATGGTATCCATCGCTGTAAGAAGAATAATATTCCTGCGCAAAGCCGGGGTCGCGCCGTGACGATTGGGGAAAAGCGTGCTGGGACGTCCTACTGGCGGTAGCAGAACAGATAAAGGTGTAATTAGCCGTTTGGGGTTGAGGTTCTCCAGGCTCAGCCAGCCTGCCTCCCCTTCGTCGATGACCTTTCTCCGATGACTGTCCCGCGCTTGCCGCTGCTGTTCTGTCGATAATGACTCCGGGATGATGGTCATGACTGCAATGAGGTAGAGAACATTCAGGGCCAACGACGCCTCAAAGGTACTCAGTGCTTGGCCTGTTTTCTTGATCAAGATAGCCGCCAGCAGAGGCCCAGCTGCGGTTCCAGCAAAAAGAGAGCCGTATACATACCCGAATGCTGCACTCCGCTTCGATGGGATGGTGCAGTCGGAGGCATACGACATTGTCAGCGCCATAATGGTGGTGAAAGAACCACAGACGCCATCCACGATGGCAGCCAGCAAAATCACATGCACAGAAACAAGATCTGGCCTGGCTGAGACAAAGACAAAGATAGCCTCCGCCAAAATGGTCCCCAATGCGTTGAGGGCCAGTATCTTTGTCCTACCGTAGCGATCTGATAGGTGACCGAGTCTGGGGCATGCCAGCGCAGATAGTATCCCGGCCAGGAGATTGAAATACAACTGGAATTGAGCAAGCAATGACTGAACTTCGGGTGTCTGACACTGCGAATTCTTATTTCCAATGATGACAGGCAGATACGTGAAACCCGGGTCTTGGGTCGCCTTTTTCGCCATATAATCCCTGCAAATGAGAGACATCATCAGGTTGATTTTGGGCACTGCAGTGCCGCCGATACCTAGCATATAGAAGACAAGAAATGGAAGAATCCAAAGGATCTGTTACGTGTCAGAAGTCGCGGGCACGACCGTTGTCCATGGTTGATGGAGACTCACGCTTGGCCGTCTCCATGTCTGCCAGAAGCCTCCCTGGCTGACGGGAACATCATATGGTAGGCCAGCCCGATGATCATGCTCCGGTAGGGATTCTTCGTTGTCCTGTTTTAATAGAGGGGTCCGCTCGTGGGTGTGCATGGGGTCTTCCCAAGTCTCCAGTCCGGTATCAATTGGCGCAGAAGCGTCCAGTCCGGCTTGCAATCCCGGACCAACCTCGGTATGCGCAGTCGGCGATGCGCCGCGCCTGATTGTGGACATGGTGCGAGGCGTTTCGCACCTTAGAAGTAGTAATAATGGGTAGAGCAACTAGACTGGTGCCTACATTTGCTTGCTCTGGGGTTAAAACAGTACAACACTTGAGGTGGGCTCAAAATAATCGAGAAAACCGGGCGGGGGGAAAGCCGGCAAGGAGGGAGACCAGATAAATGGTAGTCCGTTTACTAAGTTAAACTCCGAGCAGTTCGCTTATCTATCGGCATGAAACACACGACAGGTCAGCAAATGCTGGGGATTAACACATGCCAGCGCATGTTAGTATCTTAAGAGGTAGGTAGTGGTGACGTGATTCTAGAATTTCAGCCTAGGATGGGCATGCCTGGTGGTGGGTGGTGATTGTGGGAGATGTTTCACGGTTCAAGTCCATTTATCGGGGATCAGCCCCGGGTATGCAGTCTCAGAAATCTCAGAAGCAAGGCAAGTCAGCTCGGCGATAACGCCCTGGACTACCCGCCGCCTCGGGCCACTTACATCACTCCACGCTGTCGACTCCTTCCCAGCTCCAGAAACTCTCCATAGGAACTGCCAGCAGTCAAGACACTGGTACGACGGTGAAAAAAAACTATTCGTCCACATGAGGAATTTGCCGAAATCATAAACTAAATGGTTGTAGCTCGTTGCTTGTTGCTTGTTGCTTGTATAGACACACAAACTATCGTACAGAAAACGCCTTCACATACACACATCAAAGAACAGAACCCTTGTGAAAAGAAACGAAACTCTAGTGCCTGGTGATTATACTACCAAGGATGCTCCCTGTTCACCAGCGAAAAACTTTTTCTGCTCCAAGCACCTCTCACTCTTGCAGCCTTGACAACGCAGAGTCATTTGCAGCGAGCATTTCTCTCCCTTGTGCAAGTGCTCTTGAGCAAGATCTGCAAGGGCTTGGATGAAGACAGGGCTGCCGTTCAGACTTTCGGCCCGCTTGACACCCGGGTGATTCGCCTCTTCCATGACTTCGAGATCCAGCTCATACAGAGTCTCAATGTGGTCGCTGGTGAAGGCGATCGGTACGAGGACAATGTCAGTCTGTCCACGCTTCACATACTCTTGAACGGTATCGCTAGTCTGCGCCCCCAGCCAAGCCTTTGGTCCAACCTGAGATTGCCAACAGAGGCGGTAAGGGTTGCTGAAATTGAGTCTTTGCATGACCGCATGCACAGTTGCAGCGACCTCGGCTGGGTAGGGATCACCTAAAAGAGAAAGTACTCGATTAGCCACCGGGACTTCGTGACAGGTTCCTCAAGGACTCACCTCTGTTCACAACACTCATGGGCAAGCTGTGGGCCGAGAACAAGAGAACCACTCCATTCCTCTTATCTTCCGGATAGGTTTTGAGTTGGTCCTCAATGTTTCTCGCAAACGCCTCCACAAGGCCAGGGTGCGTAGGCCATCTGTCGATAACGCTCCACTGGATGGCTCCGGAAGTGTCCACGTTTCCGTTTGCTCGCTTGCCCTCCAGCCGATTCCTCCATTTCCACAACTCATTCAGAGAGCTACCCGTAGTAGAGCAGGAATATTGGGGGTATTGCGAAAAAGCGACCGCACGACCGCCCTTGCCATTGCCAAAACCATCTTCCAGCAATTGTGTGTACATTTGTTCCGTCAGCGGGTTGGCGTAACGGAAGGCGACATACGGCTTGTGAGGCGCAGTCTCCGGGTTGATCTTGTCCAGCAGCTTGCACATTTCTTCGCATTGGTATTCCGACCATTTCCTGATGGGTGAGCCTCCGCCGATGTCCGCGTACTGTTTTTGGATCTTGGGTGTGCGTCGCTTCGAAATGAGAGGCCCGAGGTAATTCTGGAACCTGCCTAGAGGAATCAAATCGCCGTCGGCCTTTATTGAAAGTAAACTGTTAGAAATATTGCAGCCAAAATGACAGCTTGCCATGGTCGAAGACGTACAAAGAGCCGACTGAGGAAATCCTCTACTTCGTCTGTCGTCGAGGGCCCTCCCATGTTGAGGAAGACCATGGCCGTAGGGCCCTTAGAGCCTGTTGCATCCTGGGTAACTGGAGGTACCGTTGTCGCCAGCCCACATCTTTGTTCCTGCCTGTATCCGAACAGGGTGCGAGATGCCGGTCGCAGCAATTGCCGGGGAAGAGTAAACGGGCGGCGGAGAGCCATGACAGGTAATTGTAGGATCGGGTAAGCTAGTCAAAGGAGGTACAAGGAAAGACCGTTCGTATCGCGCAAGTGGATGAACAATTTAGGCCTGCATTAAATAATCAATTGATAGACGAGTGGCAAGAAGAGGTAGTGGGTGTATACAACAGCGCAAGGCCTTCTGGAAGCTGAAAAGTCCAGAACGGCTTGATGACGGAGCATCGATACCACGACTAACTCCGACCCCCGACAGCCAATGACCGGCCACCTAGCGTCATCAATTACTGGATGGACATCACATGATGTTCGTGTCTCCCCGCGTCTTTCTGCCCGCCGGTTTTATCGCGTCCCTCGCGACGGGATCCAGTGACGATATAGATACTACTACTAGATCTTCCCTCGGCTGCAGGCAGCAGAGGCCAAACAGGCAGACACAACAGCCCCACTTGTTCCTGATTTCGAATGCAACTTATCTTAAACCTCTATACTTCCCTGTCTTCATTTCGATATTACTTTGAATACTTCAACCTACTCTACCACAACCAGTATGGCAGACGGTAACCCACATCGCGAAGACGAAGCGGCTGAGGAAGAGGAGGAGATTGATGAGACTGTACGCACATCCTACCCATGAGCCTGGACCCAAAGTCTGGAACTGACGATAAGATCAGAGCTACAGATCAGTCAAAGATGCAGTCCTCTTCGCAATCGATGTCAGCGATTCCATGTTGACGCCTCGTCCCTCAGCAGACCCTAAGAAACACACCCAAGAATCACCCACTACGGCAGCGCTCAAATGCGCCTATCACTTCATGCAACAACGAATCATATCCAATCCACAAGACATGATGGGGGTTTTGCTGTTTGGGACGCAGGCGTCCAAGTTCTTTGAAGAAGATGAAGACGGTCGCGGAGACCTCTCCTACCCCAACTGCTACCTCTTCACCGACCTCGATGTTCCTTCGGCCCAGGAGGTCAAAGAACTTCGGGCGCTGGTGGATGATGATGGAGACTCAAGGGAGGTCCTATCTCCGGCGAAAGAGCAAGTCTCTATGGCAAACGTCCTATTCTGCGCCAACCAGATATTCACATCCAGAGCACCAAATTTCCTCTCCCGGCGCTTGTTCATTATAACCGACAATGACAACCCCCATGGTGATGATAAAACCCTGCGGTCGGCGGCGACTGTACGTGCTAAGGATCTTTATGATCTTGGTGTCACCATTGAGCTGTTTCCGATCTCACGTCCTGAGCATGAGTTCAAGAACAGCAAGTTCTATGACGTAAGCTATCATACCCTATGACAATGTGGCAGGGGTCATACTCACTCCATATACAAAGGATATTATCTA
Organism: Aspergillus vadensis CBS 113365; assembly: GCF_003184925.1. NCBI lineage: Eukaryota > Fungi > Ascomycota > Eurotiomycetes > Eurotiales > Aspergillaceae > Aspergillus > Aspergillus vadensis. The sequence continues at coordinate 258,910 of NW_020292055.1, read as the reverse complement.
CAAGTCATCGCCCAACGATCCAGAGGCACCTGCGTATCTGCAATCTGATTCAAAGGCGGCGACAGCGACCGGGGACGGGATTTCACTCCTCAACACGCTTCTATCCAGTATCAACTCAAGAACGGTCCCGCGTCGCACTCATTTTTCGAACATGCCTTTAGAACTTGGGCCAGACTTCAGGATCTCGGTATCGGGCTATATACTCTTACGAAGGCAAGCGCCCGCTAGAAATTCCTTCATCTGGCTGAACGGCGAGAAGCCTGTAGTCGCGAAAGGCGTGACTACCCATTCTGCAGATGATACTGGCCGTAACGTCGAGAAATGGGAGATCAGAAAGGCATATAAGTTTGGTGGAGACCAAGTAACCTTTTCGCCCGATGAACAGAAGTCGCTCAGGGACTTCGGTGAGCCAGTGATCAGGGTTATAGGGTTCAAGCCTATCACTGCGCTTCCATTTTGGGCGAACGTCAAACACCCATACTTTATCTATCCATCCGAGGAAGACTATGTAGGGTCGTCGCGAGTATTTTCTGCATTGCACCAGACGCTTTTGCGTAACAAGAAGATGGCACTCGTCTGGTTCATTGCGCGCAAGGGTGCTGGCCCCGTCCTCGCCGCTATGATCGCAGGCGAAGAAAAGCTTGATGAGAATGGCGTACAAAAGTACCCTCCTGGCATGTGGATTCTTCCCCTGCCTTTCGCAGACGATATTCGGCAAAATCCTGAAACCACGTTGAATGTCGCCCCGGAGTCATTAATCGATCAGATGCGCGTGGTCGTTCAACAATTGCAGCTGCCAAAGGGGGTGTACGAGCCTCTCAGATACCCCAATCCATGTAAGTCAAATCTACCATCCACTGCTTGTATGCTATGAGAGGGATGCTGACAGCCCGTAATCAGCCCTCCAATGGCACTACCGCATCCTACAAGCTCTCGCCTTAGACGAGGATCTCCCTGAGAAGCCAGAAGACAAGACTATTCCCAAATACCGCCAAATCGACAAGGTACATCCACCATACCTAACACAAGGAAATACTCTTCCAACGTTCACTAATTAACAACTCTACTCCAGCGCGCCGGTGATTACGTATTATCTTGGGCCGAGGAACTCGAAAAACAACACGCCAAAACCTCAGCAGCGGCCCCTCACCCAACAAGCACCCTCGTGAAAAGAGGATCCAAAGACCGAGCAAGCGAAACCGAAGACTCCAAACCTTCGAAGAAAGTCAAGGTCGAGGAGGGCTCCGGAAACCTAGAGGAAGAGGTCCGCAGGCATCACGAGAAGGGGACGCTATCCAAGGTAAGCTAGCACAAGCGTCCTACATGGCCCCATGCTGGTATCTATGACAGTATACTAACCAGCGGTTTCTAGCTTACGGTCGCCATCCTGAAAGATTTCTTGACCTCGAATGGACGCTCCAATGCTGGTAAGAAAGCGGATCTTATTGAGCGAGTAGAGGAGTTCTTGGAGCAGTAGTCATGGCAGGATTGTTGGATCCGCTGTTTAAAACCCCTAATGGTGGCTATTCGTCATCTGATAGCATGAGCTTGTAATTAATGGTGGGGTTGGATGGTCGAGATAGGAGTCCTTCAACAAAAACCATAATGGAAACCCTTTTTGGGCGATGTACACTTTTTGTCCCATTAAGAATATCGCATCCGCTGGACTAGCGGGATACCATCAAATCGCAGAGTAATAGTAGAGACATAATCATATGAAATCCTGAGGTCCAAGTACTTTTCCAAAACAAGCCGCTTAGAATTCGGTTACCGAGGTCTTTATCCTCAGAAAAAATCCACTAGTGCAGCAGGTGCGCGTCTTTCCAAGTTCGAATTAATATTGAAACGATCGTAACATATCCAACCAGATTCGCCGTTAACGATAGGAGTCAGGTTTCTTCGCCGAAGAGAAAATGGGACAAGTGCGTCAATTGAGTCAACTTGAACCGAGCAGTCCCTGTAAACAACGCCACGCTGTTTGTAATATCCCTGTAGAAACGTATGGTCGCTGGTAATTATCCACAAGAACTGATGTAAACGAGCGAAAGAAAGAAAATCCACAAAAACGGGATAATATGTCGAAAGTAGATAAGATAGAATCAAACAAGAGAGCGCCGAAAGAAGGAAGCTATCGTAATATATACAAGTAGAAGCCGTGGGTATTTTTGGTGAAAAGCAAAAACGTTAATGGTATGCGTACAATGATCAACATTGTCCGTAAACTTGACAGTAGCAGACTTCTTCGTCGGGACAGCTGTGAGTAGCGAAATGTTAGTGGTCAAGCTGCATTCAGGGGGTGAGCGATGCAAAGACAACGTACTATATTGATTCTTTGCCGAATATGACGTGCCAGAGAAATTCCATGACACGACCGCTACTGGCATCATTCTTGTCTGTGTCGATAATCCACTGGCGGATCTTGATGTAATCTTCTCGTGGTCGTTGGTGGACCTGCTCCCGTGACACGGCGAATTGCGCACAACACGCCGCGCCAATCTGTTTCGGCATTTGCAGAAACTTCTGGTATTTAACCTCGTCGTATTCATCTTGCATCGTGAGGCCTCCGGTGGAGTTTAATGGCGGGGTGCTTGTGCCCTCGAAGATCTCTGCAAAGACTTCTTCTGTCACGTGCTGGTTGGTGCGATGGCCCTGCTTGCACCCTGGGTTCCAGTTGCAGCGGAGGTTGACGTAGCCATTATCTTGAACGAAATTGAGACGTAAGGATTTCATCGCAATGACGTTGTCGTGTAAAGGCGCATCTACATGCCAGGCCATCAGGAAACCCGATCGATGAGAATGAAGAAAAGCAATTGTGGATGGTAGGTTGTCGTAATGATCAATTAGGTAGGTGAGATAAGCCATGGACTCGTGACCCTTGTTCAGCGGGGTTGTAAGTGTCGTGTCGTCAGCTGCGACCTGTTTGGAGGGATTCACGATGTATATGGCCCGTTGCCAGCTTTGGAGGAGAGAAGCTATCAGTGCGCTGAAACATATGGGCAATATAGGAGGACAATAACACTCACTCTGGTAGCTCCTCCTCGACCCATTCAGTGTGCTCTTCCTGTAGCTTGGCCATCACAATCACTTTATCCCCTGGTGTGACAGGACGGGAGCCATTTAGTCTGTTCATCGGCGGGCGCAAATCCAGCCAATTGATCAGGTATGCGCCCGCGCGATACTGATCGCAGAGGTCCTCGAGGTGGATCTTCAAGAGATATAAGGGCAAGATGAGTGCTAAACTAGCACATAATGCTATGCGAGCGCCCCATCTCATGGTGGATAGCTGAAAGTCGGTAGCTTTTGTGCACGACTCAGGACTTTATCCAAAGAAATTGGTTGAAAAGCCAACGAGGACTATTATCGTAAGGCCGTAATCAATATAATACAGCTTGGACGCCGTTCTTCTCTTATGAGGGTGACAAGACTGGAGGTTGACTAAGATTGATGTTGTCACAATACAGCTTGGTGTAAGGAATGACTTGAGTCGGGAAGGACCGATAAAGATGCAAGACGGAGAGTATAAATTCAAGCATTAAAAGGAGGGTCAATCCGATGAGGAAGAATCCAAGGGAAGGGAAAGAGGGGGGAAGAATAAATAGAAAAAAAGGAGGGTATTGGAGGGGCTATATGTGTAGCATATTGCGAAAGATAGAGGACGAGAGAGAAGGAGAGAGAGAAGACGGACGAGAGGGGTCAAGGCGAGGTAATCAGGAAAGGAGACTGGAGGAGCATTGATTAACCTATTCGTCTGCCTACCAAGGCGGTAGGTGCAGTGGTAGTATTAAGTAGGTACTTTTTAGTGACTTTGGGACTAAAATAGTCACTACGACGAGTAGTAGTAGACTTAGACTCAGACTTAGTAGGCGTGGGAGGAAGGTCCATCGAATGCTTCCAATTCCAGCCCCCATCTGCCTGCTTCTGTTTCGCCCGCTCAGGCACAGCGAATCTTTCAGTCAGTCAGTCTTTTGTTGTGGCGCGGCAATGGAGGGAGTGGGGCGTAACCGTAACCCCCACTGAGCGGCCACGCGTTAAAATTATTGCTATCGTTTGGCTCCCCAAAGATGAAGACAAAGGGGGGGAAATGGAAGAGACTGTCATAGGCTGTTGGGGAATGGAGAGTCCCCTCAGACAATCGCAAACCTTAAGGGAACCACTTTCTTCCTTAGCGGGCTCTTAGCGGGGAAGCTTGGCAGCCGCCAAGTTTAGACTGGGAGCACGACATCTTGTCTTTAGGTTACTTTGAGACATACCATAATTAATTACGATTTAGTGCTTATAGCACTCTCGATATCTCTCCTAATTTCTTGTCCCCATCTCGGAATATCCCCGCCATGAAAATCTTACTCCCCCTCGTATAAAGAAGTTGAGTTTGCTCGCCCTTCCATGCCTCAACTTGGCTGTGCAAAAACCATGGACCACTGGTGGCGGTCAACCTTTGCCCCTTGACGGGATGACGTCGCGGGGGCCATTGCGCGTACGTGGGCACCACTAATATCTCTAGCCAAATATGCCACGCAGCTGCGACGCTAATCCGCCATGGTTCGCATGTCACAGCCTTCTTTCGAAACCCAACGTTCGACAGTTTCCAAGTTTGTTCGGTTGGAATGCCAAAAACTGTCACCCCGGATCGGCAACATTGTCTCGCACGTCCCGAACACGGTGGATAAGAGAATGGCCATGAGACATTTGAAACAGACATGCACCGGTGGGCAGGCGAACGAACACAAAGAACCATGGCCCACTGCGTACCAATCTAGATACGTACGTGGACAGCTGGGGAATGGATATATGATTTGCCCGCCAGATGACAAGTGCCTCGGGGATTTATCCACTGATAAGGACTCAGAGTCAGACTCCAACCCGCATTTGGATTTAACTTCTTTTATTTTTCCCATTCGGCTTCATCTCGCCGCCCCGCCCATTCTGTGTCTTGACTCTTTTCGGCTTTCCTGCCTCTTCGAATTCGTGGCTCTTGTGTCGCTTAGAATCTTTGGGACATACTAAGCTTACTCAGTACTTTTCCGGTTTCGGAAATCCCCAAAATAGCCCCAACAGTCAATGTGGCGCCCAGCAAGGCTTAGCCAGGCTGACCCCATAAGGAAAGATAATGGCCCCCAGGAATCGTAGTGGATATTATCAGTAGCTAAATCAGTAAGTTAGGACAGCAAATAGTAGTGCGGGGGAGGGGGGCAGGATGAAGGATTCATATGACTACATTAGAAGAATATATCAGGCAATACACAGTGCTACTTTAGTTGGCGCCATACCCAGGCCCATGCACCAGTATCGGCCAATGGTAGTACTACTACGTATCAAGGCTAAAGAGAATAGAATGACACTTCTCTGACCTAGATGACTCCACTGAACCCAACCTTGGAGCCTTCTAAAAGGCCCTTTCTGCCGTGAAAAAGAAAGCTATCAAGGCGCTTCTAGCCTTCCAGCCAGACCACAGCTGCTTTACAAAGAACCCATGCTAGTCAATGTGGATAAATGAAGCAAGAATGACAAGACCGATATGAACTTCATCAGAATATTGGAAGCATGAGCTCCTCCATGAGCCAGGCTTGTTCATACAAAAGCCATCTGAACTTACTTCACTGTCAGCGCACACAACTCTAAATATGTAGTAAGTGGCCGATAACTTCTACTATATCCATACTTTAGCCTGGAGAACTACTCACGACTCTTATGCTATGCTTGGTATCAACTCTACCAGCACCCTTGAACTCGTTCTAATCGAACTTCTACACAACCCATTACCCACACGCACAGACATAGACTGTGGTCTGGAGAAGACAATATAGTGAATTATATCAGCTCCACTCGAAAGAATGAGGTGTGTGGATCCAGATACCAGAGGTCTCACAAGCTGTGATGGCGGAGAAATAAAACCGTCGGACTCCTTCGGCTTCGCTGTGGACAAAGATAAGTATTACCGTGGTCCATTATATTGTTGCCTGGCTCAATTACCCATAGAAACCATCCTTCGCAATTCCCTAACTTACCATTTTCCAGGTACTCTTTCCAGTGGATTTGATCTGATTTTCTTACTACTTTTGATCAGCCAATGCTTATCGCTTGTCATTTTCGAATCTGTTTTGATACTAAGTTCGGAATAACTTGACCCACGAATTTTATATAGTGCGCGGCAGCAGAACAGTATCCCTGGATTTCTGAGAGATCGATGTTGAAATCGCTAACAATGATATATCATGTTGATACTAAAGGCAAGTACCACTTTGCTACAAGACATGATACCTACTGATATTATTGCCCTTCCAGATTATGTTGTCTTGTCAATTTTGTTTTCTTTTGATTTCCCTCCGCAGAATCCATGGACTTGCATTCCACTAAACGAACTGGATAATGCAAGTACTGCATAGCACCGTGACACATAGCAGAACTACATGGGCACCGCTGCATGGACTTATGCCCAAGTAGCGTTACATCCATGAAGTCAAGTACTCGACTGGAAGAGCAGTAAATAGTGGTCAAATCTTAGGAATGGAATCTCCAACGGTCTTGGCAACCGAGTACAAAGGGAGCAAGGGGCGCACAATAAGATTCAATGCTATCGAAGTTGCACAACTCAGCTGAGTCAAAGTTTCTATTTAGTTATTATTCTTTCTCGTCCTTTCGTCCATCTGACGTTTTAACTAGAGCCTCACAGCCAGTACCTAATGAACAGCTCACCCTTTCTCGGTGAGAGAGAGTTTCTGGAATGATGCGTCATCCAATGTGGTTGACACGTGGTTCATCCCCTACGTGCGACATTTGCAGGACCTGCAGATTGACAGATCGAGGTGACGATGGACACAGCATCTGAGCATTGGGGCTGTGCATTCAGCTGAAACTAAGTCTGTCTTTTTGCTTTTCTTCTCTCCCAATAGTACTTTGTAAAGGTGCGCGAGAACTGCCACGGAGTACAGAGTAGTGTTCTGCTCTCGGCTTACAGATCACATGACCATAATTATGTCCCGATCGGCATCAGGTGACTGGGAAAGAGGGAACAAGGCATCCATGCAAACCTAGCAAACAGGCCAGCCTCACCCAGCTGAAAGGCTATCTCGAGGTTAGTATTACCGAATCTGCAAGAGTTGTGGTACGGGTACCTCTTCTTGTTGAATGCCGAGTACCGTGGATGGGATGGTTTTCTGAGGGGGGGAACCCGCCCGACTGGTTTAGCAATGAGCGGGAATGTGATGGTGGTGGTGATCATCGGGCAGGTCACACCCTCGCAACTTAAAATGGGTTGTTGTTCGCTACGCGTGTGCGGGAGGGCTTACTTAGTTCCTCTCCAGTAGTTGGTTTTACTTTGTACTTTGTGGACATCTGAATAACCTTCAATGTTGCTTGTCTGGTTCCAAGGGAAGCTAGCTGATGACAGACCCCTAGCCCGGTAGATCGTGACTTGTCCCATGTCTCTATTCCGATATGGCTTCTCTTTGTATGTATACGTATTATGTATGGATGGAAGGAGAATGTGGTGTCAAGTCAAACAATCAATAAATGCCAGATCCCAAGATCGGCTCCCCCTCTCCCAATCGGCCAGCATTGCCATTACGTATCCGATCAATTAATGCTTCAGGCACCATTTGTTTTGGCTCTGCTGCCCACAATAATTCTTGGAATTATTTGCCGTTAGCCTTTGGGGGGACTTTACCATCCTGGTACCAGCACAGCTGTGACTTTCTAGTAGTTAAAGCAGAGACGAGAGAAGAGAAGAATAAACAGAGACAGAGGACAGAGAGAGGTAGTTCTGTTGTTGACGGTCGGTGCTGACCAGAGGGGAACCTGAGGCAAACGGTGCCCCGAAGAATAATTAATTCCCCTGCCGAAGTGGGCTCCTTTTTCTTAGTGAGTTCCTTTCTGGTGCCTCCCTCGTTCCTCACGACTCTTAGTACTGACTACACTAACTCAGGGTACCCCAAGATTAGTAGTGAGGAAGAGTAGTGAGCGAGTTAAGTGAGGTAGTTAGGTTACTACTGGTTAGGGTGACTGACTCTCGTCCATCCGTCCCTCTCTCCCTCCTCCCTCCCTCCCTCCTCTCCTTCCCCCGCCCAACGAACGAGTCGTCCTCGTCTCGTTGACCAACAACAACAACATCAACAACTGGCACTCTCTGCCTTGAATCACTCCCTCATTTTCCCCTTCCCTTCTCTTCCTTTCCCCCTCATCTCCCCTTCCACCATTTCCAATTTCCCCCTTCATCCAATTGCCCTTGCCCATTTTCCTTGTGTCTACTTCCCCTTCGGACTTAAACCAACTTCTTTCTTTGCCTTTCTTTCTTTCCCTACGTACCCTTCCTTTCGCATTGACCCTTGGTCCTTCCTTTTCTTCTACCACATCATTGTTCACTCTTAATAATCCCTACTTATATCTTATTTTGATCTTATCTATTGTATAGTGTGGACGCTCCATTGCATCCGCCTGTACCCGTAATTTCCTCGATCCTCTTTCCCTCCGTCCTTGGTTCTCATTCTGCGCCCGCATCTCGGCGACTCCCTTGTTTCGCCCGCACGCCGCTGCCTCGTCCCGAAGGCGCACATCTGGTCGCACACGCACAAGATTACTCTGCGTTTACTGGACAGGCACGCGTTTGTTGTCCGAAGCTTCTCTTGGAGCAGGTTTTCACTTCCTTGCCCCAAGTCTCTTCGTCACAATCGAGGCCTAACCGCCCACCTTCGGCTCCCGGTATCGTAATCCGCCGATACCAAAGTGTTTTTGTTGTCTTCTTCGGTCGGCAATCGACGCGGCCACCGCAGCGAATCATCGGTCACCAACGCGCATCCCCTATTGTTTGACGGTCGCGAACTCTTCCAGCCCCGAGGTGTTGCGAAGATCGGGTCGCAGGTCGGCTCACCGAATCGCCATTCGCATTGGAGAGGAAACTAAGAATAAGCAAGCAGGCCGGCAAAGAGATCGTCGCATAACCAGAGGATGACCGAAAACTAAAACGAGAAAACGAGAAACGAAGCGACGACTGTGCGGGCTATTGACGTTGGCTGTACCCTCACCCTACGGGATTAGGCACAGCCTGCTGTTCGATCAGCCGCAAGAGTGGCTGTCTCTTCAGGCCGCATGATCAACGCTACTGCCGATGGTGGACGAGGGACAACTGGCAACATGTCGACAATCGAAGACCCTTTCGTTTCCGCCTCCCAGGAGGGCGCCGTTCCTCGCGATTCGCACCGGTACTCATCCTTTGACACCCAGCTGTACAGTCTAGATGCATCCTCCCCGGCGCAGGCAAAACGAGCCCTCGAGGCGCATCTGGCGGAGACAGAGCGTAGGCTCGAGGAGGCCAGCAAGCTCGGCACTGCCCTCATTGAGCAGCAGAAGGAGCTCGAGGAGAAGTTGAAGGAAGTCGAACAGCAGCAGGAGGCGGGCCAGATTGGGCCCGACCTTCGTCAAAAGCTCGCGGACTTGGAGAAAGAGTACAATGAAATTGGCCGGGAAACTGCGCGGGCTTTCCTTGCCCCGAAACGCATGGCGGGTGGTGAGGATAGTCACTTGGGCACCCCATACGAAAAGGTATGCCGAGGCTATTGTATAAGCCGCTGAGCGTGCGCAGGTTGCTAATCATCCTTCGCAGTCACCAATCAGTCCCGCCCTGTTCGCCGGTCAAGCAACGAATTCCCCAAGTAAAGTCAGCGTACCGTCTCGCAAACAGCGCAACCAATCTTCGACCCGCGTCCATGACATCGAATTCGCGACCGAAATCTCGACCTCCCTCCTGGCCCAGGTTCGCCAGTTACAGGCGTTGCTTGCCGAGCGCGAGGAGGCTTTGAAGGTTCTCAACCTCGAAAAGTCAAGGCTTGAGTTGGAGGCGGAGGGGTACACCCAGCGGATCCGTGCTCTGGACGAGAGCGAAGAGCGCTACAAGGACGAAAACTGGGCTTTGGAGACTAAAACCCACGAACTAATGGCGGCAGTCAAGGAGGCAGCCGATCGAGAGAGTAGACTCAACAGCAACCTAGGTGTTCTGGCCTCCGAGAAGGGCTCCGTCGAACGAGAGCTTGAGGACTTGAAGCAAGTCAATGCGAAATTGATCGAGGATCATACGGCAGCTCAAAAGGCCAACGATTCCGAGATCCATCTCCTGCGAAGAAACCTCAATGCTGGAGATGCCGAGAAGCTTGCTCTTCAAAAGAAAGTGGAGGAGCTCAACTCGCAGAACGAAGAACTCGCGCGAGCAGTGGCAATGCGCATTCGTCAACACGAAGCAGAATCCACTCGCGAGGTTTCTCGTGGCCATGAATCGGATGATCAAGACCAGTCCACGCCAGAGAACTCCCCTCCCCCGTCGCCCAACAAATTCACGCCTCGACACAACCATCTGGAAACCGAGACGCTGCGGAGTTCACTGGGTCATGCCCATCGGATGATCCAAAATCTCAAAAGCACTATTCATCGCGAGAAGACCGAAAAGATTGATCTCAAGCGTATGCTGCAAGAAGCTCGTGATGAGATCGAACAGCGTCGCCGCGAAGCCGCTGCCCCAACTAACCCGTCAAGCAAGCGCCAGAAGACCAAGGCTGAGGCCGCCAGGAAAGCTCCTCGGCCCGACTTGCTGGGTGCCGGACGGAAGAGGGCAGAGATCGAGATCCAGGATTCGGACTGGGAAGACAATGCCACCGAAGCCAGCCCGTCTCACAAGCCTTCCATGAAGTTGCACCAAGGCCGTGTAGGAGGACAATCGTCCGACGAACCGAGCGATGCGTACCAGACTGCCACCGAAGCCGACGACCACTTTGAGACGGCCAACGAACGAGAAACCGCAACCGAAAGCGAAGCTTTCCAGACCGGAATTGAAAGCATGGCTGACGATAGCACTGATACCGATGAGCTCACGGAAACCGAGGAATTGCAGCGGACACCGCGCGGAAGAGTGTCTTCCTTGACATTGACGAAAGCCCGCGATAGGACCTCATACCAGAGTACTGCGTCTACTTCAGGAGATGAAGACGAGGATTACGACGAGGGCTTCCCGTCGCCAAGCCAAATGTCCTCGCCTAGATACCGCCTGAGGAAGAAGAGGAGCGTCATGAGGAAGATTCGTCCTTCAGGAGAAGCCCCAATGGCTTCTGGTAGCCGACCGTCAAGTGCGCGAGAGTCCCCCGCGACAAGCTTCACTCAAGGCTTGCCATCTTCTGAGGGTCAGAGTCTCTTTATGGAGCTTGCGGAACTAGACGGAGAGGAAGATGAGGGTGCCTTTGGCCCCTCTATGCGATTCGCTACTGGCTCGCAGTCCTCAACCCCACGCATGCTGCCTACCCCTGACTCCAGGCGACCTTCGGAGGCTATACTCGACGCGGTTCCCAAGCCTGTTATGGTTGATTCTGGCATGATGACTGATCCTTGGGTCCCCACAAGTGCGACGACAACTAGCCTCCAGGATACGAACGATGAGGAGGCTCGTGGTTTGCCTACAACTCCCACAAAGACAGTTATGTCCGATGCCAGCACCGCGACCGAGGTAGAGGTACCGCCGCAATTGACACACGCAGGAACACAATGGACTCCCATCGAGGCAGAAATGGAGAAGGACCAGGTCGTTGTAGATGCTCAAGATGTCAAACCGGTCGGCCAACCGATGCCTGTTATGGAAACGGATGTCTCTGCAGTTTCTTTCCAGGAGACTGTTCCTGTGGCACCAAGGCTACCAGAATTGAGCACCTCATATGCTGTTGGGGGTACCACGGAGCCCGTCGCCTTCGCTGTTCCCGAACCGCCGGAGGTTACACTGTCAGCCATTTGCTCAGAGTTGACTGCACCGGCTGAGGCAAAACTTCCTGAGCCTGAGCCTGCATACGTGGCAGATATGACCGTCTCGGCGATCGACTTCCAGTGTACACTGCCCGTCGCGCCAGCTCTTCCAGAACCCGCGCCCCCAGTTCTGTTGTCCGAGCAAGGCACTAGTACCGATATGCCCGAGGTGTCTCTGTCAACGATTCTGTCGCAGCATACAGAACCTGTTGAAGCCCTTGTGGAGCCCGTGGAGTCAACCCCAGAAGTCGCGCTTGCAAACGTGGAAGCAGAGTGCCCGGAGATTGCTCTGTCTTCAATCTTTGCTCAGCAGACACAGCCGGCAGCGGCTATCCCAGAACCGAGGGAGATCACCCCTGTAGTCGCCGTTGAGGAGCAAATGGCGCCCAAGGCTGAGCTCGTGTTTTCTTCCATTTCTTCCCAACAGACAGAGCCTATCGATGCCGTTGTACCCGAGCCAACGCTTCCTAACCTTGCCATCTCTTCTACGGCCTCCCAATGCACTGAGCCGATGCCCGCACAGGTGCCTGAATTGCCAGTCCCTATGGTGTCACATGTGTCACTGTCCACTGTCAGCTCCGTGGAAACCCTGCCCGTCAAATCCACCCCCCCGCCACCTGCAATTCCCGTGCTTCAATTCCCTGACGAGAACGCGGCTCCAGAGTTGAATGACAAGTCGCTTAATAGCAGCTCGATGATGGAACCGCCTTCGCTTGTGGTTTCTGAAGATACCCTGGATGATAGTACAGTCAACAGTGCAGCCAACATCAAGTTGGATGAGTCGCTCCCCTTGAGTGCCATTTCCGGGAACGCTGTCCCACGCCACGTGCGGAAGCATTCGTCCTCCAGTCGCGCAGATCAGGGTGCCCAGACGATTCTGTCGTCGAAGCAAATTGATCAGATTCTGATGGATCGTATTGTGGCCCGGCCATTGTCTCCTCCAGACAGCGACAAGGCCAAGGAGCAGAATTCTTCTCCCTTTGCCACGCCGAAGGCAAGGACTCGCCCGACTCACCAACCCTCCGCAACGTCTCTTCCGTCTCACAAGAGGCCTGGAAGTGCTCTTAGCCAGACTTCTAGCATCCAGAGCCATCCTCCCTTGCCCGTGGATCATAGGGAGGCCATCATGGCAGCGGAAAAGAGATCGTTGGACCTACGCCCCTCTTCTCCAAGCCTGATGGGCCCGCCTCTTGCCCCAGCGTCTGCCTACAGGACGAATGTAGCTCAGCGTCCACGGACTCCCAATGACTCCAACCTTCAACCTGGAACCGCAACTACAACGTCACGGATGAAGGTGAGGCGCGAGAGCCATGTGTCGCGGAGATCGTCTGTGTCATCCTTCGCTTCTGAGATTGAAGAACGGTTCAATGGCCATCCAAACCCAGCTCTCGGCCCTCAAGGTTATGCTGCCGGTACAGATCCGCGAATGATCCAGGCAATCACACAGACTATGATCGGCGAGTTTTTGTGGAAATACACCCGCAAGACCGTGTCCGGGGAAATCTCCAACTCGAGGCATCGCCGCTACTTCTGGCTCCACCCGTACACGCGCACGTTGTACTGGAGCGAACAAGATCCACAGAGTGCTGGCAAGAGTGAACTCCGCACCAAGAGTGTTCTGATTGAAGCTGTCAGAGTTGTTCCAGATGACAATCCTTATCCTCCCGGTCTTCATTGCAAGAGTCTCGAAGTGGTTAGCCCGGGCCGCCGGATCAGGTTCACTGCCACTACTAGTCAGAGACACGAGACTTGGTTCAATGCTCTCTCGTATCTGCTGTTGCGTAACTCGACGGAAAACGGTGAGGAGCAGGAGGGCGATGCTTCACTGGAAGACATTGATGAATTCAACCCCGGATTCCGCTCACGGTCACGTCAGACCTCCCGGCTGTCATTCTCGTCTTCTCGGAGTCGTACAAGCCGGAACTGGCCTAAGCAACGTGCAGGATCCATCCTGTCAAATCGTCGGGCGGCCACCCCTGGTCGTAGTTCCCCGGCCTTGAGTACGCCGTCTCATTACTCGGATCAGAGACACGGCTCTTCCTCCCGTCTTAGTACAATCTTAAACACCACAATCAAGGGTTCGTTCGGCCGAAAGGGTCCTAACTATGCTACCTCGAGCATGCATGAAGGAAGCCTTCATACACATGACAGCGAGGAAGATCTGCGGCAGATGATGGAAAGACAGGATGATCGGCTCGAGAATGTGCGGGCCTGCTGCGATGGTAAGTTTTTTGCCCCCCGATCTTGCGATTCCGTTGCCCTACCATCATAACAAAAAGCTAATGACCTTGGAAACAGGCAAGCATGATGTCGGCGCGCTGTCGAGGACCAGCAAATACAGCCCCCGTGTCAACCGAATCCACTCCCATCACTGAAACCGTCATCGAGAGCAATCTACTGAGCCGTGGCCCTTAGGCCTACCTGGCGATTTTCCTCTAGTTTCTTCCCATGGTGTTAAACATTTGCATGAGCCTCTTTTGCATTATCACTATAGTCATATTTTGGCACCTCATCATGTTCATTTGGTGTTTATGAGCGCAGAATCAGCGTCTGGATCAGCTTAGCCGCGAGTTTGCATACCCTCTGATGGGCACATTCCTCACTGCCGCCAGTTTCTATACTTTAGTTCCTTTTAATCTCTGGGGCTTGACCTCATCTCCCCTCTCCTGTGCCCCCATCATTTTTGTTGTCATTCATTTGCGAGCTGTTTTCGCACGAAACCATCCATCTATCCATATGTTTCCTATGTTGATTACTCAGCTGTGAGCTTAACATACTTACTACCTTGTGAACTTGGACCACTCATTACCCACTTGGCTTGATTGCCGTCTGCCACAAATATTTCGTTCTTTTTTGCCTCAACATCTTTCATTTTTCTATATTAACAAGATACTGTGCATTTACCTGTGCTGGATTGCACTTGTGTACGATCGAAGCTGTATTTCTCCCCCTGTCCCCTTTTTGTGAACTCAAATTGGTTGCGATTTTGATGGCGGGTTGTCCTTTTTGTCGACCAATTGCATCCAATTGGTTAGCTTCGCATGTGCCAATGGGATTGGTTGGTCGGTTAGTATCCATGAGTCGTTTTTCTGGTGTGTTCTTTACATTGGGGAAATTGATTAGGTTAACTACCCTTGTGATAATCAAAGATCGTGTGTGAGATTGAGGGATTTTGCTAGCCAGTCGTAGAGAGATGAATTGATACTAAACGGTAATTAAGTCTAGCCTTAGTAGCTTACCAGCACCCCTTTTGAAGTCACAGACATTACTGTTACTATCATCATCAAGCATATTTCGTCATTTCAATCCTCATAAATACTATTTCTCAACTAACTATCTAAGGGTATCATATATAAATTAAGGTCATAACATATCTATCAATCACCAGTATAAAAACTGGAAAGTGTCATGACTAACAAGTCCTAGTCGGCTTCGCCCGTCCAGCCGGCCAATAGTCGAACAGATACTGAGCTTCCCATGTCCATGGGCCACCATCGGTCTCTGGTTCTTCTTCGTTGGCATTGTTGTTGTCAGTTGTATCTAGAGGGCTGTTACCGCTCTCTGATGCTCGACGGCGATGAGTGGGACGATGTTGTTGTAGGGGAGTACGGGTATTGTTATTGTTGGTGGTCACGTTGAAGCGAGTAAAGGCTGTAGGGTCAGAGTGTGCTTTTTGGAGAGAGGAGGTTCTGCGCTCTATTCCGGTTTGCAGGGGTGGGAGTGGTTTTGGTGTAGTTGTTCTAGGGATGGTGGTGGTGGTAGGGTTGTGTTGCGGGCGCGGAGGGGACGAAGGTGGTGGGTTATCATTATCGTCGTCATCTGATAATACTATGGGGTCGTTGTCATTGTCGTTTCTAGTATGAGGTGATGGTCAGTTTGGTCAGTTCGGTTTTGGAGGGTTTGGTACATACTGACTCTAATTGTGGTTGTGGTTGTGGTTGTGGCTGTTGTTGTTGGTGTGGTTGTTGCTGCTGCTGAGCTAGGATGGTATGGTACATGAGTTTCTTGCGAGAGGGTTTGGTTTTGCTGGGGAGACGGAGAAAGTTGGCTTGGGGGTCGTTGTTTCTTGGTGGTTCTGGTTCTGGTTCTGGTGTTGGAGGTTGGGGTTGGGGTTGTTCTCGTGGTCTGGGAGGATTGGGAGCGGTTTGCTTTCGCTGGGGTATATTGTTGGACCGTTCCGAGGGTCTGATGTGGGGGACGGAAGAGGGTGTAGTGTGTTTGTTTTGGTCGGTTGTTCTCGAGTGTACGACTGATGTTGTTTCTGTCTGTCTTCTGGATGTCTCCGGTTCTGGTTCTGTTCCCGTCAAGTCGATGTTTGCTGGTTCACGCCGACGGGCGACCTTCTCGGACGCGCTCTCTGTCTTTTTTCGTTTCGCAGGGTAATCCAACTGCTCGTTCTCCTTCCCATTCACCGGCAATGTATGGGTTTGTCTAGGACCCGTCTGAGGCGAACCTGCGCGCTGTGTCGGAGTCGGAGTCTTCTTGATACCCAGAAGATCATTCAGGGAGCGGGTCGGTTTCTGCTGGGAGGGCAAAGAAGGACGTGCGGGCGTAGAGGAATTGTAGACGACTGTTGTAGGGGTTGGCGTTCCTCCGGGTCGTTGAGACGGCGAGCCTTGACCTTTTCTTTTGTTACTATGCAAGCCCGACAGGTCGGTCTCCGTTCTCTCCACCGGTTCGCAAACTTCAATCAGGGCGCCGTTGTCCAGCTCCAATTCGTCACCGTCTTGGATGCCCTCATCCTGTCGGCAGTGGTGATCGCCCACGTAGTTACCGGCGACATCGTATACCATGATGCGTTTGTTGAAGGTGTGGTATCGGAGGAAGCCATCTTGCCAGCGCTTGGCTTTGCGTCGCATGTCATAGGTGTAGAGACAGCGGAAGCGGATCACCGGTGCGGTGTTTTGGGTCGCGGGGACGTTCATACTGGGGGTACTTCGTGGGGTGGCCATTTTGGTGTGAGTGGGAGGTGGTTGAGACAGAAACAGGGCCCTTGATCGGTGGCCCTGTGTCTGATCACCATGTAATGTGAGAGAGGGAATGGTTGTTGCGGGGAAGAAAGTCGAGAAGATTGGCGGAACTGAGCCGCGGAGACGGGATGTCTGCCTCAGGCAAGTAGTTATGTATTGCTTTTTAGTCAATCTGCATTATTGATTGTTTGACGTGCATATCAGCAATGCACCCATTCCCTGTCATCAATTATTCTCTATTTGGCTGCAACAGAGTCTGTCTTGGCGGTACCACTTGGTTACTGGAGACAATTGCGCAATTCATCCCACGAGGTGTATCCTTAATTACAAGGACCGCGCGGCAGAAGCTATAGAGAGCATGTTTAAGGAGGTTGGCATTACACTTCATAGAGAGATAGATAGCATTCCCACCACATACAAAGTAGCAATATCTGGCATATCAATTAGCGTCAGGGTAGTGCATCGACTAGTTGGAATTGGTCCGTTCCCTGGAAATCGCCAGAGAAATCCATTCATTTGAACCTGATCGACAAGGTACTTTCCCACCGCAGAAAGAAAGACATTATTCGCGACAAAAATAGCGTTGCGTCAGCCCATCCAGCCAGAAGGCTGAAACACGCTTGAGACCCTCTTTTTTTACCCTTTTGCTGGGGAAAGCAGCAGTAGCAGCAACAGCAGCAAAAGTAGTAGCAACGGCCCCTCTGAGGGGGCTGCGTCATGCGCGGCTGGGCTTAGTTCTCACGCGCAAATGAGTCCTTTTCCAGCAATGCCACAATTCCTCATTCTCTCTCTCTTCTTCTTCTCCCCCTCCTGTTTCTAAACTTCTCCTGATTCCGCGGTCATTTTCAATCCCTTTCCTTGTCCCTGAATCTCCTTCTTCGCCAATGACTATCCCTCCATCCTAATCACAAATTCCCCGCCCTGTCTGTCCCAATCTCCGCATTTCTCCCTTTCTCCTCCTCCCGTCTTCCCCTCCACTGAGGGGCTCAATTGGCACATCATGCAGTCTATGCAGAGGCAATTTGGCCGACTGATGAAACGGTCGGCCGATGACAGCCAGGTGGCAATTCTGCTCAAGGATTTTGAAGAAGCAGACAAGATCTTGGGACGAGTAAGTCTTATATTATAATTTCTTTTCCCAGCATCATGCTTTAGCGTGTGCACTTCTCCTGCGGGGTGTGATTTGTTGATATCCTTCCGTATCTTGGAACTGACAGCAATTCTTCCGCATTCCAACAGATCATCGATTCCACCAGCGCATGGCGCGATGCTTGGTCGTCTCTCTTGACGCACCAAAATCGAATGCTGAGCGAGTTTGAAGGCCTCTATGCTCCCATCCTCGGCTCCTCCGATTCTTCTGCGCCACAGCCTGCCTTAACCCCACAGGCCACCCTGGCTCGGACCAACAAGCTCCGCGAGCACTATGAAGAACTCCGGAAAGATCTACTAGGGGACCTGGCTGCCATCGATGATCGCATGATCCGACCAGCGTCGCAAGCTAGGGAGTTCATAAGTCCAGTCAAGAAGACCATCAAAAAGCGAGATGATCGAAAGGTACGTATTATCTTGCATGGGGGACCCATAGGAACCCCGTTCCTGGCCTCCCGCTCAGGAACCCGCCCATCAATGCAACCATTACATGCTAATCATGTTCCCATTCTAGTTGGATTTCGAGCGCTACCAAGGGCGCGTAGACAGCTATGCCAAAAAGACGAAGCGATCAGACCGGGACAATGCAGCCCTTGCCAAGGCAGAGAGTGACCTTGCCAAAGCGACCGAGGTACGTGCCACCTACCATCAATTTATCTATAACTAGTTTCTAACGGTCGCAGGACTACCACGCAGCGGACGACCACCTGCGAGAATGCCTACCACCTTTGATCGCCGCTGCATTCTCGCTACTTCCTCGTCTGCTCGCCACACAGATTGAGATCCAAAACACCATGCTCGCCAACTACTATACCGTAGTCCACAACTACTGCCAGGAGACGCAATTCCCCTCCCCGGCTCCCCCCATGGAGCAAGTCATCCAAGAATGGGAACGCGACCACCTCCCCGTCCAACAAGAAGTCGAAGCATTCGGCTGCATCGTCAACGGCAAAACCGTGAAGATGTCCCAAGTCCCCGAGGAATCACGAACCTCCCGCCTCACCAGCCGTCTCCCAGCCATCAACGGATCCCATTTCTCCCGTCGTCCCTCCAACTCAAACTCAAACAGCGAGACCCCTCCACCCAAGCCCCCACGGCCCACTTCACCTTCTGCTACAGCGACAGCCACAGCAATCAGCAACAAAAAGCTCCCCCCACCCCCCAAACCATCCTACGACACCAAACCATCCCCCGTCTTCGAAACCAAACCCCGATTAGCCTCCTCAGCATCCAACAACAACCTGACCATCCCCTCCAGCTACCACCTCTCCCCACAACCATCCTCCTCCCCAGGCACCGAATCCTACTACTCCGCAACCGAGCACGCCCGCACCCCATCCCCAGGCCCCTCATCCTCCGTCGCCGCCCGCGCCGACTACTTCAGCCGCATCCAGCCCTCATCCACCCCATCCAGCGCCATCCGAGCAACTTCCCCCGGCGTGAGTGCCTTGGTCGCCGGGAAAAAGAAGCCCCCGCCGCCGCCCCCACCTCGGGCTAACTCGAACAATGCCATGTACGTGACGGCCCTGTATGACTTTGGAGGTCAAAGTGCTGGAGATTTGGCCTTCCGGGAGGGAGATCGCATCCGGGTCTTGAAGAAGACGGAGAGTACGGATGATTGGTGGGAGGGGGAGTTGCGCGGGGTGAAGGGGAGTTTTCCGGCGAATTATGTGGAGTGATTGTTTTTCTGGTGGTGATGAAGTACATAGCTGGGAGGATGGGTTGTGTGGTGGGTAGGGGTTAGGGGAAGATTGACAGAGTCAAATGTAATCCACATATTTATTCATATTTAGTAGTTAATATCTTGATAGCATTTCCCCTTGTTGGGGGGTTATAGTGGTTGGGGAGTGGATCATAAGGTGTATACACTGTACATGGATTGTCTTCTCTGATTAAGAGGGCAAATACTCATATAGAAGCGAGTCATTGGGCAATGACTTGGTATAAGTTCTGTCATACACACTATTACTAGACTGATTTGTCTCATCATCTGCCACAATCGGTGTTTGTTCAATCTTTAAAACGTAAGTCATGACCAAAAGGATAACCGAAAAGATACAGATAACCCATTCCTAGTAGAACACTCGCTAATGTAGACTTCCTGCTCGCCGACTAAATGAACGCACCCTCGGATGGTGCTCCGTCTGGTATATCGGTGCCCATTCGTCGTCGGCGACTTTCCAGAAACATATCCACCATGCGTTTACTCGAAATGGGCGAGTACATGTTCTGCAATTGACTGTCCTGGCTAGTGACCTCGTGATACCCACTCTCGACACGGACATTCTCGTCTGTCCATCTTCTATTCTCAAAAGGTGCACGTGAAGTCTTGAATTGGGAGGCCTTCGAATCCAATCTGGAAGGCTGTCTCCCATATCCTCTACCCCCTGTTCTCCACCGGGCTTTGTCCGTTGCATCTCTTCTTGGAGTCGGGGACTCTGGGGCTCGATATCGATAATTCAATAGCGCAGGTACTGGTGACAAGGCCATACCATCAGGCCGTGTCTCGACCTGATTAATGAACAAGCTATGCCCGCTGGAGCTGCTTGATACCTTAGGGGTCAAGTCCGCCGGCAGCGGAGGTGGAGCCAGAGTATCTGGTTGCTCCTTCGGGGCAATAATTGTGGTACGTATACTCGATGACCGACTGAACGGACGCGAGAAGTTGTTTCTGGCTGTCACTTTGCAGGTCGTCCACAGGTCTTCGTCTGGTGATGAACTCCAAAAGCCTCGTCTGTCTCGAGATGGGGTTCGGTAAGCGAAATCCGCTGTTTCGTCTTGGATTTGGGCATCTTCTCGATAAGGACGCCTGGTGGGTGTAAGGCATTCAATTCGCTCCATTTGCGTGTGCATCCATTGCTGCCAATCCCCACTCGGTCGTTGCATCGCATCGGGACCCTGGCCAGTATCACGCTTTGGCGAGCTATAGATCGCCCGCTGACTTGCGTATATGGTGGCCACACCCGGTTCATTCGCCAATTCAGGGTCACACTCACCCTGTTTCGGGTCTAATGTGCTGGGCGAGTTTCCACCTGTTGAGCGAGAATAATTACTTGGAGAATCCTCGCTTTCCTCCGGGCTCTGAGACCTTCCCATAGCCACGTTTCCAGTCCCGTCTCTAGAAGCCTCCTTGATGGTGTGTTTGGACGATGCCAGGTTAAAAGAATCAGTATAATTTCCCTGCAGGTGCTTTTGGCCGTGGGTGCGCTGAGCCTGACATAGGACTGTTTCGCAGGGCGTAACTGTGCCCGCATCAGCTGTCGTATAGGAACCGGGGCTCTGAAGTGACTCATCGCTGGCGATCAAACGAATTGTCTTCTTACTACGGCGAGTGTACATTGAGGACACAGGTGTCGGAATTGCGCGATGTTCCTTGACGTGGCCAAGGACGATTTCCTCGCTTGCATTCTCCGTCTTGTTCCCATCGATGCGCCTCATCAGCGCTGAATACAAGCGCTGACTGTCTATCGTACAGTTAGGCTTTGGAGTACGACGAGTGGCCAGTGAAGCATCTTCGGATGAGCCCGGCTTGAGGACGGAGCTGTCTTGTTCGTCTATAACATACAAAGAGCTATGGTCGTCTGCTCTATGTGTTACTACAGTGTTTGCTATCGTCGAGTCCGCCCAGCTTGTTACGCGAGAGCGACTTGTGGCAAGGCTCTCAGAGCTTCCAGACTTCTTGACTCCTGTATATATCACAGTTCCCTCGGTACCTGGTGAGTGGATAAGGACGCTGTCCTCGATGCCAGACTTCAAGAGATCGGATTGCTTTTCGGATATTGACGAGTGCGACCCCTGTGTCCGTTGTTGGTCATTTGAGGGAGATTTCCCTAGAGACACACGGGCCGAGGATGGTCTGGAGAATCCAAACACCTTCTTGATTCCTTTCTTGAGGGACGACGACAGTGATCTAGCTTTGCCGTAGGATATGACGTTAGTGGACCGCTGCGTTGCCGGCGACACGCTTGCTGGCTCTGCGTCTGATACCCCTGAACGGAGTGTTTTCTTGAAGGGTTTGTGCTCTCGCCTTGACTTGGGAACGACTAGTGATGATTTACGTGGTTCAGGCTGATAATTTTCTGGCTGCTGGTAGTGATTGCGTGCCAATTCAATCGCTGCCTCTTGACCCTTAGCACATCGGAGAGCATCAGAATCTCGAGTGTCCCCTCGGAAGAATGACATGGAGCGCCTCAGCGTGCCAGGAGCGCGTGAAATATCCTGAGGCTCTCTCTTTGGCGGGGAATTAATGCTCGGACATCCAGGTGAGGCCAGTCCACGAGATACATGGGAGGAGCGCTGCCAATTCGTGAACATCGATCGGGTCTTGCGGAGCCGCCGATATGAAGAAGGCAAAGTAGCGATCCCGGCATCGAACCCTCCAAACTCCTTGATAGACGGTAGACCAGCTGGAGGGGATAGATCGCCCGCCTTGTCGAGAACAGATTGACGATGATTTTCATTCTCAGCGGAAGCATTGGTAGAATTGAGTGCAACACCTGCAGGGCGATGTTGCCTCTGTGGTACAGCCATTTGACTTGGGCCACCGAGAACATCATACGAGCACTTGGAACGCAGCATCGCTCGAGATGCAGCTGTAGTAGCCTGGAATCTAGCGAGCTCTGGGTCGAAAGGTTCAGTGGATTGGGAACTGTGATGGCTTCTTCTCATGGACCGAGACGATTGCGATCTTCGCAGGGGTTCCATGGTGTATATAGACGACCAATGGAGGATGTATTCGGTGAGGAAGTATAAGAGGTGGACGGTAGAGATGTAAAGGTAATACTCTCATCTGGGGCAGTTATCAGAGAAGGTGGATGTCTATGTCGGTAGAGCAGAGGGAAGGCACGAGTTCCTGCCGAATATGGACATGATGGTTGCACTTGCACTGTCCCTACCACTGCTATCACAATCACTGCATGACACAAATGGCTTGCCATTGAACCGTAATAGCTGTTATCGGAGGATTAGAAACTGATGGTCTGCAAGCCTCCCCATATAGCCCTTTTTCATAGTATGATAGGGTAATGACATGTTTGACACCTATAGTATGGACAATGAAACCAGTAGGTGAAGTATCAGAAAAAGCCATGCCTAACCTTCCGATAACCCAGCACTCTCAAAGTAGCATTTAGTGCACAGCCCGGAGGCTATGCATCTAGTATAACTCCAGCTTGCAAACAGTTCTGTGCCAGCACAATGGCCTTATCGACGATATATACCATGTCCCGTCAGTTATATCTTCATTTTCTGTCTGTACATAGTAAGAAGAAAAGAAGAGTTGGGTTCTTCAGTGAGTGTAAGCAGGTAATACTAGTACTAGATGAATGCATGGACCAATTGTTCATTATTATCCAGTGCATACTCAGTATGTACTAGTAGGCAGGTTACTACTAATTAATTGTCATTGGTGGGACCCGATCGATCCAACAGTATGACTAAATTAGTAGAATTGATGTGTGGTCTTATTCGAGAGAAGCAGATAATTTCATGAAGTATTAGGTGAGCAACCCTCTTAATATTCCTAAGTTACTAGTAAGTATATGTGAAAATATATATCTAGTAGGAGTACACATTATAAACGCAACAGCCTAGTGACACATTCACATATTTATATCAACCCAAACAGCAAGACACCACTAACTAGTACATAAGTATACAATTTAATCCACTAGAAAAGTAGTAATAAGATCGGAACCCAAAGCCGAGCCACATCACCACCACCACTACAGTTATCAGCCAACAAATCCCAGCACGGATGCCTATCATAGCCGAGCGGACGCCAATAATCTTCCCGCGCTGGGATGATGATGACGATGACGACGCCACACCCTCATCCAAGTTCCAACCCACTCCACTTATCCAGATCAACCCAGTGGGCAAGGGGAGGGGGGACGCGTTATGCTTCATCTCGGGAAGACTGGGGCCAGCATACGTCAGATAGTCAATCACCGTGACCGTGCACACAATACACACATACACACGGGTCGCCAGGGTCAACAAGTTGTGATGAGCGGCACCATGATGGCAAAGTAAGTAACTAGGCAACTAATTACTTGGTAATTAGTATCTAAAGATGAGTAGAAGAAAATGAAAGTATGACAGCCTGGCATGTACATGTAAGCCGGTTGAAGCGATGAACATCCGGGATCCGCGCTCTGCAGGGGTCTGGCCCCAAAGTTTTTGTTCCCATTCTCATTCTCCTTCTCCCCAGATGTCACACCGAAGAAGATGGGACGGAGAAGGAAGGGACAAAAAAGCAAGAACCAAGGATCGACAACGGTCTGCAGGCATTAGATACAATTCCGGAGTCCGGAGTTGCGAGGGAGGAGTAAAGTGGACGGACGGTTCGGGACTGTCAGCCGATCATCATCCATCACCCTAATACTTAGGTCTAGCTTCTTTCATGCTCGTTGCTTTTCGTTCTTCTGCCTTCCAGCACTAAAGAAAATAGAACTGAATAAGTTGAAAAGCAAAAGGAAATAGATACCTAGGGCAAATGCATTATTCGATTTTTTGTTTTGAAAAAAGAGGATAATAAATCGTACAATTAGCCGAATGGGTATGGAAATCGACCAACGATATTACAGAGCACACATGACATGACAAAGAAAATGGTACACGGAGGTGTTGGAACCAGACAAAGACGGTATAGAAAGCGAGGAAGGGGGGGAGAAAGGAAGAGGGAAAAAAAGAATAGAAGAATGGCCGGGCGAGAGAAAGAGAAAGAGAGAGATCCAGCCTGCACCCCCTGCGTCCACTGTTGATTGATTCCCAGCGGTGTGTGCGCGTTCCTGCTGTCGGCAGTCCTGGACTGTCGAGCCCAAGCAGCTTTCTCTTTTTCTCTCTCTCGCCATGGCCCCTTCCGGGCCCAGATCATAACCATCCGGCAATCCACCCAGTAGCCCATTAATAAAATATAGATAACCAAAATGCCGTTCCTGAGATTAAATAAGAAGCAAACCCACATGTACACCAGCCTACTCGACCGCCCTCCGCCCTTCCCGCGCTCTGCAATTTTGCCTGGCGAAAAAAGACGGGGAAGAATGGGGGACGAGAGTGGAACAGTGCCAGACCGCCAGGATAAATAAAATCGATAAAGCCGCCCTTCCATGGTATAATAGATGATCGATCAAACTCCCAGCAATGCATCAAGTCAGAGAGCATCAAGCCGCATATGGTAAGCGAGAAGCGAAGCGAAGAGTTGGCGAGATAGGCTCAAAAAATTCCCTGGGCTTGGTCCCAGCCGGCAGGACCCCTAGAAATATGCACAGTGATCCTTTGGGATCTCTGCGCCCGTCCTATTTTAAAGCGCCATGGGATCGTAGCCGTGTCGTCATAGGGAGCGCTCGATCTCCTTGAATGGCGAGTCGTTGAGGATCTCCGATGGAAGGGCTCTCCGGTAGTCTCGGGGCTGGGCAAAGGGAGATGCTGAAAGAGGCCGACGCAGCTTCAATTGCTGTAAATCGCCATGTTAGCGTTGGGGTTCACGTAGATTGCAAGTGAGATGCGGAGGTCCGCTTTAGGGCTGACGACTTACCACACAGTCAGAGCATTTGCCTCCCTGGTAGTTGACGCGACCGCGGCAACCGCGAGGATAATTGGCACAAGAGAACATGGCGATTTTTTTTTTTGTGGGGGAAAGTTGAGAAATGCGCAGATGTTTTTTTTTTGGTAGTCGTGGTTCGAGTGAAGAAGATAAATCCCGTCAAGGGAGCTTTTCTAGGGCTGAGGCTTGCTGTCTCGGAGCGGAGCAGGAAGGGGAAAAAGTACAATAAAAAAAGAAGTGTCAAAAGCACCGGAGACAATGAATAGTAATGAAGGAGAGACAGAGGGGAGGGTTAAAAAAAATTCAAAATAGCCCCAATCGCAAGCCACGGGGCAATTACGTCAAGATCGCAAGGCCGTTGTCTTGCAGCGGCACCAGCAAGGGGAGCGAAAAAAAGGAAGCGTATTTAGGCGCACCGGCCGGGGTCCGTTGAGGTTCTAGCGCTGAGGTTAGGCTGCGCCACTAAAGTGGGTGGTGGATGGGGCGAAGAGAGACACAAAAGTGCAAGAGCGTGCAGCAGTTGACTAGCAAAAAGGAATGAGTGACAAAAGGAGTGCAGGGCAGATAAATCGATCGATCAACGGTCAATTATCACACGGAGGGAAAATGGGATGGAACGTCGAGGAGACCTAAGAGGAAAAGGAGGTAAATTTGAGGGATCTCAGATTTATATCAGTAATGGAGATCTATGCGAAACGGCTTCCAGGAAGATCGGGGTAAAGGGTCGTCGAAGAACGGGCGAGTATTAGTGACAATAAATTCGGAAAGAGAAAAAAAAATGTCAAATAATATAAAGCAAGCTATGCAAATGGTCGTAATAGGCAAAAACAAATATTAATTTTGGGGTACCATGGCATCCAACGGGCCACGGGACGGGGCAAGATGGAGCCCGTGTGTATATTGTTCTGATGCAGCCCTCGAATTGGAACCAGACTTTGTCCAGATACCCGACTGTGTATGGTCAATGATTACTACCTTGTGGTGCTGGTGACAATGGTGGCGATGATGGATACTAGGATACTAGTAAACAAATCATAAACGCCGGGACTCACCATCATCTATCTCAGCATTCGTAATTTGAGTGTACCACAAGGGCCGCCTTCGCTTGCTATCCTGGGCATCACCGACTGCTGGCCTTGGCATAAATTATTTTGCTCCCTGTGATGTTGATGGACTCCCAACGGGCCATTGGTTCTTCGAATGCCCAACAGTGGACTCTTGTGTTTCCCGCCTGGCTGTTCGAAGGTGATCCGGAATGGGGAAAAAGGGAGGGGGCAAAAGAGCGAAGGGGAAAGGGAAAATTTTTTTTTTTTCTTTTTTCTTTTTTTTTTCTTGTTGTTCCCGAACCTACCATACAGTCTGCCCCCATGTAACAACCTGATCGCCCATATGACTCGCAGTTTTGGCCCCTGGGTGAGTGGAGGATGGATGACTTGATTGCAGGGCGGCGTGGGCCCTGTCAAAAAAGTGATTTTCACGACTCAACCATGCATCGCAATGCAGCTGGTGTTGTCGACCTGGTCGCTTAAGATAGAGAAGCAGATAATAAATGGGGGACCCACTGGTACCAACAGCCGGCATCGTAGCAGCCCATGGAGTTTCGAATAGATGAGGGTAATAGAGCCGTAGCAGCAGAGTCTGGATCTTGGGCCCGAACCGTCGCACCAAGAAAGTTTCCACAGTTTCTGGAACGTCGACTGAGCTTCTTCTCCTTTTCTCTCACAGTTTCCCTTCTCTCCCCCTTTGCCCCTTTCGGAGTTGGCCCCCTCTTCTCACAGTCTCACCCCTTTTGCCCTCTTTAGTGCGCAGTCAGCTGTCGGAAGACACGGGTGAAGTGACCAATGAAAGGGCGGTTTTACTGTCTGGTCTTTGTCCTCACCCTGGCATTGCCTTGATCCATGGCATTCATTGTTACTTCAATCGGGTGAGTCAGAAGACAACCTGAGTAGAGTCTGGATGACACCGAACGGTCCTCCGCGTCTTCCCTGGTTGCGCATCCTTGTCTTCCGTTGTGTTACCTCTGTTGATCACCCCTCAATTGCCTTGTTTTGTGGTGATCATTATTGCTTTTCCAATACATTCTGCCTGTTCGCCTCTCTTATTCGGGCCTTTTAATTTTTCTTTTTCTTTTCTTTTTCTTTCTTTAGTTTAAAAGGGAGTAGTCTCGGTAAGAGTCAAGTGGGAGTCACTAGGTTCCGCACCGCTGGGTTGGCAAAAGTGGGGGGAGGCCTGATTGATGCCTGCCGCAAAGCCGTGGACGGTAAATCCGTAAAGCCTAGCTTTCCCACAGCCTAGCTGAGCCTGAGAGAGGAGGGGCAGGGTATGATTGTGTCTCAGAAGCAGCCAGCCAATTCAGTTCAGTTCAGTCCAGTGCAAAAGGAATACGATCCGCAATTCAGCCTTGTTCATGGCCATCGGGGTCAGGATCCGTCCAGCATGTGCTGCTTAATCCAGTAGTGGACAGGTTGAAGCCGACAGACCCAAGGGAAATAAATCCTGTCAGGTGAGCCTGGGTTCTTCCAGGCTTCCGCAATTGGTCCGCCTGCACAGAAATGCCGTGCCCAGCCATCGGTTTCAGCGAACCTGACAGTAGTAGGTAATCACAACGAGCGCCAGAGAGTTCTGTTCCAGGGCCGATCCAGCAGACATCCCGGGCCGGAGGGTCCAGACCTGGACCGTCATTGTGCGGTACGGCCGAAGGCTGGTGATGTATGGCTGAGCACAGCATCCATCGATCAAGATGCGGAAAGTAAGAGGAGGGGGGGATAGTAGTATGAGGAGGGGAAATGGAAGCATCGGGAAACTTGATCTATGGTGGTCACTTGACCTCCAAAGGATCATGTGCCTGTAGGCTACACGGATGGTCGCATTGGTTATCTCTACTTTACTACACTGTGATATTTAGTAGGTACTAGAAAGTTGTTCTGAATTGCATTCTATAGTTCCAAGTTGGGTGTTATTACTCTCTTTCCATTCTGCCTAATCCCGCTTCTGAAGCGGATTTATTGGGGACGACTCATTGATGCTCTACCACTGCCTCATTTTTGTGTACTCGGTAGGACTAGCCGGTCTTGACGGACTACCCTCAACTCCGTTGACCGCAATAATATACAGGCTACTACTGACTACTAATCAATAATTCCATGACCCGGTGTGCACTTGCATGTGTTCTTCCTGCCACCATCCGGCAAGTAAGACCAATCCGATCTCTCACACAATCACAAGATAGTTGGAGAGGGCCGAAGCAGAGTCTTGGCGAAGCCTGTGATAATTTGTTTGATTTCTATATTATAGATATGAATCAATTACTTAATTATCAGTTATTACAGACCCAGACCACTTATACGCACCGTATGATAACTCAGTGTGGACATCTCCAGCAGCAAATTACCGTCCATTAATCCCCATTAATGAGCAGCAAATTACCACCCTTTCCATAGATTAAACCTTGCAGCGTAGATTAATATCAAGCGTATATTAAAGAAAAACCAGCATCGTCACCATCTTTCATCATCACCAGACTGACGACCACTACCAAGCCGCTGTAACCGAATCCGGTCGGACGACGGTGTGCGTCGGTTACTAATTGGTTTCACCAGTGAGCAAAAAGAGCGGACCCTCTCTTCCTCCAACAACTCAGAAATGCATCCATCTCTTACCACCATTGACTACTAGACACGAGTAGTTCAGCTGCACGATGAAAAACCCTTTCTTTAGCGTCGTTTTTGGTGGTCTCACTTGCTTCGCTTCCATGGAGCGGGCAGCCCGTCCGTCCCTCTCATTAGCTATTTTGCCTTTCTGCCCTTGTTTCTTAATTACCTCGGGACTGGCCCGCTCTGCAACAAAACCCGCCCTTCTAATTAAATATTATGTATTAGATATTTTATCTATCTATTCAGCAATCAATCTATCCTATATAACCGAAGCAGGTCTTCAGCTTGGCCCTTGAGGATCGACCAACCGTGCAATTACTCCCACTTTGCTTGGACGGCAAACGGCAAGCCATCGACTAACTAGTAGACGAGTCTGGATGCCCATCTGGAAGGAATCCATACCCACTGACTGGGTCGCAAGGCTAGATACGACCAAGCCCGTCAGACGGTCAGTGTCCCGATCTAACCGGGGCCAAACTTTCTTCTGTAACGGCTCCATCGTCTCCGGGCACTACTAGGTTGTGTCGCCGGCTGGAATTTGGGAATCCTAGAACGGAAGCCCAGAGCAGCGGAAGCACACAGTGTGGCTTGTACACCTTGCAACTAATCACCAACCCCCGCCCAGGAATCCTTTACTCCTTGGGAAGAAATTTGGTGTCTAGATTGTCGATCTGCTTTGAGCCTCTTCATCCGTGCCGGTCCTTCCTCTTTCCGTCTTCATTGGCATTGTTCCCGACCGTTCTAGATTCGGCTCCCAGTCAGCTGACCCGGTGCAGAGGCAAATCCAATGTTATAGCTTGCTGGGTCCCACTGCAGGTATGGATCCAATACGATGTCGCCGTGAATGCAGTGCCGCCGTCTCAGATGGACGAGGATGTGAGTTATGCTGCGCCGAACGACCTTGAAACGATTATTCACCGGCGGTCAAAATGTTATCATCGTTTGATGGTGAAATCCGAAATAGCCCATGAGATCTAGGAAAATCACCCGTTCGTATTGACTTTGCATCTGCTACGGGAGATCGGGATGATCCACATGGGCCACAGTTTCAGGAAAACTCCGCAGAGCTGCAGGTCTGCAACGCATCTTCAAACGTTAAAGAACGATTGGAGCACGAGCCACGCCCCCAGAAGTCCTACCGCCGATGCAAGTAACAGGCCGTTTCCCTCCCAGGTCAAGGCTAGGTACGCCAAAAAGCCCACCGCAAGTTCCTTTCGTCGCGCTGCATCTCGTTTAGTCTCCCATTCTGGATCGATCGGGAAAGGGACACCCATTTGCGTGGTATCTTCTGGAAGCACGGACTGCGCCGGGATAGAAACGGCCAAGGCGACCGCGCGATGATCGGAGGTTGGGAATAACGGCAGAGCATCATATTTTAGAGGTTTGACCTGACCTCGCTTGCTCGTGCCCGGTGGAGAATCCAGATACAACACACGGTCGCACCAACTGGGCCAGCGGGTCCTTGTCCACTTCCAATCTGGGCGTGCATTATCTGCCGTTGGATCACTTGCTGCCTGGCGTGCTGCCAACGTATACTTGTACGTTGGGGGGAATGTGATCGGGGCTTCGGAGAGTCCGTGGAAACACCGAGACTGTTCCATCTCGCGGGAAAGCTGATCTTGTTTCAAGAGATGTGAGTAGTGCTGAGGGTCGGAAGGGTCTACATCCGCTCGCGGGAATCGGCTATGGTCGTCTGGTCGCGGCGATACGTTGGAGGTACGGTAATTAAGATCACCCGCTAGGAAGAGGTAGCTTGTAGGCGTGTAGATGCCCTGATGGCCTTCCTGGGATTGCCGCAGCAGGGGCGCATTTTCCTCCGCGTTGGCTGTGTCGGGGATTTCCCCACCTGCGGCAGGTGAGTAGCTGAAGACCAATCTCTCGACCAAGCTGCGCCAGTCTGCGTTCCTACGCTCGACAGCATACTCCATGGGGGCGAGGTGCGCAGCAGCGAAAGTGAGGTTCAAAGGATCCCCGGCTCCTGCTGCGCCTCTGTAGGCAATCCGCGCCCCCACGGCACCCTTGTTGCCCATGTCTTGGAAGCCAAATCCTACACGGGCGGTATCAATGGATGAGACTTGGTCAGCGACATCCGAACGAGCGAAGACCATCAGACCGGTCATGCCGGAATTGTCGGTAACCAGATTGACGTAATGGACATCCCAGTACTGGGCAACTGCGCGATCCACCACCTGTGTCAGAGCCGAGAAGTATGGCGTTAGAAACGATCCTCCGAGAAAGGCATAGGCGATAGGAGCTATTTCCTGCAGGGAGAGCACGATGAGTTCCGGGGCTGCGGGCGAGCTGGAACCATCGGTGCGGGGTAAGGCATCGAAGAAATGGCAGGAGAAGCGGTCGATATCGACAGGGTTTCGAGCGCAATTGAACGTGAGGATGTAGAGCAAGAGCGAATCCATTGTGTGGGAGGGTTTCGGTGGAGTTAGTCTTGTTTCATGAGATGTCCAAGAGTCAACAACGAAGACCGAGCGTATAATGCGAAATGAGAGAAAGCGAAGGTTGAGATTGAAAGAGATCTTGGAGAGCTGGCACGGTGGACATGTGACGATCAGTGGATCCGTTGCCGGGGAATGAGATCATTGCTGCCATCGATCTATCACCACCTCATCATCACCACCACCACCAAACACTGCGCAACAAAATAGCAACATGAAAACGCAGTGTGGTGCTTTAGTATAGTCTGATTCATTTTTGTATTATCTTTCCATCATCTCATAGCTGTTATTTGACGCTTACCCGCGCCAGTAACACCTGTTCTAGAGCTTCCCTTGCAACCCGTCGGTCAATTCCACCAACAACATCCCTTCAGCCACATCCTCCTCTTCATCTTCCATCTCATACGCCCATTGTGCTTGCCCTGCGCGAGGACTGCGCACCTCCACCTCCATCTTCATCTGCTTGATAAACGCTATCACCTGGTTCTCAGCTACACGATCCCCGGTCGACACAAGCACTTCAATCAACTTTCCGGATAGAGGAAGGACAATGTGTCGCGGGTTGCTCATGTCTCCGCGGCGATGAGCAGATGAAAATAGAGCAGATGCTGTGGTTGAAGTGGCTGCCAGTTCCAGCCGATAAGCACTGGAAGAATTGGGTGTCTGGTACTCGATATCCGCTGCAAGCGAAGTCGGAAAGTCATTCCGCAGCACGCGTGTTAGTTGGAGATGATGTTGCTGTGACTTGTCAGACGCTTCCACTGGTGTGAGACTGATTGACCATGCATCCCCTCGCCGGAATAGAAGATTCGAAGAAGGCACGCTAGGCAATACAGAGGGACGCTGTCCCTGTACAGGTGCCTGAGTACGGACCGATCGGGAGACAATTGTTCCCTGCTGGAGCACTTGATCCAGACTGGACTCCAGCCATTGTGTGTCAATCCTTCCAGAAAGGAAATCTTCCTGAGCAACAACCCCTCTCAGCAATTCCAAGTTGGTCCGGACACCAGCCACTGTTGTGTCTGCAAGCACTCGCCGGGCCTTGAGCACTGCTGCCTCCCAGGTAGATGCAGTGACAATAATCTTAGCAAGTAAGTTATCCAGCTGCGCCCCTACCACAACAGGACTGGCTCCAGCAGCACGAACATGAGTATCAACTCTCACGCCACGGCCACTCGGAACAACCAATTCAGTCACCTTCCCAACACTCAGGGCAAACTGATTGCTCGGATCTTCCGCACACAACCGGAGCTGAATCGAACAAGCCATAGGCGTATCCAACCCTCCATCCCCAAGCCCAACCTCCGCCAGCGTACACCTCATCGCCAGCTTCAACTGAGCCAGCACAAGATCCACCCCCATAACCTCCTCCGTAACCGTATGTTCAACCTGTAACCTAGGGTTAATCTCCAAGAAATAAAACTCCCCACTCCCCTCATTAACCAAAAACTCCACCGTCCCCAAAGACCTATACCTAATGGCCCTCCCCATCCTCACCGCAGCATCCACCACTTTTTTCACAAGCCCCCGATCCCCAATCACCGACGGCGCAATCTCAACCACCTTCTGAAACCTTCTCTGCACACTGCAATCCCTCTCCCACAGATGCCTCACCTCCCTCCCATCCCCAACAATCTGCACCTCCACATGTCGAAACCCCTTCACGGCCGCCTTCTCCACAAACACCGTCCCAGACGGCGACTCATTCACCGCGCCCCTCACCGCACCCTCCAACCCCTCATCCCCATATACAAGCCGAATCCCCCGTCCCCCACCCCCATCCACTGCTTTCACCATAACAGGATACTGCACTTGCTTCGCGAATGCCCGCACCTCCGCAACATCTGCCGTCGGCTGCGCCATCGCCGGCAACACAGGGACGTCGCATTCCACGGCTAGTCGCTTGGCTTGCAACTTATCCCCTGTGCGAGCTAGTACTGAGCTGCCCGGGCCTATGACAGTAATGCCAACGTCTTGTAAACGGGCTGCGAAGTCGGCGCTTTCGCTGAGGAAGCCGTAGCCGGGGTGGACGGCGTCGATGGCATGCTCCTGGGCTAGATGCACCAAGTACGGGATGTCGAGGTATGTTGACACTGATGGGATGAGAAGTGCTTTATCTGGGTGAGCGCAGTCGCAGTGCGAGGTGTCATCTTCTGTGTAGATGGCGTATACTTCTATGGGTGGGGAAAGCTCGCGAGCGGCTTGGATGATGCGGACGGCGATTTCGCCTCTGTTGCTTGTCAGTTCGGTGTAATGTGGAGATTAGGCAATGGCTTACCTGTTGGCGACGAGAAGTCGTCGGAAGGGTTTAGACGATGTCATCATGGTACTGGTATGTTGTAGTGAAAGATTGATGGATTTGAATGCATAGATAGGTAGATTGGATTGACTTGTTGTATGTCTGGAATGGGGTTGGTTGCATTCCTCGGACCTCGGAATTAAGAGGTCGTTGCACTCATAGATATGATCTTACCCCTCATGAGGGACAAACCCGCTGCAGTAACACGCAAGGGGGAGAATTCGCAATTGAAAATAAGCTCAACAACCACAGCTTGAATAAAAGACATGAATATAACATAATAATCGAACCACATCATGTCCGACAAAACCGACAAACCCCCCAAAGAGGACGCCCCCTCGCGCAACCAAGCCACCAAACGCCTCCGCCAACTCTCCGCACAGGTACTATCACCCGACTACTCCGACGTGCTCTCCCACATCAACACACTCCGCACACTAGCCTCCACCCCGGACCCATCTCGCAGAGGATACATTCGCCAAAAGCAAGCCGGGAAGCTATGGGTTCGTGAACGCCTCGAACAACTTCTCGATCCCGACAGCTTCCAAGAAATCGGCTCGCTCTCGGGTACTGTAACATGGGAGAAAACTGGGCCTATGCGTGAGAAGCCCGTTGCCTTTACCCCAAGTAACAATGTCCAGGGTATGGGGAAATTGCGGGGTCGGAAAGTCCTACTAACTGCGGATGATTTCACTCTGCGGAGTGGACATGCGGATGGTGCTTCGCATGGGAAAACGATATATTTGGAGAAGCTGGCATTGGCGCTGAGGTTGCCGGTTGTTAAATTGGTGGATGGGAGTTCGGGAGGAGGCAGTGTTACTACGATTCGGACGGCTGGGTGGAGTTATTTGCCGTATGTGTCGATGTATAGGCATGTCGTCGAGCAGTTGAATCAGGGGATTCCGAATTTGGGGGCTGTGGTTGGGCCGGCTGTATGTATCTCCCCTCATTTGTGTCGCTAAAGTGAGGGTATTTCAGCTGACAATGGCGTATAGATTGGATTGGGAGCTGCGCGAGTAGTGTCCTGTCATTTTTCCGTCATGGCGGCGGATGTGGGATCGCTCTTTAACGCAGGTCCGGAAGTAGTCAAGGGAGCCACGTTCGAGGAAGGGCTGGACTTCCAGACTCTAGGTGGCCCGATGATACATTGCACTAACGGGACCATCGACAACCTAGCCGCCAACGAAGCCGAGTGCTACGAGCAGCTGCGCACCGTGTTGAGCTACCTGCCCAACTCTGGGCGGGAAGCACCACCGGTTATTGCTGCTGATGATCCAGAAGATAGGGAGGATGAGGCACTGCGCCGGATCATCCCCCGACGGCAGACGCGCATGTACAACCCGTGGACTATTATCACCAGCGTCGTGGACAAGGGGTCATGGTTCGAGATTGGTGCGCTCTGGGGTCGCACTGCTATCGGGGGTCTGGCACGCCTGGGAGGGAGGCCGGTGGGCGTGATATCGCTCAATTGTGAGGTGAATGGGGGAGCTCTGGATGCAGCAGGGAGTCAGAAGCTCGCGCGCTTACTGAAGCTCTGTGATGTGATGAATCTGCCTGTTTTGCAGTTCATTGACGTTCGTAAGTGATACGCTATGTTCTTCCCTTTAGGAGTATCTTCGCTGACCCTATATAGCGGGGTATGCTATCGGCACCGTTGCTGAACGAACCGCGACTATGCGCTGGGGTGTGGAACTAGGCAAGACATATTTCACCACGACGATGCCCCTGTTCAATGTCATTACGCGACGAGCCTATGGTGTGGCTGGAGGTCTTATGCTTGGAGCGCGCGATCCGGTCATGCAAGTGGCTTGGCCATCCGGTCAATGGGGGTCCTTGCCATTGGAAGGTGGGATCGAGGTCGCACATCGTCACGAGTTGCGCGAAGCGGAGAAACTAGGCCAAAAGGAAGCCCGGTATAAAGAGCTGGAGGAGGAGTACCGACGCTTGATGAACCCAGTGCGGACGGCAAATGCATTTGGCGTCGAGGAAATCATCGACCCGAAGGATACTCGTCGGGTGTGTTGCGCATGGGCGCAACATGTATATGAGGTTATGATACCGGAGAGACTGGCCGATCGTGCAGCAGGGAAGATTCAGCCTGTTTTTATGTAGGCTGTTAGTTATGCCCTCTGGTGTTGTAGGCTGCAAAGTGGAAGATACAATCATTTCCCGCTAGTAGTACCTCGTTAGCTTGTGGACAGGGGATGCAGTATATAACCGAGACCACCAAGAGCAAACAAATTAAAACATCCAATATACGAGATTACCCTCTCGTCCCTGGAAATCCCCACTAAGCGTTCATTTCGGTTAAATCCGATGGTGTCTGACAGCCAAGTGGGGAGCAAGCAAGCAAAAGCAATCAAGTCCCTGAGGGGTCGCCCGGAGGTTCGGAAATTAAATCAATCTCAGGGTCCATCAATTAAGCAGTAAATAGATAATAAAGAATTTACCCCCTTCACCACCATGTAGCTTTTATAAAATATCTCTGAACCCAAAAGTATCACTGTACTAACCATCGTACAACAAATACACAAATCATGAACTTCACTATCATCAACGGCCAAATCTACACCCCGGGCCTAGCCATCATCGATGCTCCACAGCCCTATACTCCCCTCGGAGGAGGTATGTCCATCCATCCACCCCCAAACCACCCACCACCCAACTAAACATAAGAAAAAACACAGACACCCTCCAAATCGCCATCGACACCTCCGGCGACGGCCAACTCACCTCTTCCAGTTCCTCCTCCTCCACCGCATTCCACAGCCTCAACCTCTTCCTCACGTCCACAAGCACTCACAAAAACCTCACCATATCGAACGGCACCACTCCCTCTGCCAACAACACCTACGTGGGGCCCGTGCTGGACCTCGAGCCCTCGTCCACCGTCAAGCACGTGAACTGGATCTGGCCGGCTTGTTTTGTGGGTAGTGGCGGGGATAAATCCCCCCGGGGAGATTATAATGTCTCCGTGCATCAGAATTTCCGGTGGGAGGGGACGGATTACTATACGGTGTTTGAGTTGCCGATATCGGTGACGAATGCTATTGGGGAGAGTGAGGAGAGGGTGGATTGTGCGGTGTTGGAGAATGAGTGGGTGGGGTGGGAGGTGTTGAGGGAGAGTAATGAGACGTTGCCGGGGCAGCCTTGGGTGAGTGGAAGTGGGAATGGGAGTGAGGGTGGAAGTGGGAGTGGAGGGGGTGATGAGAGTACTAGTGGGAGTTTGGGAAGGAGGGGGTATAGAGCTGGGGTTATGGGGTGGGTTGTGTTGGGGTTGGTCATGGGGTTTGTTATGTGTTGATTTTAATGGGTGGGGGAGGACGTTCAATTGGTGTGTTATAATAATGTTAATAATATTCGGATTGTCTGTAGTGTTGGCAGGCTTGATACTTCATATGGTTGTTTGTCATTGGTTTATTAAAGTCAAATACATAGGTAGTAGCTCTCAAACTCCGATCCAAATTGAACGCTCATCATCAAAGATAGGAAGTACACTAGACAATCTCCAGCCCAGTATACATACAACAGACGCATCGTGGCGGTCGTGAACAAATGACCAAAGGTGTTAAGACAGGAAGAGAAGATAGAAGCAAAGAACCAAAGGAGGGGAGTGGATAGAATGAAGCCCAGTGGGACTCATCATGCACGCCTCATCCAATACCGGGTTGGTTCGGATTAAATGGAAGGCCGACGGTCGCCCCAAAGCCCAACGATACCCATGGCAAGTGCAAGTCCAGAGAAGACAGCTCGCACCTGCTGGAATCGACGCTCCGTGTTCATCTCCTTCTGCACACTTTCACCGTTGACATTCTCCTCTGCCTCGACCACCACGATGTCCTCATCCTTCTTCTGCTTCTGGACGGTCAGGCAGCCACATCCGGTGTCCTGCAGAACGGACTGAATCCAAGCTACGAAGCCATCCTGGCCGTGGAACCAATAGTCGAAAACATAAGAGCCGACGGTCGAGGTAACGCACATCCAGATCAGATAAGGGTGCTTGCGCTGTTTAGAAGACAGGCTATACGCGAATAGGAGACATCCGTTGGCGATATTGGTCAGTCGCAAACCATGTTTACGGTTCAACCGCTTGACCTCGTTGAGGGACCGGGACGCAGTGGTAGCAGTGGGAAGAAGACTCAGGGAGGGGATGGCGACACTGGAAGCGGAGTATGACATGCCCTAGAGGTGATACATTGCGCGTCAGTTGGCGGTTTACCAGCTTTGATAAGAACTAGCCGAGAAGGCTCAAGATCTTCGCAACAGGTCATAGAAATCATACCGTGAGCAGTCCCAGGGACACTGTGCCAACGAACTTCGAGACAGTGATGGGACACGCCATGGTGATCGCGGGACGGAAGTCAATGCTGCAACAGGAATGTTGTGACTTGAAAGATTTATTTAACCCAAGGAGGATGTATAATCACTTTTCGAGGCGCCTGATAGAATGATTTGTTGATTGAAGGCGTGGTGCGCTTAGAACTTCAAGGCGGGTGCAAAGATAAGGCCATAGAAAAGTTCGCGATGGCAGAAGAAGTGACGTTGTTGCATGCCTGAGGCTGACGGAGACATGTCAGCCAATCACCAGCTCGCTGTTAACATCCCGCGACGCATCCGAAGCTAGTCCTATTCCAGCTAGCTCTTTCAAGTCATGTCTCTCACAGAACTAAGCCTAAAGGAGGCACAAAGAGTGGATTCTCCCAGAACTAACCTACCGAATAGAGTTTAGATCCGATTAGTATTCAAGACGAGAAGCCGAGGCTTGGACTCGGAGTAACCGTCGGATTGCGGAGATTCCATCCAACGACCATCCGGGGTTTCCATTATATCAACTATCTGGGTAACCTGAAAATCGCCAAGCAGCGACTTCACAAGATCGTCCTTCTCATACATACCGTGTATATATTTACATAATATTTTTACCATGTCCCTCCCCAAAGAAGCCTACCTAAGTAACACGTGGAAGGATGGCCTGTTCAGTGAGTCGGCCCGTGGCGGTCACCACATGCTCTGGCGGTCACTGACAACCAGCAGCAAACAAGGTCGTCTTCTGTACAGGAGGCGCAGGAACCATTTGCAGCGCGCAGGTTCGTGCTCTGGTTCATTTAGGTGCCAATGCATGCATTATTGGCCGAAATGTCGAAAAGACCGAGAAAGCAGCCCAGGACATTGCAACTGCTCGTCCGGGTGCTAAGGTCATTGGCATTGGTGCAGTGGATGTACGGAAGTTGGACAGTCTTCAAGCTGCAGCAGATCGCTGTGCTCAGGAGCTGGGTGGTATTGACTATGTCATGTAAGTGTCACTTGGTTTTAGCTGGGACTCTACTAAACTGGGTTAAAACTACCCAGTGCTGGGGCGGCCGGAAACTTTCTAGCCTCGATCAACCAGCTCTCAGCGAATGCTTTCAAATCGGTCATCGACATTGACGTTCTGGGATCCTACAACACCCTCAAAGCGACAATCCCATACCTTGTTGAGTCGGCTAAGAAGCACAGAATGGACTCCGAATCTCGTAAGTGGACGATATCGCGATATTCGCGGTAAGGGCTAACATCAGGCCATCATCAGTCAAACCCTCTGCAGCAGGAACTGGAGGACGTATCATCTTTGTTAGCGCCACTCTCCACTATCGTACGGCACCTTTCCAGACGCACGTCTCGGTCGCCAAGGCAGGCGTGGATGCGCTGTCTCACAGTGTGGCCATCGAGTTTGGCCCTCTGGGTGTCACTTCTAATATCATTGCGCCCGGACCCATTGCTTCGACAGAGGTTTGTCTTTGTCCCTCATATTCGTATAGATACGCACATCTAACTTTTATCGTAGGGCCTCGATCGTCTCCTTCCTAGTGATACGAAGGACACTTACATCAAGTCACAGCCGCTTGGCCGAGTCGGCTCTGTGCGCGACATCGCAGATGCCACCGTATATCTCTTTGCGGACACTGGCAGTTATGTCAGTGGCCAAACTTTAGTGGGTGAGTCTCATTTATTCAGATTCATCATAGAATAGTATGTTAACACCGTTGTAGTTGACGGCGCATCCTGGCGGATGTCGACCACTGGGGCAACATCGGGTAAACTTGCGTATCCCGATTTCCTTCTTTCGGGCAACCCCGTCCCCAACGTCAAAGGCCAGAAGAAGTCTAAGCTGTAGAGTTTTGTCTTCCTTTCTGAGCACAGGAGAGACATTGTCTTGGTTTGCTATCTCCCATAGAGAGTACTCTTTGTTCCCCGGGTTGGTACATACTATACTCTAGATAAAGAAGTCTTTAAGAAAGGAACAAAGGCACAGTGTGCTCCAGCTCTGTACTTAGACTCCATGTTTCATCGGGACATATAATAAAGACTATTTACAGTTTCAAGACAATGCCTTGCTTCGGCACCATTCAACGTAAGATAATCACTGAGCAGCCACCCAATGCATGAAAGCAACAATGGGCTGGCTTATTAGTATGCCGGTAGCCCAAGTTGTTAAGCCCAAGACGAATGAAAGTCTGGAATGCGAACTACCTGCTACACCGTTAACTCTCTGATGAAATCGTACTCGAATATCTAGCCTCACGTCCAGCACGAGCAAAGGCACTTCTACTTCCTGATTACGAAAAATTCCCTGAACCCTCTCCCTTACTCCCAATTTTGCACACCCGCCAAAATGTCAGGCAGACGACCACCCGACCAACGGAGGATACCTATAGGAGCACATAAGCAAATAACTGCATCCGAAAACGACCCCGAAGAATGGCCGCAGGACAATGGCAACATAACCCAGCAACTCACAGAAGCACAACGCAAAGCCTTAGAGCTCGAAAGGGAGAACAAGAACCTAGCAAGCCAAGTCCATGATTTGAACCAAGTGCTTGTCGAGCGAGAACAAGCCTTCGCGCAATCGGAACAAGAGCTGCGACAGACCCAAAAAAATCTCAAAACCATAGAATCCCAAGTCAAGACGAACGAGGGGCATGTCCAAGCCGCCTACAGCGAAAATACTATGCTTAGTACGAAGATCAATGCGCAAAGTGGCCAGATCAATCGCCTTCGTCAAGAGCAAAAGAAGTTGAAAGACGAGGAGGCCATTCGCCGTGTTGAGAATGAGAAATTACAGCAGCAGATGCTTGAAGCAAGTCGAGAACTGAATGAACTCAAGCAGAAGCTCGCGGCGAAGGAATCGGAATCGGCAGCGCAAGAAGCGGAGAAGAAGCAGCTTGCTAAGGCGATGGATACATATAAAGGGAACGATGCTGAATTAAGAAAGCAGTTGAATAGGCTTGCTGAGCAGGTGTATACGAATGAGTCCGCGATGTCAATAGATACTGTCGCACAGCCTACAAACGCGATGTCAACCGCCTTGGTTCCTTACAACCAGAATAAGCTAATTGCTAGCAACCCCTTCGGCTTCTTCAACATCCAGAAACCATCCATGACACTGAGGCAGGAATTGGGAAGTAGCTTATATAGTGGATCGCAGAGCACCGCAAGTAGCGATGCCCCGACACCGGTGGGCCAGGGAGGCAGTATGAGCAGCATTTTCAGCGCGCCAGCGATCCCTGCTCAGAACCTTAGGCCACCCATTGAGGCGGTTCCGGTGGACTGGAGCAATATCCAGCAGGCTGCCAAAACCGGCGCCATTCCGCATGTGGGACAAGCCCCTGTACCTAGCTCCAGCCTGAAGCGACCTTTTGCTGGATTGGAAGCTTTTCAGGGCTTTGATGGCTCGGAAGAGGCGATCAAGAGGCTGCGTGTTGCTGCCGACCAGCAGAATCTTGGGTCCAATTCAGACAACTCATTTTTAACTCTTTTTTCAAAGTATATGCAGATGTTGCAGGAGGCGACTAATCAGAACCAGAGTCAGCAAGAACAGTTAGAGTTGTTCAAGAGAACTGTCCAAGCTCTGACCGCGCAAGGCAATACGAGCTTTGGAAGTCAGTCTTCGGACCCCCAGATCAGTTGGATTCATGATTATCAGAAAGCTGCTGCACAGGCAGCGAATGATCCCTCGAAGGCTCAACCAAAGGCTATAGTTACCGGCGTCAAGCAGTCAAACAAATCACAGTCCAAAGAAAAGCCAAAAAAATTCCTCACACGTACACCGACTAAATTCGAATCATGGCCAGTATATCTGGAAAAGAGATATAACCCGTCGACCTTATTGACAGTACCACCTATTCGAACGACACGAAAGAAGTTTGCCAATTTCACAGTCCCTGGTGCATTTGTTGAAGATGATAAGACTGATAGCACAGGGTCGGAGTCGCAGTGGGAGTCTCAAACTGCACCAGAGTACGTGGAACCTCAGGTCAGTGTCCCAAAGCAAGTACCGATACCACCTGCTGTCATAATGGCACGGTTGGCTTTGCTCTTAGTGGGAGCTTTTATGCTTTTGACGGCCGTGGTTGAAAATCTATTCGGACAGACGAATAGAACGCAGGAGGTCTGGATGCAATATAATGAGGTACCTGATGATGTCTTGGCCAAAGTCCGGGGCAGCGGACCCCCTGTTGTAGGATCGATGCAGGGCTTGGATTACACTTTCGCAAGATTCGTCAATATCAGATCTCGCCTAGTGGGATGATGGATGAAACCGGTCTGCTGGTACAGAGCGGGTATGCGATCTCAGGGAGTAAAAGAAGTATATTCCAGAGTTTTCTATCCATGCCTCGTGTCTTGCCTACGATAATCAAGATGGCTTATGCGTACAAAGTAGTTGTGGTGCTGATCGACCACATTGAAATGAACGGGATTGAAGGCTATTTTAGGAATCCATACCACGTGACTAATATTTTGCAGCGGATGCGTCAGCTGCTCTCAAAGAAGCAGGCGGTGGGAATTTCATGCGTCACCTGCTCCACCCGCGCGCCATCAACAGCCAATCAGGAAAGAAATCGAGCGATGCGCGATTCGCCTTTGAACCCCCCTCCTGGCTGGCTATGCAAAGAAGCGCTCGCTGGTGGAATCCATATCATCAAAGCATTCCCCCCATTCATCTGTTTCTTATTTTCACAGCTGGATATCATCCGCTTTTCATCTCAATAACTGTTGTTCCCATCGCCAAACGATCCCTTCCTTTCATCGTTCTTAATTTATAGCGCCTTTTCACCCGTCTTATCGGTGCCTGGCTTAGATCCGCCTCGGCCACCATGCACCTCCGTTCGTGCCTTGTGGGGAGCGTTCTCGCTCTCGGCGCCAACGCCTTCCTCGTTATCCCCGAAGTCGAGGAAGCCGTCGCCCCTGAGGGTAACTTCCCTCCCCTCCATCCTTTGGAGGTTTATGCTCCCAAGAAAGAGCAGGTTGAGCTTGCCTGCACCGAATGTCCGTTCCGTGAAGTCAGCGAGGATGGGAAGGTCAGCTGGACTGACGGCTTCCAAACCTCTTTGGTAAGTGGTTCCGAGCCGGTGTCTAGTACGACATCGGAAAAGTGAAGGGACATGGATGCTAACAGTCGCTG
The DNA here is from genome assembly GCF_003184925.1 of Aspergillus vadensis CBS 113365. Taxonomy (NCBI): domain Eukaryota; kingdom Fungi; phylum Ascomycota; class Eurotiomycetes; order Eurotiales; family Aspergillaceae; genus Aspergillus; species Aspergillus vadensis. Next base: position 215,632 of record NW_020292055.1, on the reverse strand, counting down.
CAGTTGGTTGACTTCTCCACTGAAAATGGCTTCCTTCTGGCCAACGGTCGTCAAATCTTCCCTCCGCCACCTCCCACTCTCATCACTGCCGTTCAGCGCCGGGCGTCGGATGGCGTAGAAACGGAACCCATCCCGTTGGGATACGCTGTGGAGGAGATGCCCTTGCCTACTCCACCCGAGGACCCTATGGATTTGGTCGCTGTGCGTTTCACTGTCCTCGACCTCGACAGTCGCCCGGTCCCCTTGGATACGGTGGCTTTGACGCTTCTCCATGACCCTAGCAGCGGCGAGCTGTACATCGCCAAGACTGAGATCGAAGAAGCGACCCCCGACCGCGTCTCTTGGAAACAATGCCGCGGAAAGCCGAAATGCCTGAGGAAGCTGTTGTTCGACCGGATGCGCGCCTTGTTCGCAGCGGCCAAGGCCCGTATGCTTGGAATGGCACCTAAGCCGAAGGGCTGCGGTGGTCCTCACGGTTTGGGCTTGCCTCCCCCGCCCCGGCCTCACCATCACCACCACCACCACCCCGACGACAAGTTTGACCCTGAGCGCATGCCGCCCATGCCGCCCATGGAGGGAGAGGAGGCTGGGTTCCACGGCCACATGGACAAGTTTGACCGCCCCCACCATCACCATCACATGCACCACATGCACCATGGCCAGTGGGAACGCACCGTCCACCGCGTGGTCCGTTTCATCGTCGTTCCCGCTGTGCTGGGTGTTTTGGCTGGTCTGGCCGCGAGCGCTCTTGGTATGCTGGTTGGCCAGATCGTGGTCTTCATGTGGCAGCGTTTCCGCCGTTCTACTCCCAAGAAGTCTTTGGAACAGGGCACTGTGTCCGAAAAGCAGGGTCTGATGATGGAGTCTGAAGAACTTCCCCCGGCGTACAGTGATGAAGAGCCTGTAGCTGAGGAAGTATCTTCGGCCAAGAATTAATTCGACCCACAATAATATTTGCCCTCTTTTGCCCCTTCATACCGCACATTAAGATACTGCACCGTTCTTGACCTTTGCTACAAAAAGATGGATTTGGCAAGACTTTCGGGGCACCCCTTATTAAAAACAAATACATCTTTGAACTTTTCCTTGTTTCATTCAAAGTGATACTGTAAAGCGAACCCTCGTTTCAATTTTCTTTCTCTTCTCGAAAATTCTTTACAAATTCATCTTCATTTGATCATGGTTTTCTGCGGGGATTTATAGTTCGCGCTCGGCTTTGCCCTGTCGGCTGTACCAAGCTACTAGTCAGACTTCACTAGTTTCCTTATGTAGTTCCAATATGGTTATAAGTTGTTCCGTAGCGGAAGCACTGTGCATCAACAGTAACACTCACACTAAAGCAGGGGTGCACGTAGCTGCACTGGGGCTGCCTCGTGGATGTTTCAGAGCAAGACAGACCCTTGTCACGTGAGGATATTCACGGCCGCCTGCCAGGAACGGCCGCCGCCAACCTTCCCCTCCTCTTCCTACCATGCCAACCGTCATCGCCCCAGGTTCTTCTGTCTGTCGCAGCCAGAAGCCCTCACCGGACGATGTTGCGCTAGCTCTCTACGATGACCCTGATCCCTCTTGTGAATCATTCGTGGGCTTCTGTGCATCTTCCTCGCCGAACCCTGACTGCCGCTTGAGCTCCAGCAGCTCCCGCTTCCGTCCGAATCGGCCGTCAGCCGGATACTCACCCCAGACGCAGGAGGATACCTGCCTGTTCATTCATTTCACGCCACCGCACCAAATTTCTTGAGCGCCATGATGCAGTGGACGTCATTCGTTCAGAAAGCCCAGTCCTTTATCGACCCGGCGAATTTCACGCTTCCTACCCTCTCCTCCTCCGATCGCAATCCGTCCAAAGCCTCCCTGTTTCGCCAGCAGTTCCGCCTCCCCGATTCTCAAAACCCGCTGCAAGAGATCACCGCAGAGCTCATTCTCCCTATTCCTCATACCTCGTCACCGTCTCATGGAGAATCCAATCGCCCTTTTGTTGAGCGCCCTGGGAACCGCTATGCCGGCAGACTCCATCTGAGCGAACGGTTCATCTGTTTCTCGACCCAGCCGACCAGCTTCGCGCCCTCTGCTAGTCTTGGGGCATCAACCCATTGGGCCGGTCAAACCAACGGCACAGGCCCTTCTGGAAATGGATTCACTATTCCGCTCTGCTGCATCCGGAGGGTGGAACGGCTTAACAGTCTTAGCCATGTCTTCTCCCTTGCGTTGACGACATGGAATGGTGCGCTCGGAAAGCAAAGCCCCGACTTTGTTCCGCAAAGGTTCACAATCCAGCTGGCTGGAAGCAGGCAGGCCTGCGAACGCTTTTGCGATGGTTTGAAGAAGGGACTGCGCGAGTGTATGAAGGAAATTGAGAACCTGCGCGTTGTCGTAAACGACTGTTACTCGGAATATCTACTGTCTGGTGCTAAGTCAAAAGCCCAAAATGGCGAGACAACTGAACAGCGCCAGCCACCCGATGCTGGGCTGGGAATGATATTCCGTTATCCCGGTGATGCTCGCAAGCTTCGGGATCGAAGTAAGATGAGACTATGGGGAGAATATTTCAGAGGTATGCAGCCCAGCCCGAGTGCTATGTATTGGGACTCTTGTTAAGTAATATAATAGAGAATGGCCGCAACGCCACTATCATCCGTCAGCCGACCTTCCATAAGTTGATCAGAGTCGGTCTGCCCAATCGTCTTCGCGGCGAGATCTGGGAGGTGACGTCGGGTTCGCTCTACCTTCGCCTGAGATCTCCGAAGTTGTACTCCGAGACGCTCTCCAAGTTCTCTGGGCAGGAGTCTTTGGCGATTGATGAGATCGAGAAAGACTTAAACCGCAGCTTGCCTGAGTATGCTGGTTTCCAGAGCGAAGAAGGTATTGGTCGCCTTCGGAGGGTCCTCACTGCCTACAGTTGGACCAATGCGGAGATCGGATATTGTCAAGCCATGAACATAGTCGTTGCGGCTCTCTTGATGTTCGTTTCCCAATTTTGATTTTGGAAGTGAAGCTGACCCCTCCAGTTACATGTCCGAGGCACAAGCCTTCTTTCTGTTGTCTGTACTTTGCGATCGTCTCCTTCCCGGCTACTACTCCACGACAATGTATGGCACATTGCTCGATCAGAAAGTGTTTGAATCTCTGGTCGAGAAAACTATGCCCGTGCTCTGGGACCACCTCACGAAGTCTGATGTGCAGCTATCCGTTGTCTCTCTCCCATGGTTCCTTTCCCTCTATATCAATTCCATGCCGCTAGTCTTCGCCTTCCGTGTACTGGATGTATTTTTCCTTGAAGGGCCCAAGGTTCTCTTCCAGGTTGGCTTGGCCATCCTTCGGATCAATGGCGAGGAGCTTTTGGATATCCAGGATGATGGTTCATTTATCTCCGTCCTCAAGGCATACTTCTCGCGCCTCGATGAGTCGGCCCATCCGAGGTCTGAGAATCCCAAGCTGAGGGCCATCACCCGGTTCCAGGAGCTTATGGTTGTGGCCTTCAAAGAATTCTCCCAGATCACTCACCAGACGATTACGGAACAGCGTGAAAAGCACAAGGATGCCGTCCTGGAGAACATTGAAAGTTTCGCCAAACGGACATCCATCCGTAATCTCGGGCCAGACAGTAAGAAGCTGAGCATGGATGATCTTGGCGTCATCTATGACCGTTACTACGAGGTTCTCTATGACCATCAGCAGAGGCAGAAACTCTTGGACGAGGAAAAGAGGCGCCAGGAAAAGAAACGGGTTGAGAGAACATCAATCCTTGGGCCTCCAGTGGATAGAGAGGTCGGTCGTGTTGGCCTTGGTCCTAGTCCCACCCATATGGATTATGACGCTTTCCGGGAATTCCTCGCAGCCACAGCAAAATGGGCAGTGGCAGACTCGCCCCCTTCACGAAAGGAGTCGGCTGAGCAGGGCTTCAACAGCCTGAAGGGCTGGGGCAAAACCTCTTCGTTGTGGAATAACAAGCCCGAAGCAGCAGATCATGAGTTTACACGACGACTTTTCCGGAAATGGGCAACGGATCCCGACGAAGGTCTGAGTTTGCAAAACGTGGTCAACGGCCTTGCAAGACTCAAAGGGCCTCGCGACATCATGAACAACATCCAATACTTTTTCGACCTCTACGATGACGAAGGCACTGGACGGGTGGATAGAGAAGGCATTCTTCGCATGTCAGAGGCGCTTCTGTTCCTTTCTCGGCGAGGCTTTGACGGAGCCATTTCTCCCACGCAGTCTGTGGAAGATATCAAGACGAGTGAACGTGACCCGGATAGACTGAGCACAGACGAACGTTTCTTGGGCAGTGTCAGCTCTTTCATCCGTCGTTGTTTCGAATACGCAGATCCTAGCCATCCGGACAGCAGAGCAGCTGAAGAGCAGAAGGATCAGGCGGATGCAGAGGAAACAGCCGATAAGCTTGGGTCCTTCAGCATCGGTGATGATGATGAAGAAGATCTCATTGATGTCAATGAAGACAACAAATCGACTGCGTCGGCTGAAACCGAAACACCGGCAAAGCAATCGAATGAAGACAAACCCAACACGCAGCAGCATAATCGTGCCGTCTCAGAATCTGCAAACCCCGCCCTCGATCCGAACAATCCTCTACACATTACCCTCCCCACCTTCCGCATGGTGATTCTTGCTGATGAACTGTTGGAGCAATTCTTCGATACATTCTTCCCACAATCATTCCGCCTTTCCGATCATGGATTACAAGCTTTGGCCTCCGCGTCTCTCTCATCCAACCTCACCACCTTCTCCAACATTGGCGTACCCAAACCTCAGTCCAGCGCAGCAGCCGGTGCCTCGGTGGCAGGAGCCTCGGGCGGTATCGTACCACCAGGCAAGGGTCTCCGCGGAGTCCTAGACAACATCGTATCAGACGGTATCCGCATGGCCGCCGAAGTCAAGAAGCGAATGGACGAAGCGCAACGCGAACTGGAGCGCACCGCCCTCAACCGCGACGACGACGAAGAAGACGAAGAGGAAGAATATGATGGTCGCGGCGGCGTTGCTACCGCATCCGCCATGGTCGGCGGCATCTCCAGCTGGGGCGCAGGTGCCTACGGCGCAGATCCCGAGCGACGAAGCGTCAGAGACGCAGATCGCGATCTGCTCGAGGGAGCCGAAGTCATCAGCATGCGTGGTAAGGATGATGTATCCTTACTCGACGACAAAGACGAACATGAGCACACAACAGCACAAGGATCCCAGAGCCCCCATGAGCCAAGTCAAGCCGAACACAACGTCATCAGCAAGGTCGAGTTCGAATCGTAAATTCCAACCCCCCGTCACTACCATCTATCAATCACATCACTTCCCCCGCGCCCACCTACCCCATCTTCTTTCGAATCTTTCTCTCACCCTATCTCCTACATTGTCTGTGTCATGATTTTACATCTATTCCACTGGTTACTCAACTGCCGGTCATAACCCCATACAATTGCTGTCTATCCTCGTTTAGACGTCTGCTGATTGTTTCTGGAAGATCTATTGTATGTATGCATGCATGTACCATGTTGTTATCGCATCCCCCCGCAATACAAACAAAGATCTACCTTACTTTGCGATTATGACAAAACATGTGGTGTAAATCGTAAAAGAATCACACTGTAAGCTACAAAGCAGCATAGTATAGCCATTCACCAGCCAGGCTTCATCTGACCTAGTAGCTGCAAACTGGAACATATGCTACAGCTACCGGAAGAGACCAAGCCGTCTCTTTTGGCTTCCGAATATACATACTATACCTTGTATTACACGTACGAATGAGGTGAGGTAAACGGCACCAAAACTGAGTTTTATGCATTACAATGCGAGGCTATCTTATGTATGTCTGACTGACTATGCCAACTATGTATGTACAAGATCGAACAAACCCGTACTCAATGGCCATGGCCCAAAAAAAGAAAACTGCCCTGGAGTACGGCAAGAAACATGAAAATGGGGAAAGGAAATATATTCACCATGAAATTGAGAAGGGAAATAATGGGGGTATAGAGTCAAAAATAAATAATAATGGGGTAAGAGAGAAGTTGAAGAGAAAGGGGGAAAAGGTAGGGTAGAAATTGAAGGAAGCTGTAAGCTGGCATAGGTAGGAAGGACATTCCGCACAAGTGCCACGCTAGTGAGGAATTTAGTCCTTTTGCCCTTCGTTCTCGATCAACTCGAGAATCAATTGACTTCGCTCGTATTCGGGATGTTGCATGCATATCTTCACGGTGCGGCCATTGTTTGCCAGAGAAGCACCGTTGGATAACCCGCTGGAGAGATTGACAGCACCCCCGGCGCTTGTAGGGATGCTGTTTGCACCAGAACCCGGCATGTGGCTGCCATCGTCGAGGCAGACCACACCGTGGCCTGGGATTACCTGACGTAGGCGGCCGTTCATTGCATTACGCACCTCAACGAAGTCATCATTGAACAAGATGAGGAACCTTCCGTAGAGACATGCAGAGTGGGCATGCCCCACGAATTCCATGACCACGCTGCGCGACACATCGCCATGTTTGTTCACATACACTGCACATTCAGTGTATACGACCAGGAACTCACTGTCACTGAGGCGGAACATGCCTAGTGGGCGTAGAGCACCAATCCGCTGGGCTATACTGCTCAGATGGGCTTGCGCTTCAGGAGGGGCTTCGGATCGGAAATCGGGGACCGACCACGTATGTTTCTTGTCGATCGTGAGAATCTCGATGCCACGTTGAGTGGAGATCGCCAAGGAAGAGTGGAAGAGATTCATGCCATAGCTCTCGGCGGGAATGTAGAATTCATCGTACTCCCGGAAGAACTCCGTCTGCGAACGACGAGAGAAAAGGCGGCTTCTGCTGCTCGACGACTTTTGCGCGACTGGTTCAAGTATCTGTAGACTGATGAGTATGCGAAACAATGTGGGAGGCGACGACAGCACAAACCTTGAAAGTGGACGATAACCCATCTCGCTTCTTGTACATGACCAAAGTCCGGTCTTTCATGTGCCCTGCTGCAAAGAAACCTACTTCTCGACTGCCCGATAGTTTCTGCGGCGCCCGACGTGAGGAGTCCGTTGTTGCCTGTGCTGCAACGCCGCTCGGAGGGCACACAACATCCAGGTGGTAAGCAATCAGCGATTTGTCTGCAATGAGCAGGAACACGTTGAATTCTTCGAAGACAGCAATTTGTGTCACGCGTACAATGGGTATAACCTAGAAGCACAATTAGTATGAGGACGGTGTGTAGACGACACATGTGGTTGCAAAGAGCTACTTACCCGAGTCCAGCCACGAGGGTCATTGTAGTCCGAAACATACACACCATAGTCAGTGCCGATGGCGCATCTCATCCGACCAGGGGGCTGCTGGAAAACAGTGGCACAGTGGACGCCAGTCCGGCAAACTGGCGCCGGCCGTGGAGAGCCATGGTACCGCTCTTCCACGTCCTTAATAGCACGATCAAGAGGCGTCCCGTCAATAATAACACCAGTAGGGATGTACGAGTTGTCGGAGGTGCCAAATGCAGTGTCAGCGAGAACACGCAACCTGAACGGCTCCGCATTCTGCGCGAACAAGGCGGCAGCATGTTTGGTCTTCGCCTCGGTTATCTTGTCGCACCAGTCTTGCCTGTTTTGGGCCGAAAAAGCATAGAGTGTATAGGTTCCGGCTTTCCCGAGATGCTTAACCTTGAACGGATACAGGATTTTATCGTCTTTGGAACTCTCCAGAACCGTGGCAGGTACCAGAGCTCTGCCTCCGTTCGAGTTACCCGAGCTGCCAGAATTGCCGCTGGCGGTATGGGTTAAAGGCCCGCCGGCAGCACCACGGCCAGCAACGGCGGCTGGTGATTGCGCCACGACTCCGCGGACCGCAGACTTCACGACCGGGTCATCATTGGTGCTCTCAAGAACCAAAAGATCCATGGGGATTGGCAATTTGGACACATCGTAGCTCTCATATTTCACACTTCTCGACGTGTCTTTAGCTGTGAAGGCCTTCGCAAGGACCAAGTAATGGTCGAAGAGTATGGCGTGAGTGTCCACCAAGAATCTTGTCCGTGTCCCTGGCCGCTGCAGGTCTCCCCGGAAGACGATTTCGCGGCCCAGATGCTCCAGGTTGAGTTCAACGTCCTTCTTCATCTCAGGACGGAGCTGGAGCTTGGTAGAAAGCTCCATGAGATCAACCTTCCTACTCATCTCACCCACCTTATGATCACATTCAAGTGCCACCATCTTGATCTCATCAATCGCTTGTGCGAGATTTGCCTTCTCCTCGGAATCTTTCACCATGTTCTTGTGCACTGTCGAGAGGAGCAGGGTGTACCGCTGGATACGAGTGATGGGAGCTTTGAGGTACGTGTCCCAGCTGAGACGATTCGACAGCTTGTGGTCACGAACTTGGCTAAGAAACTGCCGGAAATGAACGTTCCTCTCGGCTTCCTTGCGTACCACGTAATTGGCATTCGGGAACGTTGCCGCGTAGTCGACATAGGCCATCTTTGCCTTTCGGATCCATTCCCGAAAAATATCACTGAATCCAGCAATGAATGGACCCTGTTCTTTCTGCCGGTACTTGAGTTGAGCCAAGAGATGGTCTTCGTTGACCTTTTTGACAGCATCCACCTTCCCAAAGACATCGTTCAAAAACCGGTTCAGGCGCTTCGGTGCGATTACCGACGGTTGCATATTTGCCAGCTGATCCCGATAGAGCTCGCGCAAAACATCCAGTTGTGAAATGTAAGAATCTTCGGTTGTCACAATCTCGTGCAAATTGTTCTGTCGATCGATCTCTTTCTTGGAGTGCGTCTCCCACACCTCCTTGGGGACCTTGTAAAAAGTCACCCAGTCTTCTGCTTTCTTCTCCGGCTCCATCATCTGCGCTTTGAGATTGACCTTTTTCAAAGTGCGCATGCAGTGGTGCGAATAGCAACGTCCGAACACTTCCGCCTCCTGTTCGTGAAGGCGGGAGGAGTAGCACCCTGTGCCCGTTATCTGGAATAGGACGCCTGACAAACTTCCAGTGCTGAATTTGACCCATTCTTCATCCTTCACCAAGGCTCCCTCCGCCAGCATATTCTTGACTACCCGTGCGGCTAAAGTTTCTGCATCGGCCATATTCATCGTCGGTACTTTGTGGGTGAACAAAGCAACAATTGCCTCAACAATCGCATGTTCCTTTAGATCCGTCTCATCTTCGCTGAGCTCTCGAATCCAAGCTAGGATGGAGCTTAACGCCCATGGCTCCGTACAGCGTCGGAATTGTTCTGAAGACAGTTTTGTTGGGTTGAACTTCTTACGGCGTCCCGCAGGGATGGTGGGCAGATCAAGCGTCATGGCAGCAGCAGCATCCGGGGAAACGTCAAGCTTGAGCGCGCCATACTGTTGCTGCCGTAATAGCTCCTGTTGCTGTTTATACTTCGCCCGGTCTGCATCGGTTTTCGATCTGATAGGGGGGTCAGTACGAGGTCCAATTGGATGACTCGACAAAGAAGTCGACCGTGGAACTTGGGTAGGGCTGGACACGGTCGAAGAAGCGTACGAATCTGGAGCAACAGGGAATTGGGAAGATGTATACTGGGTAGAGCCCCGCCCATCACCCTGCTCGTGATGCCGGTATGTCCCTGCCGGCATCAAATGCGACATTAAGTTCGGATTACTTGCCGGCTCTACGGGAGCCGGTGGAAGCGGTCGCATGCCAGGATGGAAGAAGAGGTCCCCAGGTTCCTCTCCCCTGCCTGAGCTCTCACTTCCCGAGTGTTGCAAACCATTATTTTCGGAGAAGGGACCGTCGGTCTCATCACCGTAATCGAAACTCATCCGGCGTCCGTACGCTCCAGGTTCCGACAGGCCACCGGTGCCACCAGCGTCCACTCGTGCATGATGTTGCATGTCATTGTACGGATATCCAGAATCATCGAGCGCTGTAGGCGGGTAGTCGTAATCATCCGAATACTCCTCATGCCCGTCTGCAAAGGGGTTAGAACCTCTCATAGAGCCGGAAGAGGGCGCAAGCCTAGGATGACCAGCATCATCATTATGGCCATTTGCGTAGTGATCCGTCTCGTCATATTGTGAAGCACGACGATAGTTGTCGTCATATGACCCCAACTCATCCTGCTGCCAATCTTGCTGAGGAGACGGTACGCGATTCTCTGACCGCGATCCATATGCACTTATGATAGAAGCAGTCGTCTCCCGTCGCGCACGGTCTTGCAAGCGTTCGGCTTGTGCTTTGTCTTCCTCATCTGCCATTTGCAGCATAGCTAGACCTGCAGCAGCCTCCGCATCACTATCATCGCTATACGCATCGTAGTTCACATATTGGCCAGTGCCAGTGGCGATGCTGCCATTAGTGTGAGTATGTCTCTCGTCAGGGGACAGCCGCGGGCCCGGTGAAACGCTATTCGATGGTTCCAGGACCAATGCACTGTGAGGATTCACATGTGATGAATCCAAGCTATAGCCAGACTCTCCAGCCGTCCGTCGATCCGCAACTGCAGCCTCGACCTGTTGCATCAGCTCATCATAGCCAGGCCTAGTACTTGGTCGACTATCCCGGCTTCCATGTCCGTTGGCAGCCATATAGGGCTCTGAATCTACATCTGCATCAATTGGTGGGCCAGGTAACGGGCGCGACTGCGGGTGTCGGGTCAAAGTGTCTGTTCTACGCGGTGACATTTGAGTTTGAGAGGGATAGATCGGCGGTGTTGGAAGGGATCGGCCTGATCCGGGGCGTGTCAAACTAGACCGCTTGCCGAAGGCTTCCTCGGTGGGTGTCGAGTGAGCTGGCGGTGCAGGAGGCTGTTCATCGAACGAAGTAGTGACATCTCCAGGGTGGGGCGGCGACTGCGGCATGTAGGTTGGAACTTGGGCACCTCCGGCGTAGGGGTGGCTTGCAACATTCGCAGAACCAGCAGTAGAAGAGCTGTTGGCAGATATATAGGTAGCACTAGTTGTAGAAGGTGATGCTGTGCCGTAGGATAAAGAGCCAGATGAGAGTGTGGTTGAGGATGATGCCTGCTGGGTTGTGAACCCATACTGCATACCTGGCGAAGCATTTCCATACTGGGGGGAAGGACGGCTTCCATATGGATGGTCCGGTCCCCGAGGAGGTGGAGGGGGCGGCAACTGCGGGTGGGGAGGGCCCCAAGTTTGGGGTGTAGGGGGGGCATGTGCAAAAGCGCTGGTTGGCTGTCTTTGCACGGGGGATGCGACGAAGCTAGCAGGCTGGTAGGCGGCTGGATTATAAGGCTGGTGACCGGTGGCTGTTGCGCTGCTATACGAGGTGCTGGACCCAGTATACGCCAGCGGGCTGAAGCCTACCTGCTGCTGCGATGGTGTAGGGGGCAAGGCATACTGCTGAGGGTTATATGCATGCTGGGTAGGTGATGTGGCAGCCGGGACCGACGAGGTATATTGATATTGGTAACTTGATTGCGAGGAAGCCCGGGCGCGCGACAACTGAGGCGAAGTGGGCGCAGGGACGTGCGCGTATCGAGGGTCTGCGTAGTCATCGCGTCCAGTATTCAGGACATTGTAGCTCGATTGACCCTCTGCCTGTGCATTCCAGCCCGGATAGCGAGCATTCACCTCGGTGGACCTGACGTTCTGGGAATTAGGGGAGCCCAAGAGACCCGCGTCGTCCCCCACATTATAACTGGGCATCCTTCGTAACTGTGGGCTCGTCGGCTGGGTGGGATAGAGATCATAGCGGTTGTGCTGGGTAGGATTCGGTGGGGAACCGGACGGTTGATTGTAGGATGGATAACCATTCTGGTAGTGCGCCATGGTTGTTCAAGGAGGCCCAGCGGGCAGTGGACGGCAGGTTGGACAAGGATGACTGCACGCGACAAGGAGAGTTAGGAAGACGAGGCTCCGAACGGCCTGGGAAGGATTCTCCCGGGTTGAGTGAAGATAGATCGGCTCACTTCAAGACACCGACAGAGACCACCGGAAGCCCCGATCCGATCAAGGCCAGCCTTACCACCACGAGATAAGATGTAGGAACTAGTCGTAGGACCAGTTACCACCAACAGTGGATTGTTGGTAACGATGGGAGGTCGAGCCTCATCCGGACGTCGGCCGACCACAATTAACAAGGAGGTCCGGGGAAAAGAGATCCACCTCTAGACATACCCCAGCAGACAAGGGGGAGGGGGATGTCCCACGGTCGGAAAGAATATGGTTCGAGATGAAACGAAGCAGTAGGGCCAGGAGGCAGAAGGAGGGGGAGAATTAGGTGGAGGGGAAAGGGGGTGGGGAAAGGTGTGAAAGATAAACGGAGGGAAAAAGAGAGAGAGGGAGGATTGATGATCTGGTCTTGGAGTAACAGTCCGTCAGTCCGTTTGGTGGTTGTTTTTGTGCCGGTGGACACTCCCTCTTCTCCTAACTCTTACTACTAGCAGTTAATTCGCTGTGCCGGTTGGGTAGGCGGTCAGTTCTCATCTTCTATGCCTGATGCTAAACGGTGTCTTTCATGCCTGTATGCCTGATTGTCGGCAGGAATGTGAGTGGTCCAGTCAATTTACATGGAAGATATCTCTCGCCTCGTACTCGGTAAATGTGACAATCTTGGAAATCATGGTATGACACTGATTGAACTTCCACGAAGTTTTGATTGATCCGGACATCAAATCCGCAGCGTTTGTTGCTTGCGGTCACCACAAATTGTACCATTGCACAGCAAGCTAGCCATTAGCTTGACAACAAAATGCTGCAAAATGCTGCAATTGCAGTCTTTTATCTTAGCGTAAACCATTATCATTGATACTGCAGTACATAGTAGTTGGCTAAGTATGGCGGAGGCTCAGTCTTACCCGAGCCGAGCACGAGACTCATCCCGCTCCATGGTAACTAAATGGTCCCGGAGTCAAAGAATCGACAAACCCTCATCAACTTTATGTCTTATGTCCTTGATTTACCTCGTAGCTCACTTGATTCGAATTCTAGGTTCGTATTATGGCACTCATAACATACTGTAAACCCTTGTTTTGATCTTGCTGTCTCCTCCGGATTAACTGCAAGGATACAGATATATATAGAAACCGTCATACTACTATTGAGTACGTGTGGGCATTGTGAAGTCCGTGAGGAGGGTAAGACAGACACAATGATAGAAAGTTTATAAAGATTACGTACAGATATAATTAGTTACCAATAGTGAGTCATAATCATAATCTGAATATAATGACAAGTAGTAATACTAGGAACACAATCATCATTTCAGTCTTAAGGATGCCATGAGCTGAAGTCTCAACCTGAAACTTACTCACTCTAGTCATATAGGTAGCTTCCACAGTGGTGCATTACCAGGAAAGTATGATAGAACATTAATGCGACCTCTGGTGTACTATGTTCAGGAACAGCTGAAATCCCATGATGTATACCAATGCTGTACTACCAGGAGCATTGTTACAGCCCATATCTATTCTTAGAGCAGTCCGTTTGATACTCCCTACCTGATTCTTAGGCCTTATGAAAGAGAATAACAACATCTGACTGTGATGTTATCACCATGAGCTCCCTTTTCCAATGATCGAACCTAACAGTGGCGGGTATCCTTCGCTACCTGCTTGATGTTTGTCACTGATGGAATCGGAATACTATACTCCCGAATGCCAGCTCGATCTAACATCAATTGATTTAGAGACTGGTACCAGGTGTAGAGACATATCTCCAACACTGACTAGGGGAGGGTTGGTATCGGTATCGATTAGTTACAGACGCCAGACCGATGAATAAGCACGGACAGCCTGGAGTGGAATTGTAACCTTATAGAGCAATGAATATCAGGCATCCCAAAGCGATCCATAGTTCATTGTCCCATTTACAGGGGAATAGTATTATGGCAGGGTGGCAGTGGCTCACCGTCATCCGTGGTAACTATTCTGACAGCTCGGAAGGGTTTAGATCCGGGGTAACGGTGGGGTTTGGCGGATGCAGAGCTAAAAAGCCCCCGAGATACGCATCCAATACGCATCCAATCAGGACCGGCGTTGAGAACCTTCCGCGGAAGTGACGCTGAGATAATGAACGATGACCGAATGGAGGTCGATGATGAATACGACTTGATGATGGAACCGGAAAAAGTACCTTTTTTGTTATTTGGAATCTCCGACGAGTCATTTACAAGCTACCTCATATATGCCCTTGTTTCTGTTCATGAGCTCATCATATGTAGGAGATGGTCATGATGTTGTGGTAGAGCATTTAACAGCATAGGGTTGATCTTGATCCGGGGAAGAAAAGGAGAGCCATGTGTACCTGAATACTCATCATACTAAGTAACTTTCAGCGGATACGGGCCTGCATCACCAGACAAGGATCAGGTAGCTCTTTGAGCCTGACGCCATGTGAATTCGGATGCTGGCTTTCCGTCTTCCGGGTTTCGAGACCATCGACAATGTACCAGGTAACGAACCTTATTGAATCACTGAAACTTTAGGACCCCTTTGATTATTTCTGACCACCTTGAACTCGACTCCTCGGTCCTTCTTTCCTTCCTGCCCTTTTCTTTTGGTGTTGATTGTGCCTCCTGCATCTCTGTGTCTTGTCTTACCGTTGCTCGTTTGCTTTTCTGGTGCCCTACTATGAATTGCGTAACCCCAGATTGTTGACATTTGTCATGGCTAACCAGCCAGCACCACCTGCGCCCTTTGGGACCCGGGCTATCACCGCTGCGGTGGGCTCGGAGCTGGAAAGTTCGATGCGCGCGGCCTTCACCTCCGGGGGACAGACGGAGAGCTCAGATTCCGCTTGCTTGGAATCGGAAGATAGCATCAGACGGGAAGATCAGCAGGCGATAACCGCACTGGCGCGTAGCCTTTCACACTTATCTAGCAAGAGCGGCATCGGCGAGGGAACGAATACATTCCTGGATCCTACTAGCGACCCCGAGCTGGACCCCAATTCGGAGCAGTTCAACTCGCTAAAATGGACGAAAAACTTGCTCAGGATCACCTCGCGTGATCCAGATCGCTATCCTCGCCGCACGGCTGGTGTCTCCTTCCGGAACATGAACGTCTTCGGCTACGGAACCGCTGCTGATTACCAGGCAAATGTCGCAAACATGTGGCTGAAAGGATTTGGTTGGTTTCGCAAAAAGCTCGGCTATGGGAAGAAAGTCAGGATTGATATTCTTCGTGACTTCGAGGGATTCGTCCACAGCGGAGAGCTGCTGGTTGTGCTTGGCCGTCCTGGAAGGTAATTCATGCAGTGCTGCTCTGCGGCCCCTCAGTTACACCGTGTCGATTTCTATGCAGTCCATGTTGCTAACGGACGATACTTATAGTGGCTGCTCAACCTTCCTTAAGGCTATCGCAGGCGAGACTCACGGCTTATGGCTCGACCACGGAACCGACATTCAGTATCAGGGTATATCCTGGGATGAAATGCATAGCCGTTTCCGGGGTGAAGTCATTTACCAAGCAGAGACCGAAATTCACTTCCCTCAACTCTCGGTAGGGGATACGTTGCACTTTGCGGCGCATGCTCGTGCACCATCCAACAGATTCCCGGGTGTTACCAGAGAGCAGTACGCAACCCATATGCGTGATGTTGTTATGGCAATGTTGGGTCTGAGCCACACCATAAACACGCGGGTGGGTAATGAGTACATCCGGGGAGTGTCCGGAGGGGAAAGAAAGCGTGTCAGTATAGCTGAGACTATTTTGTGTGGTTGTCCTTTGCAATGTTGGGACAATAGTACGCGCGGTCTGGATAGCTCAACGGCCTTGGAGTTCGTCCGGAAGTTGCGGCTTTCCACGGACTATACAGGGTCTACCGCAATTGTGGCAATCTACCAAGCCAGCCAAGCTATCTATGATATATTTGATAAGGTCATTGTTCTCTATGAAGGCCGGCAAATATATTTCGGGCGCTCCGGGGATGCCAGGCATTTCTTCATCGAAATGGGATTTGAATGCCCAGACAGACAGACCACTGCTGATTTCCTGACTTCCCTGACCAGTCCAACGGAAAGAAAGGTCCGCAAAGGCTACGAGCGCTTGGTACCTCGCACCCCTGATGAGTTTGCTGCGCGGTGGAGAGCGAGCACTGAGAGAAGGCAGCTGCTCGCTGACATCGAGGCTTTCCAGCATGAGTTCCCTCTAGGAGGTGAAAAGTTGAAAGAATTCAACCGCTCTCGCGCGGCTGAAAAGGCCAAAAGGACACGGGCCAAATCACCCTACACACTATCGTACCCTATGCAAGTTCGGCTGTGTCTCCGTAGAGGCTTTCAGCGTCTCAAGGGTGACATGAGTATGACCTTGGCTGGTGTTATCGGAAATAGTGTCATGGCCTTGGTTATCTCCAGCGTCTTCTACAACCTTGGACCGACGACAGATAGCTTTTTCCAACGAGGAGCACTGATCTTCTTTGCAATATTGCTGAACGGATTTGCAAGCGCGCTCGAGATCCTCACTCTATGGCAGCAACGACCCATTGTAGAGAAGCATGATAAGTATGCTCTCTATCATCCATCTGCAGAAGCAATCAGCTCCATGATTGTTGATCTCCCGTCGAAAGCGATCGTATCAGTGGTATTCAATCTATTTCTCTATTTCATGTCTAATCTACGCCGTACCCCTGGGCACTTTTTCGTGTTCTACCTATTCTCCGTGACAACTACTTTGACCATGTCTAACATCTTCCGCTGGACGGGAGCGATTTCGCGATCTATGGCCCAGGCCATGGTACCTTCCTCGATATTCATGCTGATTCTCGTGATATATACGGGTTTCACCATTCCGGTCCGCAATATGCATCCATGGTTCCGATGGTTGAATTACTTGGACCCAATAGCTGTAAGTGCACCCATATAGCTGGGCAATGATACAACGCCCTTACCTTGCTTGCAATTCGACACCAGCACTACTCGAGCCTTATAACCATCGCTAACACTGAGGTAGTATGCTTTCGAGTCTCTCATGATTAACGAATTCAGTGAGCGTCGCTTCCCGTGCGCAGTGTATGTACCTTCGGGCCCAGGCTACGAAAATGCTCCTATTAGCTCCAAGATCTGCAGCCAGAATGGTGCCGTAGCCGGTCAAGACTACATTGATGGCGACAGATACCTGAATGTCTCTTTCCAATACTACAAATCGCATCTCTGGCGCAACTATGGCATTCTATTGGGCTTTCTGTTCTTCTCCCTCGCACTTTACATCATTAGCAGTGAGCTGGTCCGCGCGAAGCCTTCGAAAGGCGAGATCTTGGTATTTCCTCGCGGGAAGATTCCTGCATTTGCACGACGAATCCCTGGTGTCGGGGATGTGGAAAGCTACCCCACATCAGAGAAGTACGCCGTCGATGGCGAGGGTGTTGACCATACAGCCGCAATTGTCAAACAAACATCCATCTTTCACTGGCAAGATGTCTGCTACGATATCAAGGTCAAGGGGAAGCCACGCAGAATTCTTGATCATGTGGATGGATGGGTCAAACCAGGCACTCTTACTGCCTTGATGGGTGTAACTGGAGCTGGGAAAACATCTCTCCTCGACGTATTAGCTAATCGGGTAACCATGGGAGTGGTTACTGGGGATATGCTAATTGATGGAAGGATGCGGGATGATTCTTTCCAGAGAAAGACTGGTTACGTCCAACAGCAAGATTTGCACTTGGAAACAACCACGGTGCGGGAAGCCCTTGTTTTCAGCGCACTACTTCGTCAGCCAGCTACTACACCGCGAAAAGAAAAGCTTGCGTACGTGGAGGAGGTAATCAAAATGCTCAACATGGAAGCTTACGCAGAAGCTATTGTCGGGGTTTTGGGTGAGGGGTTGAACGTTGAACAGAGGAAAAGGTTGACGATCGGAGTAGAGATCGCGGCCAAGCCTGACCTTCTTCTGTTCTTTGATGAGCCCACCTCGGGACTTGATAGTCAAACCGCATGGTCTATCTGCTCCCTCATGCGAAAGCTAGCAGATCACGGGCAAGCGATTCTATGTACCATTCATCAACCATCAGCAATCCTCATGCAGCAATTCGATCGGCTGCTGTTCCTAGCAAAAGGTGGTAAGACGGTGTACTTTGGGGAGCTTGGCCAGAACATGGAGACCTTGATAAGGTACTTCGAGGCAAAGGGCTCTGTGAAATGTCCCCCCAACGCTAACCCCGCCGAGTGGATGTTGGAAGTAATCGGAGCTGCCCCAGGCTCCCATGCTGATCGTGATTGGACGGAGGTATGGAATCAAAGCCCTGAGCGCACTCAAGTACGCCTAGACCTTGTCGAGATGAAGCAGGAACTACTGCAGCGGCCACCACCACCTCGGATGGTGGGATATGGAGCGTTTGCCATGCCTCTTTGGGCGCAGTTTGTCCTTTGCCTGCAGCGGATGTTCCAACAATATTGGCGTAGTCCATCATACATCTACTCAAAGGCTGCCATGTGCGTTATACCAGTAAGTACTTCGTGGCCCTCTCGGTTTGCAGAGCTAACCGGTCACCATAGCCGATCTTTATTGGCTTCACATTCTGGCGAGAGCCGAACAGTCTTCAAGGATTGCAAAACGAGATGTTTGCCATTTTCATGCTGTTAGTCATCTTTCCCAACTTGGTGCAACAGATGATGCCATACTTTGCAAGACAGCGAGCTCTTTATGAAGTACGAGAACGGCCTTCCAAAACATATTCTTGGGTAGCATTCATGCTAGCCAGTATTCTGGTTGAGTTGCCCTGGAACATACTTATGGCAGTCCCGGCGTACTTCTGCTGGTATTATCCAATTGGCCTATACCGCAACGCCATTCCAACGGACTCGGTCACCGAAAGAGGTGGAACCATGTTTCTTCTCGTCCTGATCTTCATGGTGTTTACCTCAACATTCAGTTCCATGGTTATCGCCGGCATCGAGCAACCAGATACAGGTAGTAACGTCGCCCAACTTCTGTTCTCGTTCTGCCTGATCTTTAACGGGTAAGTCATACTGCATCGTTTGTCTGTGAGGAAGACTGACCGTCGTGAATATAGCGTGCTGGCCACCCCATCTGCCCTTCCTCGCTTCTGGATCTTCATGTACCGGGTTTCACCCTTCACCTACCTGGTATCCTCCGTCTTAAGTGTAGGCATCGCAGGAAACGACGTCGAGTGCTCCGATATAGAGCTGCTGCATATCCCACCTCCAACGGGACAAAATTGCTCCAGTTATCTAGACACATACGTTCGCAATTACCAAGCGACTCTACTCAATCCCGAAGACAACAGCGAATGCCTCGTGTGCTCGATCTCGAAGACCGACCAGTATCTGAGCGCGCTGAGCATGAGCTACTCGGACCGGTGGCGTAATGTGGGTATTCTCTTCGCGTTCATTGTGTTTAACGCCATTGCAGCAGTTTTCTTGTACTGGCTGGTGCGCGTGCCGAAGAAGAAGTCGGTCAAGGAGAAGGACGAGTAGGATGAAGGGGAGGGGGAAGAAGGAACTAAGATCTCAGGGGACAAAGAAGTCAGGGTTGTTGGTATGGCAGAGCTAGATAATCTTACTACGAAGTAGAGTAGATATGGGGTATTTTGCTTGCATGGTTACTAGTCTTTAGCTGCTTCAAATGTCGGAAAGTCATCGCTAATCTTCAAATGATTTTCTCTACCAATAATACAAATATCACATTATGTTGTTCCATTCCTCCCCATGCAGATAACCCAAGGTAACATCCACCAGAGTCTAGACGCAACCAACAATACAACAATACCCCAACAAGGCACATTGTGCACCATCGCACAAAACTCTACAATGTGGCTTTGCTATGCCCATGATGTCATTCAATCGTACAGAGCAGAGCACATACAATGATGTAGTCAAAACTAGACATAGATATTCCCGCATGATACATGTGAGGGCACCAGGGCGTCACTGGGGCTGTGGTGCACACGCATGCGGCGAGCCGAGAGCCCGCGCCTGCAGCGCAGAGCGCAGCCCGGGCGGGTTGTGGGCGTTGAGTGAGATCCAGACCGAGACCAGGCCAGACCAAATCAAAACAAAACAAATGATGGGAAGGATGTTCGCCCGGGCGCGCTGAATGAATAAAATTGATAGATCGATGGAGGGATATTCCCGGTTGGGCAAGAGAAGGGGGGGAAAATAAAGCGCCTCCCCGGGGAATGGTTGAAATGCACAACATTACCGTCGCACCAGGCAAAGACTCCGGGCGATACATTACCGTACGTGATTGTTACTGATTGAGCTTTCCAGGAGCAGGGATGTTCATCCGTGTCGCTCAGTGTCGGAGTCAGAGTGGACTAGTTGTGGTTGTTAGTTAATTAGTTTAGTCCGCTCAATTGAGTAAGAGTTACAGTCAGAGTAACTACTTCATTGACTTCTGGAGTTAACCGCGCGATCATGTGGCTCTCTGGCTTAATTTCCCGGAAGCTTCCGACCACGCTTGCTAGCTGCGAGAGAGCTGCAGTCATGGTCGGGGAGTCGCACTAATTACCCCTTCCGCATTAGTAGTAGACTAGTCATCGAAGGAATGGATGTTATCATTGTCGATGCCCATGAGCGGGAGGTAGAGAAATCTTGATCACTTGGCAATGCTGTCGGAAACCGGGGTTCGATGGAAAGAAGCCTCGCAAGACTTCATGGCAGATGGGCAGACGTCGAATCAATTTCACGGAGGAGTAAGGCAGATTCGAGGCACAGCCAACGCGCCTCAGCCACACGAATATCCCGCTTGGGGGGTGTGTCCGATGTTGGTTGTCCAGCATGCCAGAGTGTAGCGCGACTTTGTCCAGGCCCGATACGCTGGCCTGAGAGTTTTGACGGGGATGACAGCAAACGACTTTCGAACTAATCGCCAGGATCAAGTCCGATGCGACATGGCATTGTTAACTTGTTTAGTCAACTGTGCCTTGGCCAGTAATTGGTGCTCATCACAAGATCGGCCTATGACTCGATCAAACGCTACCCCGTAGTACCAAAGTAGTGTATCCATCATCGTCGATGTTTAATTTCGTTTTTGACGAACTGTCCTATGAGAGATTAAGTACCCCCATGATCATCGAGCGGTGTCATAGTAGATTTATTTTCGGCCCCCAAAAACAGGCACTAAGTGGATTTGAGCAGCTGCGTCCACAAGATGCACATTGCTCCATAGTCCGTACATCCCCATCAACGACAGTAACAGGCTAACAGCAGATAATGGACAAGAAAGGGGTAGTAGGAAGTGGGTCGACACTCTTTCAGTGATACGTTACCATCAAAGCGACGATAACGGATCCCAGCTCGGAGGATGACCAAGGTGCTAACGAGAGACACCACCAGATACTACTAAAGGTATGAGCTGTCAGACTCTAAGCGGATATCCTGGGCGGGTGGCACCCCAGGGGCTATCCGCAGGCGTCTTCTCCGATCAGCAGTTAACAGTTAAGACTCATCGTCATTTTTCCTGAGTTCTCGGTGCACCATTCCAGAAGCGTGTCGGGGAACAGCGTGGCGCGGGCTTAGTGCCGTGCGGGCATGGGCGACAGGGCCAAACCGTGCCCTGGAAAAGGTCAACAACTGGGCAAGAGGCAACCAACTATGGACAGATCAGGATTCCGCTAATCGTCGACCATTACCTGATTGAGAATCCTTGCACCACGACACCGAATTAGAGCGAGGTATGGATGCAGCTAATGACTCGGAATGTTGGTTCACAATCAGACGAGCTCGACGATAACGCTCGCTAAGTTGACCCGCGGCGGCCCCGTATAGTTTGGCCCCCGAAACCCTGTGGTGGTTAGTGGTTCCCTCCGTTGCCCGACTAATGCAGTATTAACTCAGCACTGCCTATCATTGAGGCTGAATTGCCTTCTCTGGGTGTGTTGGGCAAGAGACAAGAGGGCAGCAAGGCCAATCAGACGATGGAATGTGGATGCGTGAAATTGGGCTCGAAGCCACGAGGATGTGGAAATAGTCTGACGCCAGAGACTGGCAAAAAGACAATTTCAAGCGCGCATGTAAAGTTGGCGCACTCACCGGTCTTTGCGGCTCTCTCGGGGAATCGGACGGTCGGAGAGGCCTGGAGACAGGCCCAACCTTTGGCCCAGATCGATCATTTCCTCTGGTGGATGCTGCCGTTCTGTCAATCCCCAAACACGAGGACCACCATCCTTGCAGCCCAGAGGCGCCGTCTCACGACGATGCCATTCAACCCTTCCACGGCGGAATCGATACCCACCTGGAAAGTAAGGAAATTAAATTGCATCAAGGATCGTAAAATAGTATGCAGAAAATTGGAAAAATAGAAAAATGAAAAACCAAAAGGGGGGGGGACCTCTCCCAAAATCGCGAATTTTCACTGGCCGATTCGAGTAGGTTGACATCCAGACGCCCAGGCTAGAAGATTGTCGGCCGTCGCTGCAGGGGCGCACTACTCCGGCTTCCCAAGGTGCACTCCAACTCGATGCTCTCGACAAATAATGGCTCAGTCTGCTCAGTCGATGCGGCTCAACAATGGCCTTGACTCCACGCTCCTCTCGGTTCGCAGTGACCCATCGCGTGTACCGCCCTCGTAGGCCAGTACATAACCATGGCACCCCCAGCTGAAGAGGTACTGCCTCTGGTTTCTATCGCTATAAAGCAGCGATTTCTCAGCTGGCATAGCTTTGGATCCCTGGAAAGCAAGCACAACGTCGCAGCTTATACATAATGGCCCACTTCCAACCCTTCTCAGACCTCCCGCATACATCCTCCAAGGACGATCTGGCCCAGGATTATGAACTGTTTCCCTGTCAGTACGAGCCTTATTCGGACCCCACGACTATCCAACGCCCTTCAAGCTTCCAGTTTCATCTCTCTCCTGTCGACCTACCCATGAAGAACCCATACATCGCCCCATCCATGTCGTGGTCAAACGAGCCGGTCTTACCTCACAACACCGACTCATTGACTGCTGCTTCTTCTGAGTTCGGCTCACCTTGGAGCAATGAACTCGTCTCTAGTCCAGAGACAAAAGACAGCCTCGCCACCGGAAGTTCGAATTGGTTCAGCATGGGATGCTATATGTCTCCTCCATACACCTGCGATGAAGTCGCACTCCCGCCACTGGGGTTCGGATCTTGTTCTTCCCCATCTGCCCTAACAGACGTCGACAGTTTGGTGGCGCCTTCCCAAGTATATCCCGAACCCGACCCTATCGTCAAACTCGAGACAGACTCGGAGCATGCTTTGGGCGGTCCCTTTTGCTATAACAGCCCTCCCCAACACGATGAATTTGATACTGCTTGTGACATTCAGAGTTGCCAATACGCAGAGACCACAAGTCAGCAAGAAGCCTGCAGCTCTTCCAGTAATCAGTTCAAGACGCCGAAGCTGTCTATCACGAACACAGGCCGCATCAGCAAGAAGCGACCTCGCAAAACGTCCACCAAAGCAAGACCTACCTCTGCAGCCCGGGCCTCTACAAAGACCAGCGGTAAGAAGGATGGTGCAAAGACCAGCCGGGTGTTCATTTGCAGTTTCTCCCACTATGGGTGCCAGAGTACCTTCGTTTCGAAGAACGAGTGGAAGCGCCATGTGACCTCGCAGCACATCCAACCTGGCTTCTACCGTTGTGACGTCGGACGCTGCAGTATGGACAATTTAAGCAAGAACAAGGGCCAAGACACGAATAACAGCTGTGCCTCTTTTAACGAGACGCATCTCGTCAACGACTTCAACCGAAAGGATCTCTTCACTCAACACCAGCGTCGTATGCATGCGCCCTGGGTCGGGCGCAACAGCAAAAAGCCTGAAACTGAGAAAGAGCGCGATGATTTCGAGCAGACCCTTGAGGCTGTTCGAGCTCGTTGCTGGCATGAGCAACGCAAACCACCTAGCCAGAGCGCCTGTGGCTTCTGTGGGCAGCGTTTCATCGAATGGAATGATCGAATGGAGCATGTTGGTCGTCACTACGAGAAAGGTGACGCGCAATATGAAGCCGAAGATCCTTCCTTGCGCCAATGGGCAATTGAAGAAGACATCATTCGGCAAGTGGATGGGCAGTGGAAGTTGGTCGGTCTTTGCGAGAAGTGAAGTGAAGGCTACTACTGCCTCCTTCCAAAGTATCCAACTGCTGCCCCACCCCGCCTTCCTCTATCTCTTCTCTAGCCTTTTATTTTCTGGTTCTGGGCTTCTTTTATTTTTTTTATTTCGTTTCTATTTCCTTTGTTTTACTCTGCTACTTCCTTATAATACTCTCGGTCTGGTTATGAATTTTGCACATCTATGTGCGCGGACTGACTGAGATGATGATTAATGACTGATATCCTGTATTCACTATGTTTATGTCATGATTGTTGGACCCTTTTAAGGTTTCCCCTGGTTTTGCACAATACCCCATACATATCGAGAGAAAGGAGCAAGGGACTGCTGAGCTATATGGTTTTGGTTTTCGGCATTATTCTAGCATGAGGAGTTCATGACCAATAGAGAATGCGATGATACATATTCATTACTACCACTATACTGCATAACCTACTCGTAGTATTCAGTACCCCGAGAGTAAGCCTCTTCCCGTAAGATAATACTCGATAGACACTCCGCAGATGAACACGGAAGTGAGTAATTTACCCTCAGCCGCAGCGACGGTCAGATCGACCAACCGATTCAGCTCGCCTCACATTTCCAGAGACCCCCTCACCAATCATTCCCAGACACTAAACTAGCATCGTCCGGTGCATGTCAGCATAGCCCCCAATTCCCAGATAACTGCAAATCCACAAGAATATGGTCCCCGAAAGGGAGTGAAACGTTCCACGTGGCACGGGTACCCCCGGCGCCCCATAACAAGAAGTTCCCATCCGATCAGTATAGTACTGACTGACGTACGTAGCTGACCCCTTTCTCTCTTCCTTCCTTCCAGTCTAGTCCAGTCCCTTCAATCCCAGATCGACGGGTACACAGGATCATGCCACGGGCCTACAACCTGAAACGATAGTTCGTCCTAGATACATGCTGACACCCTTGTGGGTTGTGGTCGTGGATCGTGCAGGCCCATGGCGCATTCCTGATATGCTCGGTAGGCATGTATACCGGTTCTAGAGATGCGTCCGATAGTGTAATGCAATGCGTTAGTTCTGGAGGTACTCCGGGCACAGTAAGAAAATCACCGAGATTGATCGGCAAACAGGGTTTCCACTTACGAACACGTACGTATCTGAGTGTACCTCCCCTCTGCGCGTCTAATAGTATGTATCGGCCGCCCAGAGCCTATCCGCCGGCCGGCCGAGCTAGACTAGTGTATCAGAATTCAGCTGGGTCTGGCTGGTGGGTGAGATTTTAGTTTGCATACAGATCGGCGGGTCAGCTGCATGCACCTTCATCTGGACTGGATGGGGGGCATCCACTGACTGTTTTCAGTGGTAATCTGTAAGTTGGAATAAACGGGGACCCTTCTAGCGTTAGACTAGTGTATGTAATCAGGTCGTAATGCATCTTGAGTCGCTCGTGGAATTTGGTTGCTTCCTTGCGTTCCTTCTTGTTTTGATAACAGCTGAACAGGGTTCTGGAATTCTGGTGCCATGTGGTCGGATTGTATCCGGGTTGGCTCGCAGTACGTAAACAGTTGTCCAGACTGATGCGCGCGCTTCATCCTTCTTCTGTAAGGAGTGCCCTTTCTTTCTTTGTGCACTTTTCTTATCTCTATTTCCGGCCCTCACTGGGTGTATACTCCATGCTCTTGTTTAGACGCCCGGGACTTCTTTGGAACCGGTACCGAGCAGCGCGATGATAGTGATGTCACAGAATCATAGGCTCGTGTCGAGAACAACGCTGATCTTCCCGATTGCTATTCTGGGGCGCAGCGGTGGCCAATATATTTCTGACAGCCATTGAATATGCAGTTGGATCCAACAGGGCTTAGACATCTTCTTCCAAAGCAGCAGATAGTTGTACCGAAAAGAGATAGGATCGGACTGTTGCCTAGACACCAGTAGTCATAGAAGCTTTATTGTAGCGGTAGTATAGCTTACACATTGATGCTGGTCAGACCCTGGCTGGTCATCTTGCTTTTGAACACTGGGATGAGACAATGTTCTCGCTAGTAAATAGTAAATGCGTAATAGTGCCACGCAAAGGAATAGTTCCACGGCAATTTCGTCAGTGACAGTCCAGATCTGTGCCGTTACTGCTATGATATCCATGTGGTGAAGACTGGATACTATATTCCTCGTGTTGACAGTGGGCAGAAACCAGCCATCGAATGCTCCGACGGGCAGGCTATGACGCGTGCGGGGATTTCAAAGTCCACGCGGGGTTCCAATCTCCCGGCTATCTACTTGCACAGTACTACTCGGCCACCACTTAACCAACATTCTGCAGTAAATGCAAATCATACTATCCGTGAAGATTATCCCTCTCAGCACACATTAGATCCTGAAGGCCTTCCAAGCAGCCTAACTCAATCTGTATTCCAACATGGCCTCGCAAAACCCCACTCCATACCCGTTCCAATTTGACACCTCCGATCACATCGAAACACGCAATAATACCACCACATTGACACTCAAAAATGCCCGCGGCAAAATCCCATCTGCACAGACCTCTCGTCTACGTACAATGTGGCTAGAAGCTCACCGAGATCCTACCAAAATCATAGCCCACCCCTGTGGCTACGACGGCCTTTCAGCGCGACTGATAGAGGAAGCTGGCTTCCCTATGATATTTATTTCCGGATTCTCCGTGGCAGCCTCTCATGGTCTTCCGGATACCGGGTACATTGCCATGGGAGAAATGTCCGCCAGAATCCAGGAAATAGTTCGTGTGACGAGTATACCTATCATGGTCGATGGAGATACCGGGTACGGGAGCCCTATGAACGTGCGACGCACTGTGGAGTGTTTCGCTGCGGCGGGTGCGGCGGGTGTGATGATCGAGGATCAGACATGGCCGAAGAGTATGTATAGGTTCTTTGGAGATGCGTCTTCATGACACACTGGGTCAAGTCTAACGGAATTGTGTACAGGATGCGGCCATACAAAAGGTAAATCGGTTGTATCTCGAGGCGAAGCCTACGCGAGGATACAGGCTGCTGTTGATGCACGTAATCAGGGACGGGATATATTCATCTTGGCAAGGACGGATTCATTGATCCACGGGTGGGACGAAGCGATGACTCGGGCGAAAGAGTTCAAGCGCTTGGGAGCAGATGGCGTCTTTGTTGAGGCGTTACCTGACAAAGAAGCTATGAGGAAGTGCGCAGAGGAACTGGATATCCCTTTGCTTGCTAATATAATTGAGGGTGGAAAGTCGGAGAACTTATCTGCTAAGGAGCTAGCAGAGTTGGGGTTTGCAGCTGTCGCATACCCCTGGACGCTGGTAGCTGCAAGGCTTAAGAGCATTCGGGAGGCTTTGGATGGATTGAAGCGCAGTCTAATGACTGGTGCTCCGCCCATGATACTTGGATATTCCGATGTCTGTGAGGGTGTTGGGTTCAATAAGTATTGGGTGAGTTTGGTTTCTTCAATTTGTTTGTCCGTATGCTGATCTTGTCACCCAGGATATGGAATCACGATATGAGTACGACGAGGAGGGGCTCACAAACCCTCCGAAAACCACTTGATCATGGCACAACCTACATCAAATTGGAACTTGCCTGACTGAATTTCCCGAAGTCGGCTCCGCGGACATGGACTCTGAACATCGATGACCCGGACTCTTACCGAGCTCAGCGCGAACACTACAAAACAGGCAAAACAATGAATTAGGGAATAGCACTGAGATATGATACCATCCGAACAGCACATACACGCGAATGACCCATATTCAAGTCAAGCAAAAAGTTTCATGCGGCTAAGTCTTCAACTGCTGGCGGGGCTGATGGCCCGCCTCGGCTTTAAGTCACTCGGCGCTCAGGACCGTAAATGGCGTTTGAGACCGGAGACTCGGCTTTAAATACCACTTACAGATTAGGCCTCGGCTCAACAGATACTCGGCCTGAGGCGTTCAGCCGACCAGCCAGCCCTATGGCTATATCTATTGACCGATAGTATCCACAAAAGTCTTGAACCCCTCCGAGGCGATGATATAATCGGAGATAAAATCGGAGAAGTAGTGGCGCAGCAATGTAGAGATGGTAAAGTGGACTCATTCCTACTGAGAATAGTGGTTCTCTACGTTGAACGTAGCGGCATTATGGTATAAATACCCACTGCCAGCACCGGTCCTCTAGATGCCCAAAATCAACAGACATAGGTGTATCATTTGAACATCTACTACTCCAAATAGCTACATCTATCTTCATACCCTCACCCAGAAGCTACCTTCACAGTACTTGACATTCATCTACTACTATAACATCCTACCTTCAACAACCGAAATACAATCTAGTACTGCTTCCTCAAACACAACAATGGCCTCCCAAGACACCGTAAGTCCGAAACAACAAGCAAGACCTGCATCAGTCCTTCTATAGCACCATCGAAACTAATACCTATCTACACCAGGTCCTCCAATCCAACGCCCAATTGGCCCGGGACTACATCCTCTCCCAGCCCAGCGATGCCCTAAACAACAACCCTTGGGCCGTATACCAAGCCCTCGACCTCTTCAGCCGCACCGCACGTCTGATGAACTTCAAACAAGCCAAGCTCAACGTCGCCAAAGAAGCCCTTAAGTCCATGGAATCCCCACCCAAAGTTGTGATCGAATTCGGCACCTACATCGGGTGCTCTGCCGTCGCGTGGGCCGCCATTCTCCGCGACCTGCACGGTCCGTTCGCCGAGGGGCTGCACGTCTACACCTTCGAGGTCAGCGAGGAGGTGGCAAGCGTAGCGAGAGACATAATCCGCGTGGCGGGCGTCGAGGATATCGTGCATGTGCTGGTGGGGCCTGCGTCGGAGTCATTGGCGAAGCTGGTTGAGGAGGGCAAGATTGTGAAGGGAGGAGTCGATATGGCTTTCTTTGACCACTGGGAGAAGTTCTACTTGAGCGATTTGAAGCTGTGTGAGGATCTGGGCCTCTTTAGAGTCGGATCTAGTGTTATTGCTGATAACACGGATATTCCGGGAGCGCCGGATTATTTGGAGTATTTGAGGGCTGGGGGGCGAGGTGGGGAGGGATCCGTGAAGTATGTGACGAAGTCGGTGCAGTCGGAGCATATTGTTGAGAGGAGACCGGTAAGTTGGATCCATTTCTTGGATTGTTGCGCTGCTTGGGTTGTAGATGTTGGCTAATTATGACTGCAGAATATGGTGGAGGTCTCTACTGTTGTGGCGGCTCCTTGAAGGGGTTTAAGTTTGGGTTTGAAAGGGAATATGATACTGGTTATTATGATAATGAGCGTTAATATTAAGTGTCATGTATGTCAGTTTTTGTATGTTGCGTTGTTTTTGAGCTTGATATCATCCTTCAAGGTAGCAGATTGATCTTGCAATTCGAGTTGATATTACTGGCACATTTTCTCGAGTTTAGAAAGTAGAAGTAAAGATAACCCATTATATCCGTAACACCTAGAAAACAAGCTCACGAGCAATGTAACTCCAAAATGTCTTTCTACCTTGTTTAGCAGCGCGAACAATGCCGCCATCTAAAACTCGACAGCAATGTATGAACAAATGCACACTATTGGCTGGCATCCCCTACCTCAGGGCGGTGAAGACACAACCACCCTGAGCAACTAGGTGCAGTATAGACAACCCAACCAACAAGCAGCGAGCGCACTCCGCAATGTCTCCGGCAAAGACGCCCATGCTATGATGACACCAACAACAACAATTACGATGTGAATGCGCGAACACACGAACAATCTCCCTCTACCGTCACCATACCTACCCACAACAAGCCAATCCAAGTGATGCTGCATGCGCCAACATCCTGACGCCCTGCTTAAAAGGACAACAACACTTGTCCGACCTCGACACCTATAATCACCATCACGAGCCCCCTCCTCCGCAATGTACGTCGCAACCAGAACCCCCCTCCAGCAAAAAGCCCAACTCCTAACAGTCCCCATCTAGGGCCGTATTCTCCCTCATAATAATCAACAAAGCCGGTGGGCTAGTCTACCAGCGCGAATTCCAACCAGGACTGCGCAAGCTCTCGACAAACGACTACCTCGTCCTGGCGGGCACATTTCACGGGTACGCACACACCAACCAAGCCAACAGCTACCTCCTCTTTACTACATATATATTCTTAAGAATTCACACACTAAATACCTTTCTCATTGATTGTACAGTGTCCACGCCATCACCCGCTCCATCACCCCCAAGCTCCCCCTCGCCCCCGCCGCAGCACTCGCAACAACACCCACCACCGCGACCACACCCTCCCCCAACAATGTCGTTTCTCCCTCCGCCACATCATCAACCCCTACCTCTTCTACAGCCTCATATTCGTACCCGAACCCCGGAGTACCCGCGACGGGTCTCGAGTGCCTAGAAACGGACAAGTTCCGATTAACGTGTTTCCAGACGTTGACGGGCACCAAGTTCCTCTTGTTTACGGATCCGTTGATGGCGAATATCGAGGTGGTTATGAAGAAGATATATGAGCTGTATGCGGACTTTGTTATGAAGAATCCATTCTATCAGTTGGAAATGCCGGTGAGGTGTGAGGCGTTTGATCGGAATTTGCAGGGTTGGTTGAGGGGGAGGACTTGATTGATAGATGATGGCCTAGGCGGGTTTTATTATTGAGGTTTGATTGTGGTGGGCGGGGTTGTGATCGATGTCTTTTCTTTGTTTTATATGATTTTGCTTTTGGTTTTGCGGTGGCATGCATGGACATGTTTGATATCTGGGCGTCATAGTTTGTATCATGGAACAACAACAAGTTACGATGGCGATAGATTTGCATATGAGATACGCATCCGTTTCAAAAGCGAGTTGCCGGAGAACCAACCGCTTTCTACAATTACAGCAAGAAAACGAAAGTACATTAAAAACGCCGGGTATGCATCAAATCATCCAGGAGGTTGTTCTGGTCTCCACATTAAGCAGTGTCCATCTTGTCACCATCCTCTTTCTTGTCTTTGCTCCCGCTGGAGCCCTCCTCGGGAATGTTGTCCAAGTTGGCTTTGCGCTCTTGCTCCTCCCGGTCCCGCTTCTCCTTTTCTTGCCGGTTTTTCTCCTCTTCCAGAGATAGACGGAGGGCGAATGCCAGTTCGGGGTCGTTCTCAGCCGCATCCTCGAATCCAAAGGCACCATCACCGCCTTCAGGACCTGCACCATCGGCACCGGAACTGTCCCCACCGAGGATGGGAGTGACCTGAAGCTCCTCACTCAGCAAGTTGGGGCCCGGGGGAATGATGGCGAGGTTAGAGCCGTCGCCACCCTTGACGTTCTCGACAAATGCCTCCAGTTTCTTAGTCTGATCGGACTCCAGATCTCCGAAGGCAATCACATCGATGGACACATTGTTCTTCTTCATCTTCTTGGCCAACTTCACTAATGTCTTCTCGTCTTCTTCGATGGGAGAGCAGGAGAACACGATGATGCGCTGTCTCTGGGACTTCTCGGAGCGGTGTTTGAGGGCAAGCTGCGCCAACCACCAGGTTAGCAATCAATCCCATAAATAGTACAGTATTCAAAGAAAGAGATGATGGGGTGGTTTGAAAACATACACCGGCCACTTGTATGCTGGAGCTAAGGTGGGCAGTGCCATGGATCTTCGTGCGATGCAGACCGGCCAAGATACCACCAAAGTCGGTGGTAAATGTCGAAAGGACCTCGGGGCCCTTTCCACCCATGCTCATAAGACCGACAGCAGATTGAGGGTGCACGCGCATCTTAGTGGTGTGAATGACGCTCACGGCGTCGATCTGAGCTTGCCATCGTGTCGAGCTGGCAGCTGTTAGGAACCAGGCGGTCGATTCTGAGTGACTCAGAATTAGCAACTTACGTATAATCTCCATTCCTGCTGCTTTCGCTATTATCGACACTGTAGATGGCGTTAGTAGGTGCGCACAGAGCTTGGATGAAGGTGGCTAGACGGACATGATCATGGTAGCTTCGAGCGACATCTTGGAAGGGGACTGGCGGGGTTGATTCTGAAATGTATGGGTATGATCAATAAAATTTGGGAAGAAGCAAGAATTCCTGAGAAGTATATGTCCTGGGCGTGGGAGCAAGGAAAGCGATGGGGGAAGTGGATGATGGAGGTTGGCGGAGGAGGGATGATGATGGAGCTGCTGCTGCTGAGGACGCAGATGTCACACCGTCCCGATCGGAGCTAACCACGAATTAAGTCAGCGCTTGTTTATCCTCTCCGCCATCCGCTTTCCTCCAGAACTCCCTCCAACGCGCTCCCCTCCGTCTCTCGATTTCCATCCCTTCCGCTCCAACTCTTCCACACAACACATTATACGCACCAGCTCACCTATTACTCCTTTTATCGCTGTTGCTCACCACCCACCTCGACCACTCACGATTGCGCCCAATGGCTTCGGTCTCTGCCAAACGCAAGTCTCCCGAAGACGCGTCCCACAATGACGAAGCAAGGACACCTGAGAACAGCCCTCCTCGGAAGAAGCTTCGAATTACCCGCAGACAAAAACAAGCTCTGATTGACAACCTGCAGCTCGAACGTGCGCTCTCTCAATACCTCGCTATCTTGAAATCCCACTAACATGGCCACAGTCACCGAGCGCGCCCGCAAACTTCGCGCACAGTATGCCCTCCAGGCGAACGACCTTCGAGCACGGATTGAACGACGCGTGAATCGGATTCCCGTTGCTCTTCGTAAGGCGACAATGGGTGAGCTGCTGGAGAAACACATGGCCTCTATCCGGGCCCAGCAAGCGAATCTCTCTCCACGGAAACTCCTCAGCCCAGCCAAGGCGTCAAGGAGTTTTAGAACCGTTTCTGTTAGCCCCAATGTGCGCAAGGCCTCTGCTGCGAGCCCCAGTGCCCGCAGAGTCAAGAAGCAAAGGTATGGCCTGAACATATTACATGTACAACTGTGTATTGTTGAGCTTAGCTGACTCGAGCATCCAGCCACGGAGAAATCTATTCTGACAAGGAAAACGCCCCTGCAGCTGGCGAACAGCTCGATGTCCTCAAGAACCCCAAGAGACGTGGACCTGGTGCCGCTGCTGGTACTTCGCGTGTTGTGTCCCAGGAGATGAGGGGTGCTGACTACAGAATTCTCTCTCCCAAGACGTCCAACTCCAGAACATATCCACACTCGCCGCTACGCGCCTCACCCGAGAAGCCTACGAACTCTTCCTACCTTGCAAGACCTATGTCGCCTTTGAAACCCACTAGCCCACTCAAATCTACATCTGCTAGCATTCCTACACTGGGAGACAATACTCGCATCCGGCCAGTCAAGAGTACATCCACCTCAATCAAGGACAACAGGCCCCCATCACAGGCCAAGAGACCCGCCAGCCGAGCCGCCACAGCTACTAGCAAAACCACCCGGTCACCACTGCCAAGGCCAGCAACTCGCCAGCTCGAACGCAGAGGCAGTGTGTCATCGTCCGCATCCTCCGGAACAACCGTTGCCAAGCCAACAAGGACAGGTGCTGGTGCCCGGAAGGCAACGACAGCATCGACTTCAAGCGCGACCGCAAAGAAGACAACTGTCGCCCGGAGCCAAGCAACCTCCGCGACCGCGAAGAGAAACACAACTTCCGCTACCAGCAAGAGAGCTCCCACTCCTGCCGGTGGTGAGGCAGCTCCAACTGCAGCTCGTAGAGTCCTTCGGAAACGCGCATAAGTGCTGTATCCTCAACTCAATTTAACCCTTTCAAATTAGCATGTTTTGTTTCATTCATTGCCTTGGTTAGGAGGACATGGAGTAAAGGGGTGTATTATCTCTGGACGGGATCATAATATGGAAGGGATAACTGGTGTACAATTGGAGTTTTGTCCTGCCTTTTTCTCAATCAGGCCCTTTTCTGACTATACCTGGTTTTTGTGATTGTTTGTTTCTCTTTCTTGATTCTGCCGCTTATTGATTAACTATCGCCGAACCCAAGTGGCCTTTCTTTCGAGTATTCGAAACATTCCCATCTTCATTTATCTTGCTCGTAACTCTGGCAGGCAGAGCAAAGCAGTCTTCACAGGCTATAGTAGCAGTACTACTACATACTCTCCCTAATAACCAAAGTAGTGCAATAGAAACGGGAGCAATTGCGGATAAGTTTCTCCATATGAACTGTTTTAGTGCTATGCGTACACCGTAATGATCAGGATGGATGGTTACTAGCTAGCATTTAAGACCAACAACTACTGTTCTGGAGAAACATCTATTTCATATTCTCACTTTTCGGGATACTGATTACATTTGTTCTCAGAACATGGACGCTTACAAGGAGCAAGGAGCAAGTAGCAAGTAGCAAGCAGCACACAACTTTGCGCACCTTAACAGAGTTGGCACTATGGCATTCCTTTCACAATTGTATGTAAATTACACCTCCTGTTCTCGAGGAAAACAGCATCACATGAAGACATGGATGTGATAGAACCAGTCACGAACAATTCGGGATATCAGAAGAAAATGAAAAAGAGAAAGAAAAAAGTCAAGTCGTATGGGTAGAATGTAAATAGGGGGTAGAAGAAGTGAAGCAAGAAGAGTATAAGGAAAAAAGAAAAAGAAAAAGAGAAACGAACTGAATGTATGACTCAGCACAGGTATCTTCGCAGTCATCAGACTGGCTGACAAATGAAATCAAGGGTAAACAGAGGATCTCGATAGTCTCACATCTCGATCGGTAGCAGGTTAAGAGAGGCGCAACGCCAGGAAGACGCAAGTGATGTAAGGAACAACAAAGAGCAAAGGAAAGAAAGATGCCAGGAGAGAATGCCCACGCTGGGTCTTAACTGTTAATGCAAGTAGAATGCCAGGAAAGTAGGAATCGAAAACAACACCCAGATCCCAGAAATTGCCAACCCGAACGGGCAGAGGCTCCTGTGGCCACTTGCGCGCGGTTGAAATCCAAATTATAGGCGGCAGTGAGTGAATCATGTCGAGACTCACAACCGAATGCAATGCACTCCACGCAGTCAGTGCGCAACAGAAAAGCAATTAGAAAAGCCTCGATCCATCAGGAGAAGCTGTCAGCCGATCATCTAACTAAACCCTGGAAATCATCTCATTTCAAAAGGAGAACAAACTCCATCCAACCTTATTAAATCGAAAGAACGCTGAACGGTCCAAGAATACGCCAAGAGCTATCACTAGGATGTAGAGGCGGGTAATGCATTGGTAAATGTCTTCGAAACTATGCAGAGAAGCAACGGGCGGGTTGGCATCAAGAGCATGAAATGGCGAAGAACTAGCCAGCAACTCCCATGGGCCCAGCACCGGGACGAGCCCTGTATGGCATTGGCTGAGATTGTCCTTCGGCTTGCATAGGGTTCTGCTGGCTGCCATTACTGGTGCTTCTCTCACGATAGTCATTGGAGGCTGTAGGGGCCAGTTCTGTGCCAGCTTGTGGAGTACCACTGGTCGAGTGCTGATGACCACCGGGGCTTTGAACATGGCGAACTGAGCTTTGCATCTGCCATGCCGTGTCCTGGGAGGGATCTGTCTCAATACGCGCAGAAGTAGGGATATTGGCAGCGCGGTTCGAGTTCGTAATTGTAACGGTTTCGCCACCATTGCTCGCCTTGGGAGAAAAGCTTCCGCGCGCAATGTCGCCGTAGCGTCGAAGTATTTCCTTTGTTGTGACTTCGGTGTTTTCCTTGAAGAAAGTTGTGTCGCTAAGCACCGACTGTAGATCTTCGGGTATCTATCCAGAGACCGTGAGTATACGAAGACAACGTTCGAGATTGGAGAGAAACAAACCTCGCACATGGTATCGTTGTATGTAATCAGGCAATTAACGGCTTCAATTGCCAGGAAACTCTCATCCACCGTGCTATTTTTGGCATTGGGGTAGAGAATATTGGGTGTCATGACTGTCGCGAGATTGTGTATGTCCATCTTACTACCGGACTCTTCATCGACGTGCGAGAAAGATGAAGTCCAGTTAAGGAAAGCAAAAAGTACTTCCATAGTATCCCGATGAGCCTTGGGAAGAAGGCAGCATGTAAGATGCAATACACGTTTTTGCTTCTCAGGGTCGGGTAGCTCTGTGATATAGTGGTAAGTAATGAAGGCGACAATATCAACCAGGACCATCAGTCACTTACTTTGTGAAACAACAAATAGACGATGGAGCTTGAATGTAAGCAGAGGATCGGGCATCTCGCGGAGAAACTTCTTCAACAGCGCTGCAATCTGGACAGGATTCTCCTTCGTCATGTCCACCTGTTCATATTTGTTGTCAATCATTTCAGAGATGTCTTTCAAGCGTCTGATATTGCCGTTCTTTCGGAAGACACCCTCCACGGACATATCCATTTGGCGCATGGCGGACACAGCGTCGTCGACCAAGGCGGGAATACGAAGCTGCCCTGGACCCACACCATGACTGGATTCAGTGCCCTCTCTTTCAACAAGGAAATCCAAGTTTACCCCGAACACGCCCTTCTTCTTTCCAACTTTCTTGCCTTCTTTATTGAAGGCGCGGCCGAAGATATTCCATATGGTGGGCTTTCGTGATTCGATCAAGGAGAGTAGCTCCTCTAGCGTGAAATATTCACTCAACAAAGGCTCCATGGACAAGACAGCAACGTGCCGGACAATAAAGTATTCTAAAGCAGAAAGCTCGGAGAAATACTTCTTAGTCCTGCCACCTTGTTCGATAATATGCTGGTCAAGACCTGCACCAGATACGCCGCGCTGATGGCCATAATTGTACTTGGGAAGTGGTTCAGTGGTTCCAACCAGCTTGGTGCCGGCGTGTTTGTAGGCGTTGGGACGCTGCTCTTTAGCTTGCTCGGCAGCAACGATTCTGGGTATGTCGTCCAACGTCAATGCATCCTGGTTGCCAAACGTCAGCTCGGTGACCGTTTCCCCGTTGGCATCTCTTTCTTCTACAATCTGGAAACCATGACCCCTTGGGTCTGATCCTTCGCCACCCGATGAACCAGGTCGTACGCTGCGGCCTTCAGGCCCGTCGATGATGCGAGACGCTCTAGCCTTCTTGTAAGTAGTTGAGAGGGTACGCTCATTCCGGATGGATCGTAGACGCCGCATTTCGCCGACAGTTTGTTCAAGTGAAGATCCCTCAGGAGCGTTTCTAGTGGCATTTGCATATGATTTGGATCTGGTGGCTGATCGACGCATTTCGCCGCCAGGAGGGATACGACCGCTATCGTTGCCATCTTGTGGGGGGGAAGCGTCGCCTGGAACATGAGTCAGATGAAATTAGAGATGATGCTATGATGAGGAAGAGGATATAAGAATATCATGATGACATACCAGAACCAAGGCTTCCACCCGCTCTGAGGACGGCAAGAAGTCGCGCAAGAGCAACCTTGAGGAGGAAGACGAATTGCTGGAGCTTCGTGATATGTGTAAAGCCCCCTTGGACGTCGTGCATAAGTCCGTTCTGAGAAACGCAATCGGTACAGAAGGAACGTTTTTCCTTGGGATTCCACAGTGCATCCTGGAGAGTATGAGACAGCTCCTTCTGGCATGACGCACATGTGAGATGGGGTGGCTTTATGTGCCACCTGCTATCACCCAGCATAACGCATTCGTCATCGATAGGCTCTTTGCAGGCCGTACAACAATCCGAAAGCTGATCGGCGAGAGTGTCGACACCGGTCATAAGATCAGCAAGCGTCTCCTCTTCTTCAGGTGGCCTGAGTGTCTCCAAGTCTCCCAAATGATCGAGGAAATGGTGTAGGCCTTGAGAAGCTTGCTGCTCTCTCTCAAGCTTGAGGGCTCCTTGCAAGCCAATGCGAATAAGCAACTTCAAGTAATGCGCAAGGCCGGTGACCAGAGACAGGAGCTCCTGGGTAACGCCGAGTTTGCGGACACCAGTTTCCTGTGTTTTCGAAAGTAGCGCGAAGAACGCAACTATCTTCTTGCACAGAAGCTTTGCTTCACGTCCGTAAGCCAGATCTGGAGTCAACCTTGTTAGCTATTGGTATTTCTAGAAAGAGGCAGAGACCAGCTATTGCAACATACCTTTCATCCCCTGTTCCTTGATATGTCCCGCAAGCTGATCAATGGCCGAGAAGAGAATATCAACATGACCAATGAACCTCTTGGCGACAAGGACACCATCCAGATAAGTGCCATTGCTAACATGAAGGAGCATATCTGAAATGCAGGCTGCGGATGATTCCTCAAAACTGGACAGGATGCTCCAGATCTTATACACCTTTTCTTCCATTATGTCCTCCTCTTCACGCACCCTATTGCGCTCCTCATCCGTTGCGTCCGTTTCGACTTCCGGCGGTTCAAGAGGCTGGCCTGTCGGGGCCAAACGGACATTCCAGAACTTGTGAATCATGTAGCACTCAGGGTGCCAATGTTGGTTCTGCCCGTTGCGGAAGATCTCCACGAACTGTTTGAGAATTGCTGTGTGACAACCATGGCATCGTTGTGCGAACTGTGTGGAGTAGTGGAAGTGACAGTACACTTTCCCTTCATGCTCGTAGTAAGAGTCTTGTGCACCAAAAACTGTGGGACAAACAGAACAGGTGAAGTGCTCAATGTGATACTTGCGTTCCAGGGCGGTGATATATGAGCCACGCAGAGCACCACCACATTCATGGCACAGAAGATCTAATCGCCGGAAGTAGTCCGTTTCACATAAGGGGTATTGACCACTGCCATCTTCGGCATCGACAGGGAAGAACTTTGACGCCACGATTTGTCCGCAGTCCTATGTCCAATAGAGTTAGCTGAGATATAAGGAGATCTCATGACCCTGAGTACACACCTCGCACTTGAAACACTCGAGATGATAGGTTGCTTGCAGAGCCCGTACGAACTGGCCAGTCAGTGGTTCGCCGCACTTCTTGCAGATCCGAGACGAGCTTCCTGGGGACTTCGTCGGTGGCCGGCCATTCGGACGGGATCTCTCTCGCGGCGTAGATCGGTCCCAATAGCCATTGCGATCCCGGGGAGTTGACGGATCTCTGGGGCCTGGGTGACCAGACTCCAGCCGCCGGCTCATACGACTGTCAGAGCCCTGTGGTCCCTCAACAGGGCTATTCGTGGAGCCATTCCATCCTCCCGTCCTTGTACGGGGCGAGTCAAAGATAATATTGCTATCTGCGGGAGATGTAGGCGTTTGCGACTGATAGCTACCACCACCATAGCCGCTGGTGTTGAGTTTCGGGCGGACAGCCCCGTTGCCCGGCACGAGGCTGTCCGGCAAAGGAACGTCGCCGGGAGGCATGTCCGTAGAGAACTATGCCTTTCTGCTAAGTATTTGGGAGAGTAAGACCTGGCTGGATGGATCGTCTGGACGATACTCGAGAGTGTAGATGATAGTGGTGCCAATCAGGCGAACTAGGGTCGAGTTGGTGTAGACGCTGGAGGGGGAAAGGAGAATCTAGTGCGAAAACGGAGGAACCAAGGTGCTAGTCGTCAATGTCGCGCCTCTAACTTAAGGACTTGCCTTCTGCAGAGTGTACAATGTTAGCATAAGGGGCAATCTTCCGGGATTCGTTCGCGCGGGGTTGTCCAGGAGAATTGACGGCTTTCCCGTAGCAACTGACCTCACGCCATGTAGAGTAAACCTGCGGGGAATATCGATGGAAGGAATCGGGGCGCGTGATCAAAGTATAACCATAAAATCGCTCAAAGTAGCAGGTGAATTTCAAGCCGATTTGGGGAGAAGTGCCTCCAAAAGCGCAACCGCCCGCGTCGAGGGAAGCGGAATGGGGAAGGGTTGGAGCTCAAAGTGAGACCAACAGGCGGCGGAGTGCGCTGTCTGGAATCACAACCATTCCTAATCCCTTCCAGAGAGACTTTTTGGTGGACGGCCTGAATCCGAAGTTGAGGGAGACGGGCCGGCAAATCAGGGCAGGGGAAGGAGGCTCGAGTCGAGTCTAGGATGCCAGCTCGAACAAGTGAAAGCGAGGGCAGGAAATCGCGTGTTTTGGGAAGAGTGAGTGTGCTGCTGGCAGTTGTCGCTCTGCCCCCCTATGCTTCATGTTGCTGGTTGCCCGCTAGAGACCATCACGTGAAAGGGGTCACCGCCTGGCACACCGCCAAAGAAGGCGCTTCCATGGCTCCTTCACTTGTGGATGTATTACCAGACACGGTAACCGTTCCAGAGTTCACAACAG
Organism: Aspergillus vadensis CBS 113365; assembly: GCF_003184925.1. Taxonomy (NCBI): domain Eukaryota; kingdom Fungi; phylum Ascomycota; class Eurotiomycetes; order Eurotiales; family Aspergillaceae; genus Aspergillus; species Aspergillus vadensis. The sequence continues at coordinate 175,629 of NW_020292055.1, read as the reverse complement.
CCTACTTGGGGGGAGGTTAGGGGGAGGCCCAAGGTACAACACCCCAAGTTCAGTGGTTGGATGGGAGAAGAAAATCTTTTTAATGATTCTACTATCAAACAGACAAAACGCTCCGCACATCAACTGCTGAGTCTGCCCTCTTTCTTGTTCATGGTAAATTAAAATAGGAAACACAAGGTACTGGGCAGTACACCTTTTGAGGTGCTGGCAGAAACAGACCCTTGTAATTTCCAGGGATGTGGAGACCTCAGGATCATGCCGACTGCCATAGTGGGTAGTGATGGCAGGTGAACGGCATGGACGCTGTGCATGCTCTTCTCCCAAGGATGAACAGAGTCGAATCCCTCTCTCAGACATCCCAGGGGGGAGGAGGGTCTTCCATTTCATACATACCTTTACCACCCACGCGCTTCTATTTTGGCGACCCTCGTCTTTCCCACGCGGCTTTCTGGTCGTTGGATCATTCCCCGCATCCTTTTCTGCTTCTTCCCCTTATTCATCACGGGCTAAAGCCACTAACTAACCAGGCGGTGCTAATTCTTAGGGGAAGCATGCAAATGCCCAATCGCTCGCTATTTTAATTGAAGCCTTACACCACTGCGGTTTTTCTTAGCAAACACATACTCACCAGTCCAGCGTACTTGCTTCACCAAGCAAGTATGCATGGAGTAATAGCTCCCTACTGTATTCCTCCCTTTTCTAGCGGAGAGCAGTCACTCCCTCCGCTTGACATATCAGGTAAAGATGTACAGCGCCATATCTCTTTTCATCGATTGTCGACCAACGCACTGGGCGGAGAAATCTCTGCAGCGATGGAGGGTAACGGACCATGCTCACTGCGGATCTTAGAGTTGGCATCTTAAATATAGCTCACACTCATGGTGGTATTGACTTAGGAATCATTAGCGAATGTGTCTCACGATTTTACAAATGTTCCGTTTATTCTCACCAATGCACCAAATGTGGATAATTTTCGCTTCAATAATAGACAGGGAGCCGAGAAGTCTTTCTCCAACGCTGGGAAACGTTTTTACATCCCATACGGCTTTCGCTAATTACACCCAAATGTCATACTACCGAATCTGACTTGCGATTCCTAACAGTTCATGCTTCTGTGGTTTCGCTTAGTATAGATAATATGTGAAGAGGCCAGGAATATCGGTGACCATGAGAAACTTTGAGGGAACAAGGTGTCGTGGATTACTTGCGATAACCATGCTTCTCACCGAGGATAGGCGTCAGCCAGATTGCGGCTTGATAACCATGGGACCCGTGTTGCGGATTTGCATTCCTGAAGCATTCTCAATCCTGCTGGTGTACCACCTTCCCGGTTGTACATGGAAATTCTTGAAAAGTTGGTTGGCAGCGGGGTTGGTAACCGTTCCTCATTGGGCTTGATACACAGCACTGTACTCCAGAATACTCCGTCGGGGTGGTATCAAAATCTTCGTCATGGCAAGCACCGTCGATCCAGAAAAGATGAGATGTAAGGGGCAATTAGAAGGATCGGCACAGCGAAAATTTTAGGGGCCTTGAACGACACGCCGAAAGTCAAAAGCCAATCGAGGATTTTGACTGTAATGAGGTTGAGGGGCTTGTACGCGGTGGATTATGAGATTAAGAGGGGTTGGGGATAGTCCAGTAGAAGATAGTAGTAATGGCGGGTCAGAGAAAAGAATGGGTGGTTTCTCTTTGGAAACCCAGCCATTCATGATTCCACCACCCCTCCCGCCTTGCCTAAACGGGCATAACACGAGGGTCCTGTCAGTGGTCAGTAGTGAGGAGTTATTTTATTTCCACTGGGTGTGTTTATTTTTGTCTCCTCGAAACATCATCCGTCCAAGGACGGATCCGTGTCTCCACCTCTGCGGGCGGTGAGACAGGGGCTGTTTCCATGGGTCGTGGCCTCAAGTCCCCTTGACCAATCTTGACCTGGCAAGAGTTGTGCTAGACTGACTACTACTATGGAGTAACTAATCTGTCGATCAAATCTCAGACGAGTATCTATCTACTAGCTACTGTATGAAGTGAACTAATGGAAGATATACATCTTGCTGGACTAATAACATAGACTTCCTTTTGTAGTCTTTCTATGCACAGTGTATCTCCATAGTATTCATTGCCCTCGTACGGATCAATCTGTGTCAAGAGTTGTGACAGCTAGTAGTGGCTTGCTCATCGTGGTCTCTTATCGTCTTTATCTTACCAGATGCTCCTCTTGAAGATGGTTCTGGTATTGGTCATCGAGTCATAGAAGCTAAGGCTTGACGCAGAGGACTTGAACAGAGTCTCGCAACTGCGACATTCACTTGGGTGAATTGACGCTCGAACATTGACATGTATTAAATACGCAAGTCAGTACATAGTTTCATGCATGTACTCCGTAGAGCCGTCGCATGGAGTATTGTTATTTACATGCACCTGAGCATGCAGCCTTCTATTTTGCCTTTGCACTAGCCAGAAGTACTTCGTACAGGTCAGATTTAGGCCTCTTCGCCAGTTCTTGAGTATCTTCAGTCTGTTCTTACTACTTTCCTGGAGCTGTTGGAAAATTGACTCAGACTGATCTCACTCTGATAGTTAGTTAGCCTGCACTGCCTGGCTGATTTCCCCGCCATCAACTACGTTACGGCGTTGATGATTATACCCACCATCAACACGCTTCTGTCTCTCCCTGATTCTTCAACACTCAGCCTAGTGATCCCGGGCCTCCCGTCAAGCCGTCTCCCATTCTGGTCTTCTCGGTCGTCAGGATGTCCGACCAGGCGATCCTACGTATTACCAGGGTATCACTCCTCACCGCATCCTTCTAAGCTTCGCTGGGCTAATGGGTCGTCTTACCTTGGCGGGGTCTTAGGAAATCAAGCAGATTCAGCAAGGCGCAGACCTCTGTGGGTACTCCACATTCTACTAATAGTAGCCGGAAATCGGTTCCATCGAATCCCCGTCGATGCTAGCACTGGCTTACAATAGTCTTTGACCTTCCCATTCTGATACTTTGCATTAGCTCTCGCTGTATACTACGATGACTCTGATATCCGGAGTGTCCGCGCTCTCATTCTCGGCCCTCCAGATACTCCCTATCAGTTCGGCTTCTTTGAGGTTCGTCTCTACTTCTTCGGGAATATCAATCAGTATCACAGAGCTCTGTGTTAATCTACCGCATGATATACCTTAGTTTCTTATCAAGTTCGGGAAAGGTATATTATCACCATCTTGTGGGAAAACATAAGCCTGTGGACAAGTGGACTAAGCTTCACAGACTACCCAGCCACATCTCCGAATGTCCGCGCCTTGACCACTAACGGTGGTCGAAGCCGCTTTAACCCCAACATTTATTCTTCTGGCCGGGTCTGCCTGTGAGTTGGGACTCTCGGATTTGTTCAGGATCCCTACTAATTAAGTGGTGATAAATAGATCGATTTTGGGGTACAGATACAGATGCCTAACATATCAACTGCGAGAGCCTGGCTAACGGACATCTTTGTAGAACCTGGCGAGGTGAAAGTGGAGAGCAATGGTCGTCTGCGCAGTGCTTAGAGTCTCTTCTTATCTCGATTCAGAGCTTAATGTCGTCTAACCCCTACGAAAATGAACCCGGATATGAAAGCTCACGGTCACCGAGCGATATAGAGAACATGGAAGCTTACGTATCCAAGGTATTAATGGCTTAGATATCCTTCTGAGGTTAGAACATCCTTGACCAGGTTTTCAGATACACCATGAAACTCTCCGCCTCGCCGTCCTTGAGCCTCTTGAGGCATCGTTCAACATAACACTTGAAGGGAGTGCGGACTCGCTAGTCGACCCAACATCTGAAAGCGATGATAATATCATCTATGAGGATGGGAGGCCTTCTTTTGACCCGTTTGCGGATTTTCGCAAAAGACGTTTCTTGTGGTATTACGAGCCCTACATGCAGTCTCTTGTTGCTGCAGAGAAGAAACACTCCCGCAAAGCTAAATTCCAGAGAATGCCTTTTGAGGGCGGCAACAATATTATGGATGGCCATTTCGACTATCCGGAGTTAATACGGCGGATGGCTGTGGTCAGAGATGCCATTCTTCGAGAAACACGCGGTTGGGCTGTCGAAGGACAGTTGGCAAAAAAGCAAGAATGGGGTATTGCAGCTAGCCTGCAACGACAGTACGAACAGATTGTTGAAAGCCTCAAGCATCAGAACAACATTACGGTTGATCTATACCTTGACGAGGGGAACCCCTTCATGTGGAGGCTCACATATTTTGGAAGACCAATGACGCAACTGGATGGTGGCATGTTCAAGATCCAGATACATCTGAGCCCGCGATTCCCGGAAGAACAGCCCCGTGTGTTTCTGGAGGCCTCGTCTTTCTTTCATATTCGCGTGTCCAAAGAAGGAGTTTTATGCTACGTTCCAAGGCGGACTGAGGAGATGCGTTATCATATCGAGGGGATAGTCGCATCTCTAGAAGAAGAACACCCGCCTTATGACCCACGAACTACTGTTAACCCCGAAGCAACCAAATTATTTTGGGGAACACCGGAAGATCGAAGGAAGTATAACCGAGAATTGCGACGATCAGTAGAGAGGACCGTGTGAGTTACCATCCACATTGGCGAGTTTATAGACAGTCGCATTGATGAAAAAATACAGCGAAACATAGAAATCCTGAGTCTATATCGGTCTCTCTGCTAGAACGATCTTGTGCTCCGTTTCTTAAGACTGATATCTTGGCTAAGATGACCTCAATATCGGGTCTCTACTTCCTCACTGCCTCTCTGAGCGTCCATTCCCAGACTTTCAAGCCGCTTGATCCGTAGAACAAAAAACATGGGATACAACACTAGGATCTTAGCTGTTCTGTAGTGGGTGCTAGGAGAATCGAAAGGAGAGTCCCCATTTGGATAGTCCATGGTAGTGACCTTATAAGATCTGCCTCCATACTAAATCGTTGATAAGAAGTACGATAGTTGACGCAATGGCCCTAAAAGTTGCAATGCAGACCCGTTTGATAAAGGAATTGTGATTAGATCGAACATCAGATCCGTTACTGAATTAGATGGACAATACAATTAGAACCACGTTAAATATCTCGGTTCCATAAAGTGGAAACTCACGTGTGGCTTCTTTGCGGGGGGTCCGAGCTTTAACCCGGAGATTCTGTCCGGAGGCGGAAACCATCGTCGTCCCCCAAACCTGCAGGCCTCGCAATTTCTCCTGTTTATTATTTCTTACCCAACCACCGACCACGGATAGTTAGCTCTATATATATCACAGCTTACTGTCTTACTTCAAAATGTCTACTCGACGTCCTACAATGGAACTGGGCACTGTCCTAGTGGTTGGTGGCTGCGGGTTCGTGGGTTGGCACATTGTTGATCAGTTGCTCAATTTCCCCTCGGAGACAGATCCCAGTGTCGCTCTTCCCAAGCCCCAGAATGACCCTAGATTTGTTTACCCCAAGCTGGGCGATCGCTACCCTCGGTGCATCGCGAAAGTAGCTGTTGTCGACCTGCGAACGACCCACAACCGTCTCCCGGGAGCCGAATATTATGATGGCGACATCACGTCCGAAGAGTCCATGCTGGCCGTTTTCCGCGCGGTCAAGCCCGACATTGTTATCCACACCGCTACGCCCAACGTTCTGGAAGGGAACAAGCCCTTGTTGCGTAAGGTCAATGTTGACGGAACTAAAGTCTTGGTGGAAGTTGCGGGCGGTGCCCGTGGTGACTGGGGTGGAAAGTGCAAGGCTTTTGTATACACCAGCTCGAGCTCTGTCGTGCACGATACCCAGAGCGACCTCATCAACGTCACCGAAGAGTGGCCTCTTATCCGGGGGCCGTTGCAACAAGAGTATTATTCAGAAACCAAGGTGCGTTATGTACCCCTTTTTATCCTTCTTGTGATAGGTACTGACCAGGATTCACCCTCTTAGGCGGACGCCGAAGAAATCGTCTTGAAGTATAACCGCGCCTCTCCAACCTCGATGGTAACATGTGCCCTTCGTCCGGCTGGTATCTACGGTGAGAAGGATACGACCTTCACCTTCAAGGTCCTGGAGCACTCGTCCAAAGCCTCCCCGACCGTCCTCCGCATGCAGTTAGGCGAGAACAACAACTTGTTTGATTTCACGTACGTTGGAAACATTGCATACGCTCATACTTTGGCTGCATACCGCTTGCTCGCTACCTACTCTCGGTATGAAGCTGGACAGGGTGCTCCCCTGGACCACGAGCGGGTGGACGGCGAAGCGTTCAATGTCACGAACGATTCCCCGGTCTACTTCTGGGACATGACACGTGCTGCCTGGGCATTGACTGGCAAGGTTGTGGAGCCTCATCAGGTGTGGGAGCTCCCTGAGGGCGTTCTGGGCCCTATTGGTGGAATTGCAGAGACGGTGCTGGGCCTTCTCGGCAAGACACCTCGTTTAACTAGAAGAACCGTTCGCTACTCATGTATGACTCGTTACTACTCATGCGACAAGGCCAAGTTCCGGCTCGGATATAGACCTGTTGTACCTGTGTACGAAGGTCTCGCTCGTGCAGTCGGGTATGTGGTGGAACAGGAGCGGGTGGCCGGTGAAAAGAAGGCGTTGTAATCTCGGGCTAGACTATGATGGTTTCTGTACGGATGTATATGTTTATTAATGTAATATATAAGTAATTCCTCCTCATTCCGTATTTAGTCGCATTCTCTCATACTTGTTGTCCCTGTATATAGTCAGATGGACTTTTGGACGATACCTTGCTAACTGACCCCCAGGCAATTTGGGCTGGCCATGAGACCCAACACCGGGTATTTAATCCCGCGAAACCCTTGAAATACTGGGATCCCTCATTATCTTCCGAGTGGGATCAACCGAGGCGTGCCGTATACTCCATCGGCTTCTGTCCCCTTGGCTCTACTAGCCACGAATGGCACTCAATAAAGTTTTGTAACAACGCCCCGAGCAGATTGGCCTACTTCATTTCGAACCCTGCCGAATAATATGCCCGAGTCCGGAGATACGGTGAAGCATTTCCTCGATCTTTGGTCCGGCTTTCGAGTTGAAGAGAATACATGTCTTTGGCAGAGCTTTCTCGGGGAAACTATCGGTCATGATCAATACACATTCGAAACGACATAATAGGTTATGATTGAAGCTATGGATCTTGTCTTGCTCGCAAGACCGAAGGGAAGTGAATCACGTTAGATATTTCAATGTTGCCCTATCTGCGAAAATCGTCTAATTCCTGCCAAATCAACTTCCCTTATCCTGTCATACGTTGAACCTTCGTGTTGGTTCCACATCCTGCACCATATCATCGGTTCTTTCCCCTCCCCTGCTGGGATGCGAGCCGACTTGATTCGCTGCTGATTGGAGCTTCGGAAGCCGACAGAAAGTCGGGGGGGGTCGTGTGAAGAAGTGGGATATCAGCATGGATGCGAAAGTTCCCTTGTGATATGGGGGATGAACGTCGCCATAAAGGGATAGTTATTGAACACCACAATATCACCAACGATGAGGGAATGGAGCCTGAGAGCTTGAAGGAAACATTTTGGTGTCAATCTGCAGTGCGCCTCAAGTCGCAGTTCGCATCAGGTCTGGATTCTTCGGCTCTGAGAATGCGCTGGCTGTCTTTGTCCTTGCAAATATGGGTGTCAACAGCTTCTTGAATAACAGGCAAGATGCTGGGAGGAATGATCATGCTATACCTGACCGGATCGATACCGTTCATTGGTCGTTGGATGTCACTGCATGGCGCAGGAACAGGTCATTCAGTGGTATTTTCTTTCCTCATCCGGCAGGAACCAATGGATTCCCCGCTGTGATACAACTACATCTTTCCCAAAGTACCGCGCCATTCTTCTCAATCATTTCTTTCATCGTTCTTATTTCTTGAAATTCTATGTATACTTATTCCGTGGGCTTCAGTGGGATGCAGTGATAGGTCTAACGATCAGGAACATGCCTCGGATGTCTGAAAGGCCCGTTCTTTCGCCAAACGCCTGCTCTCTCCATATGTGCCTTGGTCGGATGTCTTCCCTTACGACCTGGATACTTGTCCTATTGGCCATTGCTACCACTGCGTTAGGAATTTCGGAAGATTATCTGGACGATGCCGAGCAAGGTGTCCCGGGGCTAGACGCCTCCTTCGACTACGTGGTTGTCGGTGCCGGAGCTGGGGGCTTAACTTTGGCAGCTCGTCTCGCACAACATAGATACAGAGTAGCTCTGGTTGAGGCGGGAGACTTCTACGAGCTCAAATATCCCCTAGCTGCGGTTCCAGGAGCTGGGATCATAGGCATAGGGAGCGATGTGAACAGCTCGACACCCGTGGATTGGCGGTTTGTCGCCTACAATGTTCCGGGAGCCAACTATCGCGACCTTCATTACCCCAGAGGCAAATGTCTGGGGGGATCGTAAGCTCACTTCGTCTCTCACTTTCGTCTTCATTTCTGTATGGGCAACGCTGATCCTTTTGACCCCTCTACAGGACAGGATCCAATATGATGGTCTATCAAAGGTTCGAAATCACTCGCCGGGCAGTTCACGGAGGGCAGAGCTAATATGAGCTGGGGCTAGGCCGAATAGAGAGGCAATGCAAAGATGGGCTGAGCTCGTTGACGACAATAGCTACACTTTTGACCGAATTCTCCCTTTCTTCCAACGCACGGCTAACTTCACTCCGCCCAACAACGACATACGGCATAGCAATGCCACAGCAGCGTTCAATTTGGGTGCGTTTGATGAACGGGGCGAGCCTCTGCAGGTATCCTACCCTGACTTCGCCGTACCGTTTTCGAGCTGGATCAAGCGCGGTATGGAGTCTGTAGGCATTCCGGAGATTGAGGACTTCAACAGCGGGTTTCTACTGGGCGCTCAGTATTGTGCTCTAACCATCGACCCACACAAGAAGATCCGAAGTAGTTCAGAGGCCGCTTTCAAAAGCTCTCTAATACCACGCCTAATGACTCTAGCACTGTACAAAAAGACAATGGCAAAGAGAATACTCATCAACACAGAAAGGCGAGCTACCGGAGTGGAGGTAAGGACCGGGGACTTGATATATATATTGCGAGCCACCCGGGAAGTCATAGTGTCAGCCGGGGCATTTCAGAGCCCTCAGCTCCTGATGGTGTCTGGAATTGGTCCAGCTAGTGAGCTGGAAGAGCATGGTATTGAGGTTATTGTTGACCTTCCCGGAGTAGGGCAAAATATGTGGGATCATGCTTTCTTCGGGCCTGCCTACCGAGTTGCGCTTCCAACAAGCACCAGGATTGCTACTGACTTTCTTTACTTAACTGAAGTAGTTGTCCAGTATTTAGCAAATCGTACTGGTCCACTGACAACCCAGGGAATTGATTTCTTAGCTTTTGAGAAGGTCCCAGATGAACTCAGGTCTCAATTCTCCGATGAGACGATCCGGGATCTATCCTGGTTCCCTCCTGGCTGGCCTGAGATAGAGGTATGCTCTCTGCACGAGGACTTTGAGCATGGCTAACAGTGGACCCCTTGAAGTACATTCCAGTGGCTCTCTATCTTGGAGATTTCTCTGATCCTATCAAACACCAACCGCAAGATGGGGCACAGTATGCGTCAATCGCCGGAGCATTAGTCGCACCCACATCCCGCGGCAATGTCACCATCATTTCAGACGACACAGACGACCTGCCATTAATCAACCCCAACTGGCTTGCAACCAAAACAGATGAAGAAGTGGCTGTTGCGATTTATCGAAGGAATCGCGAGATCTTTCAGAGTCCGGGGATGGAACCGATTATGGACGGGGAAGAATACTTTCCCGGGGAGGAGTTCCAGACTGATTCGGAGATACTAGAAGTGATTAAGGACACCCTTATGACAGTATATCATGCTTCGTGTACGTGCAAGATGGGTGTACGCAACGACTCAATGGCTGTGGTTGACAGCCAGGCACGAGTATTCGGAGTTGATGGACTGAGAGTGGTCGATGCCAGTGCGTTCCCATTTTTGCCTCCGGGACATCCACAATCGATAGTCTGTAAGTGGCCTTCAATCCCAGGATCCCATTCGCTGCTGACAGTCTTAGACATGCTTGCCGAGAAGATCGCGTCCGATATCATATCCTGGGACTGAATTGGTTCGATACGTGTTGTGTTTGTCATTATCATTAATGTAATTCTTAACAGATGATTTCTGTCACTATCATTACATACATGCACTCGTGCTCGGGCTTGGAATTCGGAAGTCTGCTATTGTTAAGGATAAACCTTCTTTCACGCTAATATTATTATAATTTCAATGCGGAGGGAATTTCCTGCATCCTGTAAACTCAATGAAGCCAATGTTCATATGATCCTCCCAACATCAATCCACGTCATTGGACCAACCATGCCTCCACCAAGCGTATAAGCAACCCCAATGATGAAACCATGCTTCAACAACTCCACCTCCCACCTCTTACTACCATACCATATACCCCAGAAACACTGACCTCCCCGGATACAAAGAGACAGAAACACAAACGAGTGGCATATAAGTCCAGCACAGCAGTCAATTGACTCCCATTGGAAACCTGCTCCTACGATTCACTTTTTCCAAAGGAACTAGGAAGTATCATCCTAATCCAACAAATAGTACATACATATCACAAGCACTACTTAGATTATTCATATCCCATTCATGTACTTGCATCACTTTACAGGATGAGAACCAGAACCGATACAGACATTTCAAAGTCGTACTATAATATACCCCAAATCACACTAGCATCTCCTCCCCCCGCCCCCTTGCGAGGATAAATATAATGAGTTTCTTTTTGTTCTCACATCCCGTGCTTTATATTATATGTATATGTATGTAGTATGTATGCTGTATTATGTATTATGTATATGTATATGCTGTGATAGGAGGGTTGTGGAGATGATGTGTATGATGTAGGGGGCTGGGGCTGGGGCTGGGGATGGCAAATCAAACATACATACATACACACATACTTACTTACATATATATCATATATATACGTGGGTGTGTATGTGTATGTACTATGCATGTGCAAATGCACGAATGAAAACAAGGATGGATGGGGAGGGATTAGCAGTACTTTGGGATTTGGAGAGGATTTTTACTTCAGGGAGGGGAGATTTCGCTATTGGGGTATGTATGTATGTATGTATGTGTGTATGTATCCGGGACAAAGTAGACACAATAGAGTGTGTCTGTGTGTGTGCGCGCGTGGATGGGTGGATGGACAGATGGATGGAGAATGACTGATCGCTGCTATGGTAACTACTAGAACTTACCTATCTAGGTACTGTGTGTGGTATGGATGGATACCTACGGAAGGACGGAGTATAAATGTGTGGGCTAATTGTGGGTGTTAGTTAGGCAGGGTCTAGATGCCGTCTAAGAATTCAGATTCTATCACATGGTAGTTGTTGTGACATGCTGGTAAAGTATTGTCTAGGCCACCCACCCGCCTTCAAGAAAAAGAAGATAAGATCACGCCATGATGAGGATGCAAAAGTGAAAGGACAGAAAACCTGTATTTGTCTTCTTTGACATTCAAATGTTAGAAGCAAGCTTGTTTTCGGGAATTTCCCCTGACTTTGAATGGAGAGCGAGCTATACAATATGTGCGGTGCATGTGTATGTATATATTCCTCCCCGTGCACATCAATGATGAGGTGGTAGGGTTCCAGGTCCTTTGATTCCGTGGACCCATTTCCACTTTTTTTTTTTTTTTATGTTTTTCTGCTTTTCTACTTTCCCTCCAGGTGTCTTGCTAACTTGGGTAAGTACTAGGTACCTTAGGAAGGAATTCTTGGTTTTAGAGGCGGAGGTGGCTGAACGTTAACTTTGTTGGTTTTGGTTTTGACACATTAACATTGTAGTTATGGGTGGTGTGGTATGTAAGCAAGGTTACTGTTACTGGAGTGACTGACTGACTGACTGAGTTTCTTTCCCATGCTTCTCTGCCCGTATTTAGGTTGGGAACCCCCTGTCAGATGATCTCGTGGGATCGGCCAATGTCCGTCCATGCGTGTCTTTGTGTGCGGGGATGGGAGATATGGTTGGTTAGTTTAAGGGAAGAATCGTGGTAGTTAGTAGTACTTTTGTCATCCTCTCTCTCATGTCTTTGTTCATGTTCGACGATCTCAACCGGCAAGTGCTTTTTTTTTTTTTTTTTTTTTTTTTTTTGGGTTTAAGAGTGTCAGCTTGTAAGTGGTTCAAACGAGGGAGGAATTTGTGTGCTGAGTGTGGGGAGGGAGTTGTTTCCTCCACAGACAAAAGGCCGATCATTGCTCTTGTTCCACCTTTGCTTTCATTCTCCTTGGCCCCTTCGGTAAGGATTGACGGTGGAATGCAGTCTCGGATGTGGGAGGTGCAGGAACTCTCATCGAATTTCATGTACGGGAGGCCGGACGTGCCTACGCCACCTGCAGACGGTGATCCTCACAGTCGAGCAGTTTGGAAGAGACGGAGTCCCAGGGAATTTGGATGTTTGGCTGATGGCGATAGAATAATTCGAGAATACAACCAGGGATATGGTCGTCATTGGCTTGTAGCGATGTCCAGGGGTTGGGGGGTCCTCAGGGCGCCATTTTTGAGATTTTGAGGCAATGGAGGTGAAACGGGATGGATCGCCAACCAGCGCATCGTTGTCATCATCATGATATTATTGCGTAGCCGTCAAGCAGAGCCGAAGGACGTTACTGGTCTGATAGGTAGCAGCAGGAGGACCAAAGGCGGACCGAGAAAGAAAAGAAGGGATCGTTTGCGGTCATGGATGGCATTTGGTCTCCAGCCACGCCGTCAATCAGCTTTGGAACCTCCCCACCTGGTTTACCCCGCAGAAACATCCACCTCAGCTTCTATCATATACCGATTGGTGTTATTTCCATCGGGGAGTACGTGGAAGGAGTCCTGATGACGAACGGGTCTGGGTTTACCATTTTCGGGTCATAACCGGAGTGATATGAGAGTAAAAGCAATACTACCTCAGTACCGATTTGACTGCTACCGGTCAAACTCCACCAAATCGCAGAAGGGATAACAAACCGATACTGCTAAGATGGTCTCTAGTGGATTCCGCAACTGAGTCGAACGACTCAATGCGCGGAATCCAGGGCTGAGACTATGATCTGTCACGGGCCAATGGCCGACCGCAGTCCGGACTGCGTGTGTAACTGCAGACATGCAGACAACCTGCCTCGCTTACCAGCGGAACCCCCGTCAGTTTAGCTGGAGATGAATCCGGGCTTCTAGCGTCCCCTGTCCCGGATCGAATGATGTATCTCATGGGGGGGCGAAGGGGAGTCAAGTGAGCAGCTTATCCGCTGGGTCTGGGGGAGCTTGATCCATGGTACAGCGGACGCAGATGAGAAACTCTTGTTCTTTGCCATTATCTACCATTATGGTTCTCAACTTCTTTCGGGCGGGCGGTGACGTTCTGGTGTAGTCGGCCCTCTGAGTTCATTGGCGCAAATGGGACGCTGCAGGCAACACACGTACGCCGTCGGTCGCATTCACTCGTAAAGAATCCTTTCCGGGGTGACAAGAAATTTGCACCAGGTCAGTCTACAGGGTTTTCTGATTGCGACGGCTGCGTGTTAGAAGGGGCGAGGAGAGTACGGTCGGTTGCACAGGAATTCGAGAACAGAAACCCATCGAAGAGATGCGCCAAATGGAAATGGCCCGACCGTTGAGACGGGGTCTAGAGTGGCGCTTCGTGGCTGCGGATACTGTCGTGTGTGGTTCGGACTGACCTCCCTCCACAAGGGATCGAGACCGAAAGGAAAGAAGAAAAGCAATTCCGCTCTCTCACCCACGGGAAAGTACGAGGTCGGCATGCTGCGTTGTCTCTGAATGGAGGAGGGGGGGCCACTGCTGGTTCCTGGGTGATGATGACGGCAATGATGTTAATGGCGACCGATAATCGTCAGGCCACAACAAATGAGAGAGGAGAGTGTCCTGAGGAACGAGCCGTGTGTTGGGATTAATTCAATATCTCTCCAAGCATTCGATTTGTTAATCAAGTGGAGAGGATGCAGCATCGGACTAGAATGAATCACTGCCCCGTTGCTAGAGTGAGGGAGAGGGAGCTGGGGGATGGCCAGCGAATAACAGACGTATGGAAGTTGTCCGTCGGATAATGTCGACGATAATACCAGCAGATGATGGGCGGTTCTGGCGCATGTTGAAGCAGCGCCTAGATAACTGTGCAGCTAGGTACAGTTAAGTGGATGTAGCTAGTGACTAGATGCCTATACCACGGGTGTGTCCGGGCATCCACCGCGGCTCCTCTAAGAGGTCTAATGGACTGTGATCCATACCCTAATGCACCTTGCAGATGGAGCCACCACTCCTTAGCCAGCGGTAAGAATTCCCGGACGGAAAGGCTTTTAGACTACTAGATGCACCGTGTGTCAGAAGGGAAGGTGAGGTGAGAGGAGGGGGAAAGAAGGTAAGGGAAGCGAAAAAGTAAGAAAGATTAATTGAATCTGCCGGTATTAGTGATGAAAGTAACTTCAGTCGCAGTGTACTACTATACTGCTGCTATACTACAAAGTACTAGTACTAGACAGCAGAGAAGACGGAGTAACTTTTGGTAATTCTCGATGCGAATCATGTTATCAACTCCGTCGTAGTAACTTAACTACAAAGTATTATTTTCCGGTTGGAACGGCTTCAAACTGTCTCTCAATCGGCAGTCAAGACCAGACGACCAGCACCTCCCCTGCCTTTTGGAGCTACGATGGTTTCAGGCGGGAAACCTAAAACCCCATTCAGATTATGTCCATTCAACCGAAGACTTTCTTTCCTGAGAAAGTGTTTGGACTTCTGAAAGTCAATCGTTGATCGAAAGTCTTGCGCTGCTGCTTTTCCCGCCAAATTTACCATACCGAACGGTACCGCACCGACCCGCAGTCACCGTTGGCGGCGTGTGATTTGACTGAGTGGATACCAAACGGGTAAAGACTGGTAAACTTGCCGTTTCTCACGTTCTTCCCTCCATACAGGAATACAAGAATAGTACGACGGACTGACGCTGCCATTCCTGAGGTTTTGCTGGCTGGCTGGCTGCTGGCTTGTCTTCCCACTCACTCTCGCTGTGCCTTTTCCCATCTATTTTTCGCCCTTAATTCTTGTTCGTCTCGCCATTTCCCTCCCTCTTGGCTTTCCTTTCCCTCCCGCTGCTCTGTTTATTCTATGTCGCTATTCCTCCAGCGCTGTCTGGTTTCACCAACCCCGACTATTCCCTGCTTCTAGTCGACCTCGTTCCGGGGGTTGACTCGGTCAATCGTCACCCTGGCTTCGCGTTGACGCTCCGTCGCGCCATTCCCCCGCATAGCCGCTTTTCCCTCTTCGTTTCGCTTTCCTCCTCTGTCCTTACGTGATCACGAGATACTCCTCTTTTTTTTTCTTTCTTTATCTACAAAAAAAGAAATATTTCGTTCCCTCTTTATCACCAGAAAAATTCCAAAAAAAAAAGTGCACTTCCCCGTCTATCTTGTTGCGATAGGGTTGTTTGCTGTCTCGTCATCACCGTCCCCCGCTATCCAGCCATGGCCAATTAATACTGCGGATGCATTCATAACCAACAATCAAAGGGCACCCGCTCTGCCTGGCAGACGGTCCTGCTTGGAAGCTGCTCAACGTGTATAATCTCTCTCGCTTGATTTCACACCCCACGCCTCTCAATCATTCGACTTCCCCTCGTCCTCCCCTCGGGGCAGTCTTCGGTATTCCTGTCGGCTCCGCCTCTTCAGCATGGCGGGCAATGGCACAGATGATGCTCAGTACCTCGCTCCTCCCGCCGTGACTGCCCTGCGGCAGGAAGCTCGGAGTATCGATCCGAGATTCTCTCCTACTCGTTCTCCCAGCGTCGATCACATGCGACAGGAACGTGAAGATCTCAAGGAAGCGGCGGAACAAACCCTGAATGTCATTGTTGATTTGGATCTCGATGGTCGCGTCAAATGGGTCAGTCCATCATGGAAACAGGTCGTTGGCACGTTACCAGTGTCAATAGAGGGACGGATGATATCGGAGATCGTGGTCGGTAACCAGAACGTCTTCCACGATGCTATAGAGAGCATGAAGGAGGATGACTCCCGCAGTCGGTTTATTCGCTTTGCAGTCCATATGGGCCCCGACTCGGTCCTGAAGTACTCGCCAGAGCCACGACCTGCGGAGCCAGAGCATGAAGCTACTGAAGCGACCGACATTGCAGAAGAAGCACAAGCCCCCGCAGAGAAGGAGGACCGTCATCATGACCTCCTTCATCTGGAAGGACAAGGTATCATGGTGTTTGATCGGACTGCCGACGGAGTTGGACATGTAAGTCACCGCAGCAGTCGATGCCCGGTAAACGTGATATAGACTAACCAATATTTTCTACATTGGCAGACCATGTGGATGTTGCGACCGTTTACGGAACCGAGAGAAGTCACCATCGACCTTCCGCCTTTGCTAGTAGAATCCTTGGGCGTTGGAGCGGAAGTTTTGGCAAACTACTTGACCACTCTGGCTGAGGCTGCTGCTAGTGAGCCTGATCCTTCAAAGCATCCGGCTCCGAATCCGGTGTTGTGTCGCATCTGTGAACGTCAGATCACACCATGGTGGTTCGAGAAACATTCGGATCTTTGTCTACAGGAGCACCGGGCCGAGATGGATGTCCAGATAGCCCAGGAGAATCTCAACGAGCACCGTCATGCCATCGTGAAGGTGCTAGATGCTCTAGAAGCTAGACAAAGCAGGCCATTGGTACTTGGGGAGAGCAACCCCCCGGCAACACCCCAGCCCGAATACAAAGGCCTACCTATTGGGCCATCTCCAGTGGCCTCTGCACCGTCGTCCGGATCAGTCTCCAGTGCTAATTCCGCTCCTGGCACGCCACCTCGATCCAGAGATCATTCGGCCTCGGGAATAGGGCATACTCGCGCTCGATCATTCGCAGTGCGGCGTCCGCTAGCTCGTGTCGTTGAATTGATCCTTGACCTCTGTGACACTGCCCTAGAGATCAACATGCCTGTGATCAAGGAATCTCGCGCGGACAATAGTGATGATTTTCGAACATTGTCACCACAGTCCGAATCTCGTATCTCGCAGGTTCTCCAGTGGCAATCACCCAGCTCTAATACGCTAGAGCAGGAGCAAGGACTTGCAGCCCTATGCACCGATACCGAACAAGTCGCCAAGGCGAAAGTTGATGCCGTTATCCGCCATAGAAGAATCGTGGAGTATGCCGAGCGGATTCGCATCGAATACACGATCCTGGTAGAGGAGTGCATCACCGCAGCTCTTACCAAGGCTGAGCGAATTGCGGCCGGTCAGCTCAGTGATTCGAGTGCCTCAGACGACGACGCCCCCCCAGACAGCGAACCCGCCGTGACTGCAAGTAGCCCGATAATACGAGGGAAGCGCGAATCTGCAGCACCGCCTGCAATGTCCGCTTTAACCATGTCCATGCGCAATTCGCCCGACCGGTTTCACTCCAGCCACTCCTCCGAAGGCAAAGCCTCAGTCGCTGTGTCGACTGGGTCGAACAGCCCAATGGAATGTCCCACGCCCCGATCACACAAGAGTATCGCCGGGGTGTTAGGGACATCACAGCCATCCAGACGGGGTCTCTCTTTGATAGATTTGGATGCTGGTGATAACAGTGACAGCAGCGTTCCTTCTTCTGCTTTCCCCGGTGCCGTGCGAACCGACTCGCCCTCGTCCGACCGCAGTATGGACAGGAAGCGAAGGAGTCTAGTCCTTCCAGGTCTTTCTAGCTCACCTCGCAGACAACATTCTCCGGCCAGGGTATCCGGGCCACATTCACCATTGCGAATGCCCCGGGCTCGTCTCTCGAGCGGCGCCGATAGTCTACCATCACCTATAGTGTCTCCCTCCGCAAATGCGATCGAGCTGGCACAAATCCACTACCCTCATCATCGCCGTCAATCGTCCGCAACGTCTTCCGATATCGTAAAGCCTCCCGTTTCACCGCATTTGTCATCCGCCAGCCAGCCGCAACCGAGACCAGCACCGCCGTCGATCAAGGACTTTGAGATCATCAAGCCAATCAGCAAAGGTGCCTTTGGAAGTGTGTACTTGGCCAAGAAGAAAGTAACTGGAGAATACTTTGCGATCAAGGTGTTGAAGAAGGCGGACATGGTCGCGAAGAATCAGGTCACCAATGTCAAGGCGGAGCGTGCGATTATGATGTGGCAAGGCGAGAGCGATTTTGTTGCTAAGCTCTATTGGACATTTTCCAGCAAAGACTACCTATACCTGGTAATGGAATATCTCAACGGCGGCGATTGCGCTTCGCTCGTCAAGGTTCTTGGTGGACTGCCCGAGGACTGGGCGAAAAAGTACATTGCGGAAGTAGTCCTCGGGGTCGAACATCTCCATGGTAGGGGTATCGTCCACCGTGACCTCAAACCAGACAACCTTCTTATCGATCAGACGGGTCATCTCAAGCTGACTGATTTCGGACTGTCACGCATGGGTCTTGTTGGGCGTCAGAAACGCGTCCTCAAGAGTATGAACAATGAGCCAGCACCCGATCTTCTGAAGCAGGGTTCGTTTCCTCGAGCAACGTCAATCACGTCTTCCAGATCGGCCTCTTTCGATTTCCAAGGCAGTGGATCCCCAGGATCAACACCATTGATCACGCCAGATGTTGCTAGCAGCATCCCCCAACCATCTTACTTCAGCCTCAACCAAGGGGGCGGACTCAGTCGGCAGACTTCTCGTCGAGCGTCCGGGTACCGTAGCGATAGCGGCGCCAGCGAGAGTCTCAATGCCATGTTCCGCACTTTGTCTGTCAACGAGGGTGGTGAAGCTTCCGGCACTATGCCTGTGCCCGTCCCGGGCCAACACCAACACCACCATCAGCATCAACTACCCGAAGAGGAGAGCCAAAGCGAGGCGGGTGAGTCTCCTCACTTGTACCCGCTTCAACCCACAATGAGCAATTCCTTCTCCTACAGTACTCCCCCACAACAGTCAATGATGCCTCCCCTAATGGCGCTGTTTGACCCCGAGGACCATAACAGGCGGTTTGTGGGCACACCAGATTATTTGGCCCCGGAAACCATTAACGGTGTTGGTCAGGATGAGATGAGTGATTGGTGGTCCCTGGGTTGCATTATGTTTGAGTTCCTCTTCGGCTATCCGCCATTCAATGCTGGAACTCCAGATGAGGTCTTCGACAACATCCTTCACCGGAGGATCAACTGGCCGGAGGAACCTGAGGAATACGCTTCCCCCGAAGCTATTGATCTTGTGAACAGGCTCATGACCATGAACCCTCGTGAACGGATAGGTGCTAATGTGGATGAGAAATACCCAAATGGTGGAGCAGAGATCCGGAGTCACCCTTGGTTTTCTGATATCAACTGGGATACCTTACTAGAGGACAAAGCGCAGTTTGTACCCAACATTGAGAACCCCGAAGATACCGAATACTTCGACGCTCGTGGCGCCACGCTTCAAGCCTTTGCTGAAGAACTGGAAGATGCAAGCCCACCCCAACCGCCGTTAACCACTGGCGCATACCCTCAAGATCGGCCTCATGATGCCTTATTCAAAGTCCGCTCTCATGTAAACTCGATGAAGCGACCGTTGATGCCTCTGCACATCCCACCTCACGTGCGTGAGTCACGTAGCAGGAGACTGAGCGAGCCTACAATGGCCGACGACTTTGGCAACTTTGCCTTCAAGAACCTTCCCATGCTCGAGAAGGCCAACAAGGACGTGATTCAGAAACTACGCCAGGAGGCAATGCAAGCACAGCAACGCCACGTTCCTCCCACCGGCTCTCAGCAACAGGGACACGCGCAAGGTGGCCAGGATCAAGCCCCCACGCAGCCTGCACCACCCACTTTGGAGGGCAGCCCGTTACCGATGCCCCTACAGCGGACATTGTCTCAAACTAAAGGCAATAACCGGCCTTCGTCCCCTTCAAGCATGAGCCAGGCGAATTCGTCTCCCAGCCGTCCCTCTCAGCCTTCGTCCCCGCTTCTCGTTCAATTCAGCACCGGTCAAAATCACGAGCGCAGAAAAACGTCCGGGTCATCTTCTAATAACTCGCAGTCCGCCGGAAGCTCTCAGCCCGCAAGTGTCGACCAAGGTCGGATGGCAAGTCTCAAGCACGGCTCCACATCATCGTCTCCTATAAAGCCCCCTCGAGCCACGGCTCACTCGCCTGACAAGACACCTTCTGGACAGCGCCACGGCAGTGCTCCCGCCTCACGAGCAAGATCACAGACCATCGGCTCCCAGGACGGGGACCTCTCATCATCTCTAGCCAAGGAAACGTATGCCGTGGGCCATTACAAACGCCGCAGCCAATTATTCGATATCTCGCCCTCCTCATCAGACAATGAGGATCCGCGCACGAAAGCCTTGCTTAAAGTACAGCGCCGCCGTCAAAGCTCAAGGCGTATGTCACAGATTAATTTCCCCGATGGGCCATTCTTCCGGCCCTTGGACGTGCTCATCTGTGAAGATCATCCGGTCTCTCGCATAGTAATGGAACGCCTCTTTGAGAAACTGCGATGTCGTACCATTACGGCGGTAAACGGTAACGAAGCGATGCGTTACGCTCTCAGCGAGGTGCAGTTCGACATTATCATGACGGAGTTCAAGCTACCCCAGGTAACTGGGGCCGATGTCGCGCGTATGGTGCGGGAAACGCGTAGTGCGAATCGGCATACACCAATCATTGCGGTTACAGGCTACCTTAAGGATCTTCCAGAAACCCACCATTTCGACGCGCTCATTGAGAAGCCTCCAACCCTGACAAAATTCACGGAAGCACTGTGTAGGTTCTGTCAGTGGAAGCCGCCTCCAAAGGACTACAATCCTTCCCAGTCAATGAGTGTTCCGCCTTCTACGATACGCCAGGCTTTTGTGCAAGCCGAGCATAGCCCAAGTTCAATAGCATCGTCGGGGTTCGCACATGTGCCTTCTAGCTCTTACAGAGGATCCAGTCGAGAGGATTCTATCGTCAGCAGTTACTTTGGCGATACGGAGTCAATCAAACCAGATGACGGCCCTGTCATCGTGAGTCATCACAATGAAGAACCGGAACAGGATAGAGGTGGCCTCGGGATTTCCGAAGATGTGACTCGTGTACAAGAAGCGACGGATGGCAGTTCCACATCTGGCTCGGATGCAGTGCCTTTCCCAAGCCTACTTCACGCGTCTTCAGCGCCACCCACTGTCCATGCGTCTGGAAGCCTCACACCTCGCAAACAGCGATCCAGTGAAGCGATCCGAGCGAAGAGAGAGTCGTTGGAACGCAAGCGCTACGAGTGTGCCGAGTCTGGCGATGATGAAGATGAAGAGCTCGGAAATTCTCAAACACGATCCAGCAGCCCTCAACAAAGATCTCGTCGCCCTGGCTCTAAGCTAGGTATAGAGATGATGAGAACCAATAGCAGGGGTAGCGTTGTCAGTGGAAGCGAGGAGCTTCTCAAGAGAGAGCGGGAGTCGTTGGAGCGACGGAGCAGTGGAGGTTCCGGCGGTGCCAGTGACTACAGCGAGGAACGCACTGGCACTCGCTCTCCGCACAGTCCAAGTCTGGAGAGCCGTCTCGAGAACCTTTCAATTCCCGAGGAGGCGATTGTGGGGTCCGTTGAAGGATGCAGCCCCAAGCATTCGCCCATCGTGGAGCTAGGGTCGAAAATGGACATACCAGCAATCTTCTCAGATCGGTCAACGTCACCGTACACGACAGAAGCTTCAGATGCACAGGCCATGGAGGCCAGCGTCGAAACACCTAAACTTGGGCATATCACACCCCCTATCGTTTTTACGAGAGACGGAGAGTCAGAACCCTCAGGAAACGACCCAGAAACCCCCTACATCAAGACTACTGGAGACAATTTGGCTCCGGCATATGGTTCAGAAGCTGATGTTGACCGGTATCTGGATGCTGATGCCACACCTCGACCATTACATACACCTTCTCCCCATCCATACTTGGGTTCCACCCATTCTCAACCCGACATATAAAGAACCGACACCATCTTACTATCAAGGTAGACCTTGCGAAGACTGCAATTCAGTGTGGCATGCGTTGGACAGAGTCCACGTACGGTCCGCTATTGTGTGCGATTATATGACTTATATCACTCCATGCTTACGACATATTGTTCTTTTTGCACCTGTTAAAATACATTCCTCTTCTTTTGCTGACTTTTCATATTGCTTTATTTTCCACACGCGTTTCAAGGCTAGCGGGTGTTTGGGAGTGTTTGTCGTCTCAACCAGGCTGTCTGAGTTCCACTCATTTGTCGATTTCTCGTTCTGACTTCCATTTTCTTGCTCATTATTCCACTTGCTCTCTTCTTGTCTCATCATCCAGGCGTATATCCCATTTCCTTTGTTCTAAAATTTTCCTCTTCTTGAGAGCAAAATTGTGTGTGTGTACCTATACGTACCAGATTTCTCCCCAAAAAAAGAGTCCAGCTTTTCTCTTCTAGCTGCTTTGCGTCAGTAAACATGCCAGTCCAAGTGTATATTATAAACCATATACTGTAGTCCTGTTCCTACTCATCTCAGATTTCTTTCGACCTTTCATAAACACACGTAGTAGGCAGCACTCAACCCTCATTCAACATTCTCAAAGCACCCCCCTCACAGATTCCCTAATCGGTAAATTACCAATGCGGGAAAAAAAAGATAGTAAGATTTTTTTAACGTAGTACAGCACTTAAACCATCCAGACCGCCCCTTACTTTAGTTACATTACTTGAACGAGCACACAAAAGCTAGTTAAGTACCATCACGCCTTCTCTGTCTTCAAATGACACACACACACACACACACACACACACACACACACACACACACACACACACACACACACACACACACACAAACCCAGCTACAAATTCGACCCAATACTATCATATATATATATCCCCACAAATGATCCGAGTATATGAGCGCTGACAACAACAACATTTAAAGTACCACTAAGCGGAAGAGTAGTAGTAGGGAAGGAGGGAGGGTCGTCCCGTCAGGGGTGCGGAGAAGGGGTCACATGTTATGAGATACTACTAACTTATAAGTAAAACTGAGGTATTAGCAGTAGTAGTAGTGAGTGGTAATGGTAGGTCCTATTATAGTTTTTGATTGTATGGATTATTATTCAAAGACGTTCCTTCTTGTTCGAGGCGTGGAGAGTGTACTACGTAGTAAATCTTTGTGGTTAGCGTAGTTTCCATGGCAGGTTAACTAGTGATTGTTCTGGCAATCAATTAGTTTTAAAGGATATAAGATTCATGGTAGTTAGTAATTGTAATAACTTATGTGCTTTGTACTCGTGGTAAGTAGTGTGTAGATGAGCGATGAGCGTATGGACCAAGCAATGATTTCAGTGCATATCATTATTGAATCTATATATTGGTGGAATATGCCACAGAGAATGAACACAAGTCTGACACTGACCAGACGAGATGATTGTATACCCAGCCACACTTGTAACAACATTAGTAGTCCATTAGGTAACTGAATATCTGGACCAATCAACCGTCACAGTATAATGCAAAATAAAACAAGCATGCCGCCTTTTGGTATGTACGGAAAGGTATTATCTATAAATAGCTATGCTGATATGATCAAACCAAATCACTCAACAGTATGTAAAGGGACGATAAACAAGTGCGCAAGGGCAGTCATTTCCAGAATGAACACCGCACTAGTTGAAATGAAATCATTTCTCGTCCATAGCGGGCGATACGGCACGGATCTGAGGCGATTGCTGGCCGTGGGTTTGCCCTTGTTCCAGATCGGCTGGGCCGCGGCTGCTGATGCTGTTGCGATGACGGAAGAATCGGCCGCGACTGACGGAGGACAAGCTGTGACCACCGTGGGATTCCATTGACTGGCGACCGGAGCGCGCTGCAGACGGGGCGGCGCTGGTGTTGGAGTGGCTTCGACGGTGAGAGCCAGATGCACGGCTCTGCCGCTCGGCTTGCTCTTCCTCTTCTTCCTGGATGCGACGCTCTGCGGTTTCACGGTTGGCCATCCGAACAACGTCATCCACACGAGTGCCGCGGTCTTCGAAGACATCGCCCATGACGTCGCCGGAAGAAACGTCGCGCATGCCCAGAGAGAAGTCAACATGCTTCCGCGTGAGCATCGAGTCACCACGGGCCCGGGCAGCGGCGGCGTCCGCGCCCCTTCGAAGAATAGAATGCTGGCGGACAGAGCTGCTAGAGCCAGTATTCTCGGGGATCGAGTCATGCTGGTAGACAGGGGTGGGAGGAGGCCGGCCATCACTGCTGCCGGGAGGAGCACCCATGTTATGCGAAGGGAACCCAGCGACATGGAAAGGAATGTCGACACGGGCACCCTGGAGGTTCATGCGTGGGCCTTCGATGCCAATCTCTTGCAAGGCAAGCATGAGCATGCAAATAAACTTATTGCGACGTTGCAAACGCAGGCCCTCATTTTGCCAGTTTGACTTGTAGAAGAACACAACATTGAGGGTGACGGAGAAGTTTTCGGTCACCTCACGCATTTCAGTAAGGATATTGGTCTGGAATTCCCGGCGTTCGCTGCGGACAAATTCCAACAGGCGTTGGCGAAGGCCATCGATTTGCTCGAGTGTCGTGCCATACTTGATGACAATAGGCACAGCCTCGGCCAGGGCGCCTGATCTGCGTTGGTTGAGGATGAAGAGACCGTTCAAATAGCTGTTCGGGGCTTGCACAACGTGACCCTGCATCTTCTTGAACTCGGTATACAAGAGAGAGATCTGCTTGACGAAGTAGTCATCACCCAGACCCGCATCACCAGAGTTACCATATACTGTGACACGGTCACCAACATCAAACGGGTGCTTGATGAAGACGAAAATGACCGACTGAAGGAACTCCTGTGCAGTGGCAGAGAACAGCCAAGACAACGCAAGAATACTGGAGCCTGCAGACGTGAGTACACCAGCAGCGGAGGTGGAAATCAGGGTCAAGAACACGATCAGGGTAATGATAACCACGAAAAATTCCAGGATGTTGTCGAGTCTTCCAACAACAGAGTCAAGATCCTTCAAGGACGCAGTGATTGCTTTGCGTTCGCGTCCAATCTCCACGCACACCGACTCCAATTCTTCCATGGAGATATCTCCGTTCATGTCTTTGTCGAACATGGTAAAGGCAGCTTCGGCTTCGTCATTGTTATCAAACGCCTCCTTCAGATCGCCGGAGAAAACGGTCTCAAAGCCATCCCGCACGAGGGTCCGGTAGAGTCGCCGAGCCAAAACCTGGCAACCGCTGGTGGTTCGCAGCAAAGCCAGCACAACCTGGTAAGGGTGGTTGCTGTTGGTGGCTGTGCGACCAGTGAAGTCCGCTGCAACTGCGCCGGCCACATCGCCGACCTTGGTAAAGGCACCCTTAGCAAGACGTCCCGCTTTACCAGCGTAATGGAATGGGATCTTGAGGCCGTTATTAGAACCGGGCTGTTTTTGCTCCTCAAATTCCTTGTCCTTGGCCGTGATTTTCCTCCGCGAGAATTCGTATAATTTGGTCAAGCTGCCAATTTGGAACTTGTTGATCTCAATTCGGTCGGCATAAGTACGCGTGTGGAAGCTGATGGCAATAAGCTGAATGATGAATTTCTCCACCAGGTTGAGAATCGTCCAGACGAAGACGGAAATGATAATCTTGTTGAGCGTATTTTCCCAGGAGCGCGTAGTATGGTTTCCGTCCACGTGATGGTTCTTCATTGTGGGCAGGAAAGAAATTTCGACACCCAACCACCAGAAGAAAAGAGTGGCATGCAGCTCCAATTGCTTGGCAAGATCACGCCATTTCTTCGCATTGTTGGTGAAGATACTAGCGAGCGCGTTCACAGGTATAGGGATCAACTTGGAGACGATCTGTCCAAAATCGAATTAGCAACGAGGCGATGGGTAAACAGACAACGATATCACAGGTACTCACTCTTCCAGCCCACAAGGTCAACCAGACGATTTCCAGCCAGACTGAAAACCAAACCAGCCGGACACCTCCGACACTGGCATCTGGATAGGCCAGCGCGCCAACCAACAACGGAATGAGTAGAATGATCACAAGAGGCAGGATGTAGGTAAGGTAACGGATGATGAAACTCGATTCATGGAGTTTCTTGACGAATCTGGCAATGTTGGTATTGGGATTCTCGGGTGGATTGTAAACTGCAGCTTTCTCATGCAGCGGATTGGTGGCCTCGTCAAACTCGTCGACATGTTCGTTAGGGCGCGAGCGAGAACGTGAACGAGAGCGAGAGGTGGATGGACGGCCGTCGTGAACACTCTTTTTCGACTCTGCTTCCTGCGTGGAGCGCGAAACCATCCGTTCTGCTTCCATAACTGCCAGGTCGTCTTCGAGACGCGTGGATTCTTCTCTCGCAGTGACCGGAGAGGCCAGGGCGGTCCTATCCAAGTCATTGTAAGAAGTGTCCACTCTCAGGTGGTTTCCGTTACTGGCACTGTCATAGACGTAAGTGCCTTCGTCCGAGTCAGGAGTTCCATCGTCCGATCTGTGCTTGCTCTTCTCTTCCAGATGATCAGGAGCAAGATGATCTCCCATGGAGGTCGACATGTTGGCACCAGGCCAGGAGTCGACAGCGAAGGGCTAGATTACAGGCTGACCAGCACTGAGGTTATAGATCGATCTGATTTGATACAGACTAGATGCTGGGTAAGTTAGACCAATAACGATCAAGAAAAGGCCATGTAAAGGCTTAACTACAAACACATAGTGAAGGATGGAAGAATCAAAAGGATAGACAAAATGAAGGGAAACATCCCAGAGAATAGAAGAGGGTCTGGTGCAAGCGAGGAAAAGCACGAGCAAGGGCGACGACTGACCTACACTGGTGGGAATTCCTTCCGAAAACCAACAAAGCTAATGATGCATTGACTCTGGCCGGTGGGCTCAAAGAGGAACGGGAGATAAGCGGGCACTAGTAGGATTGTGCAGACGGAGGAAAAGGAAAATAATGTACAGAAACAAGCAGGAGAAGATGGAGAGATGCAGGAAGGAAGAAGAAGAAAAGAAAGTAAGGACAAGAGGAGGAATAGGACAGAGTGTAGGTGGGGAAGCCTGCGAAAAGAATAGAAAAAGGCAAAAAGACAGAAAGAAAAGACAGAAAGGTACCAGACCAAATGAGACTGGACCTTGGTTCGACAATTCGACAGCAGCAGAGCAGAAGGAGGAGGAGATCGATGCGGGCGAGATGCCGATCGCACGGGACAATTAAACCAACTAAAGAGAGATTCAAATGACTGAAGGTTTGGTAAGGTCCAGACCATTTCTATTCCTTAGTCGAGTCAGACACTTCGGTTATGCACATGAGTATCGTATTTCTCAAAAGACCATTTGATAAACACCATCCGGTGATGCCTCTTTACAAAAGACAATCGGCAATTCCCGTTGTCGATTGACCATCTACCCTGGGAACTATCTCAGCCCATGCACCGTAAGTAACAATGGGGCGGAACTATCAGAGGTGGCCGCGGGTGGCGGTCATTCTACGATCCAAGACCTCGATCGATATGGATCCCAGTCCTTAGACTATCCATTCAGTGGGCGTGCCCTCAGCATCGGTTCTGGCCCAGTGGCGCCCAGTGGGTCCGAGTCATCTAACGTTAGAAACTTCAAACGGGTCCAAAGAAAAACTCTGGGACCCAGTGTACCCTTCATGGCTGATACTAACCCAAACTACCTGCGTTAGCTCCTCCATCGTTGCAGCCTTAGTCTGGTGTCTCACAGCGAGACTTGCGTTACCTGAGAGGGAGAGGGGGGGCAGCTTGGCATTTCGCGGGATTTGGTCCTGCAGCGGGTTTACAGATAAGGGAGATTATTCGGATTTTATGTAGGAGACTTTTTTTTTCTTTTTTTTTCCTCTCCCTACCTCACTTCGGAGATGCAAAAATCCGCTGACTGACCGTGGGAAGGTTCCAAACAGATGTCAAGTCTGGAAAGGGAGACCAAAATGATGTTATCTCTCCTCCAGCGATTATTCTCCGAAGTCTTGAACGCAATCAAATGTGGAAGGGCAAAAAGTGGCCACTGCCAAGAAACGCCACATCAGGCACTCCCGGGCTGTCCTCCCAGCTGTGCACAAAGTCTTGCACAAAGTCATCATCTTCAGTGATCCCTGGGTCAGCACTTACGTACGTGGGAGACCAACCTCGGAAATCTTTTGCCCCCACTGCGCAGAATGCCTATGTCTTTCACCTGGTCTCGATACAGAATTTTGTACGTCATGTCCGGTTGCTGTCCTAGCAGAAATTGAATGATGATTTCTTCTGCTGCCGTTCAGCTTAATAGGGATATTATGGTTTGCTAGGCGCGAGTCAGTGCAGTCTATAGCTTCAGCACTAGTATATGGCGCTAAGCCTGGAGGATTCCACCATAGACACCATCTGAGTCTTGACGTCTCAAAAACCTGATTTCTACACGCTAGTGTTTATGCGACCAACCAATCCATCATCCCAGTCTTAGATGGATGAACGAGACCGCCTCTTATGATAGGTGACAAGGAGGGACGCTGCTAACCTGCCGAAATATTATACCTACCCAGCATGATATTCGGAGTTACCAAGCGCGATTCTGATAGGCTTGTGCAATTGGTAGTTGAATGTGCATAGTTATGCTCCTGCTTACCTCCATCCTCCATTATATGCAACATCCACTCACTCACCCATCACAATTGTCAAAGAGTTGATCTCGATTGGGCTATCAGCCCTCGACATCATTGCGATGACCACGCGAATTCCATTGGCAGGTCCGCTCCCGGCTGTTGACGTGTCTTGCCCCGCCATGTCCACTGGAGATCGCCGCGGTCATCTGCACGGTAGATGGGAAGGCCATGATAACCGTAAATGGAAGCTTATGAAGTATGCTTACGATGCTCAAATCATCGAAGCGCAAGGACCATCTCAGTCACTCTGCAATTCATAAAATGGGATCCATCGACAACGGTTTGCCGTTCCAACAACTTGGCCGCATTGATTTCCATCTACCTGCCAGTGTTCAAGTGTTCCCTACCGCCAGCAATACGAGCCAAACTCTGTGATCGGGTCATTCTTGACTAGTCATTCTGCCTGCCTGTCTGCTCTCCGGCTCTTGTTAGCCCGTGCAACTAAAGAATCTGCAGGCGTAGATGGGTACATAGTAGGCATGGTGTAGGGTCAGAGTGCGGGGAAGATCGACACTAAACATTTCCATACTATCTCTTTCCATTAGTTGTCCGTAGCATCCTACTCGCCCCTCTGAGTAGGTCTACCGTGTATCTCACACAGCTAAGTATTGCAAAGCCAGCAGGGGCATCGCAGCTACCCCTGGTCTGTGCAGGTCAAACCGCTGTCACACATCACGAATCCCAAGGATGGCTTCCCCGCATTCCACGGCAGGACGCACGTGGAGTATAGAGGATTCCGCGATGACAGAAAAGGGACGGAATAGAAAGGAGAGAACTCCGTGGTCGATAGAGTGTAGTTCTATGATCCTCTGAAGTATCGAGGCGCCAGAACTTTGGGTGTCCGTTATACTGGGAGGTAGCAGACCGAGTTAGTCAAATTCACGTGCTGATCGACTGATCGGTCGGGAGCAGAAGGGCAGCTGATTGGTCCAAAGCGCCTTGTCTTGTTTATTGGACCGGCAAGAACGACTGATGCTCTCTCCTTCCATCTTCCATCCCATTGATCCAGAAACTCCCTCATCCTCCATCTCTTTCCCCTCTTCTTCTTCCATCATCCTCTGGGGTTGCAAGTCTACTGCTTGTCATCCCAGTCTATTACCCTGACGCCGCTGAGCGAATCCCTTGCGTCTGGCTACAAAGATAATCGGACCCATTGTCCAACATGCGAGGCGAGGTATACCCCCCGTTCTATTTACCTTTGGACCCCCGCACCGTCACCCCCTCCCCTTATCCATAAACATCCAATTCCACAATCTCACGCACCGACACTCGTTCAACGGTCTGATCGAAGCTTAAGATTGCTCTATTCTAACTATTGCTTTCGATTAGGTCTGCCACATCCACATTGGCCAGGCTGGTATCCAGCTTGGTAACAGTGCTTGGGAGCTGTATGTCTTCACCGCTTTTTATTGTACCCCGACCTAAATGTCGTTGACCCCATGCTGACCTGTGACCATCACGGCAGGTACCTCCTTGAACACGGTCTCAAGGCCGATGGCCAGCTTAATCCTGAGGCTGAAGACGCAATTAATTCCGGTGGTTCGTTCGAAACCTTTTTCACAGAGACACACAGCGGCAAATATGTCCCTCGTTCTATCTTCGTGGATCTTGATCCCTCGGTACGACCTTTCCAGATGGATGGTTTCATATAACGTATATGCTAAACTGATGGACGCAGCCTGTCGATGAGATCCGCACCGGCCAGTACCGTCAGCTCTTCCACCCCGAGATGTTGATCAGCGGAAAGGAAGACGCCGCCAATAATTGTACGTCTCTTCTAATCCAGCCTGAACATGAAAGCTAATGCTCGTCAGATGCCCGCGGACATTACACCATCGGAAAGGAGCTCGTTGAATCAGTTGCCGACCGCATTCGCCGCGTCTCCGGTAGGTTTACCACAATATCTCTGAAACCTGACTCTGCCGGGGCTAGGCTTACACACACTAGATAACTGCAACTCTCTGCAGGGATTCTTGGTCTTCCACTCCTTCGGTGGTGGTACCGGCTCCGGTTTTGGTGCCCTGCTGCTTGAGCGTCTTTCCACCGATTATGGAAAGAAGTCGAAGCTTGAGTTTGCGGTGTACCCTTCCCCTCGTGTGTCGACCGCCGTCGTTGAGCCATACAACGCTGTTCTCTCCACCCACAGCACTATTGAGAATGCTGACTGCACCTTCTTGGTGGATAACGAGGCGGTTTACGACATCTGCCGTCGCAACTTGGACATTCCGCGTCCCGGCTATGAGCACCTCAACCGTCTAATCGCCCAGGTCGTCAGCTCCATCACCTCAAGTCTCCGATTCGACGGTGCCCTCAATGTCGACTTGACTGAGTTCCAGACTAACTTGGTGCCATTCCCTCGTATCCACTATCCGCTGATTTCGTATGCACCCGTGGTCTCGAGCAGCCGCAGCTCCCACGAAAGCTTCAAGGTGCAGGATCTTACCTTCCAGTGTATGTACTTCTCTTCGTGGCTTGTCGTCGAGGCATTGGCGTGAGTGAATTGCTAACAGGAGCTGCAGGTTTTGAGCCGAATAATCAGATGGTGGTGTGTGATCCTCGCAAGGGCAAGTATATGGCAGTGGCTCTGCTGTACCGTGGTGATGTGGTACCTCGAGACTGCACCCAGGCCATCGCCTCCCTCAAGGCCAAGGCCTCGTTCAATCTCGTCGAATGGTGCC
This sequence comes from Aspergillus vadensis CBS 113365, assembly GCF_003184925.1. Taxonomy (NCBI): domain Eukaryota; kingdom Fungi; phylum Ascomycota; class Eurotiomycetes; order Eurotiales; family Aspergillaceae; genus Aspergillus; species Aspergillus vadensis. The sequence continues at coordinate 144,305 of NW_020292055.1, read as the reverse complement.
CTACCGGCTTCAAGTTGGGTATCAACTACCAGAAGCCCGTTCGCGTTCCCGACACCGAGCTCGCTCCCGTCGACCGCTCTGTCAGCATGCTCTCCAACACAACCTCCATTTCTGAGGCTTGGGGTCGTCTTGACCACAAATTCGACCTCATGTACTCGAAGCGCGCCTTCGTTCACTGGTACGTGGGTGAGGGCATGGAAGAAGGTGAGTTCTCCGAAGCTCGTGAGGACCTGGCTGCGCTGGAGAAGGACTATGAAGAAGTTGCCAACGACAGTCTGGAGCCTGAGGGTGAAGAGGGTGAGTACTGATACCTCTCACGCCCTGTTGGCTTGTACTGCTTTGGTCGCTTCGTTTCTTGGTGTGTCTGTCTCACTTTGCCGGTCAAATTGTGTCTGCCCCGTCCTTAATGCTTGCGACAATCCCCTTCCATTCTGTTCATGCGTCCCGAGCGTTGTTTGATTCCCCTACTCTTACCTAATAATGAACCGATACATGCGCTGCGGGCGATATGAGCACACGAATTCATCGGTCTTTTGAAAGGACGCCAAAGTTTATTCCACGTGGAAAAGAGAAAAGTCTAGTATTCTATCAGATAATATACACAATCAGGTGTTGCGAGTGCGCGGGACCCTGTAAGCTCATTCATCCTTGCTCGTAGCCACCTCCATATCCTGGAGAAGTCGCAAAGAAGTCTCATAGGTCCACATCGTCACCGCACTGGCAGGGGCAGCCTTGAACAGGCTGACCGTCAACCCCCGATAAAGTCCGCGGATACCCTGTGTCCGCAGAATCAACCTCATCGTATTAAACACACCCTGATACTCAGGGATATTGCGATGAATATATAACTGCCTCGTCGGACCCTGCACCTGCAGCCTCTTCCGTATCAAATCCAACGGAAACATCACCGTCTTCGACGACACACTGGCAATCACACCCGCCGCCGCATCCCCCGACCCAAATGGCAAATCCTGATACTGCGCCAACGGCGGCCTCAACGCCTCATACGTCGCAAAGAACAGGCCCATATAGGGCACAATCTGCCCCACAGCCGCACTACACCCACGGAAGAACCCCGCGTACCCTTCATTCCGCGCGATATCCCGCACCGACGACATCAGCGACGTGTACACCCGCTCCGTGCCCTGCGCGGCGAACCGCGTCCTCAGCAAATCCAGCGGGTATGTAGATGCCGTGGCGAGACCGCCCGCAGTGGCGCCCGCGACGAACGATTCGACGGAAGGGGGCAGTCGATAAGCATCGAGCTGGGCCAGCGCTTGCGTCGTTGTGCGGTATGCGCTGAATTGGATCACCCCGTAGCAGACGTACATTAGTTCCGCGGGAATGTTGCCTTTCCATAGGCCGGTTATGCCCTCTTGACGGATGATTTCGCGCATGGTGGAGAGCGTCCCCTTGTAGATTGGGCCGTTTACATTGTGGTGCGAGGGAGGGTCGGAGAGGGAGTGGATTTGTAGCTGGAGCCGGATTTTCACTACGTCTAGGGGGGCGACGCAGAATCTGAAAGGGTTAGATGGTTGTTGTAGGGGGGAGGGAGGTTTGGGGGCGCACCGTGAAACGAGGCCGGCTATGCCGCCTGCTAGGACGACTTGTCGTCGCGTGCCCTGTGTAATTGGAAAGGGTTGGTTAGCTTGCGCGTTGGGAAGTGATGGTTGATGGATGGTGCTAGGGGATGGAGTGTATGTGTGTGTGATTTTTGAGGGAATGGATGGTGCATGGGGATTTGGGGTCGTTATGTACCTCATCCTTGAGGTGTTCTCCCCCGGCCGACATGCATGTGACGGTTGATGGTTAAGTCGAGAGAGATGTAGGTATTTAAGGTGGAATTGATGGTCGCGAGTGATGCGGTGTTATATAGAGGTTGTCATTGATCTGGTTTTCCTTATGGTGGTGGTGTGTAGGTGGTTGTTTCTCTGGAGGCCTTGTCGAAGGCGACGGGCAAAGAAAAAAAGGGTAAAAATGATGCTAACGGTCTAGAGGTATGACGTGTGTCAGTTTGTTGGTTGGTTTCTATTTCTTTTCCTGCGGACGGAGTCTCGGAGACATCAAATTGCCGGATTTACTTCCGTGGATAGTTTCTTGAATCTATTTACACCCGGATATATGAGGGTTTATCTACAATATCACTACTGTTCATTGATTTGGTAACGGGCGATTATGCTCCGTCTGGAACAAGCAACCCAAGGGATGGCAAGCAAATCCCCTGGTGGACGAAGATGCCTGGTGTCTCTGCCTGACTGCCTGACTGCCTAGCTCGTACTTTAAAGCGGCGGCGAGTCAGTGCCCAATCAGGTGCCATCTGAAAAACCTCGGTACAAAGAAAGTCGCATCAGACCATAAGTTATTATCTGGGGGATCTCCTGGCGTCCCACTTCTTTCCCCAGCTCTCCTTCACCCCCCAATTCTGAAGTCCTTGGATGCGGGCGCCTTCAGACTCTTCATAGCAGGACTCCTCGCTGCTAGTATCCGCCATGTCTCGTCTGTTGCGAACCGCCCTTCGCCTTCCTCGGGCCTCATTCCCTCCGGCCTCCGTTCTTAGCCGTCGTGTCTATTCATCTTCTGTTGTTCGTCGCTCAGCAGCCAATGCTACCCCTCCCTCCAACAATGTGCCTCCCACATCAAGTGATGCTGCTCCCACAGCTAGCAGTATTGCCTCCGCAGCCAGCAATGCGACCGCCGAACCCAGTGTATCTCATGAAGTAGCAACTGGAAGCAATGAGCCTGCATCATCGCTGTCAAACCAATCCTCAACCCTGGAAGCAGGTGAACAGCACGAGGGAAAGACTCCAGAGTCAAACGCCGGGACAGTAGAATACCAGGACAACAAATACACAATTACACGCAAAGACGGAGGCCTGATCATCCAAGAAGGTCGCAAAAAGCCCATCGAGATCCTAGACATAGTCCTTCGCGACTCCTGCAAATGCTCTACCTGCGTGGACCCTCACTCCAAGCAACGCAACTTTCGCACAAGCGACATATCCTCCGACATTATCTCCGAGAACCCAACCATCGAGCACGGAAAGCTGCACATAACATGGAAAAACGACCTCCGCGGCGCACCCGCCGGATCAACACACGAGTCCACATACGACCTCCACCAGCTCCGACACCCCATCCTCACCCCCGTGGAAATGGAATCCGCCGGCAAAAACCGCTGGCGAGCCTACTGGGACAACAGCCGCATGCAACACTGGCAGCACTGGATCACCTTCGACCAATTCATCAACAACGACATCTCCTTCGCCTGGTCCATGCGCACCCTCGCCGAACTCGGCCTCATCTTCATCAAAGACATCCCAGACTCACGCGAAATGGTCGAGAAGATTGCCACCCGCATGGGTCCCATCCGCGATACCTTCTACGGCCGCACCTGGGACGTGCGCAGCGTTCCCCAAGCCACCAACGTCGCCTACACAGACCAGTTCCTCGGCTTTCACATGGACCTGATGTACATGAACGACCCGCCCGGCTACCAACTCCTCCACTGCCTCAAGAACTCCTGCGAGGGCGGCGAATCCCTCTTCGTCGACACCTTCCGCGTCGCATACGACATGAAACAAGACGACCACACAAACTACTCCCGCCTCCTTCATCATCATATCCCCTACCACTACAACCACCCGGATCACTTCTACACGAACACCTGGCCCGTCTTCGAAACACAGACCTTCGACGACAGCGTCCGCGAGGGAACTAACTTCTCCAAATCCCGTCTCGTCCACGTTAATTACTCCCCGCCTTTCCAGGCCCCCAGGAAGGTCCGGTCTCCTGTGCCCCGCAAGTTCCGCGAGAAGAACGAGGCACTTGCTAAATTCGCCTCTCTGCTTGAGGACGAACGGTATATGTTCGAGCTGAAGCTGAACCCCGGTGAATGTGTCGTCTTTGAGAATCGTCGTGTGGCGCATGCGCGTCGTGGGTTCAAGACTAGTACCGGTGAGAGGTGGCTGGCGGGTGCGTATGTCGATGAGGATGCGATGTTGTCGGAGTTTAAGACTTCGTCGAATAAGTATCCGAATCTGTGGAGGTTGAAGCGCAAGGGGCTGAATAGTAAACATGTTAAGTTGTTGAAGGGGGTAGGTAAGCCGGATGAATTGCCTTAATCTTCTATTACTATTTGGAGCGGGAGTAGAGAGAGAGAGGGTTTCGGGGGAAGTAGATATCCATTGCTATTTATACGAAGAGGAAGATGTATCATATCCGATTTTGTACGTACTGCATACAGCATACAGCTGTGGCCTGATGGTCTGATACATGAATACTATACATAACTATTTATACTAAGCGGGGCTGACTGAGTCAATTGTATAATAATCATAAGTGGTCTTTTTCATTTGGTAGTTTTTATATAAACGGCGACAGAAATTCCCCATGGCACTCACTCATGGGTATCGATATCATCCAGTCAAGTACTATGTAATTCAGCCTGTCAATAAATGGACACAGGGGGAAGAGGAGCAAGACGCCGCTAGATCTCAAGCTCTAACAATAGGGTTGAAAAAGGTAAACGTGAATAGGAAATGTTGAAAAGGGGAGGGAGCTATCCAATACAGACAAAGCCGTGGTATTATTCGACTTATAGTTCTATAGCTTAAGCAGCGGGCTTGTTGACGGAGAAGCGGTCCAGGAAATCGGGATCGTTCTCGAGCTCCTCCTTGACCTATTCAGTGACATTAGGTTAGTACTGTATATACAGCATGAAGGCAAAGGTAGGGGAAGGGCAGGGGGTCTTACGATGTCCAATCCACCAACCAACTCACCCTCCACCCACAACTGCGGGAAGGTAGGCCAATCCGCAAACTCCTTCAGGCCCTGTCTCACATCCTCATCGGCCAAGATGTTGAAGAATCCGTACTTGACGCTCCGCTCACGCAGAATGCCCACAATCTGCCGACTGAATCCACACTGAGGCGCACTGGGAGATCCCTTCATGAACAACATCACCGGCGCAGCCTTCACTAGCTCCGCGAGACGCGCAAACAGCGCCTCCTTCGACTGTTCGGGGGTCAATGCGGGGGCGGCGGCGTTTCCGTTCGTGGCGGGCGCCTGTGTAGCGGTGGCGGGGACGTTCTCTCGAAGCACGGCTGTCAATGGTGGGGGGATGACGGTCTTGGAGGCACCGTCTGCAGAGGCGGCGGCACCGGCACCGGCGTGGCGCTCAACGGCATCGCGCACTTGAATTGCTTCACTGCCGCTGATGGTTTCGAGGATGTTGTGGTCCCGGACGAGGACTACGAAGGGAACAGCGGTGACATTGTACTCTTCCGAGATATCAGGAAGCTCCTCGGCGTTAACGCTGAGGAAGGCGATGGAGGGAGGGTTGGTCGCGGGGTACTGAGAGGCGAGGGCGGAGAGGACGGCGCGCATTTGGGCGCAAGGAGCAGCCCAAGGGGCGTGGAAGTAAAGAACCTGCAGGCATGACGGGGGGATGGAGGAGATGATGTTAGGGAATTCGGCCTCAGAGGCGACTTCGACGAGGGAGGACATGGTGATAGTTCGGTTGGGTTACTGAGGTGGGGTTTCGGCGGGGAAAACTTGGCGTCTGATGTGACGGTGGGAGAGAGAAGATCTGAAAAGGATGAGTGGAGTTGGATGGAAGGCAGATAAACTTGGGAGCGGAGGAGGGTAAGGGAGGAAAGAAGACAAGAGGTAGAGGGGAAGAGTCACAAAGTGCCCCACGGTGTGGCCGAGATGGAGTGGAAGATGGAGAGGAGCAGAGGAGGATGGCTGGCCGATGGCGAATTTTTGGCCGCTTATCAGATCGAACCATCGGGGGCGTTTGTAATACACGGTCCATACCCGCTTTCTGCTTCTGCGATCTTCGGCGTAAGACGGAGCCTGGGTGGCTCCGAGGCTGCGTCAGCAACAAGATGCTGCAATGGGCGCTATGGAGCAGTCACTCGCGAGCTAATGCAGTTGACTCTATATGTGCTCTACTCCACTACGTAGACTCAATATTGGGTGGTGATTGTTCATGCACCTTCTGAACGCAGGAACATGCTGCTCCGTTGATAGGTCGGCCAGCCCTGCATGTTATCCGTACCGTATGGTAACCAGATAGATTATCATCACGTGCCTCAAAAGTCGGCGGGATTCTGCGTCGCGCGACCTCTTGTCGATCCTCTGGACGCCAATTCCCCATCCTTGCCTAGACCTGCTTGTGACTGTTTAAGTTGTCATTGCGATATCGGAAGCACATTGGGTGATTCTGGTCGATTCCTCTGCAGCTAGCAGGCCTTCCGAGCCCCCGATCCTGTCTTGATTTGTTCTTTGCCGCCCCGGTCGTCGCCCTAACATCATGGGAGGAAACAAGCGCAAGCGCACAGAGGCTGGATGCTCAGATGACGACGATCCGGTGAAGAAGAGCTCAGATGCCAATAGCTTTGGCGTTGCTCAAACACTTTCGCTCCTAAATTCGGGCAAGACAAAGTCTCAAAACGGTATCGACTCGGAAGAACCTGGGAAGGCGCAGGATGATATGCCGAAGGAAAGAGCTACGAAGAAGAAGCGCGTGGACGGGGAGAAGACAAAGTACCCCGTACTTACCTATGTCGAAGGCAAACTGCAGTCATCCATCCGAATTGCTGATCTCCAGAGTTTGCTACTCTACTGCTTTGCTGATGGCGTCGCGCCGCAGTGGATCTCAGTCAAGCACTCTGGTCATGTTAGGAAGATTGTCGTGCTGATGGTGCCCGGTCTGGAACTGGGCATGTTCGACGGATCACTTCCTCTGGATGCGGACTCCGTCAATGAAAAGGAGACAGAAGAACCTGCCGGTACGGACAAGGCGATGGATGAGGATACAAAAGCGGAGGACTTTGCTCGCTGGAAGCAAGGTCTGCCGCTGGAGGACCGGTCACATCGGTTCAATCCTCGCCCTCTTTCGCGCGGAGACCTTCCGGCACCCCTACAGCCGCTAGCGGATATGTTCCCTCACGCCTGGCCCGTAAAAGCCCCCGGTGATTCCAAGTACAACAAGATCCACTCTCCTCTTCAAGCCATACTTCTGTCTGCTCTACCGAAGGGCAAGGATAGTAACACGAAGGGAGTAAAACCTCCCAAGGTGGACAAGAGTGTCGCCTTCCAGCGGACACCGATCACCACTTTTATTAGCTCTCTGGAAGATCTCCGGGAGAACGACTATGTGCTCCATCCGGCTCTGCTCGCCACAGAACAAGAGAAGTCGACCTTGTTGGAGAACCGCAAGCGGGCCGGACATTCCAAGGAAGATGGATGGGTAGATACTCACGTCGAGAGCCTGGAGGCTGGACAGGTACCAGACTCTGAAATCCAGCAAGGCAGCATGACCGCAGGCCGGGATGTGCTAGCGTTGGATTGCGAGATGTGTATCACCGAAGGTGGCCAATCCGAGCTCACGCGCATCAGCATGGTCCGGTGGGATGGTGAAGTTGTACTAGATGAGCTGGTGAAACCCCAGCGACCTATCATCGATTATTTGACTCGTTTCTCCGGTATCACGAAAGAGTTACTCGACCCTGTCACCACGACTCTTGCCGACATCCAGCAAAAGCTTCTCACTCTCCTTACTCCTCGTACCATCATCGTCGGCCACTCCTTGAATTCCGATTTTAACGCCCTGAAACTCACTCATCCATTTATTGTCGACACCACCTTTATTTACCCCCATCCCCGCGGACCGCCGCTCAAGTGTAGTTTGAGATGGCTCACCCAGAAGTATCTCGGAAAAGAGATCCAGAAGGGCCAGACAGGCCACGACTCGATCGAAGATGCGCGCGCTGTGCTCGAACTTGTGAAGCAGAAGTGCGAAAAGGGTGAGCGCTGGGGCACTAGTGAGGCATCGAACGAGAGCATCTTCAAGCGCCTGGCACGCTCCATGCGTTCTGGGAAATCGTCCACCAACGAAGGGCGCACCGGAGCTGTTGTCGACTGGGGCAACCCGGAGCGTGGCTTCGGGTCGCAGGCGACTACATCGATAGGATGCAGCAACGACACCGACGTTGTAAATGGCATCTCCAAGGTAGTTAACGGCGACGACAGCAACCCCTCCATTCCCGGAGGCGGTGTTGACTTCACTTGGGCCAGGCTGCGCGAACTCGAAGTTTACCGCGGCTGGTGCAATCGGATGCCCGACCCCAACAACGCGAACGAGTCGACGACTCTCGTTCCCCCTCCTGAAGAAACGACTCCGACATCCGCCGCCGTCTTCCCCACCAAAGAAGCTACTCGCAACCTCGCCGACACCGTCACCCGCACCGTCTCCAACATCCACCAAATCTACCAATCCCTCCCCCCTTGCACGTTATTCCTCGTCTACTCCGGCACCGGCGATCCCCGCGAAGTCAGCCGCCTCCAAGCCATGCACAAGACCTTCCGCGAAGAGTTCAACTCCCGCAAACCGTGGGATGAACTGACCGTTAAATGGACCGACACTGAGGAACAGGCGCTCAAGAAGGCCTGTGAACGAGCCAGGGAAGGCTGCGGGTTCATGTGTGTGAAGTAATTAACATCTTACCTCTTTTCTTCTTTTTCATATCTTTATCTCTTTCTCTTCCGTACCGGACTGTGTTTTTGACCAGGCAGCAGACCGGGTTCAAGATACAGGTCCTGGTGGTTTGGCTCGCTTGTCACGAATGCCTTTCGAGGCTTCTTACGAAAATTCCCCATGCTTTGAACTCTAAATTATGGGTATTCGAGCCGTGTTTCTGACCGACAACCACTCGCCTACTGCTCAACTGCCTAGTATCTACATCACATCACGAAGAAAAGACATGGCCTATACTGAAATCATATCAAATCGGACATTTTTGGATTGATTGAATAAGAATTGGGCTGGATCACACCAAATGTGGGGATATCATTTGCAGAAAAGCTAGACTGGCAATCTCGGCCTAGTGGGGAAATGAATTGAAAAGGGGGCGCCATGGAAGAGCTAGTAAATAGTAAGGTGGCGGGGTGATCCTATAGATATATGTGGTAAAAAACAAGAGAAACGGGGCCACTTTTTGTACAAACACATGAGAGAAGAAAAAGAGGGGATGCGATATCACCCAAAGATAGAGTATAGATAATACATTTGATAGAAAGAAGGAAGAAGAAAAGGGAAATTAAAGTGAGCGGGTCAGTCTAGCTTGCTTGCTTTTGTGTATCAAAACAGAAGACTTTTTTGTTTTGTGTTTTAATAATCCCACATCACTCGCTCTCATCGCGAATCCTCAGTTTCCATTGCCTCTTCACGCTGCATAGCTAATCGTACCATGATGTCTCGCGCTGCGGACTGTGCTTTGCGCTTCTCTCGTGTATCGGGCTTGTGCACGCCGTTTGCGCCGCCATGCGAGTTTTCTTTGCCCGTGTGTAGTGGGGGCGTTGGCTGTTGCTGTTGTTGTCGCTGTTCAGTGTGGTCTGGTACGTCGTCCCCATTCTGATACCCATTCTGTGCAGTTTGATCCGGCTCCGATGTATGTGTGTCGGTGTTAGCTGCTGCGGATTGGCGTCGTGACGGGGGCCGAGACCTGCTGCGCAGGCTTCGCGAGTGAGCGGGTCGGTTCTCCTTCGTAGTGCGGGTGTCGCTGGGACTGGAATCGTCGAATTGGGAATCTTTGTGCGCGTTGCCGTTTTGCTCGGTCAGTGGGGTAGTTTTGGGGCTTTGATTGTTGGTGGTGGTGGTGGTGGTGATGTCGGGTTTGGTGGTTTGGCTGAATGATTTGCGCGGGGGTCGGCCGGGTCTTCGTCCACTGGTTGTGGGTTTGTCTGTTGATTGGGATAGGCGCGGACGTTTTACTATGGCTTCTCGGTGGGATATGGCGGAGTTGTTGCTGTTGTCGTGGTGGTTGTTAAGGTCGTTATCATGGTTAGGGATTTGTTGCTGTTGTTGTTGTCGTTGCGAGGGGTTAACTTCGATGTGCAGTTTGGGGGAGCCTGATGGTGTGGGTTCGTGGGTTGTCTTGTCTGTTGTGGACATGGATGTGGAGTCCTTCAGTGGGATTTTGACTGGAGGTAGACTTGCGTCTTCTAAGGAGAAGTCTGCGATGCTGTCCGAAGAGTCTTCGTCGAACGAATCTCCAATAGGTTGGGTGCGACCGCTTGGGAATGAGTCTGGCCAGGGCCGCTTCCGACTTCCTTGTAGTAGGCCTGGGCTTCGGACTTCTGCGAGTACTGTTGTGTCGGCATATAAGGGTGGTGGCGGTGGTGGTTGTACTTGTTTGAGTGTTTGCTCTTCCGCGTAACGGTTCTTCAGCTTGAGTGCTTCGTTTTCGAGCTTCAGTCTTTCGATCTCATCGGCTTTGGATCTGAGTTCCTTCAATACTGTTGCGATCATCATGTCCTTGCTAGCGGGGGTGCCCATATCGGATGTGAATCGACCTGGGCCGTTCAATTCGATGCGCAGAGCGGTGAATGCGTTCTTCAACTCGGACATGGTATCGTGAAGGTTGCTGACGGAGCTTGTAATGTGATCGAGGCTCAGCCCTTGGTGCTGAATCTGTTGTTCCATAGACATGTTGTAGGGGTCGAGCTCCGTCGACGTAGTGGGTACCAAAGCTCCGGCATGGACTGGGGTTCGGTCTTGTCGGGAGGGCGGAGTCGGACATAGAATGCGTTCGAGCGATCCATCTTTGAATACGGGTTCCACTGTGCGCATGGTAACAATTTCCCGAAATGACACCTTCGATAACTTCCAGAAAATATTGGGGCTGTTCTGCGTTAGCTGAGAAGCGTGAAACAGAAATGATGCCCACTAACCCATTGTCTAGAGAGCATAGCACGCCCAGCTTCTGTTGACAGAGCTTACAGGAGATTTCCTGGAGGATCTGGCCTCGTAGGGTGCTCAGCTCTGATGACTGCGGAATTTGCTTCTTCTCCGAGGAGATGGAAATGCGATGCAGCTCGACGCTCAGCCACCCAGCCACTATGGAGTAAGAATTCGAGAGTTTAGCCCACTCGTTCTCGAGCGCAGCCAGCGAACTCGAGCATCGCGAGCACTGGCAGAGGATTGCCGGGCGGGTAAGCCGAGAGAGATCCATGACGGTGGACATGAGGGGGAAGCACGTTGGAACTCAGGCCGTGAAAGAGCGTATGGCCGTGAGCCCGCGTGAAGTTGCGAGATGAACCAAAGTCAGGGCGCAAACCTGCCCGCAAAAGTCCAGAGGGATCTCGACTGCTGACTCAGCCGTCAATGGAGACACGTTGGCGGGTCGACCATTCCTGATTAGGCTATCGATAAGGGCCGCACGCGTTTCACTGTCGTCATACCCGGCCCTCCGTGTTTCTCCTTCAGTGGCTGGGCCCGGCTTCCGCTCCCCTCCGCGTATCTTTTACGTATGTTACTTACAGTGGAGGCTTCTCCTGAGCAGCCCAACTATAGCTTCAGCTACTTCAAATTCTACACACTTGACATTGCTACCAGATTTACAATCTACTGATATGTACAGAGCCTCCAAGAATGATAATTCGATCATGCGATAGATTCACCTCAATATATGGCCTTCTGCTATTAATGACTTTAGTGTATGGAGGAGAGCACTGGCCTTTTCTCCGTTACAGCCGGATATGCAGGTGAGACTCTAAACAGGGCTTCCAATCAATTTCTATACTAAAACGCCTGTTTATTTCTTAGTGCTAAACTAACTACTACCTACATGCAGGCTGCCAAATATCTACCAGCATACCTGTCACATCCTGACTCTTACGATTCCTTGTTTCTATCCCTCTCCTGCTCGTTATATCTGACCCCGCCTTGGTCAGATCACAAGTCTGCCCGGACATCCCCCATCGAAGAAGTCAAATGTCCAGGAGAGTATGAACTATAATTTTCTTCACCTGCTGAAAACAAACTAGTATTAGCCTTGACATGTGGGGTTTTTGGCTAGCATTGTCAGAGCTCATATGATTTCTTTTATAATGAGCGCGTACTATGTCATCACACCCCGGTTCAAATGGATGGAACCAAGTCTCTTTAATATCATTCACCTGTACACAAATTGTTGGAGTGGAACATAGCTTGGTGAAGCTTTGCTGAAGACTTGCAAATGGGTAAGTAGAGCTGTAAGGTCTGCTTGTGAAGTAGATGTTAAAGATATCAAAACTGGAAGATGATGCAGATTTCTGAGCGACCAATCAGTTAACGTTCAAACTCATAGCCCCAGTCGCATCCTTCGAGCTGTAGTGGTGCTCAAGACGTGATGAGTCTCTACTACTAAAAAAGCACATCTACTCCAAAGAATTATTCGCGAGAATGAAACTAGACCGAATCCAGTATAAGTCATGCACCGCCGGCGGCGCCGCGCCGGGGTCCATTTCATTGTCGAATCACATCACTCCGGAGAATCTCCTCCATTGTTCCTATCGGTGATTAGTCACTTTTTGCTTCCCCTCGGAATGTCCCCCGCATGCCCATTAGATTAACAGTTAATACATTGCCGCTGCCTACTTGCTTTTTGCTTCAGCCCTGTCATCATTCCAGTTTTGAGGCTCGATGGGATCCTTGGCCCGCTATTCTCTTCGATCCTTGTTTCCATTAAGGCCATCCCTCCCAATTCCAAGATTCGCATACCGTTCCAGGATCGCCATGGCTAGCGTATCAACAGCTTCCAATGGGAGCAGACCCAGCACGTGGCAGGGTGCCGGTGCAGCTGAGTTTGACCTGAGAAGTGAGTATGACTCATAGCAGAAGAATGCTGCCATTGTGATGTGCGCTTTTGCTGAGAATCATGTGTCGTAAGGTGATACAATGACCAAGCCAACTCCGGCAATGCTGGAGGCTATCTGCCAGACCACACTTCTAGACGATGTCTTCGGTGAAGATCCAGTGACAAATGATCTTGAAGCTTATGTGGCAGAGCGCACTCAACATGAGAGCGCTCTCTTGGTCATGTCCGGCACGATGGGCAACCAGGTTGCCATCCGCACTCACCTGAAGGAGCCTCCGTATTCTGTCCTGTGTGATCACCGGTCTCATATCATCTGCTACGAGGCTGGTGGAGTAAGCTCCCTTACGGGCGCTACGGTCATGCCCATTATCCCGAAGAATGGTGTCCACCTTACTCTGGAGGATATCAAGAAACATGCGGTACTCAGCGATAACATCCACTACTGTCCTACGAAGCTCATCAGTCTTGAGAACACGTTGGATGGACTGGTTATGCCACTTTCTGAGGCTCGGCGCATCACTGAATGGGCCCATCAAAATAACATCAAGGTCCATCTGGATGGTGCGAGACTTTGGGAAGCAGTGGTGTCCGGTGCTGGTAGTTTGCCTGACTACACTACTTTATTCGACAGCGTAAGCCTATGTTTCTCGAAGGGCCTGGGTGCCCCCATCGGAAGTATTATTGTTGGCTCGAACGAGTTCATCAAGAAAGCTCGATGGTTCCGCAAGTCCATCGGTGGTGGTGTCCGTCAAGCTGGAGTCATCTCTGCGGCGGCCCGCGTCGCAGTTGAGGAGACATTTGGACCCGACCCCAACGGACAGCAAGGGAAGCTTCTAGGGTCTCATCAAAGAGCAAAGAAGGTTGCGGATATGTGGACTAGCCGTGGAGGCAAGCTATCCCACCCCGTAGAGACCAACATGGTGTGGTTGGACGTTGAGGGGTCGGGATTGGGGCCTGATGATCTGGCCGAGATTGGACGTGAAAAGGGTTTGAAGCTTGGGGGTAGTCGCATCGTCGTCCACTACCGTAAGTATCCCTTTGCCATACGAACTACTCTCTCATGTTGATCTAACATGACTGCAGAGGTATCCGAAGAGTCCCTCTCTCGACTCGAGCAGGTGTTTGAGGCAGCTTTGAGCAAGAAAGCTTGAGCGTAGTACTGACTAAAGTAAATTATAAGGAAGTCGTTGGATAATGGCACTAGTGGATATAGATAGAACGATCTGAATCACTAGGAAGTAAATCGATCTAAAGTCGAGTGTCACGCGTTAGATCCACGGAATCGGTAGATGCGGTGTGTCCCGCCCGCCTATGCAAGGCGCACTCTTATTGGCTCAGGTGCGGCCATCCGGGGTTCTGCCTTGTTGGTGCCTGGGGCTCTGCTGGACTTTCAAATTAAAGAGCTGCGGTTTACCAACCCCAGCCTTGCTGCTGCATGTTTCTCGGACGACGACTCCTGTCGGACAGTCTCTTGTCTCGTCTCCGTCCCTGGCTCCACCTTTCATGCTCCCTCTATTGCATCTCTTGGGCCTGGCAATGCAGTAGATAGTTGGTGGAGACTTTGCTAACTGTGTGAGTCTAACTTTCCGTTTTTCTGTGCACTGTTGTTAGTTACATGGGCATCCTTGACTAATACCAGGAACCTGCTATAGAAATACGCCCGGTGTCCCTCACAAAACCCCTTCGACGGATTCCCTTTTTGCTCCTTGCTTCAATGGTCCAACACTACGAATTCCTGAGCAGTTTAGGACCCAATCTGGTTGGCTTTCAAGCCTGGAGCTATCCATCACGACTGAGATACTTTGAGACCTCGCTGCCTATCGCTGGAAGGCACACTGTATAAAGTCTTGTTTGGTACATCTACTGGTCTCGTTCCTGCCAGTTTATTATCGCATACACCAGGCCTTGGATAAACTGGGTGTGATCTCGGGGTGCGCTCTCTAAGGTTGCTGGAACATCGCGCGGGCTGGTGCTGTCGCTTGGTTGCTCGCCAGGTAAGGTCATTCATACCTTCCTGCATCGCTGCAAGAATTCGAGCATACAAACAATCAACTTTAATGCTAGCAAGGCCTATACCCCCAATAGGTCTATGATATGGAGTCCTGTTGATCATCGCCTTGGCTACGCAAGTTCTCTTCCCGTTTCTCTACTTGAGTCCCTGCACATATACCCTTCAGTGTTCGTCTTGTCAAATAGTCTGCTTTTGCATTTTTCTGTCTTTCTTTACGATATTCATACCTTTCCCGACAGTCGCACTGTTCCTGTCAGCCCTCGACGTCATCATCAATATCCGTGCAGATGGAGGCGACCCAGGAGTCCACTCAGCCATGCACGGACCCTCGCCGCATGGGCTACAACAATTCGGCCCTCCACGAGGATGATCTGACGGACATTGTTTGTATCTTACACCCAAATTCACCTGCAGCCCATGATGCTGTAGCCGCAACTGCGCGTCACGCCCCGCAGCACATCCTACAAAGGGATGCGCTAGAATATGAATGTTCAGATACCGCAGCTTTGGACTTCGCTCTTAGACTGTCATCGGATGTGTATGACGCAAACACGGGCTTTTGCTTCGGACGGAACAGGGCTCGCTGCGATCTTCTCATTGCCGATGCTAACTCGAAACGTATTTCGAACACGCACTTCCGCATCTATCTTACGCAAGATGGGATCATAATGCTGGAGGACACCTCCACCAATGGAACGATCGTAGACAACTGCCGTCTTCGCAAGATTCAACGTGAGAAGAGCCGCATGCTAGTCAATGGTTCCGTCATTCAGGTGCCAAATGGTGAGGGGCAGTCTTCGGAGGAAGTCAGATTCATTGTGCGCCTGCCGTCCCGGGAAGGTTTTGTCATGCAGTACACCGAAAATATGCTTCGCTACTTCGAAAAGATCGAGACGCAAAGAGCAGGTGCAGCGCAACCCAGAGCTCGTACTACTCCCGCCCCCGCTCTGCAGATCGCTTCACCTAATACGTACGGCATGCACTGGTCTGGAGGATCAATTTACAACGTGACGGGGCAAATAGGCAAGGGAGCTTTTGCAACGGTCTACAAACTCGCCACGAAGCAGCATGGTTCTGTATATGCAGCCAAAGAACTCGACAAGCGCCGCTGGATGAAAAATGGCATACTCGACAAGAAAGTTGACAATGAAATGCAGATCATGAAAGATCTAAAACACGTGAGTAATCGCCCCAAAATGGAATTTCTGACGCTCCTATTTATAACAATGCTTTCAGCCCAATATCGTTCAATATGTCGACCATCACGAGCACGACAGGTGGATATACATCATCATGGAGTACGTTCCCGGTGGAGAGCTGTCCACGTACTTGCAGTCGCATGGCAGGATCGCAGAGGCCCAGGTTAGGACTATGGCGCGACAGATTTTGCATGCACTCCACTATCTACATAAACGGAAGATCACGCATCGAGATATCAAGCCAGACAATATCTTAATTTCGTCTCTTGATCCTCTCCGAGTGAAATTGTCAGACTTTGGTCTTTCAAAAGTAGTTCAGGAAGAGACCTTTTTGAGGACGTTCTGTGGAACATTGCTGTACTGCGCCCCGGAAGTCTACCCCGAGTATGACACTTACCGACGTGGCGAGGTTCGGAAACGGCGCAGGCTGGGTGATCCGTAAGTTCCTAATAACATGTGCTCTGCCGAAACTATACTGACCATCAGGCCTCCAAAAACATCCCCTTACGATCAATCTGTTGACATGTGGTCGCTTGGAGCCGTTCTCTTCCACCTTCTTTCAGGTGTTCCCCCTTTCGCTCCTCGAGGAGATGATCGTGGTGCTCAGATGCTGCGAATCATCATGACTGAGGATGCCGATTATAGTGAACTCCGCAAGGCAGGCGTCTCAGAGGATGGAATAGATTTTGTCGCTCGACTTTTAAATCGTGACCCCCAGTCTCGCCCGAACGAACGAGAATGTTTTAGACACCCTTGGATTGCAGGAGTTGCGGACATTGACGATTATGATGACGAGGACTTGTTTCTGGGTGTCCCGGATGAGCTTTCTGACATAGGCGAGGATCTCGAGGACGAAATAGACGCCTCTCAGCTGTCTTTGAATGATAAGCCGGCAGCAGAAGTCGCTGCTGAGGAGGAGGACGAATTGGCCCAGGCCAAGAAAATCAAGCTTGAATATCCGCCGGAGGAGATCCGCTATCCATCGCTGCCCAGTTTCGACAGTTTCTCGGCTCTTCAACCAGTTTCCCAGTCAACGCCAAAACGACTTTTTGGTGAGATTACGCCATCGATACTTCGAAGTTCTCACGCGTTGGGCGACAAGGTTGATGCATTTGAGGGCGACGACTTTGGCCTCCATGACTTCGTTTCTTCCACTGGTGAGTCGATTATCAGCGAC
The DNA here is from genome assembly GCF_003184925.1 of Aspergillus vadensis CBS 113365. Lineage (NCBI taxonomy): Eukaryota > Fungi > Ascomycota > Eurotiomycetes > Eurotiales > Aspergillaceae > Aspergillus > Aspergillus vadensis. The sequence goes on along the minus strand of NW_020292055.1, from coordinate 127,274 downwards.
GGCAACAGCCTGAACTCCATCCTCTCCCTGCCGGAAAACCCCGTCGCAGGGTCTGCACCTAGCTTAATGGGAGCTGAGAACCTTGTTGGGCAGCTGAACATGAACTCGTCGCACCCTGGCTTGAACAACATTCCCCGTCACGTCGAGGTGCCGGGGCCGCAAACTAGCGTGGCCGTAGAAGCCCCGAAGGACAAGGCCCCAGAGGTGCCCCCGCAGATCACTATCGATGATGAAACCCCTAAAGCTTCGAAATTCAACCGGCGGATTGAACTCCCCATACCTGATACTGCCAGTGAGCGTTCTAGTCCCGAAACGACAACGGGAAAGACCAACGATGGACATGCTGAGCCCGACGCTGCTCCTGAAGAGGTGTTCGACATTGAGTTGGCGAACACTATCGATGCCAAAACCGGACAGCGACTTCCTGACTTGCCGAAAAGGGAAGACAATGAGCCTTCCCTACAGCCTGCGTCCGATCAGACTCCAGGCCCAATCCTCAATACCGTGACGCAGCTTAGCAACTCACGCCCCCTCCTTGGAAAGCTGACCACTCTTCCCGGGTCCATCTTTGAGCTCACTATTCCGCTGGAAGCTCGGATGACATCCTGGGGCCGCGGCCCCCAAGCAACCATATGCTATCCCGAGCCAATGGATACACGGATACCTGCGTATGCATTGGAAGTTACCTTTTGGGCACCAGCCATCGAAACCAAGATTGCCGCTGGGCACGATTGGATGACGGTCCCCGGCGTGATGGCTATTCTCTCGACCAAAACCCGAAAGTGTATCTGGGTTAATGGAACTGAGCTGCGTCGTGGGCCCGAGAACGACAATGGCGGAGAAGGCTTTCATTTCGGTAAACTGTATACCGGCGATGTCATTACCGTCTATCAGCATCGGAACAAGTTTTTGAAGTTCGCGTGCGAATTTTACCATGGAGATAGTGCTCGCTCACGTCCCGATGAGGAGAAAGGCTTCACCGTGCGCAAAGTCTTGATGCCCAAGGAGAAGGCTGCCAACCGACAACCTGTACGGAAAATACCGCATGGGAAGAAGTAGGTGTCGACATGGTGGTACTTGGTTCGCTGACTGAGTTGGAAATGGCTATGAGGTATGGTGTAATGTCCCTGGTGTGGTATGGAGTTGTATGTATCTCTTATGTATGGGTTGCATCTTCGTTTGGTCTTGGGGGAACAAATGGGGTGGCTCAGTATTGATTTTGGCGTTTGTGCATATACATAATGATCTGGATAAGATAGGGTCTGGAGGGGGACAAAAAAGGAAAAAAGGCTACTCTCGTCAACGCATGTACGATCAACAATTGCATGGAATTTATCAATGGATACCACTATCTATTACCCGCTCACCTAGGCTACGTCTGAGACGTACCACTACAGAAGACATGAAATAATGTAGTGCCATAGTCCTACACAGTGCCGATAATACATTTGTATATTATTATCTCCTTGCTCAGGGACAAGTAGTAAGTACAAAGCTGCTGCTACTTTACTAGAATTAGATAGCACCCGCGCGCTCTAATAGTCACGAAGAGCAATTGTATTTGAGACAGGACTTTGCTATATACATTCATACTCTGTCAGGCTAAATATTCTTTTTTTAGTCAGTCTATACATTATCCCTAGGAGGCACAATGGCGAAATACAATCGGCCCTTCCATCTTATCCTTCTGTCCTCAGACGTAGACCACTGCGTATTATATTCTTTGGACAACCACCAGGAATAGCATTTCCAGGGGGGTCGCATGAGTTATGTATGCCTTCGAAGTAACAGACACCTGATATATGATATAGAGACAAGTTAATCTGAGTCTCTCAGGGATGGTAGAGTAAAGAGCAACAGACGTGAAAAGAAACACCATCTCCTTGGCAATAACAGTAGTTGCCGATATTGTGTTGAGGATCTGCGCTACAGCGATCTTAGGATGCACTTCGAACTGAACAAACAAAATTTCTGGACTGAAGACAGAAAGAGCACCTACTGGTTATAGCAAGGTCCAACACCGCTAGCTCCGGCAGCTCCCATGAACAGAAGGGCAACGATGGTGTTCGTCCAGAGTCTCATTTTGCATTTGATTTTCGTAGATTCATATGTAAGGGAGCACGTTGAATGACGGTAACTTGAGAGAGAGAAGAAGTATTGATCAGATGCACTGAATCACCAGTTCTTATTATTGTTGAACCCTAGCCTGGATGTAGCTAGAGCGCATCAATCAGAGTATTCGGTATTATACACCATATATTTCTCTCAATATAACTTTGCCAAAGCCAAGTGGTTTTACTCCGTATGGTACAAATACTACCAGTAAATTACTGTAAGCGTTGTGCTAGTTAGTTAGTGCAAGAGTAAAGTGCAAGGGTATCTAAGCGGATAAGTTAAATAAAGCAACACCACCACCTCTCCTTTCATTATACGTCGTCTTGGTCATTACTCATTATTTCGCCAGCCTGTCCAACTTGAATCCTATTTCAGTCCAATTTCTACAGTTCACTAAACGGCCAAACCATGTCAGATATAGATGCAAAGACTTCTCTGTCTGCTACTAGCCAAACTCCCCCTATTGCCCCCAACGCAATATCGGATGCAGATGAGCATCATGCCATCGACCCGTCGAATCTGGCCACCTACGAGAAGAGCCTCTACGACTTCCTGTGCTCCCAAGGATGGACTAGTACACAGTGTTTATGCTTCATCGCTCAGATCAAACCGATGAAAGAAGCCATCTCACGCCTTTTCTACTCGCAAGGTTGTAACACCGCCCAAGTGCAGTGTCTCCACGAGCAGTGTGAGATGGAATTCCCAGAGCATTTCCCAGCTCCTAAAGATGATGCCGAGCAACAGGATCTGCAGATGCAGCTGAGACTCAATGAGGAGATGAATCGTCGAAGGGCAATTGGTGAGCGCATGTACCCTTCAGTAGGCACTATGGATAGGCAGGTTGATGAGGAGAGAAGTGCTTAAGTGGGATTTGCTTAGATATTTGTGATATGTATGTACTTTGGTCTTTGTATCTCAACTCTGTCAAGTGTTCTAAGAAGAGAAGGCCCGGCAGGAACGTATGTGGGCTGAGAACAACTTTTCAATATATACATCTAAGATGGCTAGCAGAAGATTTGTAGTGAAGCTGCAAGAATAGTCTGAGTTCAATGAGTTGGCGAGTTGTGCCTGAACTTCTTCTTAGTAGCACCGATCGTGGTCTCTTCTTGCCTATACAATTGGTATAGGTTAGCTATATGGTCAACTAAGTACACACGCTGTCATAGTGGCTATTGGTGTAAAGCCATGCGGCGATAAAAGGATCATCTATACTCAAATTATTTGGCATATCATTTATTTCCCAAACTGTTTTAAAGTTTTATTCTTACTTATTGGTCAGTGAATACTTCTTGGGGATATTTGAGAAGCTCTTGCATTCAGTATCGGGTTGCCTCATCTTTAGTTCTTTACGGCGTTGCACATTGTGTAACCAACTAGTCTAAGAAAGTGAAGAAAAGTGGAATCGATATATATATTCGGGTTTCCCTCGACAATCTTCTGAAGACACCATGGATCTGTCGACTCTGGATTATAGAGAAATCTCACCGGAAAGAGAAGATAGTGGTTTTGCTTAATCTGAATGCGGAGAGTAGTGTACCTTTAGATCTTCTTTGCAGAACAAGAAGCCACTAGATGAAATTACTTCGCAACGAAGAATGCAAAACTGTTGAGACCCCGAAGACAAAAGGTCATTTGTTACATAACAACCTGAGCCTGAATATAACAACTATTTGTTAATTTAATCATTATTTGCAAAGTACAGTTGATATATCAGAAGACGAAAATCAAGCTTCTGCGTAGAGTGCATCCATTTATAGTAAGACCCAGCGCGGTGGACAATATGCTGCAGCACGGTATAGCTGAAGGTTAGGAAACGTGACTGAGGGCCTCGTTGCTTGTGGATGAGTGAAGCCCTCTTTCTCTATGTGAAGATACAAGGGTTTGCGTCAGTGGCGACAGATTGACAGCCACAAACAGCAAGCCATTAAAATTCTCCAAAATAAATCTGTTTATAGACTGTAGCTCGTATAAATCCTAGGAACTACATACGAACATACTAGCAGCGATCCTCAGGGTCTGGAATCAACTGGGTCCGTCAAGCCTGTACCTCTCGGCAACGATACGAAGGGCAGTTCCCTGGTTCGCAAGGTGGTATCTATTCACATTGAATAAGCGACGCCGGAAGCAGCCAGGTCCAACAGGTTTAAGAACCACATTATTTGGATATTGTCAAAGCTCACGAATCATCAAATCGGGAGGTTTCCCAATGCGTCGAAAAGCCACGATGGAAGCCAAAGCAACACCAGCACCACATGTGACCCTGACCGCTAAAGTTGAAAGACCGAGTGGGTCCTACTCTCTTTCCATGTGGATCTTGGAGATTAGTTTCTTCCTGCTAGTCTTGTCTCTCGGATTTCTAGCAGTTCTTCCATCTTCTCCGAACTGGAACATAGCTTGAATGTGTTCCACCGCTAAGGTGCTTCATTGTCGCATTAGGGGGTCTGACGGATGTGAGACAACCGTCTCTCGAGCCAGAGTGGCCAACTCACTACTTGCTCGCAAGTAATATTCGAAATGAGCAGATCCTCTCAACAAATTGCCAGGCTCCAACCGTTCGTTTCGGCGTCTGCGCGAGAAGCTCAAGCGAGGGGGCGGGGCTGTTGCTAGGATTTAATTAAATTAATCTGCTTTTTGCAGTTTAATCTCCTTCCTCCCCACCACCAACGAATGATGCTCTCTCGGAGCACCTCATTCTCACACACAGACGCTGTGACAATGTCCGACGCATTGGGTGGTCATCCTGATAGCCATGGCTCGGGTTCTATCCATGGTCCTCGCGCGGAATGTCTTACTCGACGATAAGGGGAGTAGGGAGAGGAGGGAGTTGCGCCCTCATCGCTGCCTCATGGGTGTTGTTGACCCTTGGATCCCTCCCATTCCTTCCATTCTTCAACCACTTCTCCGGGGCACCCCCTAGCGCGCCCTTGGAACTGTACCGTTAACCTGACAAGTGGCCCTCAAAGAAGAAAAAGTCCCCAAACGAAAGCGGACAGACCCGTTCGCGGATGGGTTCCTCTGTTCCTGGATTATTGTTTCGGCCTTTTTGGCGACTTGGTGATCCAGTTTTTATCAACGACCATGTCATACTATTCCTCTTCCGTCGTTTCGAGCTGGTGACTCCTGAACCGAAGAGTAATTTTACTTTAATTTCTAGCTCTCTTTGATTTTTCTGGTTCGATAGCGATCTGTTACTTCACTAACGTATCTCCTACACCTCCGCTCTAAAACCTCATCCTTTTCCTTTCTGCTGCGCTCTTGTTTTCCCCCCAAGTTGCGGGCGCCTGTTTCAAAGAAAGACATATCCCATTGACCTCCTCCACCGCGGCCCTCTGCCGAGCACGAACTCCCCAATCACGCCCGCCTGTGGCTGCTCCGCGGGCCGTTGTGCTCGCCCGCCATTGCCCTTCCTGCCGGCATCCCTGTCGGTCCCGACTCCCCGCTCATGTCGTTGTCACGATCGCCCTCTCCCCACCCCGCGGGAGCAGGATGGTCTAGTCCTGGACTCACCTCGCCCAGTGGTTCGACGACGCCTCACAATGGTTTTCTGTCGCCAAATCCTATAGGTGCCAGCGGCATCTCCTGGGCCGCCGCCAAAGCGAAGAGCGACGAGGTACGAGGCTACCCGTCCTTTTCGACGAAGAACAGCGGATTCTTCTCGCGTTCAAGACGCCAGCTCTCCGCCACTTTGCCGCGCTTTCGTTTAGGCTCAGGGTCTCCGAATGGCTATGTCGATAAGGATGAGTTTGGCCGGGGGCGGCCTCTCTCCCCAGCTACGGGCTGGCGCCTGGGATTTGGCAGGTCGGTTCTGCGGCGCAGACGATCGCGCTTGCTCGTGGCGCTGATCTTTCTTTTGCTGGGCTATATGTTTTTCGGAGCGTGTAAGTGAATCGCATACGTGTGGAACGAAGTCTGTAGGTGGCTAATCAATTGCAGCTCTTCTTCAAAAGTATCGGCGCTCTCCACTAGGCGGTGGGCGCAAGTTCGTGATCATACTAGAATCTAACATAGAGGGCGGCGTGATGGAGTGGAAGGGAGCGCGCGAATGGGCGATCGAGCGCAACAGCGTGTGGAACAAGAAGAATTATGTTGAGCGATGGGGCTACGAATTGGAAACCGTCAACATGTTGGCGAAGAAGCGGTATTCGCACGAATGGCGCGAGAGTTGGGAGAAGGTGGACCTTATCCGGGAGACGATGCGAAAGCATCCTGATGCTGAATGGTATGCTTGTCGTATTCAATTTCATGAGCGTCACTGACATGTGCAGGTTTTGGTGGTTGGACCTCAGCACTTGGATCATGGAATACTCTTACTCGTTACAGGACCATATATTCGACCGCTTGGATGAAATCATCTACCGGGACATCAATGTCTACAACCCGTTGAATATCAGCCATCCGCCGGACGACGCTTACCTGGACGAGGTGTCTCGATCGCCAAACGGAGACGGGGATCCGTCATCGGTACATATGCTACTGTCGCAGGACTGTGGGGGCTTCAACCTCGGCTCTTTCTTCATTCGGCGCTCCCTCTGGGCCGACCGCCTGCTGGACTCGTGGTGGGACCCAGTCATGTATGAACAGAAACATATGGAGTGGGAGCACAAGGAGCAGGATGCGATGGAGTACCTCTACGCAACGCAGCCGTGGGTACGCAGCCACGTTGGCTTCCTCCCCCAGCGATATATCAACTCGTACCCCCAGGGGGCATGTGGAGATGAGAACGACCCGAATGTCCACTACCAGGAAGATGAAAGAGACTTTCTGGTCAACATGGCCGGGTGCCAGTATGGACGCGACTGCTGGGCCGAGATGTACCAGTACCGTGAGATCAGCAAGCAGCTGAACCTGACATGGTGGGAGCGGATGAAGGACAAGTTGAACGGCCTTTACGAGAAGCTTTTCCCTGGCGAGGAGCAGCAAGTTGAATAGTCCGTTGCTGGATACGACATTTGCTTTGATGTTTATTGCAGATGATGACTGGTCTGAGAAATGACCATGTAAAATGCGGACTAATAATGACCTGTGACGGCGTATGGACGGGTGTGATGTTTGCTGATTTGTTGTACTTGGCGAGGCGTTTGGTGTTAACGATAGTTATCTAGACTTAGTAGCTCATCTATGACCTTTTACTGTACTCTCACCGATTCCTAACCACTAACAAACAAGTATACAACGGTAATTGCAGTGCACAGTGCACAACCCACTCACAACCCGCTTACTAAGCATACACCATACACGTGACCACCGCAGCACATCCGACCGCCCACACCCCCCAGCCAATCAAACCACCGCAATTGGAACTCTCGCGACCTCCGGAATCGAACTTGATACAACTTGACCTCCGAATATCACCGTGACCTCTTTCCCTCCCTCCCTCCGATCGACTATCCGAATCAAAACCGACAAAAAAAAAAGAAAGAGATTTGCAAAATGCCCACCCCGGAATCCGCCTCCTTCCTGGCCAAAAAGCCCACGGTGCCGCCTACCTACGAGGGCGTCGACTTCGAAGACAACGTCGCTGTCCACAACGCCCGCGACGCCATTATCCGTGAACAATGGGTCCGCAGTATGATGTCTCGTCTGGTCGGAGAGGAATTGGGCAAATGTTATGCTCGTGAGGGTGTGAATCATTTGGAGAAGTGTGGGGTTTTGAGGGGTGAGTTTATACCTTTTATTCCTTCCTTTTATTCCTTGCTTTTGTGAAGGATGGGGATATGCTAATGTGGGTTTGTTTTCCGGGGATATAGAAAAGTACTTTGAGTTGCTGGGCGAGCGCAAGATTAAGGGTTACTTGTTCCAGGAGAAGAATTACTTTGCTGGGGAGGGAAATAAGTCTGCTTAGATTTGAAGTTGGGGGATGGGATGGGTTGAATCGGTTTCTGTGTTATGTTATGTGATATACAATATATGCATTGTGTTTTATTTTCATACTCTTTTCTCTGGGTTTGGGTTGTGGGGAGTTGTGATTGTATAATATGTTTTGAGATGGGTGGATATGGACTCTAGCTCTGGGTTTATACGGGTTGCTAGGTGTGAGTGGATTGCTGTGTCTGATTGGTACTGCGTATGCGGAGTAGAACCTATGTGTGCATAGGCAGACCATATGGTATGGTATTTGTATACAAGCTCAAAATCAATAATAGGCACTGTCACTCCGCTCCGGCACTGTTCCCGGCGTATACACACGCGCTACACTGGCTGCCTCTTCATCACTATCCTCGACATCACTCCCCGGTCCAAAGTCGTCCTCCGCCGGCGGCGCACGCATGCGCACCAGCTGCTCCTCATCCAGCGAGGGGATCTTGTACGGCGCTGGCGCGGAATGAATATCTCGACCGGAGGGCAAGTTTGCTAGCAGGTCCGCAGAAGGTGGAATCAGCTGGGTATTAATCTGTGCTCGGCAGTTAGCAACATCATTCCAAACCAATGACGGGGATATCACCAACCGTATCATTCATTCGCACCCACTTCGTCTCCAGCATCTCAATCACTCGACTCTCCTCCTCCCGACCTGCATTATCCCCCGGTCCGAGCTCGCCCTTCTCCGTCCGATCCCGACTGCCCGCATCCTTCTCCATCCGTCTCTCCTCCCGCCGCTCCATCCAACCCTGCTTCAGCCTCGACAGCCCGGTCCGGCTCTTCGTACTCGTCTCCTTCGCTTCCGCTCCACCTGTCCCAGCTCCCCTGACCCCCAATGCCCCCTTCGCTGCTCTCAACCATGCAATGCCCTCCCCTATTTTCCCGGACAACTCCGCATCCACACCGAAGAACCGACAGGCTCTCGCCCGCGCAACCCGTCCCAGCACCCGTGTATACCCTAGCAGATCATCATCAATTCCCATCCGCCCCTCTGACCGGACAGATCCCAGCCCCGCAGCAGCTTGCTCCGCGTACTCCGCAGCCCGGATACATAATCTAGCGAAGAGGTGCGCGCGGACCTTGGGGATCTCCGGCGCGCGGACCATCCAGTCCTTGTCATTGGGATTGCGCGCCTGAATACAGGCCGCGACGTAGGAATCGTCCTTCAACACAGCGAGGAGGGTTGCTTCCGCGAGGGCGAGACAGGAGAGGGCCGCTTGCGTGGCGGGGTCGAGGTCCGGAAGGGTAGAGGTTCCATTTCTGTTGTTGTTGCAGATGGAGTGGGCTGCGGTTGCGAAGGAGGGCGAGGAAGCGAGGAGTGAGTGTACGGCGCTGGCTTGGAGGAGGTGTTTGGTGGCTGTTTGGATGGCGGCGGTGCGCTGTTCCGGTGTCGGGGTCGTGGATGCGTAGAGGGTGCGGGTGACGCCGATACGGGCGAGGGAGTTTAGCACGTAGCTGAGAGTGGAGAGGACAAAGGCTATCTCAAGGTCGAGACCCTGTCCTTGGATGCGGGTGGTGGTGGGCCGCTGCTTGAGGGAGAGCGTGGTGGTGGGGTTGGTGAGGGTCGGGCGCCAGGAGGATGTGATCTCGGTGCGGAGGGTGATTTCAATGTCTTCGGTGGGAGATGTGTCGCCAGGTTTGCTGCTGAGACCGCTGGAGAGAGCGAGGAGGTAAGGGAGGTAGCTGGTTATGGTGGTGAGGAGAGTCTGCAGGTGGGCGTCCTGTTGCGGACCGCGGGGTAAACGCTTGTGTGCTTTGAGAGCTTGTCGGAGAGCATGGCGGGCGGTGGTGGCTGCTTGGGGGAGAGAAGGGTGGGTGCTGGAGGTAAGGAAGGTCTGGAAGGAAAGATGGGAGGTGGAGGGCAGTGTGAAGGCGTAAACCATGGTGACGGTAGTGGTGATTGGGGGTTGAAGCTGGAGTGGAGTAGGAAGGGGAGAGCTGGAGTTGAGTTGGAGGAGGTGAAGATCTCCGCGGCAGCCAAGAAGCTCGTTTGCATTGGAACCTACGGGAAAAGCACGTCGGGGTCAATTCGGGCCTATTGGCCGAACTCATTAACTCATGTGGCTTATACGCTGTTATGCTGTAGATACATGATTTCGCTTGCAGGATGGCTTTCCATCCCTCATTCGTCCCGATTGCCTTCTTCGCACATGTTTCAAGGCGTAGATGCTGTTTTCTGACTCGGTGGATAATGATAAATCCAGCCTACTCTGGCCCTAAATTGTGACAACCTGTCTGTAGCAATGGCAAGTGATATGCTGATACTCCCAAGCTGGTGGACGATCTGCTGGTCATTGTGATCAAGCTGGGCCGGCCAGCTGTCCCAATGCCAGATACGGTGTAGGCGTTGTGATGCAGCTAGGCGTCTCGAGTCTGGCTTGTCGGGCTGCAGACGACCGACAGCCTTGTTGCAGTGTATTGTGAAGTGGTCTCTTTTCGAACGACCTGTTTGCTGTCTCATCATACATCCATCCCTTCCCCATCGGACAAGTTGCTCGGCGCACTACTGACACCAGACGAATCGCTGTCAGCCATGTACGGCGCCCGCGACCGCATTTGTGATCCCCAGTCCTGGAGACTGGGCGCGCCTCCCTCGATGATGATAGGATGCTCGTCGGCACTCTTGCCGAGCACGGTTCCCGCATATCTCGACTCTTCGCCGGTTTTGCTGTGTTTCTTCTTCAATGCCGTCAAAAAGTCTTCTTTCTCGAGAGCGTCCGCATCAACCATGTCGCCTTCACTGGGCACGAATCCAGCAATCCGTCGAATCTCCCGGTTGGCCGGCCCAGTGAACCACGACAGAAAGCCTTCTAAACCTCGCATATCTTCTTCTCCCTGCCAATCCTCCTCCCATTCTCGCAGCTGGGGTCGTAGCGCGCCTGCGTCTTGCAGCGCTTGGTAGATATCTTCGAGGACCGGAACAGGGTCATGCGGATGAGCGTTTGCAGCATGGGCAGTCGTAGATGAAGCAAGGATCATGATGTATTGGGCGGTAAGGTCAGCGAGAGTGTCTAAAACGGACGGTCGCGTCGCATGGAAGCCTGCTGCGCGCAGGATCTGGATGATTGGCGGGCGGAGAAGAGCGTTGTGTAGATTGGAGCCAGACATGTTGGCGTATGGGTTGTGATGAAGAGCAACGATAGAGACGTCGAGAAGAGCTATTCAGCTCGCAGACGAGGATTATATAGCTAAGAATATTAGCGGCTCAATGCGTCGCTATTGTTGAGGTCGAGTGTTAGGAGATGAATAGGAAGCAAAGAGAGGATCAATGCTGAATGGAAGGGCCTCTTACTGCCTTTTCGGGGTCTTCCGCCTTCTGGCTCCGCCCTCGAGTCTTCGTCTCCGCTGTAACACAGCAAGCTTCACTTCACTCCATCCATCTGCCAGCCTCCTACCATCTCTGCTTTGACCTGATTTCGCTCACTTCTACATCGCATCTCCACCGACTTGGTGGTCACCCCTCGCCATGTCGGACACACCTCGTCCATCCCTCAAGCTCACCTTCGGGAAAAAGAAGGCGCCCGAGGAAACACCCCAGAAACAACCTGCTGCACCTCCTCCGCCAACAGAGACCCCTCAACGCAAACTTACGCTCAAGATCGCCCGTAGACCAGCACCAGAAGCGCCGCCTGAGGATGACAAACTCAAGAAAAAGAAGAAGACTTCGAAGAAGCGCCCAGCAGAGGGACCCGCGTTGCAGGAACCATCCACCACGGTCGCGACAGCCCAGCCCTCTGGACCCAAACGTCTGAAGTTAAACCCATCGAAGAAGCCCGGGGTCCAGTCGCTCCGTATCAAGAACAAGGGGCTGGTCCCCAACCGACCGGTGGGCGTTGGCTACGACTCGGAGGCGTCCGATACAGAAATCGACCCATCGATCGAAGAACAATTCATTTTGCGCATGCTGCCCGGAGAGGATTGCGAATATCTACAACGCGCCATTTCTGAACGCCGGTTCGACCGTTCGGAGATTTCTTTCAAGCCACTCACCCGTGAGGGACGACGCGCCATCTTCAAGATCCGCGATCACCAATACGCCGCAGCGCTGGTCGACTTGCCATGTATCATTGAGGGTATGAAGAGTTGGGACCGGCGTGGGTGGTACAAATCTGCGGATATCTGCCAGATGCTTCTGATCCTTGGCCCGGTTGCCAATGAACAAGAGGCCATGGACTACCCACTTCCCTCGGACATTCTACACCCAGATGACAAGACACTGCAATACCCACATGGTCTCACGCCGCCATTGCGATGGGTGAGAAAGCGCCGTTTCCGGGAACGAATTAGCACGCGGACTATCGAGCAGGTCGAGAAGGCCGTCGAGGATCTGATCGCCCAGGATGAGGCTGCCGTGGCACCTATCCGCTATGAGCTGGTTGATAAGACAGCATTGAACCGGGCTGAGGGACTGGTCCAGAGTGGTGATTACGACTACGAAGACGAATACGATGATGAGCAGGATGCCGAGGGTGAGATGGAGGAAGGCATGGAAGACGGCGGTCTGTTCGATGATTTCGAAGACACCCTTGCTGCCGAAATGGAGGCTGCCTTGGCTGCCGGCGACGAAGGCGAGGCAGGCGCTGCGGCCGCGGCACCCGGAGCCGAACCACCATCAGATGCTGGGGTTTACCAAGCGGGCACACCGATGGCAACGAAGCCGTCCACGCCAGCGCCAGAATCATCCGGTGATGAGAGTGACGGGTCCGACGATGGCGACGAACCGGAAGACGAGCTGGACGATGAGCAACTCGAGCAACAGCGGCAGATGCAGCAGCAACGCGAGGAAATTGCCGAATTGGAGGCACTGATCCGGGCCGAGACGGCGAAGTGGGAGAAGATGCAGAACGCCATTCTGAAGGGCAAACTGGCCAAGCGCATCCACGATCTGAAACAAGATCTATCACTGAAGAAGGTTTCTATCGGCGAGGGCGATGATGCTGATGGTTAATCAACACCTTACCCATATGTCTGTATGCTAATAGCTATTGATCGATTTCTGATACCCCATTACAAACTATCCATACCATTAACCTATCCTATTCTATCCTACCCCCTCCCTATAATCCACCAAAAACCACACTAAAGTATAATAACAGAATCAAACAACCCTCCCCTTAGACCCCCGACTCGCCGCCCCCACCACATCCACCTCCTCATCCTGCCTCAACTTCCTCCTCCTCGCCTCCTCCCCCTCCCCCTCCGGCGGAGCCGGACTCTGTCCAACCCGATCCCCCAACATCCTATCATGCATCTCCCTCTTCTGATCCAAGTCCGCCATTTCCCCCTTCTCGTACCCCGGCGCCCCTGGCCCCTCGGCACTGCCTACCGCGCCCGCATGCGCCCCGGCTTGTGCTCTGGCCCGCGCATCCGCCGACTTGCCCTGCACGGCCCGCGCGATGTCCCCTTCTGCGGGCTGCTGCTCGACTCCGTATTCGGTGTCGAGGGTGGAGGCTGCGTTGCGCATGGATTCTTGGTGCTTAGCGGTGTTGGAGTTGGAGTTGGAGTTGGAGGGTTGGGAGGCGGCGTTGCGGGTTATGGGAGACAGGGCGTCGCCGCGGTGTCGGGGGAGGTGGTCGTATTGCGATGGGTTTTGGGATGAGGATTGGGAAGTGCGTTGCTCGGAGGGTGTGTGGGTTACTGGGTTGGTGGATTGGTTGTAGGCGGCTTGTTTGGGGGGTTGGGGGGGTTGTTGTTGGTGGGATGATTGCATTGTGGTTCAGAATAGGGCCTTGTAGATTGGAATTAATTAATTGATTGGAGTTAATGGGTGGATGTTATTGTGTCGCTGTGGGTGGTTGGAATGGAGGAGTTGGGATGTGGTGATGGTGGTGATGGTAAGTATAAGAGAGCTGTGAGGGGATGACGTCAGTGATGATGTGATGTCAATATTGGAGGGAGTGAAGAATAGTTGGTTCTTAAGTATATTGGGTAGATTGGTTGTAGAGATTGTCTGGAGTACTCTATCTCATGGAGTTAGTGGTATTGTCCTGCCTTGGAGGTGATTTGACATCTGGTTCGTTCTGCTTGGGGATCTGCTGATGGTCTGTTGCTTTGGCCGTTAGCTGTCATATTCCCATCTGGCTGAGTTAGGAGGGCACATTATAGAAGTGCGGGATCAATTAATAACTTAAAGATGTTATTATATAATAAAAGCGGTTAGTGGGATAACAGATGTCAAATATGATAGACAGCGAAAGAGAAGTTTTACAGTAGCTAATCGATGGATGGGTGATGAGGGTATGTGGGGATGACGGATGCAGCTGTGATGGATGGAGCTTACGCCGTTAGAATTTAACTACTATGACTAACGAACTATTTGCATGGGATCATCGCAGTCAGATGAGTGCTACCCAAAAAAAGCAAATATATACACATACTCCCCTCAGCATAAGTATACAATCTTGACAAGAACATAAGCCACATGCAATAAATCCAATCGGGAACATGCTTCAGTGGCATGTGATACCGCGGGAATCACTCCTTATTCTTAATTTCCCCGGATATAGCAAACAATACAGTTTAACGATTACTGATCACAACTAACCCTCAAAGTACTATACAAGACCACCATTCCATCTTCTCTACCATCCCCGCTTCATGTCACACACGTACACAGTCACCAACGAGTAACAAGCAACAACCCTCTCCCACTGTACCACCACCACCACCATGTCCACCACATCTCCGCTCTTCACCCTCCCCATCCCTTCCACCTCCGGCTCCATCACCTGCACCAACCCGTCCCCCGATCAACCAACAATCTACCTCCTCACCTTCATCTCGCCCCCAGATAACCGCCTCACCCCGACCTTCATCGACACCTTCCTCGTAGCCCTCGACATCATCGAACACCGCTACCAGAAGGGTGTGGTAATCACCACCAGCGGGATCCCCAAGTTCTACAGCAATGGACTAGATCTCGAACTTGCGCAATCCACAGAGGGATTTCTGGACAAATGGCTGTGGAAGTTATTCCGTCGACTGTTAACGTATGTTCTTAACTTCACCACTAACAAACATAGACCGTACTAATATAGATCATCTATGGAATACAGCTACCCCATGCCCACCATCTCCCTCCTCAACGGCCACGCCTTTGCCGGCGGCTTCATGCTCGCCATGTACCACGACTACCGGATCCAGAACCCGAGTAAGGGCTTTCTGTGCATCAACGAGCTCGAATTCGGAGTTCCGTTGCAAGCGCCCATGATGCATGTCTTCCGGGAGAAGTTGACGCCGAACGTCTGTCGGGATGTTGTGCTCGAGGCGAAGAGGTTCCCTGGGCCGGAGGCGCTGCGGGTGGGGATTGTGGATGGCCTTGGGGGTGTGGAGGGGACGGTGAAGTTCGTGAAGGAGAGGAAGTTGGTGTTGATGCCCAAGACGGAGATTTATGGAGTGATGAAGGAGGAGATGTATCGGAGGTTGTTGGGGGTGGTGGATGATCATTCGGGGAATTTGGAGTGGAGAGAGAGGGTGGAGGAGAGGAAGGGCGAGATGGAGGAGGTTGGGAGGAAGAGTGTTGAGGTTTGGGAGGGGAGGAAGGGGGCGAAGTTGTGATGTATTATTGCATGTGGTGTACTAGATATATAGATGATTCATACTAAGGCTCTATATAGAACATGAGGTGATGGGAATGGTGGTAGTAACTTTTCATAGAGACTGGAGTTACTACTAGTCAGGGTCAATTGAATCTACAAGGCTGATCACAGCCTTCTCCATACGGCTTTATCTCGATGAGAAATAGATGTAAGACATGCGTGCCTAGAAAGGCAACAGCTAAGGAAATACTATAGGGCAATCCACTAAAATCGCCAGGTACTTCTGATACTCGTGAGAGAGAATGGCAAAGTGCCTTTAATAATTTCATTGCTGTCTCACATCACTTTTTCCCAAGTTACTATACTATCTCCACCAACCTACATTACAGCAATCATACCTGATACGAATAGTAGTCACCTAGTAGTATTCTTGTATTCTCTAATATTCTATCTACTCCAAAACAGTCCACTGCATATTCCCTAATCTCAATCTCAGTAACATAATCACAAAACCCAAGCAAGCAACACAGTGAGCTCAAGGTGAACTGTATGCATACTCCGCCACACTCACTTCACGCACTTTTGTTTCATAAACACAGCATGATGGGCTCGCTCGCTCGCTTGCTTGCCTTCTTTAGTGAACTTCAATTCACCGTGCTGGGATGGGGCCTTGCCCTCGCAAAGTAAGACTTATACAAGATTTTTAATGGTCGGATTGGCGTGCGATCACGCTTACTACTACTACATCGTTTAGTAATGCTCATGGTGGTCTCGCTGTTGACTTCATAGCATTTTACATTTGCTAGGTATTTTTACTCAGCTATATCTTCGTTTTCATCAAAGTTTGCTAAATGTTCATATCAGATACAGCTTGATTTCAACATGGAGAGCAGAAAACGCAAGGCGGATGATGAATTGGATCCCAGCGCTGATGATGTTGGCAGTGTGCCTGAGGTCGATCCTAGCACGTCTGCCAGCGTGCCTCAAGTTGAACCCACTACTGCGGATAGCGTCCCTGGGGGCAGACCCATCACGGCTGACAGCATTTCCAAAGTCGATCCCGCCATGGCCGCTTACATTGAGAAGAGACGCAAAGAAAAGGATGACTGGCTGGTGCGGCAGGGAAAGGCACTGTGGAAGAACTACTGGACCGTGAGAGAACAACAGCTTTCCAGGCCTTTCGGGCCACTGCCGAGCTATCCAGAGGTGATCGAGGTCTGGCAACGTGATGAGGTAAGATAGGATACGGACGTGAAATCGGTTGTGGTGGGCAAATCATTGACGGGCATTAGGTGGACCAAGAAGCTGCATCCTCGGAGTTCCCTCCAAATGGAATAACTGATAAGAACCCTCCTCTTTCTTACGACGTCATCGCAAGTATTCTCTGGAAAACCAAGGGCCACTGTCCCCAGGCACAGGCGTGGTTGAAGAGCCATGAGATGAACAGATTCATGCGTGCTAATGTGATCGTGAGGCACTATGGACGTGAGAATCTGAGAAAGAAGGCGCTCCATAACATGTACCAGAGAAAACTTGGTCTGCAGAAGGCGGCCATGGAGTCCGCGCAAGTGATGGATGATGGGAAGGAAAACCAGGAAAATGAGGCTACCCCTTGGGACAGAATCATGGCAGCTCATGACAGACTTCGAAAGGCGATGGGTGAACCTGAGGTATTTGCGCACGAGATTCTGTTGTGGTAGCTATTCCCTGTCACACCGTCAGTTTTGCCGGCACATGTCAGTAGGCGGCTGACGTACCCTCTGATTCTGTCTCTTTGAATTACATAGTAAAGATGAATGTCCACTCATGTACCAAAGCTTGACGGTTCACTGGACGGTTCTTGTAACTAGCTTTTCCAATAATCACTGATTATCAAGTCTTCTTGTTTCTGTTGGTGCCTTTGGCCTTTCCCGGACTCTCTAGCTTGTCCACTAGAGGCCGATACGGCGAAGCTAACACATGCTCTGGCGCTCTTTGAGCACTATCGTCGCGCCTGGGTTCACCGGACGACGGCCGCCTCCGCTGCTCCTCGTGCATCTTATCCAACGGTTCGCCCACGATCTGGTATTTATTCCAGTTGATGGGAGGCATGCGGACAACATTCTGCGGCGTGGGCAGGGTCCCTAGCCCAGCATAAACGCCTCTCTTCGGACTCTCTACATTCTCGTCTTCCTCATCTTTGTCATGAGTGAAGTTGATGAAAGCCCCTGTATCCTTCGCCGACAGATTCCCGGCCGCCAGTTCGCGGGCGAACCCTTCTGGGTCCTCTGCTGCGGCCTTCTTGAACTTTTCTAGCGTCTGAATATCCCGCATGCTTTGCTGCTTCTGGAGCTGAAGGATAGAGATCGCGGATCGCAGAGCAATGGCATCTGGGTTCTCGCTCTCCGAGATCGGGACGGCGGCCGGTTCGGGCGCGAACACGGGGGCTGCAGCCGGCGGGGTAAAGTCCGCTAATGAACCATAAGGGGGCACTCTTGTTGTTGGCGAAGGCGACGCCGCAGGAGGAACAATAGGGTGAGGAGCGCCGTTCCCCGCGGCCGCGTTCGTGACAGGCACAAGATGGGCAAAGACGGGAGTCACGGGCGAGTAAGGTGGGCGCGGCGGAGTACCTGGCCGATCAGGCTGGTTGCTTTGATTCTCCTGCGAAGGCTGCATTGCGCAAAGTTGGAGAGAGCAGGAACCAGAGGGGTTGTTGAGGAATGATACGTGGTAGGAACCAGAGGATAACCTGATCCAACGGATTGCTGGCTGGATCGATGCGATGATCGACGGGAATGACGTCTGTGCCTGCAACTGAGAGGTTTGAGGGATGGTAATAGCGGTGACGGTCAGGAAGCAAGTCTAACGAAAGTGACAAGTCAAGAACACTGCTCAATATGAGACAGTCAATGACAGTTCATGTTGGACGAGGCGATGCTTGAGTCAGAAGAGTGATGGAAGGTGCTGGATGCGCTTATCGAAGGCGATTATCGGGGTTCCAGTGCGGAGTCAATCAACCCCAGTCACTTTGCTTGTTGGTGGCTGGGAAAGACATGCTGATGGCATTTGGTTGGAAAGTGCATCTCCACAATACATTTATTGTATCGACTATTCTTGTATACTTCTCAATGAATAACCAGTGAATTTCTATTCAGCAGCAGACAATAGGAAGTAAATAAATAAACAGTTAAATGAAACTCTTCTAGTGAATGTGTCTATTTTAGGAAACCATATGGCCTGATCTGGTGGCCTGATTGATGCCTGCAGATTTTTCACCGCCAAATTTATTCGAAAAATTAAAGGCAAAATCCGCATTCCGTTAAGATTGAACCCTCTCCAGAGTCTATTCAGTCTCGCATTCCTTTCCCTTTTTCTCACAATGAAGCGCAAGACTGATGGAAGAGAATCCCTCGGCGGCAAAGACCAGCCCGAGTCCAAGAAGCGCGCTTTGTCGAGCGAAGAAGCCGCTGCGCGCTTCCGTGACGGCTTATTCGAGCCGTCGGTCCTGAAGGACTATACCGAGCAATATGCCCAGTCTGCTCCGTATGCTGCCCATCATACATTCTGACTGGCAGATAACCTGAGCGAAGCTAACCCCAAGTCCAAAGGTACAAGCATGGTGTCATTCACCCCCTCATCGAGCCCTCCCTCTTGCGCGCCGTCCGCGACGAAATCCAGGCCCAGGTGCAGTTCACCGAGAAGGAAACCGACATCTACAAGATCTTCCAATCCGGCGACCTGGCCAACCTGGACGGTCTCGACGATGCCTCTCTTGCGAAATTGCCCTCCATCCTCAAGCTGCGCGACGCCATGTACTCTGCCCGCTTCCGTGAGTTCCTCTCGAAGGTCACCGGCTCTGGAAAGCTGAGCGGACAAAAAACCGACATGGCCATCAACGTCTACAACGAGGGCTGCCACTTGCTCTGCCACGACGATGTCATCGGAAGCAGACGTCTGTCCTACATTCTTTACCTCACCGACCCCGACCAACCCTGGCAGGCCGAATGGGGTGGCGCACTGCGTCTGTACCCCACGACAACCAAGAAGGATGCCAACGGCGACGACGTCCTGATCCCCAGCCCGGACTACTCTCTCAGCATCCCTCCCGCCTTCAACCAGCTCAGCTTCTTCACCGTCCAGCCCGGAGAGAGTTTCCACGACGTCGAAGAAGTCTACCACCCGAAAGACAACGAAGACAAGTCCAAGAAGCGCGTGCGCATGGCTATCAGCGGCTGGTTCCACATCCCGCAGGAAGGCGAAGACGGCTACGAAGCCGGTCTGGAAGAGAAGCTCGCTGAGCGCAGTAGTCTGGCCCAGCTCCAGGGCCGCGGCGACATCTACGACCTCCCCCAGCCCAAGACCGTCGACTGCGAGAACGAGGACGAGCAACAACCCGAGGAAGGAGGCAAAGGAAAGGGCAAGGCGAAGGTGGAAGAGGAGCCCACGCCCGAATTCACAGAATCCGACCTCGCCTTCCTGATTCAATACATCGCCCCATCCTACCTCACCCCCGACATCGCCGAGGAAATGTCCGAGACCTTCTCCAACGAGTCGTGTCTCAGTCTGGAACGATTCCTTTCGGAGAAGTTTGCGACTCGTGTTCGGACCTACATTGAAGAGCAGGAGAAGAAGGGCCTGCCCAGTTCCTCCGACGAGATTCTCGCCGAGACCGGATGGACGGTCGCCCGTCCTCCCCACAAGCAGCGCTACCTGTTCCAGCAACATGGCACCGCGACCCAGGACCAGAAATCTCCGATCCAGGAACTCCTCGACGACCTTTTCCCTTCCCGGGCATTCCGCAAGTGGCTCGCTCTGATCACCGGCGCGGACCGTATTACCAGCTACGACTACCTGGCGCGTCGCTTCCGCAGAGGCCAGGATTACACCCTGGCCAGTGGCTATGATGGAGAACAGCCCCGTTTGGAGCTGTCGCTTTGCTTGACGCCCACTCCGGGCTGGGAGAAGGAGGACGACGAGGAGGAGGAGGATCAGGATCAGGATCAGGAGATGGGCGAGGGCTCATCGGAGGAGCAGCAGAAGAAGGCGGTCAAGCCGAAGAACAAGAAGGATGAAGGAGCCGTCGCCAACGGCGACGCCGAGGAGCCTTCGGTGGGTGGATACGAGATCTACATGGCCGGCGACGACGAGGATGAGGGCGATGCAGCGATCTACCGGTCCGCAGGCGCCGACGATGACGATGACGGCATTCTCTTCAGCACTGCCGCCGGATGGAACCGACTCAGCATTGTGTTGCGGGACAGCGGCACCCTGAAGTTCGTCAAGTATGTCAGCGAGGCTGCCAAGGGTGACCGTTGGGATATTACGGGTAACCTGGGGGTGGAGTTTGAGGATAACGATGACGAAGATGAAGATGATGAAGATGTGGATGATGATGACGTTGAAGAAGAGGAGGATGAGTGAATTGGTAAATCACAAACTGAAACAGGAAAATGTCGTATATTTTCCCCTACTGTACATACTACGCAACATGATGAACCCCAAACAATCTTGACAAAAATAGATACAACTATTCCCTAGGATTTACACACTTCTGCCTACAGTAAACGCCCCGAAACACACACACACACACACACACACACACAGCCACAGCCCATTCCATTCCATCCCACACACCCAATCCAATCCAATCAACAATATAATTCCAAGTAGTACATAGGCAGCAACGATATATACCCAAAACACCGCAGGATCAATCCCTAAACCTTAAGTACCATCCCTTTTACCCACACCCTGTATGATATACGATCCTCGTAAGTAGGAACGAAACCTAGTTGTTTCGCACCGCCACCCCAGCAATCGATCCTTCGGAAAAAACACTACCTACTAACTAAATTACGAACAACGAACGCCCGACACCCCACTTACTTGTGGGCAAAAAAAAAGGAAGGATTCGATGACTTTCTACAAAGTCAGATGGGTGTTTGTGTTTGTTGTTTGGTTCATCGAGTGGTGGATAATACATGTGATGATGAATATTTATTTGTTTCATTGTTGACTCGTCATATATTATCATAATATTTGTAAGTAGGTAGGTGGGGGTAGTGTTTTAAGTAGTTGGTACGGAGTACGTAGTAAGGACGGATGATCCGATCCTGCGGTGATTTGCGCAGGGTATATACATATATAGTATACCGTAGTACTTTATAGTAAACTGGTTATTGATATATTGTTGGATAGGTAGTAGTGTGGGTGGATGATATTTTTGGAAACTAGAAGGGGAAGGGGGAGGGGGCAAATTGATGCAGGGGATGGATGGATAGTTCATGTCTGGAGATATTAGTTTATCAGGTTGTATCTAATGTAATACATACTAGATGGATTGATGCTTGTACTATATATTTGTATCATGGTTTCTTTCTTGAATATGTTGTAGTATGTGTAGATTATATTAAGTGGTGTAGTGGTTTACACCTTATTATGTCACTTGGCTTGAATCAGTACTAGACCCTAATTGAGTAGGGGACTCTGGAATCATGTCACCATAGTGAATGCGAGAAAGAGTAAGTAAGTCTATGATTCTACTGTATGACGTGCTGGATGCTGAGAAGGGGTTTCTATTCTAGATAGTGTGGGTCTGTGAGTATTCCATTGCAATTGTAGCTACTTTCACGATCTACAATCTACTATATCATTAATGTCTGATGGGCTTTGGGACTAAATGAAGTAAATACAGTCAAAATCTAACAGTTCACCTCGTATACAGGGTATATTTTCCCTTTCAATGATCGGATATGATATAGCGATCTCCGAATTATTCATTCCCCTTAGCACAAAAATATACACCAACAGAACCCTTAAACCTACTGATGATACACATCACAAATAACTCACGATCATGAGACCACTCCCACTTCCCCAATATTCTTTCTATCCCTGATTGATTGATTTATTCCAACTAAAGTATACTTGCTTATTCCTCTTTATACACTTATACTTTTTCCTCCTAACAAATCATCCGCGGAATCAAGTCCGCTGCAGATTGATTGGCCATCTGTCACAGGAGCTATTTAAACCTTCTTTTTCTTTTTGTTTCTGATTTCCAAGCCAGGACACTCGACTTTTGGAATTTAGACTTTGCATTTGCTTGGAGCAAGCCATACTGTAAGCCATATTGCATAGTTCATTTGTCACATGGGAAGTAACTATTTACTGGAATACCACCAATCACTTATGAAAAAAGATTTCAAATTCGAGCCTAGTTATACTTACTTATGCCACAGATTTGTGATGAACGGTCCCAAATTTCAGACTCCTCATTCAATCCCAACTATTCAATTTGGCATGCATCGGGCTTTGAAAAAGATGTGCTGAATACGACTCCGTAGGGCTACATTGACACTTGATTGGTGGATTGCTGTAACCAGGAGGCGTTTCAGAGATCCAGCCTGTGCCTTATTTCGAGGCACAAACTGCGGATTCCAGCTGAGCTGAGACCCTATCACCGGAGAGCCTCACCGTGGCCCATGGTTTCTTGGGTGTCAAATCCCGGCTTTTGGGGCTCACATACTTTGTCCTATCTTGGCAACATTTCCCTAGTTGATGATTATGGATTAACGTCTCGCAGGATTGCGGGGTGGGACGTGCTCTCTTGCTTGAAACGGAATGTTTAACGGAGTCCGGGTTTGGGGTTCATGGACGAGGCCGAGTCTGCCAATCAGGGACATTTCCGCAATAACTACTTCCTACTTACCTAAATAAGACACTCGAAACTGTGCTCCGTAGGGCTAAGGGATGGGGAGGAATTGGGATGGCTGAAGCATTGGGGGCCACCCCACGTGGTTCTGGCCCGCGTATACTCGGAGGTCAGGAACCTGGTTCTCTGTGCGTGAAAGTGGACGCATCGGATTACTTGTCGACACATCCCGTGAGGCTGTGGACGGGAGGATTAGTTCAATTGGAAATATAACCTGCTTTTTTTTTTTTTTTTTTTTCTTTGCGAGGGAGGGGTAGAGAGAGTGTGTGGTGTGCGTTGGACGTTCGAAATCGTCGCCGGCCCCTCCCACTCAGCCTGAAGTTGGGGTCGGAAATTGTGACAGGTGCCCTCTATGCATGGGCGTCAAGCCCACCCCCTGCTTTTGCGCGGGCGATGATTGATACACTCCGTCCTAATTGGTCTCACTTGACCGCGCGGTGCAAATTGGTGGTTTGATCCAGCTCAGCCCTTCTCATGGCTTCTCAATCATGGATATTCTACTGCAGGCGGCGCTGTATCAAGTTCAGCGGGCGTGGTTCAAACTCGACCCCTTCGCTTGCAAATGAGGCAACCGGGCAAGTTCCGTTTGTCTCTCCGATGATAGAGTAAGCTCATTAACCATGCTTATTGAGGCGACAAAACCGAGTTGGGAACTTAGCCTCGGACTGCAGAGCTTATTGGGCCTGTGGATCGATCGATTCCTGTGCTTAGTGTGCTGAAGGATGCGCCGGCGGCCCAAAAAGACGGCCGTGGCGACTAGTTCATTGTCCGGTGTCCGTTTAGAAACGGAGGGAGTTGGTGTCCCTCGAAGGATGCCTCGGTCTGTTATCACCCTTTTCCAGCACTGAGTGAGATGTGTCATTGGTGAGGAATAATTACTTTTTGACCAAGGAGTTCGATGATAGATTGAGACGAAGCTGATCGGAGAAGTCCGTAGTCACGGCATTCTTCTGCCTCGTCCTTTCCCTCCCTGACACGCGACGCTAATTTGAGCTGACATAATCCTCATGGGCGGCGGCACACCAGTGCTGAGGCGCGTGTGTTGCCTTTCAATATATTAATGTATGCACGACGCTCGTTAGCCGTGGGGTCCAGTCATCTGCATGGGACATGGACGCCCAGGCTGTGTGCCATGGGGCAGGTTCAGCCCGAGCATGTTGGGATCCAGCGGTTGGGACTGGCTTACCATCATGCCTAGGCCTCTACTCAGTACTCTATCATTGAACCATGCCAGAATAGCTAGTCCAGATGCGGCAAAAGGATGTGCATATAGTAGACCACGGTATAGACAGGGAGCTGTCAGGAATCCACCTTGCCAGTGGGCAAGTGTTTGACGGGGCAAGCAGGAGCCTTGCATGGAGAGATATTCAACACTAAGTGCTGACAGCCTGACACGGGTTTCGAGCAAGACCAATGTAACCGTCCGGGCTTACTGTTATCATGATTGAGATGTCAGCGGGGGATTAATCTAATCGAGTGAGCACGGTGCAGATTTCCCAAGGTCTGGCCCACGAGCGGCAGGTGGGATCCATCCGAGGGTACTAGGATTAGTCGAGGCAGACATCATCGGGGAGGACATCATTCAGCAGCTGCAGGGGCGGCACTTTCGTCAGGCATGGGGCTAGATAGATAGAAGGAGGGTGAACTGTGATTGAACTTCTTAATCGAGGTTAGTTGGCGCCGGGGTGAAGAAAGATCGCTTTATGGCCCATGCTCCAGGCGAACGAGATGGCCGCGTCCAAGGCCCCAAGTCTGGCCGTGATGGATGGGGACACCACCGGATCTATACCGGGACAGGCAGGTGCTTAAGGGGGGCCGCCGGTGTCAGGTAAATGAAAGCACATGGCCCAATACTGCACAAGCAACCCCGGTCAGGCCCAATGCATCCCTGTCAACTAGCAGAATTGAGATGCATGGTGTAGTGATGGCTAGAATTAGTCTCGTGGCGGGGGCGGTGATACAAGGATTCTTTTGGCTTCGTGTTACCTAAACGAGGCCCGGTGATTAGTTGGGCGTCCGGCTCCACCCGATGGGGAGACAAGACCCCTGTCCTGTCACATCGGCCCAGCACTGCACACGCTGCAGGAAGCGGGTCGAATATGGCTGACGGGGGCAGGCAGCGGCAGTGGTAGTAGATGAATATCTATCCAGCCAGGCTTGAAGAGCGCTAGACAGGTTGAAAGAGTAGGTACTTTGTCCCTACTTAGGGTATCGAGTAGCAGTAGTTCTCAGTACTAGTGAGATTGGAGGAAAATTGGAGGACCGTACTGTCAGTCAGTATAGGCTAATCAGATCAAAACTCCGGGCGGCGCTGTGTGTCATCTCTCATCAGCCGTTGAGATGGTCAGTCAGTTAATCCCCGATCAGAAATGATTTTGCTAAAGAGAGTTCAGTCAAGGACATTGTCTTTTGCCCGAAATGCTTATGATGGATATGGATATATTGGGGCTGTCCTCGTAACCACGGGACAACTGGTCAGAAGGGGAAGGGACGGAGGAAGCAAGCCAGTTAGAACTAATGGAGGGATGAGAGACTCCAACAGAAAAAAAAAAAAAAAAATACATCACATATAAAAGACACCAAGAAAATGAGTACAAATTAATAGCTTCGGTCATCACAACGATGATGATAGTAATGATAATAGCAACGACCATAACAGAACCATCTGAAGCGGGTCGTTGCATGGGCCAGGATTCATCCAGTCCCCATCCGGTCGAGATCCGACTCCGACTCCGCCTCCGACTCCGGCTGTGCTAACTTTGGCGCTCGCGTGCGCCCTCCACCTTCCAACCCTTGACGGTTGGCTCGATGCTGAAGCCGTCCGTTTTAGTGCGCCTTCTAGTCATCCTGCAAAAGCGGAGCTGCTGGGCGGCATGGATCGTCATTGGCCTGCCTTCTGATGGGCACTGTGACAAAGGTGCCTGTCTTAGTGGGAAAAGTATCTAGAGTCCGTTGTTGCTGGTGTCACCCGGGCTTGAACCCTGCTTTGTTTTGGGTTACAGAAACAATCGGGCGAGTGTCAAGGGGGGTAGGAAGAAAGTTCATGCCGTCATCGTTGGGGTTTGACACATTTAGAAAGGTGGCCTTGATATTGGTTGATACACCTCAGCCTGGCTCTTAAACATCACAGACTAGCTTCATTGCTCCCAGGTCACGCTAGCGGCAGAATGCTGTTGCCAGATCTGCAATGGGGCAATCTGGGGAGGTTGTGAATTTTGAGAGTAAGGAGAAAAGAAAGAAGGTTATGGTAATCATCGTACGTAGTATTGTTCTCCTCACAGCTGGTTGTCAGCTTGTGTCTGTCATGGATGGCCCCAGACCCATTTCTTGTGCCGTCATCAAATAGTTCATTACGGTCAGGTTCCATTGCATCCGTCGAGCAGAATGGGTGGGAGCTTCCAGTGATAAGATCGACCGTTAAGTTTGGGGCTTGAAAATCGCCCTGCCAACCAGATTAATTGCCCACTAGTGCCTGTCCTCTCCATCGTCTTAGCGAGCAAAAGGCGACGATGTTCATTCTCGGTTAATCAACTTGGTATTGAGCGCGGTGATTCTTGGGGCGGAGATCCCGTCGAGTACAGTTGATCATGGAGATAAAACACCGCCAAAGGGCCAAAAATACATAACAGCGGTATTGTCCAAGTACCAAACACAAACCAAAGACAGAAGCAGCAAGGGTTTCGAGTGACACCAATTCTAGGTCTGCGGTGAAGCTTCAGGCACTCAAAATAGACGCCACATTCTTTCATGTTCCATGTGTGGAAGGCAGTTTGACATGCTGCAGAAAGGTGTGGGTGACAAGGAAGGGATAAATCTGGCTGGTGGAATTGGCAAAGTACCTCAACTCCGGGGAGACTGACTCGTCCAGCTAGCTCACTGGCCATGGCGATTACTTAAAAGGGGATCATATCAGACAACGCACGGAGGGCGATCGACATACAGCACTTGGCAGGCAAGGGCAGGAAGGAGAAAGAAAGAAAAAGGCCAGGCAGATCATACATGAGATACAACTGTGCATGCTACTTACGTAGTGCTTTAGCGCTGCTGCTATTCGCGGATGCTGCACATTGTCCACATGTACCTTGATGCGCATGTCGGCTGGTCACATTCCACCGGAGCGGGGGGGAATACATACTGCGTGCAGGCCTTCCCAATCCCCCAAGAGCAAAACCAAGTATTGAGTGTCTGATTATTGGTGCCTCCCTGCATCTAAGAGACTTGGTGTACGGGTGTGGTCGCTCTTTGGCTACAGACAGCCAGGGCTCATGTTGCAGTGGCTGTTATCATGCTGTCTGACTTCACCACCCATGACCGACTGCCCCCTTCTGGTGCTTTCCAGGATGAGGTCCTCCGAGGTGCACTGGGAACACCATGGACGCTTGGCGTCGTGTGGCTGAACCAGTCTCAACCGTCGCATGTCCAGAACCCCCCTCCCCCCTCTTTAGCGGCGATCATTCCACCATGGTTGCCATGTGTCGGGCGCTGGAAAGCCAAATGAGTTGTGCGTTAGGCCTTATTGGGCGTTAGACTTAAGACTTTGCGCTGACACTGTGAGCGAACAGGAATATGATACTACTCCGAAGTGTGACGACATATCCGGTTCTTCTTGTATCTTATTGTAAATTGAATTTGCTGCTGCCCTTGTTTCAAAGCATCTTTCGTTTCCTATCAATCAATGGCATAGTTTTGCTGGAATCAGGCCATGTGGTAGGTACTGTGAGCTAGATGTCGGGCAGGTATTGTTGGCCATTACCGACAACTATCCTCCCCCCCCCTCCCCCTGCTACCATGTCCCAACCAACCGCTGCAGCCACTTAGGCTTGTGCACCACGTAGTAAAACTAGTAATCGTGGCTACGGAGCTTGGACGACGGTCTCTAATGCTTCCTCCTATGGGCTTTGACGGTCAAAGTGACATAACACGCCGCGGGGAGTTGTTGAAAGGGGTCTACAGCAGAGCCATGCACCTGGCCACTCGAGCTCAGAACCTCCTCACCTGTAGATAGGTTGTGGATAAAGCGAGCATAGAATCTGTCGCATTTGCCGCCCTCACCCTGATCCCAAGCTGAACCAATGTCTGCAAGGAGGACGATGCAAGCAAAAAGGCTAAGTGCCAACTGCTCTGGCGCGAACGGAATGGTACCGTGGGTGGATGGAGCCTTCACTGGAAGCCCAGAAGCCCAATACGGTACGCTTACGCCGCTTACGGCAGTTCGCCGGTCGTGGGACCCCTGAGGCCGATCGTCCAGTGCAGCCACGTGAAGGCAGTTCGCATCGAGATCGTTGCCGACCGAGGATGGCCTCTGCTTTGTTTAAAGGATCAGGCGGATGATCTGGATGCACCGCCTGTCTTTCGTGGGATGGCCCATCCAGTACACCATTGCCATCTGTCCACGATCACCTTGAGTCTCAGGTATCGGATGTGAACGGATATGCAATCCCAATAAGTGCAGGCTCAAAATGTCTAGCAGGATGTACTACCGGTGGGCAGATTCATATGCTGTTGAAGACGGTAGTAAAGGCGAGTCAGATGAAAACCATAGAAAATTGACGACAAAGCTTATCCGATTAGAAAAGTCAGACCCGGCTGCTAAATCCAGTTTAGACCAAGGATTTGGAGTAACCGCCGTTCTACCTTCCAAAATAAAAAAAAAGCGTAGATACTCTTTTCTGAAATTCTACCTGAAGATTTTTCAATCTTCGTCTTGAAGGTGCAAGCCATGACAAGGCCATGCGACCGATGGGGATGACAGGCGTTGAATAGCAATGATGCAGAGACTCTGGTTCATGATGTAATGGCCCAGCTGCAACTCATTGCTCCGAAAAGACCCCTGGTACTGTGTTTAATATTCCTGGCATGATAGCGGCCCCTTCCCCCCCGCGGATTTGCCTGGGACAGGCGTTCAACAACGTGTTCTCCCGTCATGGTTCGAGTGCTAAGTAAGGCCGGGAATTCTTCAGCCCACGGGACATTTTGCAGGCGTGGAGGATGCATTTGCCATGCCAGCGGCCCCAATGCTGATTCGCCCACCCGCGCTGGGATCGACTCCCCATCCATTCTGGGCCCCACTTCCCGGCTGGTCTGAGCTACGATTTTCCCCAACCTGGTTTAGCTTAGCGCCCAAAGGGGTAGATAGAGAGCAACCAGGTGGAGGTTTAGAGCAGTTTGTCCCTGTTGGGGCTTCTCGTCTCACTACTACAACAGTAGATATGAGTTATGAGTCGTTACCAACAGGCAGACACAAACTTTTCCCGCTGGATGGGAAAGTTATGGATCCCACTTGCCTAGGCGCTCCTGCTTGACTCGACCTGTGGGGCGGTCGATGACAGTCTTGAGTTTCTTCGTTATCCTACCCGGATAGTACTAGTAGTAGTACTCCCAAATCGAAGATACCCAGATATAACCCATGAAAGAAAAAAGACTTGCACTTACAGTATGAATAAGGGAATTCTCTTAGGCGTCCTGGACCATCAACATTATCAACTTTCTCCCCGATAGTCGGATGAATGTATTTTCGAAAGGAGATTTTACTCCAGAGATACCTCACGGGACTGGGAGGGAGCAAAATAAATGGGGCGTTTGATGTGTGAGGCAACCTCGGTCCCGATCTGCGTCAACTTTGCCCCAGTTAGGTTCAACGATGATTACCCAACCCGGACAAGGCTCATTCGAGCTCTCCTTCGCGGATACGATCCAGGATCCAAAAAAGAACGACGGATCTCTGCTCGTTTCCGGGAGATGTCCAAGTCCGATCATGAACGACCGACAGAAGTACGCACCACAAAGTCCCCATCGGCGTCATTTACCAGATATTAATCGTATACGTATCATGAGCCAGGGCCCCGGAGAAGCGACCGGTTGATAAGCTGCAATATTGATACACGGACATGGATGGAAGGGTGGACACCAGGCGCCATCAGGACCAATAATTCCCTGCGATGGCCGGGGGAACTGTCAAACGTGGCTCTGATCCTGCCGACAAAAGGGAAAGAGAAGCAGATTTCCTTCTTCTCGACTCC
The DNA here is from genome assembly GCF_003184925.1 of Aspergillus vadensis CBS 113365. Taxonomy (NCBI): domain Eukaryota; kingdom Fungi; phylum Ascomycota; class Eurotiomycetes; order Eurotiales; family Aspergillaceae; genus Aspergillus; species Aspergillus vadensis. Next base: position 97,050 of record NW_020292055.1, on the reverse strand, counting down.
AGCAGAGCTATCCGATGCGCTAAATCGCTAGTGGAGGACTAAGCAACTTCAAGTTTGGTACCTGACATTTACACCTACACTGATCGCTAGCCGACTGATAATATGACTGGGCTGGACCTTTGCCGTCAGAGTTTTTAGGATACGAAAGAAAACAAAAAAGTCATGATGGAAAAGTCTGATGATAATAATCGACCATTCTTCGGCCGCCTCCTAAAAATGTGGCAGAACTGCAACCCACGGAATGAGGAGCAGCTGGACCCTCAGCGAAATGGCCGCCTCGTGGCGGTGGACTCAATCGCTTTAGGATGTCGTATTAACTATTTTTATTTTAGTTGGGTTAGTTAGTCGCAGTATTAGTATGACTAATTTGTTCCCCTTCCTTTCTTGTCAATTTGATTTTAATATTTTTATTCCATTTACTCGACATTTTATTAACTTTTTTGACTATTTTATTTTCCTTCCTTTTCTAATGCTTGGCTGCTTTCCGGGCGGCCTCCCCTTCTACTTATGACCTATGTTAGCCGGCTTTCCTCTCTTTTTGTCCCCGAACTTGCGGTGCGCCTCTGAGGCTATCTGTCATATGGAAAATTGAATAGTCTGTACTATGTTTGAGCCACGGAGAAAATGGTTGTCTTTAGTGGCTGATCCTGTTGGGATGGCTTCAATTCCTGTCCAATTGCTGGCAGCCACTGCTGACCACGTACGGTTCAAGTACGCAGCGCCAAGCGACCTTTTATCGCTCATGTCTCTCTTACTTTCATACAGGACTGTACTTATCATGTCTCTTATACCCATCGAGGAATTTTTGCTTTCGTATAGAAGTGGTTGTCTCATGTGGCTGAGAGGAAGACCGAAAGAGACAAGACCCAAGAGTTATCTTCATTTCAATAAAGCCAGCCATGAAATGTATGCTATTATCATCTACTTTGACAATGGAATTAGAGTAAACAGGACATTAGGCATCTTGTAAAGATTGAAATGATTTTATTTAGAGAGAGATCTTGGATGCAAGTGTTGAATCATTATCGATAGATTTATTGCCCTTTCTCACACTCCTATTACATGTACTACGTACTACCAGGGAGACTGCAGGTAGGAAGGAAGGGATGAATTGGAAGTTGGCGGCGGCACTACTTTGTTCTTAACCTTCTTATTCTATTTTATTCTATTTGTTTTATTTATTTTATTTATTTGCTTTTTCTTCCTTTCGGGAATAGTATCATAAAAAAAAAATTTAAAATAAAGAAAATCAACTTCTCTTTCCCCTTTCTGGATTGTCCTTCAGTCGCCGAGTCTCACCTCGATTTTTTGCTTTACATGAGAAATATCGTTATTTTTTATTTTTTATTTTTTATTATTACCTCTTCCAGCCCTTAATTTAATTCTATTTTGGCGTTAGGTAAACTGCATCTGTCACTCGATCTCGTCATTTTCTATTTGCTTGCTATGCAGCATCGGTAGTACCTTTGCCTTGCGCTTCAGGGCCGCCCGGTACGATCACTTACAGACTGCTTGTTCTTTTACTCCATTCTGACCCTTTTACCCCAAGGTGAGGAGGGAACATCTTCAACCAAGAAGTGGTAGTGCTTATTCTTCTAATCTTCTCCTCTTCCCCTCTCTCTTGAGAGCCTTGGTTTTCTTGGTCCATCCCATAATCGGCCTTTTCCACCGTCAAAATCCGAATTGATCTCAATATCTGACTTTCTTTCCGTTCTTATTTCGAAGAAAAAGACACATACATTCTCTTACTATTTCATTTTTTTTCTAAGGTCTCTTCTGGGTCTCTCATCCAGACCCGCTCCAACTTTCTCCAAACTAGTCCGAATAGCTCCCGCAACTAAGAGCAAAGTTCCCATCTCCCTTAACATTTTCCCGCCCGATCCATCAAGGTTCCAAAACGACGAGACACCAGTGCCACAATCTGGTTCCTGCGAACTAGACGAGAAGAGACGGCGTTGACTGGTTACTACTATTATTATTACTGCTTTCACCTATCTGGTGTTAGTTGAGGCGGGAAAAGCAGAAGGGCTTGCAGTTAACTGACGGGCTGGCTTACTTTTTACTACTACGACTACTACTTT